>NC_082710.1:84623685-85261570 GCF_030144855.1 Hypanus sabinus | reverse complement strand
TCTTGCAGAGCACAAGGAAAATAGGAAAACAAATGTGTTAGGAAAACGCTACATTTTATGCAGAATATTCCATGCCGGAGTCCATTTCAAGACAATAACGTACTACAGACCTGATACAAAGTAAATCAATCAGAATTTGATATAATGCATTAGTTGTCGGTTCAACATACTAACATAGCATGGTTCTATAAAACATTACACACTTAAAATGTGAGCTGTTTTAAAAGGTAGATTAGATTCTCTGTTAAAATAGGACAAAGGAGCTTTATGTTAACAGCATGCCCAATTTTAAAGGATACACGTTACTGACAGTGATTCCAATAGATTGTGCACAAGAGCTATAGAACTGAAAGGACATTATAAAATTAATGCAGCGCCTGGTAACTACTTATTTCATTACATTCTCGGCTTGATGTCTGACAGTGCAAGACAACTTATGGCACATCAAAATAATAATCTTATTTAAGGGATTTGCAAAATATGACCAGTGGTGCCATCAATATTGATGTAACGAATTCTTTGCAATCTGCTCATTATACAGGCACTGGTGGATGCAATGGGATCGATGCCAGGATTTAGCCGAGAACACAAGAATGAAAGTTTCCTTGGCAGCTGCTTCAGAAGTCAGTATGGTTGAAGAGGTATTGAAATAGATTGAAGCCAGCTGCCTGAAGAGAGACAAAAGGGACAGCTCTGTGCAAAGTAACATCAGTGGTGGGAAGTGATTAGTGGGATATCTCAAGGGTCAGCACTTGGACCTTTGCAACTGATGTTGCATGATCAAGCAATTGGAAGCAGTAATTGACACAAAGTTGTCAGAATCTGCTAAACCACCGGGATGAGGAATCTCATAAAAAAAACAGGCTCATCAAATATCGAGCTACAGTTTTCTTTTGCTTTTTAACCCTTGGACAAAAGCTAAACACAATCTTTGAATCTAATGTCAATCAAACATTTGAGTCAAACATTTGAGTTCACAGTCCTGACTTCATTCAAAAACAACTTGAAATAGTCTCAGTTTTTCTAGAAATGTTTAATGTCATAATAATAGTGATGGACATTCATGGACTCATGGAGCATGAAAAGAGAGCAGCCTGTATGTCCATGCCAGCTCTTTAAAAACAGGCATTCAAACACTTCTACCTTGCATTACTTTTTACTCCAGTCCTGCTCTGTCCTCACAGTCTCACACATTCGTGCCTTTTCAAGCACATCCAATTTCCTTTTGAAATCATTCTTTGTTATTACCTCAGAAAATAACTCCCTGTATTATCTATTTATTCCCATCTCTCCCAAACCTTCAGCCCATTTTTCTTTTGCTAAATACCTCAAGTCAAGTTACTGACCTCTTGCTAAAGAAAATGGTTTCATCCAATATTTAAAAACAATGGCTCCTTAACCACTTCTGCTCCAGTTCTGAAATATCACCAATGAAGCTTATTGAAAATATTAAGAAATGATAGAAATTTTGGCATTAAAAATGTTATGAAAATTTAAAAACTGGAGGTAAAATTTTAAAAAAATGTTGGAAATGCCAAGCAGATCTGTTGGCATCTGTACAAAGAAAAACAGATGAAGGTTTTTTTTTAACTGAACCGCTAACTCTGTTTCCGTTTCCACAGATGCTGCTTGACCAGTTGAGAGTTTTCAGTATTTTCTCTTTTTATTTCAGATTTCAAGCATCTGCAATTTCTTGATTTCCAATGAAGGTCCTGTGGGTAATTATTATAATCAAAATGAAAAGCTTCAGCCCAAAACGTCAACACTTTATTCCTATCTGTTGATACTGCCTGACCTCCTGAGTTTGCCGGTATTTAATGTATATTACTCTGGATTTCTTGCATCTGCACAATCTCTTCTGTTTTAGTATACTAAACTTTTATTAGAAGGCAAACAAAGTACTATCTAGCCTAGAACTTCTACTGTTTTGTTGCAATTTTTATGCATGCTTTGCAGTTGAATTTTTTTCTGGAAACCAGTTCTATTTCTGGTTCTGCTTCACCATCCCTGAACATCATATTATTCCTGGACACTCCATGTTCATGCCTTCACCATGGAGGTGTTCAACAGTGGGCAATGTACATCTAGACTCTGCTTCAGCAAGACAGAGATGTGTGTGTGTGTGTGTGTGTGTGTGTGTGTGTATGTGTGTGCGTGTGTGTGTGAAAGAGAGAGTGAGAGAGCGAGAGAGACCCATGAACAGTATGAGGTCACACATGTAGATGCAGTACTTAAAGGGAAGTTACATGTCTGAATAAGAAGCCTTGAAGCCAAACATGTAGAGCCACATTCTCAGTTTACATTTCATTAGATGTTGCTTACCGATACTTCTTGCCTAGTTCTCCCATGGTAATATAACATAGCCGGTACACATGTCAAACTCTACTGAGCCGTGGTTATGCCTGCCCCATGCTGTATCCACTCATCTCCAGAGATTGCAGAGTGGAAAGAAAGCTAAACAATGACCTCCTGCTGTGCCTGGGCTCTGAGCTGAAGGGAGGCCAAGATTGCTATTAGATTTCTGCAGGAAGGTTATGCGGAATTGGAAGGGGCAGGGGATTTTGGATAGTGAGTTTGAGGATGTGGAGATGAGAGAACAAGGACAAGAGTTTGATCTGACCAGGGAAGCAATAGAGACAACCTCATTAAATATATTTAAGACACAGATAAATTTTTCCATAGCAGGGGAATTAAAGGTAATTGGGAAAAGGCCGATGGGTGGAGGTAAGCCCATGGCCAGATCGGCCGTGATCTTATTGAATGGTGGAGCAAGCTTGATGGGTCAGTTAGCCAACTCCTACCCCTATTTCTTATCTTCTTACTTTCTTATTCCAGAGTGAAGTTTTATGTTCTGTGGGACTAACTCAACCTCAGTATAGACACCACAAAGGCTTTCTGAGGAAGGAGCACAGTCCAGGGTTCCACTGCCGCTGGATGCTGAGAGGCTGAGTCCTGTGCAGCATTCTCACAAACATTTCAATGGTATGTTATTTGAATAAGAAACAAAGGCGTCATTAACACCATTGAAGTTATCTACATGAGGCACTGCAGCATCTATCATCAAAGACACCCTCCACCCAGGCCATATCTGGCATTAAGGGGATATATACAGAAAGATGCTGGAAAAGGGCTAGTAACAACATTGTGTATTGTTTGTGCTGTTTTGGATGTGAGATAACAATTATTTTGTTCTCCTTTACACATGTGAACTGGAAATGACATTAAATAATCTTGATTGTGATCTTGATATGATCTTTATACAGCAACCATCAGGCAAAAGGCACAGAAGTCTTAAGGTTCAAGAACATTTTCTTCCCTTCAGCTATTTTGCTCTTGAAGGAACCTACAAAACCCTAATCACTTTGACCACTTTGCACTACAATAAACCTTACTTTTTGTTTCTAATTGTATTTTTCCTTGCACGATTCTTGCATAATTATAATATCATTTATGTTTAATGTATGTTTTTCCTTTTAATTTTGTGCCACTAAAGGTATGTGCTTATAGTGCTATGGAGAGTAAGTTTTCCTTTGCACCTGTGTAGACATGTACTCAGGCATATGACAAGAAATATTTTGAAATTAGAAAAGTTGTCCTTTACTCTGCATCTGCTATGGAGTTCCCACATCAAATTCTCATCCAGTCATGATCTTGATATGTCCCTTCACATGATGCCAGTAGCTGGTTGCCTCCCCCTACCCAGAACAGGCCCCCTTTAACTCCCTGACCTGACACTTCCTGAGATTCTAAGGCCTCAGAGTAGGTTACAGTACATCATCCTCAGTATGAACAGTTTTCTAGGCACTTTTAATTTTTCTTTTAATTCATATTTTCAGTAGCCATGTTCTGCTTCTTCATTGATCTGAACAAATCTACAGCCAGAATTATTAATACAGAAGTATGCAACATAAAGAACAACTGTCTAAAGTC
The DNA here is from genome assembly GCF_030144855.1 of Hypanus sabinus. NCBI lineage: Eukaryota > Metazoa > Chordata > Chondrichthyes > Myliobatiformes > Dasyatidae > Hypanus > Hypanus sabinus. Next base: position 85,257,640 of record NC_082710.1, on the reverse strand, counting down.
ACATGATAAATTGTGAGCTCTTAGAATTATACACGGATCAGATTACCTCAACTCAACTCATACATGTCGCTCTACCAGGATAAATGAACAAGTCCCATTTTCTTGCTTTTGGCCCACATCCCTTGAAATCTTTCTTATTCATATGTTTGTCCAAATGTCTTCTAAACATTGTAATTGGACCCACATCTACCACTTTCTCTGGCAGTTCATTCCATATACACACTATCCTCTGTGTGAAAAGGATAACCCTTTTGGGACCCTTTTAAACTTTGCCCTGTATCCCCAGTAGTTTTGGGCTCACCTACCTTAGGATAAATATTTTTGTTGTTTATCCTTCATGATTTTATAAACCACTATCTATATGATCATCCCTCAGGCTTCAATGCGCCGAGGGAAAAAAAATTCAGCCTCTCCTTATAACTCAAACCCTCCAATCTCAGTAGCATCCTCATAAATCTTGGTTGTACAATTCCATTTTAGCAGGGCAATCAGATTTGTTGGCATGACTCCAAATGCAGTGTTACCAACAGCTTGTACAATAGTAACATGACATCCTAACCCCTGTAGTCAATTTTCTGACCAATGCAGGCAAATATTTTTTTTACTAGGCTTTCTACCTGTGTTGCCACCATTCAAGGAACCATGTACCAACACCTTTTAGCTTCTCTGTTCTACAACACTTCCCAGGACTCAACCAGGAGTTAAGATTAAAGATCAGCTTTATTTGTCATAGGCACATTAAAACATCAAAAGAAACAGAGAAATGCACTGTTTGTGTCAAATTAAATCAGTGAGGATTACACTGGGTACCCCACAGGTGTCACTGTACTTCTGGCACTGACATAGCATACCCACAACTCACTACCACTAACTCGTCCGTCTTTGGAATGTGCTAGGTAACTAAAGGAGCCAGAGGAAACCAACATGGTCAGAGGCAGAGTCAGGAATTGAACACTGATCAGTGGTCATGGGCACTGTAATAGTGTTATGCTAACCATTACGTTACCATGCTGTCCAATAGGAATTACTGTTTAGCTCCTACTAGGTATGTCATTGAGAAATCCAATACCTCATATTTAACTGAGTTAAACTCCATCTGCCAGTCTCAGTCCACTCTCCCAGTCGATCAAGATCCCATTGTAGATTTTTTTTTGAGATTTGGAAAATACCTAAGATTTTGGAAATCTTAACTGAAAGAGGATCAGATGCAAACCTTTGACCCAAAACATTCCTTTCCTCCCTCAGATGCTGCCCGACCTGCTGAGTTCCTCCAGCAGGTTGTTTGATGCTCCATTATCCAGTACCTGGATGCATTGTTAAGATTATGGCTTGCCTGGAATTAGGCAGTAGGTGGAAACTGGTGACAAATTTCTTGAGAAGACAAAAATGTGAAAAGAATGCTCCACAGATTCCCTCCCTTGATAGAGTCAAAGGATATCTCGATGAAAAGAAGTATCATGTAATGGTTGATATTAATTCCTCATAATTTTCATGTCCATTGTGACCAAGGTAGACAGAATACACACTCAGTAGGGAAGAAGCTACTAAGAAATGACTGAGGAAAACCCTGCCTATATACACACACACACACACACACATATATAAAATTTATTTATCTATATTTATAGGTTTTTTTATTCTGTATATACATATATACAGAATATACTGTATTATATATCTACATACACAAAACAAACTTGAACGAGACTTATCCACACTTTGTAAAATGCTATACTGATCTCAGCTGGACTGCACAAGGTGGCATCAAGATAGACTGAAGTGCCAGAGCATATGAAAATACGAGTGATAAAGAGAAACTCATTCACACCACGTCATCCTTACACATCACCACAAGAAAAGGGTTGAAGATCTGAGTTTTGCAATCCAAATGAGAATACAATATATAAATATTCAATAAAATGGCACTCAGCTCCTCTGTTTAATTGTGGGCATCATGAACAAAGCTCAAATTGTTCTCTGAAGCAACTAGTTTAACATGTCATTTCAGTGGGCAGTTAAAAAGCAAACATATCATATATACATACAATTGAACAATTCCTTTCTTGGTGAACATTGGGGAAAATGTTTTTTTATATATTGCAATCTAGTGGTTTCATTGTTACACTACAAGATTTTTTTGTTTATTCCGGAATACTAAAGAGGATCCCAAAAGTTTCATCAGGTATATAAAGTGTAAAAGAGAGGCAAGAGTGGACGTTGAACCACTGGAAAACGAAGCTGGAGAGGTAGTAATGGGGGACAAGGAAATGGTGGATGAACTAAATAAATATTTTACATCATTCTTCACTGTGGAAGACACTGGCAGTATGGTGGAAGTTCCAGGTGTGTGGGATCATAAAGTGCGCAAAGTTACCTTAACTAAAGATAAGGTTCTTGGGAAACTGAAAGGTCTGAAGGTAGATAAGTCACCTGGACCAGATGTTGTATACCCCAGAGTTCTGAAAGAGGTGGCTGAAGTGATTGTAGAGCCATTAGTAACAATCTTTCAAGAATCATGAGATTTTGGAATGGTACCGGAAGACTGGAAAATTCCAATTGTCATTCCACTCTTCAAAAAAAAATTGAAAGGCAGAAGGAAGGAAATTATAGGGCAGGTAGACTGAAGATGATGGTGTCAATTATCAAGGATGAGGTCTCAGGGTATTTGGAGCCACATAATAAAATAGGCAGTAGTCAGCATGGTTCCCTCAAGGGAAAATATTGCCTGACAAATCTGTTGGAATTCTTTGAAGAAATAACAAGCAAGATAGGCAAAGGAGACTCTGTTGAAGTTGTGCACTTGGATTTTCAGAAGGCCTTTGACAAGTGCCACACATGAGGCTGTGTAACAAGCTATGAGCCCTTGGTATTCCAGGAAAGATACTAGCACGTATAAAGCTGATTGGCAGGAGGCAGAGCAGGATAAAGGGAGCCCTCTCTGGTTGGCTGCTGGTGACTAGTTGTGTTCCACATGGTCTGTATTGGGGCTAGTTCATTTAATGTTATATGTCAATGATTTGGATAATGGAATTGATAGCTTTGCTGAGAAGCTTGCAGACAATGTGAAGATAGGAAGTGGGACAGGTAGTTTTGAGGAAGCAGAATGGTTGCAGTAGGACTTAGACACATTAGGAGAATGGGCAAATAAGTGGCAGATGGAATACAGTGTCAGGAAGTTTATGGTCATGCACTTTGTAGAAGAAATGAAAAGGTTTACTATTTTCTAAATGGAGAGAAAATACAAAAAACCAAGGTGCAAAGGGAATTGGGGGTCCTCGTGCAGGATTGCCTAAAGATTAATCTGTAGGTTGAGTCTGTGGTGACAAAGACAAATGTGATGTTAGCATTCATTTCAAGAGGACTAGAATATAAAAGTAAGGATGAGACTTTATGAAGCACTAGTGAGGATTCAAAGGAGGTTCACAAAAATGATTCCAGGTTTGAATGACCTGTCATATGAAAAGCATTTGATGGATCCAGGGCTGCATTCACTACAATTCAGAAGAATGAGGAGTGACCTCATTAAAACCTATCCAATGGTGAAACCAACACACACAAAATGCTGGTGGAATGCACCAGGCCAGGCAGCATCGATAGGAAGAAATACAGTCAATGTATCAGGCTGAGACTCTTCATCAGGACTAACTGAAAGAAAAGTTAGTAAGAGATATGAAAGTGGGAGGGGGAGGGGGAAATCCAAAATGATAGGAGAAGACAGGAGGGGGAGGGATAAAGCTAAGAGCTAGAAAGTTGATTGGCAAAAGGGATACACAGCTGGAGAAGGAAAAGGATCATGGGATGGGAGGCTGAGGGAGAAAGAAAGGGAGAGGGGCCTTGATAGAGTGGATGTGAAGAAGATATTTCCTATGGTGAGAGAATCTAAGACCAGAGGACAAAGTCTCAGAATAGAGGGGCATCCTTTTAGAATGGAAATGAAGAGTAATTTCCTGAATCTGTAGAATTCTTTGCAACAAGTAGCTGTGGAGGCCAAGTCTTTATGTATACTTAATGCAGAAGCCAATAGATTCTTGATTGATCAGGGCATGGAAGTTTATGGGGAGAAGGCAGGAGATCAAGGCTGAGAGGAAAATTGAATTAGCCGTGATGAAATGGTGGAGCAGACTCAATGGGCCAAATGGCCTAATTCTGCTCCTATGTTCTATGGTCATATGATATGTAATTAACTGAGATACTTGTTTCTTGTACTGAGTTCTGTATTACTAATTCAGTAAACACTATGCACTCATTATTTGTGAAACTGAAACTCTTATGGTGACCATTGCCACACCATGCAACCAGAGACAATCTCCTGTCCAATTTCTAGAATTTATCCCCACAACCACTGATATTATTACTTTTGAAATACATATCCAATTTCCTTTTCAAAGACACCTTAAAAGCAACAGGTTATTAGAACACATTGTGCTTCAACAAGCCAAGTATAAAAAGACTTCTAAGCTTTCTCTTCATTATTGTGGTAACCTTCAGCCTGTAATTCATTTTTACCAAGTTGCCAGCCTAATTCAGCAACTTTCCACTATCTTCCCTCATAATATATTGCTCCTTCCTTTCCAGTCCTGATCAAAGGTTTCAGCACAAAGCATTGTTTATTTCTCTCCAGAATCAGAATCAAGTTTATTATCACTGATATGTTTTGTGAAGTTGACACCATAAATGCTAAGATCTTCCTGCAATTTGTTTGGTTTTTTTGCTCACGGTGTCCACTATCTCTGGAATCTCTTCATTTTTCCTAAAACTTCAAAACTTTTATTTATTCTCTTGTAACCTCTCTCAGTTAAAAAAAGGCACTTCCTTGAAAAACATAACCTGTGATTTCTAGTCCTATGCTAATAAATTTTCAAGTACCCTTTTCTATGTCTCTAATGCCCTTTCTCTGAGATTTCTAAAATTGTGTGCAAAGGTCTCACTGAAGACTGGTCAAACATTGATTGTAGAAGTTCAACCTCAACTTTTTTTCCTTTTTTTAAAGATGGAGAGAGCAAGGAAGAGAGAAAGAAAGACCAGTGAGAGTCTTTCTTGAGAGATCTCACCAGCACAGTGAGAGTAGTAGAACGAGAAGCATAGAAACAGAGAAAAAAAGGTGAAAATTATTTTCATTCTGTGCATTATGTGTGATTATTTGAACCACAGGGTCATTAAATTCCATACAATGAACAAAATGCCACTTGGCTCATTGTCTCTGTACTGGTCACAAAGGAGCTGACTCTCACATTTCACTTTCCAGCATTGTTACAATGTAGATGACTACACATTAAGCTCTTAATCAAAAAGTGGAAATTTCAGACTGTACTGGGCAGTATATTTCTAATCTTCCACACCTTCCGGGTGAAAAACATAAGACCATAAGCAGAATCGGGCCATGGAATCTGCTCTGCCTTTGACAGTGACTCTGCGTGCTTTTATAGTTACAAGTGTTGTGTTCCCTGTGTGACTGTTTGGAATGTGCTTAGCACCTTGTTTCATCTAGCTTTATACACATGTATGGTGAGTGACAATTAAACTTGAACTTGATCGTGAATCATAACTTTTGTTCAAGTGACACTCAATTTTCAGGCAACACCTGTAAATTTGTAGTTTTCTTGTAATTGGCAGTCACTCCACACATCCACAGCAAACCCCTATAAATTATGAAAATCTGAAATAAAAACAGAAAATACAAAGAATACTCAACAGGTCAGGCAGCCTCAGTGGAGACAGAAAAATAGAGTCATGTTTTCACTTCAGTGATCTCTCATCAGAACTAAGCTAAGCTAGAAATAAGACTATGCTATAGTGAAAGGAGAGGAACAAGAGGGAAGGTCTGTGATAGGATAGAAATCAGGAGAGTTTAAAGACTTGCTGGGGTGGTAAGGGATTGTGGTAAAAGTATACCTGGAGACCTCCATTCAGTCTCCTAGGGTAACACAAAACTGTCATTTTAATCCTTTACTTGACCATTGCCTTTATTCCATTGTACTGCACTGAATAAACCTCAGTAAAATCTCAAACAGTAGTGTTGTGTATTTAATATTGCAGTAGTATTTGAGTAATATTGTAGATATATTGTTTGATTAAGCATTCTTATTCTGTTAAATAATTTATTTCCAGTTATATGTAAAAAAATGTGAATTTTATATGTCATGACGCTACCACGTTGTATGTGCACATCTCGCTTAAAGTAAACATGGTTAGATTCACATTTCTTACTCATGTGTCCTTCTTTTAATAAGTTTAACTTTCTGGAGTTCCAATGCATAGCAAGTATGGCATTTTCTAACTTAGTAAATTACAGCTTCAAGACTAGACCTGCATATAGTGTATGCACAATGGCACATAACATTGCTACTGATTGCCAATCAGGGATCAATTACAAGTACTGTCTGCAAGGAGCTTATATCATCTCTCTGTGACTGTGTGGCTTTCCTCCAGGTGGTTCAGTTCCCTCCCACATTCCCAAGATGTACGGGTTAGGGTCAGTAAGTGGTAGGCATGCTATGACGGTGCCAGAAGCACGGCCACACTTGCTGGTTGCCCGCAGCCTGATGAAGGGCCTTGGCTTGAAATGTTGACCGTTCATTCCTTTTCATAGATGCTGCCTGACCTGCTGAGTTCCTCCAGCTTTTTGTGTGTGTTTCACTGTGTTTTGATGTTTCACCACATGTGACAAATGAAGCTAATCTTTAATCTAGTGTTCAGCATTCAGTAATTCCAAATAACCAGGCATTCCAGTCTTGTATAACAGATTCCCAGAATCCAGTTTCTTTTCTTCTCTTGCTCAGTTACTTCAAATTCCATTTACTTTCTTTTCACCCGTGTTTGCTTTTCCAAAGTTCTTTTAGTTCATACAACCACTACTCATGCCAGTCAGCCTTCCCTTATCTCCAACCAATCCCCTTTGTCTCTTTCCCTTTTATTCACTGCAGTTTCGAATGTCATCCAATTCAAATGTTTCATGTTAATGACTCATTTTCTCCCTTCTCCTCACCTGCATTTCTCTATATATTTTGACACATATGTGATAAATAAATGAATTTGAATCTGAGTACTTCTAGAATGTTCTGTGCTTTATTTGTTAAATTTCATCTGACAGATGTATACACAAGCCTGGAGAACATTGTGACATTTTTGCAAGACCGGTGAGTTCATTTTGTTTTTTTTCAGTGTTGCAAAAGCAGGGAAATTTTTAGTGCTGTATGTGACATGCTAAACAAGTTCAATAAATTAATTTTCAGATGTATATAGATGCAATCTTATTCCATTCTCACTTTAGGTAGTTATATCATTGGTATGTTATTTTAAAATTATGCTCATGAATGTGCAATAGCTTCACAAAATTTTTAACTATACATGTGTGGGATATGTGATAATCCATTCTAACTCACATTTGCACCTACCCCACCCATATGCACTCTTGCTAAACTACAGTTTCTGAATAACTTAACTTTATATTTCTCAAGCTTGTGTTCAAATGTTGCCTAGATCTCAATAATCTCCTATAATTTCCTGCAGTCCCACCGTCCCTTGATATTTTTATTTCTTTAACTTGTGCCTCGAGCCCCCATCTTCCACATTTATTATCAGTGACGCTTTCAGGGGACTCTCAATGAAATTTCTCTCTATGCCTTGGCGTGTTCCAGGATTGGAGTTCCATGTGGGCAGGAGACAAGAGGGATGGTGAATCCCTAGCTCTGCGAACCTGTGGATCTGGAATTTGGGGCCTAGGCTTCTGGGTCCATTCATCAGCAAATCCAGAGCGAGAGGCCTGGAGTTCAGGGTCCTCTTCCAGGGCCCATATTCATTTTCAGTGGTGGGTCCTGGTGTCGATACGGAAGATCAAAGCCTGCAGGCAAATCAGCAGTCTGGAAGTCGAGGCCCGGATGCTGATGCTCTGTGACTGCAATTCACTGTCAGTCTGCCAGTGTCTTTGAATCCGAGTCCACTGGACTCTGGAGGCCCAGAGATGTCGTGTCCTGGGGTTAGAGTATTGTCTGCAAATGTGTGTCGGTGCGAGGGACATAAGGGGCTTGTTTTGACATTGTTGTTTTTTTTTTCTCAGTGTTTATTTCCAGTACTATATATAGCTAGGGTGCCTAAGACTTTTGCACCACACTACTACAGGTTGGTCAAAATAGGAAGGTGGTTGGGAACAGAAATACTTAGTTTTGTATTAGCTCAGTAGTATTAAGAGTTAATTGGTAACTGAAAAGTCATAATATACAGTACTGTGCAAAAGTCTTAGGCACCCTGACTATATAATATGTGACCAAGGCTTATGTAAAGTACTGTAGAATTTTTTATTTAGTGATACCACAGGAACAGGCCCTTCTGGCCCAAACAGTTGCACTGCCCAGCAACCCACCTATTTAACCCCTAACCTAATTGCAGGCCAATTGTACAAACTGTGGGAGGAAATTGGAGCACCAAAGTGAAACTCACGGGAAGAACATACAAACTTCCGACAGCGGACGTTGGAGTTGAACTCTGATACCCTGAGCTGTAATAGTGATGTGTCTACCGTGGCACCCCAAATGTTGTTCACCATTAAGTAATTTTTAAATATCCACCAATGTCAGACAGAAAAGAGCTCTGTTTAAAATGAGTATAGAAGCTCTTGCAACACGTTGTTCTTCAAGGGCAACACACAAAATGCTGAAAAGCACAAACCACATTGTTCTTCAACATAACTTTGTCTTAGTTGCATTAATCAAAATATATTTCCACCAGAAAATAAAATATCACAAGTCAAATAAAACATTCTTAATTTCATTATTTAATATTGGTATTGTCAATCTGGTGTCATTATAAATGATAACATAGCTCCATAATATGTTACCACGCTGATGCAATATTTCACAATACATCTGATGCAATTTGTATTTATCTCATGCTGGAAACCCAGGATAACTGTCCCAATGTGGTCTCTTCCATGTAAATTGGGGAACATAGTACAACATTGTAATTCTGAATATAAGAGCAAGGAAGGCTGAGGAGATGCAATCCAGATGTTTAAAACTACACTCAGTGGCTACTTTATTAGATATCTCCTATACTCAATAAAGTGGTCACTGAGGGTATGCTTGTGGTCTTCTGTTGCTGTAGTCAGTCCAGTTCAAGGCTCAACATGGTGTGTATCACTGAGATACTCAAATCACCCTGTCTGGCAGAAACAATCATTCCACAGTCAAAAGTAATTAGATTATATTTCTTCCCCACTCTGATGTTAACTCAACCTCTTGACCATGTTTGCATGCTCTTTTGCATTGAGTTGCTGCCATATGATTGGCTGATTAGACACTTGCATTAGTAAGCAGGTGTACAGGTGTACCTATTAAAGTAGCCATTGGGTGTATTTCAAGAATGTTATCATCTAATTTTTTCCCAATACAACTAATGCAGTTTGCATTTGTGTGTGCTGTTAAAACAGATAAATGTCCAGATGTGGCTTCTTCCATGTAAATTAGGGGAAAATGTACAAACATACAATACTGTGATTCTGAATATAAGAGCAAAGAAGGCCGAGGGGATTTAATCCAGAAGTTTAAACCTATTAATGGTTGTGATAGATAAGGACAAACTGTATCCAATTTACAGTTAACTTGCATGATGGCAAGGGAGCAATGAGGAGCATTTGTTGTAATATTAAACAAAAAGTGACACAGAAAATGCTGGAATAAACTCTCAATGTTTAGAGACGTGACCCTTCATCAGAATTGGTCGAAGAATCTCAGCCCAAAAAGTTGACCGTTTATTCCTTTCCATAGATGTTGCCTGACAGGCTATGCTCCTCCAGTATTTCATGTCTGTTGCTCTGGATTTCTAACACCTGCAGAATCTCTTGCGATTATGTAAAATAATTTAGTGAGTTGGCTGGAATGTACTGTCTGAAAGCATAACAGACACAAGATTTATCAACAACTTGGAAAAGGGAATTGAAACATACTTAAAAATGGGAAAAAGCACAAAAGTTCCATGCCCACAGAGAGTGAAAAGGAGATGGTGTTCATTCACTAACAAGAGAAAATCTACAAATGCTGGAAACATTTATGTTAGGATAACTTTTCTGGAGCTAATTGTGTATACTGTTCCAATTTCTATGCTGTCTGAATCTATTGTTTAACAAATTTTAATGCTGTTGGGAGACACACTTGGAGTCATAGAGAATAAAGTCCAGAATCAGGCACTACAGCCCATCTAGTCAATACTGAACTGTTTTGTTGCTTAGCCCCATATATTTGCACCAAACCTATAGCCCTCTACACCTGTCTCATCCAAGTAACTAACCAAACTTCTCTTAAATTTTGCAATTTAACTCGCATCCAACACTTCCACTGACAGCTTGTTCCACACTTGCCCATCCTCTGGGTGAAGAAGTTCCCCCTCAAGTTCCCCTTAATATTTCTGCTTTAACACTTCTGCTTTAAGAAATGTAATCAAAATGACTTTGACCATGGCATGATTGTTGGTGCCAGATGGGGTGGTTTGAGTATCTTGGAAACGGCTAACCTTCTGAGATTTTCACACATAAAATTCTCCAGAGTTTACAGAAAATGGCATGAAAAACGAAAAAAAAAATCATATTCAGTGAGCAGAGTTTCTGTGGGCAAGATTAGCTTGTTCATGAGAGAGTTCAGAAGAGAATGGCCAGACTGGTTCAAGCTGACTGAAAGGAGACATTAACTCAGACAACACAGATTACAACAGCAGTGTGAAGAAGAACATCTCCAAAATACAACACATCAAACCTGGAAGTGGGTAGGCTACAGCAGCAGAAAACAATGAACACACACTCAGCGATCACTCTATCAGGTGCAGTAGGTGCCTAATAAAGTGGCCACTGAGTGTATGTACCGCGATAAGATCTTTCATCTTCCTGCACTCCAAGAATAAAGTTCAAACTTATTCAATCTTTCCCTGTAACTCAGGTGTTCCAAGTTCCTCAAGATCCTTGTAACTTCTCTCGTTCAAGTTTATTGATACCTTTCCTACAGATAGATAAAACTATCAAACTGTTATGGCACAAATGGAGTTCATTCAACACAGTAAATCCATGTTTGCTCTTCGAGCAACCCTACTGGGCCCATTGCTCCACTCTTTCATAATAGCCTTGCAAACAAGTCCTTCTCAATTAGTTATCCAGTTACCCTCTATAAGTTATGATTGAATCTTTCCACTACCCTTATAGTCATAACTGCTAGACACAGAAACAAAAGTTATCTATCACTAATATCTCTCAATTTTGAGGGGTTTTTATTTTGATAGGGTAAATGCAAACAGGCTTTTTTCATTAAAATTGGGTGAGATTAGAGGTCATGGGTTAAGTGTGAAAATTGAAGTGTTTAAAGAGAACATAAGGAGGAGCCCCTTCACTCAGAGGATGTTGGGAATGTAGAAGGAGCTGCCAGCCGAAGCAGTGGATGCAGTCTCAGTTTTAACTTTTAAGAGAAATTTGGATAGGTTCATGGATGGGAGGGGTGCCTGGGGTTATGGTCCAGGTACAGGTCATTGGGACCAGAAAGATTAATATTTTGTCATGAAGTAGATGGCCTGAAAGGTTTGTTTCTATGTTGTGGTGTTCTAGCTGGAATTGGATCTACATTTGCCAAGTTAACCCATTTAAATGCATCATTATCTTGAATACATCTAACACATTTCTAATCATTCTTCTTGAATTTTGCAGTTAGTCATAGGATTCCCAACAGACTAACAAAATTACTTACTCTCTGCTTCAGGGCTGTTAGGCCAATGCATGTTAGCATTGTCAACAACATTAATATCCTAAGAATAATGCAAATATTTTTTTAAATCCATTTATTCCTCTTCAAATCTATAATCAGATAATGCTGTCATTTGATATATATCATTTAATTTTAATCCTTGCTACTTGATATCAGATTAGACAATAAACTGAAACTTGATATAAAACAACCATGGCACTAGGACTTTGATTTGAAATATCTGTTTCTAAATTAAGACTAAGCTTATTGCAGACACACTTTCCAGCCCTTCTCTTGAAGATAAAATCTGTTTTTCCAGTTCGCATGATTAGGCTTTCAATGTGAAATTTATGTTCCTCTCTCCATGGCTACTTTCTGCCTTGCTGAATATTTTCAGAATTCTCTGTCATTATCTCCAGTTTCCAACTTCTGCCCTGTTTCACTTTTGTAAAGTTAATTTCAAAGTAAATAATTCGTTTGTTTGCAGAGCTTACAATTACTAGAAACTGCTTTTTATGATTATAAGATTAGCTTTATTTGTCACCTGTATGACAAAACATTCCATTAAATGTGATATTTCTGTATCTATAACCAACACAGTTTGAGGATCGTGCTGAGGAAAGCCCTTGAGAGTGTCACAAAGCTCACAGCAACAGGATAGCAGCCCAAGAATCATTAAGACTAACTGTAGTGTCTTTGGAATCTGGGAGAAACAGAAGCACACAGAAGAAACCCATGTGGCCACAGGGAGAACATACAAACTCCTTACAGACAGTGGCGGGAATTGAACCTAGATTTTTAGCACTGCAGTCCTGTTACTCTAACCACTACACTACTGTGCTTCCCTTTCTTTGCTTCAACAGGACTGTTCTTAATGTAAACATTTTTGTTAAACAACTTCAGTTCCTCTATGGAATAGTGAGCAGGGTTGTGAAAAACTCTCATGCTCAGTTGTATATTGCATAACCTATAGAAATATAATTTAAACTTTTCTTATGGATGTGCAGAGAATAGAGCAATGCGGACAGTAAGGAGGAAGAAGGAAGTAGTTACGCATCTAATTAGCTTGGGACAACACCGTGGGGCGATGGGTCTGTTCACTGTTCCTATGCTGTACGTATTTATATTCTATGTTCTAAGTTCGATGAAGTGGAAAGGGGCTTAAAGCAGCACGGTCCCTACACGTGTACTGAGGATCGAAGATGTGTCTAATGTAATGATGTACACTTCTCCAACCCTGCATTAATCCTGGACCGTTTTACAAAGAAGACGCTTGTAGATATTTTCATGCAAAGATAGTGCCCGGAGAGACATAGGACGAAAAAAAAAACAGCTTTGGTGAGGTAAGAGTTTTCAGTATGAACTGGTTGAAGGGCATGCATTCTAAGATACTCATACAAGGAGTACCGCTCGGATTTCTTTTAGTCATTGCACAGCACACACAGTTGCAAACCGTCTGACCCCATTGGAAAGATTCAACCGCGTCTGGACTTGCGCTGACTCTGGGGTTTCTTTAAGCACCATGGCAGGCTCCCTTAACGATGCGTGAATCGCTGCTAATTTACCATGAGAATCAACAGGAGATTCTTCCCACCCCCCCCATCCCACCCCGTCCGCTTTCCCTGGTACTTCAGTGGCTGGACGCATAATGTACCCGGCAGCACTTAATCAGTAAATTCTTCACTGTTTCCCAAGTGTGCCACGCTTCATTCAGATTTACAACGAATTAAGTTTTATATATATATATATATATTTAATCAAGAAGTTCAACGATCAATTCCTAAACTGACAAGAGTATTCTAATTCTTTTGTAAGCTAAACACCAACACTTCTGGCGGGGGCGGTTATACACGCACAGGGTGTTCTACTTTGGCATAGAGAGGTAGTACGGCATTATCTTCTTGAAAATGGCTGTAAAGCGACATCAATATGATTCAAATGGCTGCCCAGATGAATCATGTGGCCACCTGGAGAGAAAGGGAAGATATTTTGGAGTATATTGCCAATATCAAGGGAAATGGAAATACTGAGGTCCGAATGTCTACTTGAGAAAACTCATACTTTTGTTCTTAAATCACCTATTGAGAGAAATGATTCTTAAGGAGTCCATTTAGAATGTGCTGACACAGAAAGAACGTGCAAAGCAACTTGCAGGGCAACGTATAAACCAATTTGCAAAATCAGGATGAAACAATAGCTTGCTGATTAAAGAAGCGATACAGGTAACGGGAAGACATGCTTAACGATTGAACAATAACGGTGTTAATGCGCTGAGGCTGATAAGTGGGCCAAAGGGTAATCACATTTGTAATTTTGTAATGAGATTAAGGAAGAATGTCTGCACCTCACATGGGTGCAACTCACAAAATTGTAAACAAGTAGGGTATAAAAAACTGTGCAAAGTGTAATTCGGCACTCAATCTAGCAGGAGCTGGTTGGGTCCGACTCTGCAGACTCGAAAAATAAAGTTTACCGTTCTGCAAATTGCTGAGACTCAGTGTGTTTCTGACAACGTGGGGGCTCGTCCGGGATTCCACACTCCGGCCGCGGTGGACACGAGGAAGGACATCGGAGACGGTGCACCCCGCCGAGTTTGGCGGTCCCTGACTCCTTGCTCGTCGCTCCAACGCGGCTTGAGCGAGTGATATCCGGACAGCGCAGAGCGGTAAACGGGGAGAAGGGGACAGTACCTGGTACTGGAAGTCCCCAGGACGCACCGGGTAAGTGCCTACTATTATAGTAGAACGGTGCGGGAATAAGTAAGGACGGAGAAGACCGGGATCGCTACCCGGGGGTCCTCCTGATTAAGTAAGAGCGGAATAAGATGGGAGGGGGTGGCTCTAAAAAGAAAGAGGAGACGGAGAAGACCGGGACCATACCCGGGGGTTCCTCCTGATAGCCCCCTCGGTAGAATGTTTGAGAATTGGGGATGTGGAAGACTAAAAGGGAAACAAAAGAAAAAAAATGATACAGTACTGTTTAATTTGGTCGAAACAGCCGATAGAAAAACCTGCGGTCTGGTGGCCGCGGCTTGGGTCTGAGGAGGATTGGGTACGACAAGCCTTAAACATTTACGTTAATTCAAAACCAAATGTAAAACCGGAAGAAATTGCTTATGCTTTTTGTTGGGCTCCCTGGCCAGGGGTAACAACAAAGAGTTTTAAATTGGGCATTAAAGGGGAGCGGAAGTGGGACCCACTCGATCATTTACCCCCTCCCTATGTCCAGCCTTCTGCGCCCCTTGCGGGAGCAGAGGGAGGACGTGAAGAAAGTGAAAAAACAGAAGAAATAGACCCGGAGAGGGAAGAGAGGGATGTTAGGGAAAAAGCAAAATCAGGATGAAACAATAGCTTGCTGATTAAAGAAGCGATACAGGTAACGGGAAGACATGCTTAACGATTGAACAATAACGGTGTTAATGCGCTGAGGCTGATAAGTGGGCCAAAGGGTAATCACATTTGTAATTTTGTAATGAGATTAAGGAAGAATGTCTGCACCTCACATGGGTGCAACTCACAAAATTGTAAACAAGTAGGGTATAAAAAACTGTGCAAAGTGTAATTCGGCACTCAATCTAGCAGGAGCTGGTTGGGTCCGACTCTGCAGACTCGAAAAATAAAGTTTACCGTTCTGCAAATTGCTGAGACTCAGTGTGTTTCTGACAACGTCGAAACAAGGAGTGTGACAGGAGCAGATAAGAAAAAGAAAGACGAATTAAAAAAGGAAGAGGTACAGCTGTGTCCCCTTCGAGAGGTTCCAATGGGAGGAGAACGGGGAGGAACAGGATTTGTAAACGTCCCTCTGACAAGTACCGAAGTACGAGGATTTAAGAAAGATATGAAAACTTTATTAGAAGATCCAATGGGACTGGCAGAACAGTTGGATCAATTCTTAGGACCTAATGTTTACACTTGGGAAGAAATGCATGCGATTATGGGAACGCTATTTTCTGCACAAGAGAGGCAAATGATACGACAAGCTGCAATATCAATTTGGGAAAGGGAACAGCCGAATGAGTTACCAGGGGACCGGAAATTTCCAGTAAACGACCCACAGTGGGACAAACAAGCAGAAGAGAGAAGACGGCAATATCCCATTGCCATGGAAGGGAGGAGGGGATTACAACCTGTAATTGAGACATTAGTATCAGATGGACTCCTGGAAGAATGTATGTCACCCTTTAATACCCCCATCCTACCGGTCCGAAAGCCCGACGGCACGTATCGAATGGTTCAAGATCTGAGAGGCTTAAATGCGGTAGTCCAAACACGATACCCGGTAGTGCCTAACCCCTATACATTAATGAGCAAAATACCTCCTGAACATGAATGGTTCAGTGTGATAGATCTAAAAGATGCCTTTTGGAGTTGCCCGTTGGAGGAAGGTAGCCGAGATATGTTCGCATTTGAATGGGAAAATCCCTTCACTGGGCGGAAGAAGCAACTCCGGTGGACCGTCTTGCCCCAAGGGTTCACGGAGTCCCCAAACCTATTCGAACAGGTACTGGAGCAAGTATTGGCTGGATTCCATTGTACCGAAAAGAACCAACTATTACAGTATGTCGATGACCTACTACTATCGGGACCAGCAGAGGAGGTAGTGCGAGACGATACTATAAGACTCCTGAATTACCTAGGAGAAAAAGGATTGCGGGTGTCCAAGAAGAAACTGCAATTTGTCGAGAAGGAAATAACATATCTCGGACACAGAGTCAGTAAAGGGCACCGCCAAATAACCCCAGAAAGAATAGCGGGAATAACTAAAATACCGCTTCCCAGGACAAAGAAGGAAATAAGACAATTTCTGGGCTTAGTGGGCTATTGCCGGATTTGGATAGAGAATTATACCTCCCTGGTGAAGTTTATGTACGACAAATTGGCAAAGGAAGACCGGGGAATAATCAGCTGGACCGAAGAAGGAGAACAGAAGTTCAGGAAAATAAAAGGGCAACTAATTCGGGCCCCGGTATTAACACTGCCAGCACTGGAAAAGCCCTTTCAGCTGTATGCAACAAACAATGAAGGAACTGCGTTAGGAGTACTAACCCAAGAAAAAGGAGGAAAGCGGCAACCTGTGGCCTTTTTATCAAAAATGTTAGACCCGGTATCCCGGGGATGGCCGACGTGCATACAAGCCGTAGCGGCAGCAGCCGTACTAGTAGAAGAAGCACGGAAATTAACCTTTGGGGGAAGAATGACGGTGTATACCCAGCACTCCGTTAGCACCCTCTTAGCCCAAAAAGCTCAGCGGTGGTTGACGGACTCTCGCATTCTGAAATACGAAACCATTCTGATGGTCGGGGATGATGTAAGCTTTGAAAGGAACGATAGTTGTAACCCGGCACAGTTCTTATACGGGGAATCAACAGGGGAGCCCGACAAACATCAGAAGGCGAGTGGAAGACCCCCGACGGACGGCAAGTACTGAATAAGGAAGTAACTCGTCATATACTGCAACAACTACACCAACAAAGCCATGGGGGAGTGCAAGCTATGTGCGACACTATCCTAAGGGACTATGTTTGTAAAGGGGTATTCACACTAGCTCAACAGGAGGTGTGGGGCTGTTACACCTGCCAAAAGGTAAACAAGAAAATGATGCGTGCCACCCATAAAGGGGGACAAACACTAGCCGTCCGACCGTTCCATCGGATCCAAATAGACTTTACGGAACTACCACAAGTTCAGAGATGGAAGTACCTGTTAGTAATTGTGGATCACTTCACTCGGTGGGTGGAAGCATTCCCAACCACTAAAGCGGACGCCCCTACAGTGGCACGGATCCTATTAGAAAATATAGTCCCGAGATATGGAATAATGGGGTCTATTGATTCAGATAGGGGA
Organism: Hypanus sabinus; assembly: GCF_030144855.1. Taxonomy (NCBI): domain Eukaryota; kingdom Metazoa; phylum Chordata; class Chondrichthyes; order Myliobatiformes; family Dasyatidae; genus Hypanus; species Hypanus sabinus. The sequence continues at coordinate 85,240,083 of NC_082710.1, read as the reverse complement.
ACACACTTTGCCTCAAAAACACACCAGCTAATCTGTGACGCCTTAGGAATCCAGTGGAAGCTGCACACCCCCTGGCACCCTCAGAGCTCAGGAAGAGTTGAGAGGATGAACAGTACTTTGAAGACGCAATTGACCAAACTAATGATGGAAACCAAGCTACGCTGGACCAAGTGTCTACCCCTGGTCTACTAAGAATCCGCACGGCTCCTCGAAAAGATATAGGAGTATCCCCTTATGAAATGCTGTTTGGCCTTCCATATTGGAACAAGGTGGAGGGCTATCCTTCCCTGCAAGGGGGAGATGTCTTTGTAAGGGACTATTTACAGGCACTGTCTCGTTCTTTTGCAGAATTGCGCAGGAAGGGGTTACTCGCACAAACCCCACCTCTGGACTTCGCACTCCACCGAACTCAGCCCCGTGACTGGGTCCTGATTAAGACTTGGAAGCCAGAGAAGTTACAGCCGCAGTGGGAAGGCCCATTCCAGGTGCTACTGACCACCGAAGCCGCAGTAAGGACAAAAGAAAAAGGGTGGACCCACGCCGCGAGAATCAAGGGACCCGTAAAGCCCGAAGAAGGTGCAGAATGGACTTGCGTCCAGGGAGAAGACCCGATGGTGCTAAAGCTCAAAAGACGGACAGAATGAACTTTGGGACTGTAATGTATATACTGCTATTGTTGAGAAGCGCTGAAGGGGGATGTGATAAGTGCAGGACGACGGTAAGGGTGGGCATGACGGTTTTTCCAGGGTCCTTTGTATCACACTCGCATGTAAACGAGAAATGTTATGACTACAACAAAAAGGAGGAGTATGTGGAAAGTTTAATCTAACCAACTGCTGCTTAAAGATAGATGACAACGGAAAGGTGGTTCAAAAAATATCAGATAAAATAAGGAAACTGGCCCAGGTGCCGGTACAGACCTGGAAGCCGCTGGGGTACTGGGACTGGCTGGACGGATGGTTGAAAGGAGGCTGGTGGCGAACCGCTTTAGGGGTTATAGGAGGGGGATTGATGGTCCTCCTTCTGCTACCATGTCTGATCCCCTGCTTGCGGGAGCTAGTAGCTCGGGTGGCAAGACAAGTCATGCAACCAAGGGCCCCAGCTGATCCTGTTCAGGTACTCCTACAAAGGGAAATAGAGCTAGAGGAAGATGCCTATGTAAACCCGTGGCAAAAGCCCAACTGATAGCACATTCTAAAAAGAAAAAGGGTGGATTGAGAGAAATGATTCTTAAGGAGTCCATTTAGAATGTGCTGACACAGAAAGAACGTGCAAAGCAACTTGCAGGGCAACGTATAAACCAATTTGCAAAATCAGGATGAAACAATAGCTTGCTGATTAAAGAAGCGATACAGGTAACGGGAAGACATGCTTAACGATTGAACAATAACGGTGTTAATGCGCTGAGGCTGATAAGTGGGCCAAAGGGTAATCACATTTGTAATTTTGTAATGAGATTAAGGAAGAATGTCTGCACCTCACATGGGTGCAACTCACAAAATTGTAAACAAGTAGGGTATAAAAAACTGTGCAAAGTGTAATTCGGCACTCAATCTAGCAGGAGCTGGTTGGGTCCGACTCTGCAGACTCGAAAAATAAAGTTTACCGTTCTGCAAATTGCTGAGACTCAGTGTGTTTCTGACACCTATCGATAACAAAAATGTCATGAGACCCCTCTGCATAAATATTGAATAGCATGTGACTTCCATGTTAACATTTCATTATTTTTGAAACCAGTAGCAGTTCTTTAATACACAAGTCGAATATGATGTTCTCCCTGTTCCCCCCACCCCCCACGACTCCCTCACATTACATTGAAATACTTCTGCGATCTTATTCAAGCTGTGGGGACATTTCCAATCCGCAGCTCAACACAACAGTGGCCTGAGCACCAGCTCTTGAAAAAAAGGTGTCCTAATGTCCCAGCTCCGCTCAGAAGCAGTCAAAGCTTTCCAAAAAACTTCCGTCCAATCCACAAATGTTTCTGACCAAACTTGTTACCGAAGGAGAAGTGTTTCGATATCCCTTTAAATTTAAAATAGCCCCTTTTTGTTCCTAGCTTCGCCAATAGAGGATATAATTTCTCTGCATTCATTTTATTGAATTAGTTTTAACACTAAACTTGATCACATTAATGACCCGCCCTTTGTAATCAGGACTATACCAGTCACACTTCCGAAACTCGTCTTTAAAGCCTAAATTCCTAATTTCGAGGCGGCACATAAAATTAGGCCTTTTTAAAAAGTAAAGGTTTCTTTATCAAAGATAGACTATTGATTTATAAAGTAATAGCATTGGATCCAGAGCACTTCAGGTTCGAATTGGGTATTTTGTTCCTGAAATTAAACTGCACCTCAGATCTCCAATTGAAGGAGCTAAAGTCGCTGTCCCCTGAATGTAAGTAAGAGTCTGCCATCTTATTAAGCAAAACATATTTTTTATTTTTATTTTAATATATTAAAAGGAACAACTATTGCAGGTAAATAAAACAAGAATGATGTTAAGTCGACTCTGGAGCTCTGATGTGTAAAACAGTCAAACGAAACTTGCGGTAAGCCGTTCGAATAATTAGCTATACGAGACAACATTCGCCGACATCCGTCTCCGACGCTGTTGTGATCAGTACTGTTGATCCTTTGGAAATAGTGTAATAAAACTGAAAGGAACATAGAGACTTGACTAGTAAACATGTCCTGGTGCGGGTGATGTATTCAGGTTAAATCTGGCATACCTTAGATGCCTTGTACTTCTCAAGCTGAATGGGGGAGGAAGTTGGAAGTGTCCACTAGCTGGTATCTACTGTACTGGCCAATCAACTACTGTGCAATGCAAAGACTGACTCAGTGGTCTGACGTAGAGCCTTACACGGGAGTGGGGCTGGTTTCTGAGCTTCTATCCTCTCTTAGAGTTAACACGAATCCAAAGACACCCTCTTCCCGTCTCATCTCAGGAAAGTAATCAACTGAAAGTAATTGTTGGGCCTAACCTGAACTCACACAACGCACTACAGGAATCTATTAAGAATAGAACTGACCGTTTGAAAATTAGTTCAAATTTTGTTAATATTTGTTAAAGCTAATATTTTCTTTCTAAACCCCTATGTACCTTCAATAGACTGATTTTGCGTTAACTTCATATCCTGCAGATCAGCATCAAATTTAATTTCACTGACGTATGTCGTAAAATGTGTTGTTTTGCTGCAGAAGTACATTAAAATGCATAATAAGAAAACGATAAATGACAATCAGAAGTATATATAAAAAAGAAAAAATAAATTAAGTCGTGCAAAAAGAGAGGGAAATACTGAGGTGGTGTACATACTGAGGGGATATTAAAGTTTCACAAGAATGACGTTATCCCCAACTTCTACCAAGCACTTGTCCACTGTCATTCCCTTCAATGATGAATGATAAATAAAAACATTTTAAAACTAATATTTTCCTTAGCTAGGCACAGTGCAACTTGTCTGAGCAACATTTGCTCTACAGCGACATCTGTAGCCTGGCAGAGAACTGCAGCTCAGAGAACGACTCACACAAGAAACAGCTGCAGAAGTGAAACTTGGTTTATACGTCAAACTAAACAACAAACTTGTGACAGCCGAAAACCCTTAGGTATCGCAATTGTCTGCTGAATGTTGCTTGAAGAATGACCGGCTGTAACAGGCTGCTTTTGCTCTGCTGTGACACGCATTTTTGTTTTATCCATGCAACTACTGTCGACTGGTGACGGTTTCAATTAAAAGACTCTATAAATCTTCTTTAACAAAGTTAGAACTTTCTTACAACGAGATATGCCATTATGATTGCAACCTGCCGAGATGTTACTTGAACGTTTTCCACGACCAACTCACTTCCCTTGTCACTTGGACTTGTCACTTTGAAACTACATGGTTATGGCTTGATTGTGGGCTGCTACTTACAGTTTACTAAAATGGTCACCTGTGATTTAGGGGGTTGGGGTTAGCTATAGTAAGCGTAATCCCACAGTTTCTGGGACCACAGAAAGCTTTGAGTCGCGCGGTGTCCCTGCGGGTAGGCATCCCTGTGCTGAAGGTATACCCGAAATTGATCTGTGTACAAACACACTTGCACACCGGGGAAAGACTGCATGATGCATAATAATAGCAACAGATTAACAACTATCAAATAGATAAAGGGAAATACATAGTCTGATGGAGTGAAAAAAATCCAAGAAAAAATTGCACCCGCTAGTTTTACTTACTGAACTTTTAAACATGTGTACTGGAAATGCATTGCTGTTATACGCTTCAAAAAGTTCAAGGTAAGTTTATGGTCGAAGTACATATATATATATATACACACACACCTGAGATTCATTTTCTTGCGGGCATTCACAGCAAACACAAGAAATGCAATAGAATCAATGAAAGACCGCACCCAACAGACGGACAAACGTACAAAAGACAGTAAATAGAGCGAACACAAAACTAAAGAAAATAGGAAATAATAATAAATAAGCACCAATTATCCAGAAGTCATTGAAAGTGGGTCCATAGGCTGTGGGAACAGTTCAGAGATGGGGCGAGTTTGGTTTAAGAGCATGAAGGTGGAGGGGCAATACCAGTTCATGGCATAGATTAGCTACTTGAGAGCATGCTTCGCTGAAGAAGTTTAATTAAAACGTAAAACACTCCGTCCCAACTAACCACACGGCTCTTGCTCTGGTGTTCGAGAACATGCTATAAATGTGGAAACTCGGGACTGCATTATCCAATCCGGAGTTTCCGCATTCGAAGTGTCTTGCAACTTTCCGGTGGCGGAAGAGACGCCAGCCAGGGCGAGTAGGGCGGAGGTAACTTTTCTGACCTGGCCAGTGCGGAGAAAGAAGGAACCTTGCTCAAAAGGTAGTTACATGCTTAAGAGAAACAGCAAACTGGGTAATAAATCAGTCTGGGATTTGAATCGTCCTAGTTCAATCAATTAAGTTTAAGCCCCCCCCCCATAACTTCTGAGTTCTGTTTTTAAAATAACTCGCTGTGTTTTCTATAGCAGTCCTGTAACTGAACAAATTATCGCCTTACGTTGAAATTTCAATTGCTACTGAGTTATTTAGATTCCTTTCTTGATTTTAGCTTTAATCTCCCGATTAAAGATTCGCAATTCGTCTGATTCTCCCTCTAAACTCGCATTTACGTGAACTGCGCTCTGTTCGGATGCAACGGGGGAGCGCTTTATTTTGTAAACAGTCGCGGGCTGTCTGGAGTGTCTGTCAACAGCTTGCTTTGCCGAAGGGTTTCCTGTAACCACAGCGTCTCACCCCGGGCTTGCGAGCGGCGAGATCCAAATACCCCCACGCCGCGTGCGACAAGTTACTGGGGCTCCGTACACCATCGATCGCGCGACTTCCATTCAAAAGCAAAAAGTTACAGTGGAAAACAAACCCAGCTGGGGTTATAATGAAGTGTAAAACTCCTATTATTCAATGTTGCGGTGTATTCGAGAGTATGGTTGAAAAGGCACACATCACTCTCCCCGTCTGATGCGAGCGGGGATCTCACCTCCCTGTACCTAGTATGACCAAGGGATGCTTTCACTGAAAGAACCCCTGCCTCGCCCCTGGGTCGGCTGCGGCACTTATTAAGGGTCTATAAGGATAAATTAAGAGCTGTACTTACGGGAATGAGCGGTTGCTATACACGCCCACAAGCTGATGAATAGGGAGACGGCAAAGGACAGCTTGATACCAGCGAACGAATCCATTTTCAAACAAGATCGAGTGGTACAGACAGAGAGAGAAAAAGAGAGAGAGAGCGCGCGATCAGGATAGCAACTCCCCGCTCCTCGTCACCTCAGCACGCATCTGAGTTCCTTCTCTCCTCTTTCCTTCCTCTCTCTCTCTTCTCTCCCCCACCCCTCCCTCCCTCTCTTTCCCTCTCAATTTTGCCTCCTCCTCCTCCTCCCCCTTCGAACCAGCTGCTGCTTCACGCCATCCCGCCGCTACACGTTCTGCTGCGCTAGGCTGTGTATCCCCGGAATCACGGACGTAGAACGAACAGATGCAAGTAGCAGCTCTCGAGGAGGGGTGAGAGGTGACGGACGGTCCCTGTGCGCGCCGGTTCAGTCTTTTTACACGGTCCTCAGAAACACACGAGCGCCTCTTCCGCCCACAGGTTACCTCAGTACTTCACTGGACACCGTTGATGGAGGAAATCTCTGAAGGGAAGGTGGAGGGCAGGGTGAACAAAAGAGGCAGGATTTTTCCTATAAACCCATTGAAATGTATTTAACTCAAAGATGAACAGTAACTGATCTCATTATTTCAGATAGTGTATGTTGTCAATTATGACAAGAATCATGGGTGTTATTATTAACCTATTTAAATGTTCACAATGATTTATTGATTATTGATTAATTAATTGCCGTTCCCCCTCGATTCTGTGTGATTAGATTACATACGTCAACGGTGGCATTTTAGAATCCAGTGGGAAACAGTTTAAACTCAGATTAACAGTGGTTAAATCGTAAACCAGACCAATAACTTTTATTTCCTATTCCTTGCATGGTCCGTTTGCCCAAACCTTTCCGCAAGAATGTTAACAAATTAAAACCGACAGGAGCTATGAAAAGGGGGACTGGGGGAGTTTGAGCACCGGTTTATTCCCTCACTTAACTCTGACCGCCGACCTTTAGTTTGTAACTAATCTATTTACAATCAATATTCATAGAATAGTGTCATTGAATTTACCAATGTGTCAAAGGAACACCCCGCTTTCACCAGCCACGCCGCAGCCGAAGGAGTTCCGGCATCTGTGAGTAAATGTGGTAAACAACTGATAGAGACTCATCATCTCTATTTATTGTAAATGTGCTCAAGGACATTGATTACTTCCGAGTTCCGGAGACTGTTTACTTTAGCCGGTCTGTTCGAACTATCCTGGAGCTGGCAGGAGGTTGTACAGCGCGGAGCTGGGCTGAGTACAGACCGAGTACGGACGGTGTTAACGCTGCGGAATCCTGGGCCGCGCGCTTCATGTCGCGGACTGGAATCCGGCTGCAAATTCTTGGTCCGTCCGCTATCGGAGTTTCTGCACGGTCACTGGCCGAGTCACATCAAACAGCATTGAAAGTTGGTCAGTATTGCTTGAAACTTTTGTTTTATTTATAAGACACGGCGCAAAATATTCAGCCTAAGCTGCTCTGCAAGAAACTCTCCTTAAATGATAACAGAGTCCACGTGTTAATGTAAACGCGTTACTCCGCGTTTCATCGAAGGGATGTCGATGGAACGTGATAAGCTGAGCGGCTGCCTGTTTCGTGCCCAGGTAGATCACTGCGTTATGACAGCCACATATTAACGATATCAGTATACCGCTCATCGAGAATCGTGTTCAACCAATTCGTTTCAGAACTGCGCCGCGTTCATCATTTCCAGCTCTATATTACAAAAAACATCCGGCTGGTTGCAAACTTAAAAAAAAGCAGTTCGCCAAGTTACGCACATGTAACACCGGCAGATCGTACGTACGTTCAATACATTTCCATCCTTATCTCAGCCGGCTATTGTTACAAAATACAGATTAATTAATGAGAGGCAGGTATCTCATTACAAACTGCTTGAAGCATTGCTGCACTTAAACTGAGGAGAACTGGTCGATTATCGGGAGCACTGCTGTCTGAGCCGTTGCTGATAGCTAGGGCAACTAACTGGGCATAGTTAGAGTAATTGGATTAGACGGAGAAGTATGATAGCCGGGGTCATTGCTCAAAGCTGCGACAGGTATGCACAACGATTAATGATAAATTATCTCTCCATATGGCTGAAGGCACGCAGCAGTTTCCCGAGGACTGCCATTTAATGTGTATACCAACAGCGGGTTAAGTGGATTGCTTCCGTACCTCCATGATATGTCAGGATGGGAGACTACAGCGCTACTCATTAACTACACCTCACCACGGACAAGCATGGCTGGTTCTTCATCGTCTATTTGTTCATTAATACCACTCACCTTCTGCATCTTTCTTCACCGCCCTCCGGCACTGTACAATTTAAAACCCGGACGCTCAATAATGAGATCTTTTACCATTTTTTTAGTTGAAGGATGTTTCAAGACATCTGCTCTGTGTTCAAGTCGCAGGATGAAAGTTATGTCACCTGTGACCAAAAGGATTAAAAATATTATTGACGTATTGCTCAATAAAAGTGAATTTTATCTTCATACAGTCGGAGTTCAGGGTCAATACACGCAAAAAACATCTTTGCCCCATATGTCTCTTAATTCTCTTTTCAGAACCAGAACTGTCAGGCTGGATAACAGCCTCTTCCCCCAGGCTGTTAGACGTCTTAACCCCCTGCTGCCACCCGACACACATTTACAACCGGTCAAAAAGCTTTTATTGCTCCCCCACCCCACATACACACACAGCCCCTAACTCACTGACACAATCTCATCCTGCACTGGGTCACTTTTAATCTTTTATTGCTACGGTTTCACAGATTTATACAACTGTGTTTTATTATAATAGAATACCCTGCCTTCTCTCTTCCCTAAACATGCACCTCACAATTTATGTCAATCTTATGTCAGTCAGCCTGTCAATCTTCAGGCCAGGCCACTCAGGGACTTGTGCTAATATTATTTTGTGACTGTATGCACTAGATCGTAACTATATGTGCAGTGTCTGTGTGACGTACTATATGTACATACTATGGTTGGCACCTTCGCCCCAAAGGAATAATGTTTTGTTTAGCTGTATACATGCGTATAGTTAAATGACAATAAACTCAAACTTGAACTTGAAAGGGTGTGCCACTAGGCTGAAGAACCGTTTCTACCCTGCTGTTATAAAACTATTGAAATGTTTTCTAGTGTAATAAAATGGACGCTTGATCTCAAAATCTACATTGTCGAATCTTGCACCTTATTGTCTTCCTGCACTCTATTCGTAGCTGTTACACTTTAATTCTGCATTCTGTTTTTGCTTTTTCTTGTACTATCTTAATGCATTGCTTAGTGAATTGATCTGTATGACAAGTGTGCATGTCAAGCTTTTCCCTGTAACCTGATACATTTGAGAATAATAAACCAATTCCAAGGATCTCCTGAGAACATAGGCTCTTACTGAGGTCTGTTTGGAGCAGAGGAGCAGCTGCAATGTGAAGACACAAGAGATTCTACTGATGCTTGAGATCTCATCACCTTTATGCTGTTTTGCTGTCCATATTATCAAGGATTCTTCAACATTTTTGTCCATTCTCCTGCCTTCTTTTGACCTCTCTCCATAACCTCTCCCCTATTTCCTTACTGCCTCAAAGTAATAAAATGTGAGAAATAAAATCCTGCAGAAGCTGGAAACTGAAAAAATGACTGAAAATTCTAGAAGTACGCTGCAAGTCAGGCAGCATCTGTGGAGAGACTTAACAATGGAGATGCAAGACACTTCATCAGACCAGGTAAAGGCAGAGGAAGTTGAGAAATAAAACACATTTTCCTTCTTTCCTTGGTCTGATGAGTGATATTCATGCTCTATTTTTAACACTGGTATAGGTTTACATTTGTCACATGTGCCAAAATACAGGGGGTGGGGGTGGGGGGAATAAAACTTTGATGCCACCTGGACGGATCATATAGTAAAAATGAAAGCAAAATATAAATAATATTGTAGTTGCAAAAAATATGTAGTGCAGAAAGGCAAGTTAAAATGCAAGGGCTGATACAAGGCAACCTGGGAGATCAAAGGTTCATCTTTTAGCGTATGAGAGGCTTGTTCAAGATTCTGGTAACAGTAGGATAGAAACTGTCCTTGAGTCTGTTAGTCCATGATATCAAGCTTCTGTATCTTCTACCTGATGGGAAAGGGAAGAAGAGAGAATGATTGGGTTAGGTGGAGCCCTTGATAATATTTGTTGCTTTTCCCAAGGCAGCTGGAAGTGTAGTTAAGTTTAGTGGAGGAAAGGCTGCTTTTCATGATAGCTTGGGTTGTGTTCACAACCCTCTGCAATTCCATTCCATCTTGGGCAGAACAATTTTCATCCCAAGCCATGGTACTTACAGATAGGGTGCTTTTAATAGTGCATCAATAAGAGTCATCAGGGATACGCCGAGCTTTCTATTTCCATAGATGCTGCCTGAACTGCCGAGTGTATCCAACATCTTCTATTTTTATTGCAGTCAGGACAGTTGAACCCTTTGTTTCCCATGTCTCCACTGCAGTTTAATGTTTCTTGGATCACAGGAGCTGTTTTAGGCCACTATTAACTTCTACAAAATGTTCTTTTCTGCATGTGCTGTCATGTCAAAAATGGTGATGTTGATGTGAAAATGGAGCAGAATGCACAACTGTAGAAAATACCAGAAGCTGGATTGATTTCTAAAAGATGTTTCAATGAATATTATAACACAGCCCTGTCATTACATTTTCACGAGTGATTTTGCGGTGTTGATGATAGCTAAGATTTTGATCTGGAGTGACCTTTTGTCTTTCATGCAAGGAGAAGCCAACCTATTTGCATTATTCCTTGCTATGTCATCAATTCAATGCCTGAAATTCAATCATCATCACAAAAGCAGCGGCATAGCAAACAGCTAAGTACATTAACATATCGGACCCTCCCTGCATGTTATATACTCAGCGGCCACTTTATTAGGTACACCTGCTCCTTAGTGCAAGTATCTAATCAGCCAATCATGTGGCAGCAACTCAATGAATTAGAGCATGCAGACATGGTCAAAAGGTTCAGTTGTTGTTCAGAACAAACATCAGAATGGGAAAGAAATATAATCCAAGTAAAGTTAATTGTGGAATGAGTCTTGTTATCAGATGAGATGGTCTGAGTATCTCAGAGACTGCTGATTTCCTGGAATATTCACACACAACAGTCTCTAGAGTTTACATAGAATAGTGTGAGAAAGAAAATTTTAAAAAATGATCCAGTGAGTGGCAGTTCTATGGGTGAAAATACCTTGTTAATGAGAGAGGTCAGGACAGAATGGCCCACTCGTTCAAGCTGACAAGAAGGTGACGATAACTCAAATCACCGTGCATCACAACAGCTGTGTGAAGAGCATCTCTGAATGCACAACATGCTGACCCTTGAAATGGATGGACTACAGCAGCAGAAGACCACAGACATGCACTCCATGGCCATTTCATTGGGTACACAGATAATGTATTTGATAGAGCTGGTATTTGTTGAGTAATAATAGGTTTCAAGAGTATATTTCAAGCTGAAATTGATAGATTCTTGACTAGTAAGGGTATCAACAGTTATGGGAAGAAGACAGGAGACTAAGGTAGAGAGGGATAACAAATGAGCCATGATGGATGGTGGAGCAGACCTGATGGGTCAAATGGCACAATTCTACTCCCATCTCTTATGGATATACATATGCAAGGGTTAAGAATTTTTGAAGGGAATGTTCTCGCACTGGATTTCTGGATTTCAACAATCCCACTCATTCTTCCTCAAATTCCTTCTAAATGCCCAACACACCACTTACCTATACCCTTCGGTTTTCAACAAACTTGCCAAAGGGAAACATCTCTCACTATCTACCTTGTATATTCCTTTTATAACTTTGTATATTTCTATCAGGTCGCCCTTAGCCTTCTCCACATCTAATACAACAAGCCCAATGTATTTAGTCTCTCTTCAGTACTGAAATGCCTCATTCTATGAATATCCTCTGCATGCTCTCCAATGCAATTGTACTATTCCTACTGTATGGACAACAAAATTGAAAAAACCTCTCCAGCCAATATTTTAGATAGTAATTATAGCATAACCTTCAGAATAATGATGGCGTGATTTCAGTATTCCTTCCTAACTCTTATCTATCTGTGTTGCTGTATTTATGATCCTAGAACATGTACACCAGAATCTCTCTGTTCCAGAGTACTTGCTGCATTCATTTTGTATATTCTCAGCTTATAAATCTTCCCAAAATGTGTTACCATACATTGTTCAGTACTAAATTCCATTTTCCCAACTGATCAATATTGTTTGTAGCTGAAGACTACACATTACACTATGCACAACAGCCCAATTGTTTTCTATTTATTCAGAGATACGGCATGGTAACAGACCCCTCCAGCCCAATGGGTCCACATTGCCCATTCACATTATGAGTCAAAGTAATATGTCTTTGAATGTGGGAGGAAACCAGGACAACTAGAGGAAACCCATACAGTCACAAGGAGAATGTACAAACCTAAACTGCTGGCACTGATTAAGTTGTCCTCTGTGATCATATTAATCATGACTTCTACGTTCACATCCACATCATTAATATATGTAACAAATAGCACTAACTCATTTGATCTACCACTGGTCACAAACACTATTCTTGTCTGTCAACTTCTGCCATCTATTACAAAGTAAATGTTGGAACCAAATTGCCATATTGCCACTGGCGTTCAGGCCACCAATGAAGATCTTCTATCTTTGGCGGTTTTCAAGGCTTCCTTCATCATGTCAATAGCTTTGATTTCACTATTATCAGTCATGCACGTATTAGGTGGAGACTCAGGAATTCCGCTGCACTCTGATGTAAAAGGATTCTTCATTGCTATTTCCATAACTGTTTTGTTTTATTACTCCAGGTTGTTGGCCCTGAGCTGGAGGACCGGTAGACCACTCTTAGTCTGATCACTGCCCTTTGCTGACCCTACCAAGAGCCAAAGCATAAAGCGCTGATTCCAGACAACTACACTCTCTGGGTCATTGAAACACGTGAGCCTTCAACCCCTACATCAAGGTTGTGGTCCTCATGGAGGACCAAGGACCAACTTTATTTGCGAGACACCTTCACATGTAAAGGAATTTGCTGTGGTGTGTTGGTCAGGGCTCAGCATACAACAGAAAACAACAACATTCAACAATAAAATGTGCATAAATAAACAAATACCAGCAGGCATTTACAATGTAAACAACATTATAAAATGTGGTTTTAAAATGTCTATAGCAGTTATTGGGGTAATAGATAGAGGGAGGAGGAGGCTCCACTGTGCTGTAGTCTATGCTCTCCTTTATTACCCTCTTGACCTTTAGAAACTATAAGCTGCTTTGGGATTTTTCTTAATTTTGCTCTCCGGTACTACTCCATGCTCTCTCCTGATCTGCCTAATTACGCAGTTTAAGAACGCTGCTCTCAAAACTTGCTGTCCTCCTTGGTGCTTCATCTATTTTCAGATTCAACCATTCCATAAATCATATTTATTGCCTTATCCGACCCTTGATAGTCCCTTAGTGAAAATTGAGGTAAGCAGCTGTATGTGGAAAAAACAGTGGATATTTAGAATACTTTACATATTCACTCCTCAGCTATGACTACCCTTGGGAAAACCAGCATTTATTGCTTTCTCCATTCTGATAATCTGTCTTCTTGAATGGTAGCAGTCCACATTCTGAAGGTACTCCTAACATCCTACATGTTGTATACTCTAGGATTCTAACTCATGAACAATTTATCTAGTAAATGCCACTCATGATTAGAGCTTAAAGTTCAAGTTCAAATATTTATCAGCAAAGTCCATATATGTCAACTGAGATATTTTTAATTGTGGGCATTCACAGTAGAGCATAAAAAAGTAGATCAATGAAAAACCACACACAAAGACTGACAAGCAAACAGTGTGCAAAAGAAGATAAACTGTGAAAATACAATTAAGTAAGTAAATAAATAAATAAATAAACAAACACTTGAATAAATAAATGGATGCCATACAATAAACACAAGAAAGTCTGCAGATACTGGAAATACAAAGGAACATATACATGTTGGAACAGGAATGGGAATTAAAATATTGGGCTGTTTTTGGTGGATGGAGCAAAGGTGCTTGACGAAGCAGTCATGCAGCATCCATGGAAATGAATGTACCGTTGATATTCTGGGCCGAGACCCCTCTTCAAGACTGAAAGGAAGGGGGAAACCATCAGAATAAAAAGATGGATGTGGGGAAGAAGGATAGCTAGAAGGTGACAGGTGGGTGGGAAAGGTAAAGGACTGGAGATGAAAAAATCTGATAGGAGAGGAAAGTAGACAATAAGGGAAAGGAAAAAAAGGAGAGAACCCTGGGGAGGGGGCAGTCAGAGGCCAGAGTAGGAAATAAAAGAAGAGAGGAGAAGGAGGGATGGGAAGAGGTTTAGTCAAGATAACCATGGGAATTGGTAGGTTTATAAAAGATGCTGGGCAACACTTTGACTCCAGAGATAGAGGCAGAGAGATTGAGAAGGAGGAGGGAAGAGTCAGAAGTGGACCAAGTGAATTTAAAGGCAGTATTGAAATTGGAGGCAAAGTTGGTGAAACTGATGAGCTCAGCATGAAGCAGCACCAATGCAGTCATCAATGCGCAGGAAGAGTTGGGAAGCATTACCGGAGCAGGCTTTCAACATGGACTGTTGTACATTGCCAATGAAAAGGCATGCACAGATGAGCCCATAGCTACTGCTCAAGTTTGGAGAAAGTGGAAGGGGCCAAAGGAGAAATTGTTGAGAGTGAGAACCAGTTTTGCCAGATGGAGGAGAGTGCTGGTGGAAGAGAACTGGTTGGATCTTATACTAAGAAAGAAGCAGAGAGCTTTATGGGGAATTGAAGTGCATAGAGACTGGACACCCATGGTAAAAATGAGGCAATCGGGCAGGGAATTGAAAGTTCATGGAGTGATCGAGAGCATGAGAAGGCTCATGGATGTAAGTGGGAAGGGATTCAACCAAGATTGATAAAATTGAGTTGAGGTATGAGGGCAAGAATTCAGCGGGGCAGGAGTAGGCAGAGACAATGAGCTTGTGGATCTTGGATAGGAGATAGAAGTGAGCAGTGTGTGGTAAGGAAACTTTGAGTTTGGTGACAGTGAATGGGAGTTCTCCAGAGTTGATGATATTAGTGATTGGTCAGAGACCAGTTTTATGATAGTCGAGAGTGCTGTCATCTTCAAGGGGTAGGTAAAAAGATGTGCTGAGGGCATTGCATTAGAGGGGGTAAGGTTCGAGGAGGAGTGGGGAGTACTGAGGTAGACCTGTTTGACAAATGTGCAATAAATATGCTCTGCTTCAATGATGCTGAGTTTTGTAGGTATTGCACTCATCCAAGTGAGTGGACCCTGTTCCGTTGTAGTTCTGAGATGAACCTCGTATATGGTAGGAATGTTTTGTTGAGTCAAAAGGTGAGTAACATTCCTCTGCACATCAAAATCTGACATGCGCTTTTCTAGCTCCAATCTTTATGTGGCTAGCCTAATTTGGTGTGTGCCCGAGAAATGATCCTCTGAATTTGAGTACAGAAATGCTGGTCCATGTAAGGGGAAGATGACATTCTCTTGAAAACAGAACATAGAAGAGTACAACACAACAGTTCAACACCCTTCATCCATGTCCATGTTTAATGCCCATGCTGACCAGGATAACAAATTAAACTAAACATATCTGCCTGCACTTGGGCTGCATCCCTCCATTTCCTGCATGTTCACATGCCTATCGAAATGTCCCTGAAACATCACAGGCATGTGTGCTTTCCACCAGCACCGCAGGCAAAGTGTTCCATAACATTCCTACCCTCATATCTCTTTTAAACTTTCTTTCTCTTGCTCACCTTAAAGAAATGCCCTCTGGTATTTGACATCTTGTATATCATCATGTTCTGACATGTGTGGCATGATTGTCAGCTGCCACATCATTTCATGAATAGTATTGCTTATGTCTTGCTATTTTCAGCCAACAACTCTTTTGTGTCATCTGAAGAACTGTAAAGCAAATTTGAAGTTAATGAATTTATCAGTGACCATTCCCACTTCTGACCAAATTATGGCTATTGATGAAGAGCTCAAAACGATTGAGCTACTTTATTGCATGTTGAATCCCTTGATATATTAGGCATGCAGCAACCAGCACTATCATCCATTATGCAAGAGATGACACTTTGATTCCCACTGAGTTTTCTCAGGGCACCTTGGTTCCATATTCATTGAAGTTGTGCCTTGATGTCAGGATAAGTCACTCTTACTTCACTCTCTTGTTCATGGAAGAAAGTTTAGACCAAGTGATTTTGGCAAAACTCTAGTTGCACATCCATAAGCAATTTACTGCCCATATATTTGCTTGTTTTCAATTACACAGATTATTCAGGAATAGACTAATAGTTGTGCTCCTTGACTTTATCCTGTTGTTTTGTGAAGAAGATACATATGGAAAAAGTTCTGCTTTGTTAGTTAGATACTGCACGCACTGGCCACTTTATTAGGTACACCCCAACACTTGCTTGTTCATGCAAATTTCTAAGCAGCCAATCATAGGGCAGCATGTCAGTGGATTAAATCATACAGGCCTGGTCAAAAGATTCAGTTGTTCAAAACAAACATCAGAATGAGGAACAAATGTGATCTCAGTAACTTTAACTGTGAAATGATAGTTGGTGCCAGATGGAGCGGTTTGAATATCTAATGGGATTTTCTTGCACAACAGTCTCTAGAGCTTAAAGTGAAATGTGCAAAAAGCAAAAAAAGTAGTGACAAGCAGTTTTGTTGCCAAAAATGCCTTATTGTTTAGAGAGGTCTGACGAGAATGATCGAACTTGTTTAAGCTGACAGAAAGGCAACAGTAACTCAAATAACCATACATTACAACAGTGGTGTGCAGAAGAGTACCTGTGAACACACACCAGATTGAACCTTGAAGTGGTTGGTCTACAGTAGAAAAAGGCCACAAACATATACTCAGTGGTCAATGAGTGTAGTTCTGTCTTTTTGCGGAATCAGTTAGGGTAGACATGTCATTGATTCAAAATGCAGGTTTTTTCTTCATGACCACAAAAACATTACTGAAACTCATAAATGTTGTTTTATCCAACCAGTTCAAGAATGCAAGCAGATTGCATTGAATTAAACCATTGAATTAATTTAATTGTTAGGAGGAGGAAAGGATGGGTCACCAATTTGGCACTTCTGGCTGAAGAAAGTTTTTTATATTTTCGTCTTGTCTTTGACTCCTCTGTTGGGATCTGCAAACACAGAATGATGGTAGTAGTTTGTTCATGGATGTGACTTGACCACTGTAGTTTGTTAAGGAGTGGTAATGGGGACAAGCTCCCACTACCTATTAAATGCTCCCAATGGTGTGGACCTCAAGTAACCTCTGACGACTAAGTCCAGCTCCTGCCTTCATGTGTGGCTTAGCTTCTAAGCCCAGCAAAACCATTTCTACTGTCAGCTGTAGGGGCAAAGACAACTCATTTAAGAGAAGGAAAGCTTTGATCTCAAACCTCTGCTGCCTTGCAGCTATATCCATTCACGGGGAAGGCTTCTGGGGTAAACCCCGAGGGAAAATCCGAAGCTGAAGGCCTGAAGGCAGTCTTACGTTGAGTTCTTATTGGTTTCTGCCGTTCCTTTGGGTTCATCAAATGAGTGAAGAGGGGGAGCTTACTATATGGGCAACAGGTTGCTCTCCAGTTTGTGCTGCCCAGGCTTGTGGATCTAGATAGCTAGGATGCAATATGCAATTTCAACCCCGACCAACAGAGAACGCACTGAGATTTAATTATTGTGTAAAAGTATGAAATAGGAGTAAGAGTAGAGTTGTTAAAATTTTGTTCTACCATTTAGGCTGATCTGATTGCAACCATGATATAAAATCATAAGGCCCATAGATAGGAACAATGCACAGTTTTTTTCCCCAGGGTTGGGAAGGAAAACAGAACCTTTTGACCCAACATGCCTGAGCCACCCAATTACACCCATGTGACCAATTAAACTACTAACCCATATGTCTTTGGAATATGGGAGGAAATTGGAGCACCCAGAGGAAACCCAGGCCATCACAGTTAGAATGTATAAACTTCTTACATACAGTGATGGAATTGAATCTGGGTCTTCGGTGTTGCTACACTGCTATGCCAACTGAGTGACTAATGGGCAGAACTAGAAAGCAAAGTTTTAAAGTGAGGGGGGAGAGATTTAATAGGAGCCTAAGGGGCAACTTATTTAGCCGGAGTGAGGTCAGTATAAGAAATAAGCTGCAATTGGTACTGGCTGAGGCACAAAAATTAATAATTCTACCATGGCAGTCCCAAGCCAGGCTGTAAAAGAAGGAGTGTTGGGGATGGACCTAGTAACCCAATCCTGTAAAAACCCAGTGCTACAGAAATGTCAACAGAAGCTCCAGAAACCTCAATTCTGGGAGAGAAAGGATCTTTGCCTTGAAGTTGTATGATGAAATCAGAAGCCACAGGGCTGACCAAACTTTGCCCCAGGACAGAGGACTCTGGTGAGCTGCACATGGTGGCCTAGATTGATTCAAGAAGAAGAAGAAAAGTTACATGGATAGATCCATGTTTAGGGAAGGTTTAGAGGGATATGGACCAAACACAAGCAATTGGGATGAGTTTTGATGGGAGTACAGTCAATATGTACTAGTTGGACTGAAGGACCCGTTTCCATGCCATGTCACTCCCTGATGCTGAAATCTCAACTTCTTTTTCCCTCACCTTTCCCTCCAGTCCACAAATCATCATTCCGATTTTCAATAACCCCTCACCTATCTGCATATCAAGTGCCCAAATTGCTTTTTAAAGGAATTTGACTTGGCTTCTACCTGCTTTTGAAGAGGCTTTCTAAATATTTATGTCCCTCTAAGAAAAATAAAACAGTTGTCTTGGTTGCTGGTCGCCAAAGGGCGACACCTTATTTTTCAATAGTTGTTGATTGATCACTCAACATTCTTCACAGAACACTGTTTAGCATGCATGTGGCTTTGTTATATAGCTTGTCAATTTGATGATAACTAAGGCAATTAAAGATAATTGGGATAATTGGTGCTAATTGTGGTAATGGGAAATAATGATGAAATTGGAGTGATTTGGGGTAATTGGTGAAAGTGGCATAATTAACATTTACTGAGTTAATTGGGGATAACTGGGGTAATTGATCATTCAAGTAATGGCTGATGAAGTGGATAACCAGGGTAATTGGATGTAGTTTGGTAACTGGTAATGCTGGCTAAATGATTATAGTTGTGTTAACCATCATTAATTTGAACCTATTTTGCTCTTCCATCTCTTAAAGACACAAGACAATGGAGCAAGAGATGAGATGCTAGCAGCAAGGAAGGACAGTTGATGTTTGAGGTCAGATCTTTCATCTGGAACCAAAACAAAAGGAAATTGCTAATATAAAGAGAGATAAGTGGGGCGGGGGCAGGTGGATCTAGAGGAGGAGGGGTTGACTGGCAGTCAGATTTACATGGGTGAGCAAAGGGTGGAAAATGATGGTTGAGGACACAGTGTTGTTCACATGTTTGAATCTGATTAGACAGGAAAGTGAAGAGCGGAATTAAATAAGGGTGAGATGGTATGCAGATAGGATCATTGTACAAGTGGACCCAGTGTGGGAAGTGTGTAGTTGGACAAGGTGGAGGTGCTAAGGGGAGAACCTATGTGTTGGGTGTCTGGTGAATTGTTTGGAAAGAAGGGAATGTGTGGGAAGATCTACAGTGCCCGTAAAATGTATTCACCTCCCTTGAAAGTTTTCATATTTTGTTGTTTTACAACTTTGAATCACATTGGATTTCAGCTGCACACGAGTGAATCTACAGATGCTGGAAATAAATAAAAACACAAAATGCTGGCAGAACTCAGGTTTTGGCCTGAAATTTCGTCACTACCTTCTCCCATAGATGCTGTCTGGCCTGCTGAGTTCTGCCAGCATTTTGTGGTTTTATGGATTTCAGCTGTTTATTTTTGACACTGATCAACAGAAAAAGACCCTTTTGTGTCAAAGTGAAAACAGATCTCTGCAAAGTGGTCTAAATTAATTACAAATACAAAACACAAAATAATTGATTGCACAAGTATTCACCCTCTTCAAGTCAGTATTTAATAGATGCACCTTTGGCAGCAATTGCAGACTTCAGTCAGTGTGAATAGGTCTCTATCAGCCTTGCACATCTAAATACAGCAATTTTCCTCATTCTTCTTTACAAAACTGCTCAAGCTCTGTCAGATTGCACAGGGATCGTGAGTGTACAGCCTTTTTCAAGTCCTGTCACAGATTATCAATTGGTGTGAGATCCGGACTCTAATTTGGCCACACCAGGTCAATAATTTTTGTTTTTAAGCCATTCCTGTGTAGCTTTGGCTTTCTGTTTAGGGTCATTGTCTTGATGGAAAACTAATCCCCCAAGCTGCAGTTCTCTTGCAGATTGCATCAGGTTTTCCTCCAGGAATTCCCTGTATTTTGCTGCATTCACTTTACCTTCTACCTTCATGAGCCTTCCAGGGCCTGGTGCAGTGATGCATCCCCACAGTACAATGCAGCCCCAACCATGCTTTACAGTAGGGATGGTGTGCTCTTTGATGACATGTGGTGGTTGGCTTATGCCAAACATAGCATTTAGTTAATGGCCGAAATGCTCAATTTTGGTTTCATCAAAGTATAGAGCCTTCTTCCAGCTGACTTAAGTCTCCCACATGTTCTCTGGCACACAGAGGAAAATCACGTAGTCACAGTAACAATGCACTAACTCCTTACAGACAGTGGTGAACTGAGTCAGTGTCACTGGTGTAACAACAGCATTATGCTAACTGCTACATTACCCTGCAGCCTGGGTGAATAAAGAGCAGGGTGGAATTGAATTAAATTGATAAGTTCCTCAGGGATGGAAGAGGCGCAATCAATGGAGTAACTGAAGGGGTAAAAAGGTGAGGTATCTTCTGCTATTTGCCCACATAGTGGTCTTGTCCCTCATCTCAAAGCCAAGGATCCTGACACCACTTACTAGTCTGACACCATCTGCTGGCTTTACCACACAGCCCAGCTACCTCTGGCTTCATATCCCACTCCCCAAACCCTCTTCCCTCTCTTGTTCCTTCAAGCCACCTTCCCCCAGCATATTACCTGTCCTGAGTCTCTTCCTCCTCCTCCCATGACCCTCTTCTGACCTTGTGTCTGTACTGAGTTCAAAATCCCTGCTGACTTCCTCCTCTTTCACATCGAGTGCCCTCTGCAGAGATCCCAATGAGACCAGAACTAGAGATCGTATGTTAAGGGTAAAGTACTTAAGGGGAATTTCTTCACTCGCAGTGTGGTGTGAATGTAGATCAAATGCCAGCAGAAGTGCTGGACATGGGTTCGATTGTAACACTTGAATGAAGTTTGGATAAGAACATGGATGAGAGAAGTATGAAGGGCTACAGTCCAGGTGTAAGTAAATGGAACTAAGGAAGAATTATAATTCAGCATAGACTGGATGTGATGAACGTCTTTTTTCTGTGCTGGAGTGCTCTGTGACTTTAGTGAACTATTTGTGTCCCTGTGTTTGCACCTCAACAAATTCTCCCCCTCCCCCCAAGATGACCCTTACTCCCTTCTCCAATACTCCCTTTTGTCTTGGACAGCTCCATCTATCCCTTTCCCCTTGTGCAACCTCTTCATTCCCACCTGCAGGTGCAACATCAACCACATTGTGTTCTCCATTCTCCCTACCCACTCCAAACACACAACTCTCTGCCCACGCTGCACTGACCCCAAATCCACAGACAATGGTGATGCCATTGTAGTTTTGTGGACCAGATGCAACCTTGCAGAGGTTAGACAGCAGCTCTTGGATACCTTCTCATTACCAGCCTCTGAATTATGACTCCACCAATCATTTTCACTCTCCCCAGTATCATCGCGGATCTCATCTCATGAGGAGATCTCATTCCATAAGCTACAGCCTAATAATTCCCCATTTCCTTCTTGACTGTTCCTATTTCCTGTCTAAGACCCACAAACCTGACTACTTGGTTTCTATCTGCTCTTTCTCCAGTACTTATTTCTTCATATGTAGT
Source organism: Hypanus sabinus (assembly GCF_030144855.1). Taxonomy (NCBI): domain Eukaryota; kingdom Metazoa; phylum Chordata; class Chondrichthyes; order Myliobatiformes; family Dasyatidae; genus Hypanus; species Hypanus sabinus. The sequence goes on along the minus strand of NC_082710.1, from coordinate 85,218,305 downwards.
CAGATGTGACAGACCAGGTTGCCAATGCTAATTCTCCTGCTAACCTTGCCCCTTTGCCTGGTTAGTCACTCCTCTTCGTTCTGTCCCTGGTCTAGTTCTCCCAGTAGTTCACACACTTTACCCTTCCATTCTGTAGTTCTTGGGAGTTCACCATATACACACACCCCAACAGTAAAGCAATCGCTAACTTGGCCCTTCAGTTAACAAACTCTACAGGTTTATAGCTCATAAAAACAAGGATTCTAGACACAGGCATTCCAAACAGCTTAATTTATTTTCATTCACACTGTTACGTTGGTTTGTAGACAGCAGAATGGCCTCAAAAGTCCATTGGGATATCGTAAAATAATGCCTAAGTTAGTGGGAGCAGCTGCACTACTCTCTGTGCAGGCAACACCACAGGTGGGAAGGCATTACTCTTTCATATTCACCTGAGTATGTGTACACGGATCTATTGGATTTACTAAGATATTTGTTGTGGAATAAAACTGTAGGATGGTCAAATCCCTGTTAAGAATGTTTCAATTCTGCATCCGAAATATTTATTATGGTCTGGTCACGTGGTTCCCTCCCACCCCTCCCCCCAGCACCATCCCACCATCACCACCACCACCAGACTAATAGTAGAATTTCCTGTTCTTCCTAGGCCAGGCGGAGGCAGATTTAAATCTTCAGTCTGGTTTTGCTAGAGAGGTGTAGAGGTTGGATTTGATGATTGGTGAGTAGTAATTTTTGAAAGTTAAAGATAAAGAGCGTGGTGGAGGAAGCCTCTGTATATTTGTAAGTTTTTGTACATACATGTTTATTTTTCATTTGTCCACTTGTAGTTATTTTTTCTTTCACATCTTCTGGGTAATTTTTGCACTTTTTCCTCCTAGCATTAAATAAAACCCCTTTCCACTAATGTACTGTTGCAGCTTAGCATCTGTTTTTTTTTTCCAACTGGTGACCCTCTTCGGGCAGGCCTACCTACACCTGATAGCAAGGTGTGACATCTTAACTAGACATTCTCTTGTACCACTTTGTCCAGTTACTTCCATCATACATCTGGGACACCATGTATGCTCTCCACTAATTTAACAACTTCACTGGACTATCCCACCCACCCCCTACCGTCTTCACCATGGACATCCTGTCCCTAGCTACTCTATTTTCCATACTTCTGTCAAGTTTCTCCCTATTAACCCTCTCCCTCTTTTGAAAGAAAATGTTTTTAATCTGATCAATCACTGTTTTGATCCCTCTTGCATTCTACAAATCAAAGATGCAGCCATAGGCACTCCCTACATCTGCCTTTTTGTTGGCTGTGTGAAGCAGTGTTTGCTCCAAACCAACTCAGGCATTACTTCCCAACTCATTATCTGTTACATCAATGACTGTACTGTTGCAGCCTCCTGCACTCGTATGAAACACATTCACTTCATCAACATTCCTACCATTTTTCAGCCCTCCACAAAATCATTTAATTTCTAGCAGCTCCTTGCCCTTACTAGATCTACTTCATCTCCATCTCAGGAGACAGGCTATCTACTGATATTTAAAACAAACCTACTGTCTCCCACTGCTATCTAAACTACAGTTCATGTCATCCTGTCTCCAAGGGCACCATTCTTTACCCTTTTTGTCTCTGCCACATCTATTCTTCCAATCTAGGACATCTGAGATGTCCTTTTCCAGGAAACTATGGTTCTTTGAGCCTTTGCCCTATCTCCTCCATTTCCTGCACTTCTACTCTTATGCTACCTGCCCTCATCTGCAGAATTCCATTTATCTTTACCTTGTACCCCACCAGCCTATACTCAGTGCCCACTTTATTAGGTACATAGGTACACCTATACACCTGCTCATTGATGCAAATATCTAATCAGCTAATCATGTGACAGCAACTCTATACATAAAAAATGCAGACGTAGTCAAGAGGTTCAGTTGTTCTTCAGATCAAACATGCGAATAAGGAAGAAGTGTGATCTAAGTGACTTTGACGATGGACTGATTGTTGATGTCTGATGAGGTGGTTTCAGTACCTCGAAGTGCTGATCTCCTGGGATTTTCACACATAACGGTCTCCACAGTTTAAAGAAAATGGTAGAAAAAATCCAGTGAGCAATAGTTCTGTGGGTGAACATGTCTTGGTAATGAGAGGTCAGAGGAGAAAGCCCAGACTGCTTCAAGCTGGCAGGAAGGTGACAATAACTCAAGTAACCATACATTACAGCAGTGGGGTGCAGAAGAGCATCTCTGAATGCACAACACATCACATCTTGAAGGGGATGTGCCACAGCAGCAGAAAACTACAGACATTCATCCATTGGCCATTTTATTAGGTACAGGAGGTTAAGTAAAAAATATTTACAAAAGCCTAGGAAGGAGGGTGGTTTGGCTTTGCCAAACCTGAGATTTTACTACTGGGCAGTTAATATTTAATATTTAATATTTTGGATACAAGAATCGATTATAGTATCTTGCCAACAATGGGTAAATTTGGAATTTAAATCTGTACAAGACTTCTCATTGTTTTCTATTTTAGGATCTTTGTTTCCTTTTGCTTTATCTAAATTGAATAAACAAATAACCAATCCTATAGTTAAACATACATTATGAATATGGTTTCAATTTAATAAATTCTTTGGCTTGAATAAGTTTATCTTATCAAGCCCTATTGAATCTAACTTTATTTTGGGCCATCTTTTATGGATCACGCCTTTGTATTATGGAAAACAAAAGGTATAACATGTTTTCATGATTTTTTTTAGACAATAGTTTTATGTCCTTTGAACAGTTGTCTAATAAATATAATTTGCCTAAAACTCATTTTTTAGATACTTGCAAGTTAGAAATTTATTGAATAACATGTTACAGTTTTTTTCTGAAATTATGTCCAATGGACATTACGGAAAAATTTTTAGCTCTGAATCCTTGCCAGAAGGGTTTAGTAGCCACCATTTATAATATGATCATGAAAATACAGCCAAAAGTATCAGGAAAAATTAAGAAGGAATGGGAAAAAGAACTTCATTGTCTTATACCCACTGAGCAGTGGGAGAAAATTTTACAATTAGTTAATTCTTCTATGTGTGCTAAACATGCCTTAATACAATTTAAGGTTGTACATAGGGCTCATATGTCTAAGGATAAACTTGCTCGATTTTATTCTTATGTTAATCCAGTCTGTGACAGATGTCATTCTGAAGTTGCTTCATTGACCCACATGTTTTGGTCTTGCCCCTGCTTGCAAAATTATTGGAAAGATATTTTCGGTATTATTTCAACAGTTCTGAATATTAAATTGCAACCACATCCTATTACTGCAATTTTCGGTTTACCAATGGTGGATAATAATTGTTTATCCCCCTCAGCTCGGCGGATGATTGCATTTGTTACGTTAATGGCTAGAAGATCTATCTTATTGAATTGGAAAGAAATTAATCCTCCAACTATATTTCAGTGGTTTTCTCAAACTATTTCTTGTTTGAGTTTACAAAAAATTAGAAGTGTTGTTTTTGACCCTTCAATTAAATTTGAAGAAACTTGGAGACCATTTATTCAACATTTTCATATGAGCTAAATGGACTTTTCCTAAACCTTACTTTCATTATCCTTAATTATTTGGATGGAGGTGCGGAGTTGTTGATGCTACTGTGTATATTTGACATAATGCAATGGCCCATGTTGGTTAGGTTTTTTTTTTGGAGGGTTTTTTTTTTATTTACTCCTTTTTTCATAATCACTATGAGTTTGGGTGGTTATTATATATGGATTATCATCTATTTGTACTTATAATTTAACCTATTAATTATGTAATCTCAAACTCTCTGTATCTATGTTTGTTTAAAATTAATAAAAAAATATAAAAAGAAAGTAAAAGGAGGTACGTAATAAAATGGCTGCTGAGTATCTGCATCCATCAAATCAATCCTTAACCTTTTCACAAGGTATAATGCAATCCAACCACCAGTCACATCTTCTGCTTTCTGCTTCTAGAGGCTTAAACAACCCTTCAATATTCACATGCACCCCTCCAGCCTTGACAATTGACTGCTGTGCCCTCAGTTCCTTCTACGTACTTGGAGTGTACTTTTTTCAGTCGCTGAGCTCTAACCAAACTGACCACCTGGAGATCCTGGTTGCAAACCTGATCCATTGAACTTGTCCAGTAGTTATTATTTTGTGCCTGTTACTGATTACTGTTCTTCTAATTTAAAAAAAATAAACCTACTAGCAACAGTTTAATTAAAAAAAAGAGAAAATTGGCATTCAACCATTAGCTTCATCATTGTCTAATTTTAGAATTCCATATTTCTTTTGTCTAGAGGTAAACAAACCAAATGTGATTTTAGCTTGGAGAGAGGTGAAACCCATGTTACTACCTGGCAGCTGGCAGCCTGTGAAGAGTCTGAATGCAAGTCCAAAGCTGCTTGAGAACATGACTAGATGTTGGTGCACACACCTTAAAGGCCTGCAAATAATCCAGCCAATTATGACAGGGAAGAGATATGCTGTATGTTGCCACACAGTCCTAGTTGCTGTTCAGCTTGTGATTCAGGAAAACAGCCTCTTGCTGTCAGCTCCCTTGTGAGTTTCAATAATTTGCTAGGTTTGTGCCGTGAAGATAAAGTGCACTCGCCTTGGAAAGCTGAGAATGATATTTAATGGCATAGTACATGTTAATAGCAACAGCTATGCTCCTGAATTACCACTTAATGCCAGAGGCCCAGTTAAACATGGAATAATGAAAGCACTGGTGTTTCATTCCTGCAGGTGGCAAACTGCTCTAGGAAGATGAGAAAATATCAAATTTTTGCTTTTTATTTTCAGTTCTCTCCTCTTCCTTCCTCCCTCTCTGTCCCTCAGTACCATGTACCTTTCTGTCCCTGTTTTAACCTGATCAAGTGGACTTTTTCCCAGGACAAAAATGGCTAATACTAGGAGACATAATTAGGGGCACACTAGGGAAATATAAGAACCTCTTTGATAGGCATATGGATGATAGACAAATGGAGAGTTTTTTCGGAGGGAAGGGGTAGATTAATCTTGAGTAATTAAACAGTCAGCACAATATTGGATCAAACTGCCTGTACTGTGTGGTATGTTATGTGTTCTATATTAATTTTAATTTGCTATCAGTGTGGTCTCTAGCGTTTTACTTGTTTGGTTCTAAAGTTGATATTTTGATGTCCAATTGATCTCAATATACTCTGCTGTTAGCACGCTCACACAACCACGAGTTTATACTGCACTATGTATTTGAGCCATAATGAGAAGAAAAGGTCCCAATTCTTGCAGTAACAATGAAAAATGACCTCCATCAAACTGTGGTTGAACTTGTTTGTTATTTAATCCCTATGCAATCCCCAATATTCTTTGTTACCTGTATTTTTGAGATAAAGTTCTACAAGCAATACCCCTTCATTAACTTTATGTATAAATAAACATCTCACTCCTTATTTATCTCAATATTTATTTTGAGATACAGCACATGCCACCACACAATCCACCTATTTAACCTAGCCTAATTACAGGGCAATTTACGATGATGAATTACCCTATTAACCGGTACATCTTTGGGCTGTGGGAGGAAACCAGAGCACCTGGAGGAAAGTCACACAGTTCATGAGGAGAACATACAAATTCCTTACAGATTGCGCTGGAATTGAATTCTGAACTCTGACACCTAAGGTGTCATAGCATCACACCAACCACTACACTACTATATAATTTGTATACCATATAACCATAACCATATAGCAATCACAGCACAGAAACAGGCCATCTTGGCCCTCCTAGTCCGTGCCAAACTCTTAATCTCACCTAGTCCCACCTACCCACACTCAGCCCATAACCCTCCAATCCTTTCCTGTCCATATACCTATCCAATTTTACCTTAAATGACACAACTGAACTGGCATCTACTACTTCTACAGGAAGCTCATTTCACACAGCTATCACTCTCTGAGTAAAGAAATACCCCCTCGTATTTCCCTTAAACTTCTGCCCCCTAACTCTCAAATCATGTCCTCTCATTTGAATCTCCCCTACTCTCAATGGAAACAGCCTACTCACGTCAACTCTATCTATCCATCTCAAAATTTTAAATACCTCAATCAAATCCCCCCTCAACCTTCTATGCTCCAATGAATAGAGACCTAAATTGTTCAACCTTTCTCTGTAACTTAAGTGCTGAAACACAGGTAACATCCTAGTAAATCGTCTCTGCACGCTCTCTAATTTATTGATATCTTTCCTATAATTCGGTGACCAGAACTGCACACAATATTCCAAATTTGGCCTTACCAATGCCTTGTACAATTTTAACATTACATCCCAACTTCTGTACTCAATGCTCTGATTTATAAAGGCCAGCGTTCCAAAAGCCTTCTTCACCACCCTATCTACATGAGACTCCACCTTCAGAGAACTATGCACTGTTATTCCTAGATCTCTCTGTTCCACTGCATTCCTCAATGCCCTACCATTTACCCTGTATGTTCTATTTGGATTATTCCTGCCAAAATGTAGAACCTCACACTTCTCAGCATTAAACTCCATCTGCCAACGTTCAGCCCATTCTTCTAACTGACACAAATCTCCCTGCAAGCTTTGAAAACCCACCTCATTATCCACAACACCTCCTTCCTTAGTATCATCGGCATACTTACTAATCCAATTTACCACCCCATCATCCAGATCATTTATGTATATTACAAACAACATTGGGCCCAAAACAGATCCCTGAGGCACCCTGATAGTCACTGGCCTCCAACCCGATAAACAATTATCCACCACTACTCTCTGGCATCTCCCATCTAGCCACTGTTGAATCCATTTTATTACTCCAGCATTAATACCTAATGACTGAACCTTCTTAACTAACCTTCCATGTGGAACTTTGTCAAAGGTCTTGCTGAAGTCCATATAAACTACATCCACTGCCTTACCCTCGTCAACGTTCCTCGTAACTTCTTCAAAAATTTCAATAAGGTTTGTCAAACATGACCTTCCACGCACAAATCCATGCTGGCTACTCCTAATCAGATCCTGTCTATTCAGATAATTATAAATACTATCTTTAAGAATACTTTCCATTAATTTACCCACCACTGATGTCAAACTGACAGGTCTATAATTGCTAGGCTTACTTCTAGAACCCTTTTTAAACAATGGAACCACATGAGCAATACGCCAATCCTCCAGCACAATCCCCGTTTCTAATGACATCTGAAAGATCTCCGTCAGAGCTCCTGCTATCTCTACACAAACTTCTCTCAAGGTCCTGCCGAATATCCTGTCAGGACCCGGAGATTTATCCACTTTTAAATTTCTTAAAAACGCCAGTACTTCCACCTCTTTAATTGTCATAGGTTCCGTAACTTCCTTACTTGTTTCCCACACCTTACACAATTTAATATCCTTCTCCTTAGTGAATACCAAAGAGAAGAAATCATTCAAAATCTCTCCCATGTCCCTCAGCTCCACACATAGCTGACCACCCTGATTCTCTAAGGGACCAATTTTTTATACCTTATTACTTTAATGTTTCTTTAATGTTGTCTACGTGCCAAATGCACGTAGTGCCTCAGAAGGCAGCATCCAGGACATGTTTTCTTCTCATTACTACTATCAGTCTAAAGATCTATGCTCAGTAAGTTCTTCCTCTCTGCCATCATATTTCTGAACAGTCCATGAACCCCAAAACATTAACTCACAATTCTTCTTTTGCAATAACTGTCTGTCTCTCTATGCAAATATCATAACAGTCATTTTTATGTCTTGCACTGTACTGCTGCCACAAAACAACAAATTTCATAACATTTGTCAGTAAAAGCAAACCTGATTCTGACTGGTCTAAATTATCATACAACTATTTTTTCTCTTATTATTGAGTTTACCAGTTACATAGCAGAAAATATGACTCGTACTGTTAATCTGTATGAACGACCACTGTTACTCATGAGCTCAGTTTTTGTGGACAAGTAGCAACAGTGTCACCAGATTTCAGAGAGCACACAAAGGAACCTCTTTAGAAACTTTGTCCACCTGCTGAGCTCTCTTAGGAGAGACTCAAACAATGACACCCAAAAATGCGCATTACAGTTTAAACCTCAAACAACTTCTCCATTCCTTCCATTGGAGAAGAATGATCACAAGTGTTAATAATATAGTATATAGATTTTTTTTTAGGATTAATTTAGTTTAGTTCAATTATTTGAATTGTTTTGACAGTTAAGTGCTTTAACTTTTCTTTTATAATTTTTTTCTAAAGTTTCTATGGTACTGTTTCTAACAAAATATTTATTTTGTTGTAAAAGCATATTTGTACCTTTATGGAGGGATGTTTACCTTTGATTTTCCATCCTGAGCTGTATGTCACTCTAGTGACAGACAAATGAAGTTCACACTGGCCTGTCTGTGAAATGGCCAAGCAAACAACTCAGATGTACTGAACTGCTTCAAAAAGGGGGAAAAAATAATAGCAGGAAGAAAATAGCAGCAAGTATTGAGCTAGACACAAAGCCTGGATACAACAATGATGGCCAGTTATCAATCTGATGAGATATTCCTCATGATCATCTGGGAAGGTACCAAATTCAAAGAGCTGTCCCACAGATTATTTAAGCTACAGGCTGGCGTAAATTCAGTTACTGTATTTTATATTTCAGACAATGTCACTGTGTGAAGATGCTGGAATCTGGAGCAACAAACAAAAATATGGAGGAACTCAGTGGGTCAGGCATCATCTCGTGAGTTGGAATGTTGACTATTGCCCTCCATGTTGAGTTCCTCATGCTTTTTGATTGAATGCCACTGACATTCTGTCCTACCCCACAGAATGGTGAATAGAATGGACCAGAATCTCAACACTGATCTTGATCCCACAGCATCTCCTCAATACAGTCAAGGAAGTTTACTTCTGGTTAGCACCAACCACTGATGAAAGATTCCTGCATAAGAATAAACACTGTTTGAAAGAATCACTGAAGCAGCCAATGCAGAGAATGAGCTTCGTGGAACGAAATTTGAATTGGTGTTTGCTTTACCTCAATGGTCTATGTTCGTTTGTGGCAAGATTACAGTAACTGAGAGCTCAGAATGCTACAGCTCCTTAATAATTTCATCCTCTACTATATAACTACATCTGAACTAGAAAACTTGTGCTACGTTAGTTGATTGAATTTGTTGATAATATACTGAGCATTGTCTGTGTAGTGTAAAGATGCCCCAATGAGGGTCTGCAGTGTAAAAGACCCAATTCCTCATAGCATTCATATTTAAGAGACTAGATTTTTTTGACTGAACTCAATAGCATCCCCAGAATGAAGGTGAAAAGGAAAGCTGTGAATTTCAATTCATACACCTGTGAAGATGCCAGACATAACGCTGAAACAAAGTGGCAGTGGAGATAGAGATGGTGTTCTATTGAAGCTGCCTCACATCTCTAAGGACTTCAATTTGACCCTGACCACAAGTGTTTTTCTCGTGAAGTTTGTTCTTTCTTCTTGTGACCATGAAGGTTTCCTTTAGGTGCTCCAGTTTCTTCCTATATCCCTAAGTCAATTGACTACTGTGAACTATCCCTTAGTGTAGGTATGTGTCAAAAAAAAACAAAGAAGTTAATAGGGAAATGGAAGAGAAAAAAAGTTGAAGGGATATGGGGCAATAAAACTGATGGAATTATTCTGTTGTGCAAGGTATAAACCCAATAGAAAGAATAGTCTCCACTATGTTGTATTAACTAAGTCCTGATACTCAGCTTAGTTTGATTTAATATTGTAATTATTTCTATGTTGTTACTCCACAATTGAAAGTGTAATAAAGAAAAACTAGAAGACCATTGTTAGGACTTGAGAACCCGAGTTACAGGGCAAGGTTGAATAGGTCAGGAGTTTTTTTTAACTTGGAGCATCAGAGGAAAAGGAGAGACTTAACAGAGATATACAAAATTGAGGAACATAAAGTAAGTGCAAGCAGCATTTTTTTTCCTTTTGAGTTGGGTCAGACTAGAAGCAGAGGTCATGGGTTAAGTTTGAAAGGTGAACTATTTAAGGAAACCTGAGGAGGAGTTTCTTCACTCAAAGGGAGGTCAGAGTGTGGAACAAGCTACCAGCAGAAGTGGTGAATGAGGGTTCTGTTTCAACATTTAAGTGGAAGTTGGTTAAGTACATGGATGGGAGGGGAACTGAGTGTCACTGGGTTCGAATATGGTCCAAGTGAAGAGTGACAGACTGAAGCAGGTCAATAGTTCACAAAACTTTAATGTGAACAGTGTTAAAGGGAAAATAAAACAATAAACATTAGTCCAAACAGGGCCATTAACTAAAACTCTCAAACAGGAAATGAAGCCTACACTGCAGCTGAAAAGAACATCTAAATATTAAACGAATACCACTGGTCTTCAGAGTCATTGACTTGACAGTCCATTTTCTCAGGCAAGGCCATTGCAAACAGGCAGCGACACGTTACTCTGCTCTGTCCAAGTCTTGACAAGCACTCCAAAACCAAGTATGGAGTTAGATACTATCACGATCAAATAATAATTAGCTGACATGTGCATATTCACAAACATAATTGCCATATCTACTATGCTGCTGAATCCGTGGTTGTGACATGGCCTCCTTTGTCACCGCAGCCCCTGAGATGCCACAGACCTGTGTCTGCTGTATGTACCAGATCAGTGACCTGTCCAAGATATTCTTCGCCGGGATCCAAGTATGTTCTTCTGGGCCTTGCCATATACCTGGTGAGATGCCAGGAGGAGCCACACCATATAGCAAGGGAACCATCTACCAGGTGGGGAGGTGGGGTGACTGGGGCCTGGGGGGAGGTAGTAAATGGGCTTGAGCTGGGAAATGTGGAATACTAGGTGGATCTTCAGTGACGCTGATGGATGCAATCTACAGGACACCTTGTCGACAGGCTTTTCCACTACAAACTGTCCAATGTAGCACGGTGCCAGTTTCCGGTTCTCGACTTTCAGGGGAAGATCCTTTGATGCCAACCAGACCTCTCCTGGTTTGAATGGCCTTACCCGTCGACAGAGCCAATCAGCCTGCCAGGAAAGCAGCTTCTGGGCACGCAGCAGAGAAGACCTGGCTTGTCTCCAGGTGTGCTTGTAGCGCTGGATCAGCTGTTCAGCCCCAGGAACTCCGACATCGATCTCCTGATCAGGGAAAAGTGGGGTCTGGAATCCCTTTTGGCATTCAAAGGGAGGCATACCGGTGGAGGACGACAGGAGGTTAGGATGGGCAAACTTTGCCCAAACCAATTGGGAGCTCCAGGACATGGAGTTGGAAGAGGCAAGGCAGTGCAGGGTTGTCTCCAATTCCTGTTTCACCCCCTCAGTCTGGCCTTTAGATTGGGGGTGGAAGCCAAACAAGAGGTTGGCCATGGCTCCTACAAGAGAGCAGAAAGCCTTCCAAAAGCGGGAAGTGAACAGTGGTCCACGATCAGACAGTATGTCTTGAGGAAAGCCTTGGAGCCTGAACACATGGGTGTGACAGTCTCACAAGCCAATGGGAGCTTGGGGAGGGCAATGAAGTAGGCAGCCTTGGAAAATTGATCCACAACAACCAAAATGGTGGTGTTTCCATTAGATGGGGGCAGACCAGTTATGAAATCTACTGAGAGGTGGGACCAGGAACGATGGGACACAGGCAATGGACAAACAGATCCGCAGGACGCTGGCATGATGTTTTGTTCCGAGCACAGGTGGGACAGACAGATACAAAGTCATGGACATCCTGGGACATAGATGGCCACCAGAATTATCTCTTTATAAACTCCTGAGTCCATTGAATTCCCAGATGTCCAGCCAGACGAGAGGGGTGACTCCATTCCAACACTTTGGAACATATCGCAGCAAGGACAAACAGATGGTTGGGAGGAACCCCATCCGGGCCTGGATCTGATTGTTGGGTGGCCCTCACCTCTGCTTTTATTCCCCAGATCACAAGAGCAGGAATGCACAAGCGTGGAAGAATGGGTTCTGGATCGGTGTTGTCCTCAGATTCTTCAAACTGCCAGGAGAGAGCGTCAAGCTTTGTATTCTTGCTGCCGGGATGACAAGACAGAATGAATTTGAATTGTGTGAAGAAGAGAGCCCACTGGGCTTGATGAGAGTTGAGTCTCTGAGCATCCTGAATATAGGAGAGGTTCTTGTGATCTGTCCAGATCAAGAATGGATGCTCTGTCCCCTCCAGCCAATGCAACATTCCTCCAGGGCCTCCTTGACAGCCAGAAGCTCCCGGTTCCCAATGTCATAATACCTCTCGGCCAGAGTCAAGCGACGGGAAAGAAAGACACAAGGGTGCAGCCGGCAATCTGCAGATGAGCGCTGAGAGAAAATACTTGGTCGGCATTGTCTGTCCAATGCTGAGTTCTTCTTGGTGAGTGCATTAATTAAAGCCACAATGGAGCCGAAATTCCGGATGAAACGGCGATAAAAGTTCACAAACACATGAAGCACCGTACCTGTTTAACTGTTGAAGGTTTGGGCCACTCTGCAACTACCTGAACTTTACTAGGGACTATTTGAACATTGGATGTATTAGCCCAAAAACGATACCTGGCTTATGGAATTCACATTTCTCAGACTTAGCATACAGGTCATTTTCAAGAAGGCATCTGAGTACTCTCCGGACATGCTGGACGTGCTCCTGATGAGAGCGGGAATAGATGAGGAGGTTGTCTAATTACACAAACACAAATGGTTCAACATTGTTAACTAAGGCCTAACGTTGGCCAGACCAAAAGGCATCACCACGTATTCATAATGGCCAGTAGAGGTGTTGAAAGCCATTTTCCACTCATCTGCTTCTCTTATGCGAACCTGATTGCAAATATTGCACAGGTCAATTTTGGAAAATATTGGTGCTCCCTGGAGATGTTCAAACGCAGACGTCAGCAAGGGAAGAGGGTAGCAGTTCTTCACAGTGATGTTGTTCAGCGGCTGATAGATAACGATGCAGGGACGGAGCTTGCCATCTTTCTCGCTCACAAAAAAAGAAGCCCACTCCTGCCGGTGAGGTTGGCGTACAGATAAACCCCATGGTCAATGCCTCCTTAATGTATTCCTCCATGGCCACCATTTCAGGACGTGGGAAGGCGGGTGTAAAAGCTGGCTCCAGGGAGGACTATGGTTAAGAGGTCCATGGCACAGTCATATGGCGGCCGGTGTGGGGGCAAGATGGTGGCCTTTCTTTTACTGAAAACCTCAAGGAGATCCGCATATTCTGCCGGAATCCCAGACAGGTCCACATCCTTAGCTGACATGAGGGGATTCATGGAACAGAGCTTGAGCTGGACCCAGATCAGTAGACAGACATGTCAGTCCCCACTCTTTGAGTATCTTCAAAGACCAATCGATCCGGAGTTAGGTCAGGATAACCAGGGGAGACCAAGTACTAGTGGCAGTTCAGGTGAATTAACCAGATCGAAAGATACTTCTTCATGCTGGTTGCCTTTGAACACCAGTTGGAGAGATTGGGTGGAAAGGTGGATCTGGCCAGTTCCCAGTGGTCGACTGTCCAGCGCCTCAATATTGATTTTTTTCTCTTAATTCCTGAGTTAGAACTCTCCATCTTTGAGCGAGAGAGATGTCCATAAGATTCCCGGCTGCACCGGAGTCAATAAACACCTTAAGTTCATGGGTCTGTGACCTCCATGACAGGGAAGCTGTGAGCATTACAGAATTAGGGGAAGCTGACTGAAGAGGGAACCGACCCGTCAGGATTCCCCTCCCTGCTGACGGGTATTCTCTTTTACTGGACACTTGGAACATGTCCTGGATCACCGCAATAGAGGCAGGAACCTGCTGTCCAGCATCACTCTCATTCCCTCTGTGACAGGCGTATGTGCCCCACTTGCATAGGCTCCTCCATGGGCTGGGTACTGGGTGGTGAGGGAGGGGGAAGAGGGTGAGGAAGGACGGTGATCAGATGAGCGAGCGAGAGAGGGCAAGGAAAGATGGTGATCTGGTGGCGGATAGGAAGTCTGAAACATTCTTTCTCTGCACCACTCAGTTACCTGGTCGTCAACTCAAATAGCCAGATTAATCAGGTCATCCAGACTACCCTGCTCGTCCCAGATGGTGATCTCATGCCGGACCCCTGCGTTCAGTCCACACTGGAAGGCAGTGATGAGAGATCTCTCATTCCATCCTGTCTCTACTGCAAGGGCACAGAATTTAACTGCATAGGCTCTCACCAATCCTCTGCTTTGGCGCAGGTCCAGGAGTCGGTGGGCAGCCTCCATACTGGAAGATCAAAAACCCTCCTTAACTCCAACACGAAGCATCAGAACGACTGGGCTACAGGGTATACTTGCTAGAACCATAGAACCACAGAACATTACAGCACAGAAACAGGCCTTTTGGCCCTTCTTGGTTGTGCCGAACCATTTTTCTGCCTAGTCTCACTGACCTGCACCTGGACCATATCCCTCCAAACCCCTCGCATCCATATATCTGTCCAAGTTTTTCTTAAATGTTAAAAGCGAGCTTGCATTCACCACTTCAAATGATTCAACTGACAGCTCATTCCACACTCCCACTACTCTCTGTGTAAAGAAGCCTCCCTAATGTTCCTTTTAAACTTTTCCCTTTTTGCCCTTAACCCATCTCCTCTGTTTTTTTTCTCCCCTAGCCTCTGTGGAAAAAAGCCTGCTTGCATTCACTCTATCTATACCCATCATAATTATATACACCTCTATCAAATCTCCCCTCATTTTTCTACGATCCAGGGAATAAAGTCCTAACTTATTCAACCTTTCTCTGTAACTTAGTTTCTCAAGTCCCAGCAACATCCTTCTCTGCACTCTTTCAACCTTATTAATATCCTTCCTATAATTTAGTGACCAAAACTGCACACAATACTCCAAATTCGGCCTCACCTATGCCTTATACAACCTCACCATAACATTCCAACTCTTATACTCAATACTTTGATTTAGAAAGGCGAATATACCAAAAGCTCTCTTTATGACCCTATCTACTTGTGACGCCACTTTTAGGGAATTTTGTATGCATATTCCCAGATCTATATGTTCTACTGCACTCCTCAGTGCCCTACCATTTATCTTGTATGTTCTACCTTGGTTTGTCCTTCCAAAGTGAAATACTTTGCTCCCGTAAAACGCTGAGTGGAGGTCCATCAATATAATTGAATATGTACACCAGTTTTCGCGCCTTATCATCAAAACGACCAGGCTGGGCTTGGAATGTCAGTTCGCATTGGGTAATAAAATTCCTGCAGTCATTGGGATCACCAAAATATCTGCCTGGTGGTGGAATACTCGGTTGCTGAACGGTCGTGGATTTGGCTCTGGTCTGGGAGTGGGAGCATTAGTAGCAGAGATTGTTGGGGCAGCAGAAAAAGAGGACCTGCGAGATGCTGGGAGTGGGACTGAGGCAGCCTGAAGCTGCTGAATTGAGCTGGAGAGAACGTTAATGGCTGTCGGCTGATGCTGGCTGTTCACAGCAATTTCGAGGATGGTGGCCGTGAGTGCGGAAATTGCAGACAGCTGAATCTTATTGTCTGTGCTGAGTTGTTGAACAGTTGCGGCTAGGGATGATACCTGTTCCTCCAAGAAGCTCGGCTGATAGTTTGTCTCCCAGGTGCCAGGGTCCGGGATGTTTCAGATTGAGTCCAAGATATCCTGCAGTTGGGAGGGGGGAGAATAGCCAGAGGTCATGGTACATATTGGTACTGATGACATAGGTAGGACAAGGGAAGAGGTCCTGAAAACAGACTACAGGGAGTTAGGAAGGAAGCTGAGAAATAGGACTGCAAAGGTAGTAATCTTGGGATTACTGCCTGTGCCATGCGACAGTGAGAATAGGAATAGAATGAGGTGGAGGATAAATGTGTGGCTGAGGGATTGGAGCAGGGGGTAGGGATTCAGATTTCTGGATCATTGGGACCTCTTTTGGGGCAGGTGTGAGCTGTACAAAAAGGAAGGGTTGTACTTGAATCCCGGGGGACCATTATCCTGGCAGGGAGGTTTGATAAAGATACTGGGGAGAGTTTAAACTAGAATTGTTGAGCGTTGGGAACAGAACTGAAGAGACTGGGGAAGAGGTAGTTGGCTCACAAATAGAGAAAGCTTGTAGACAGTGCAAGAGGGAGGATAGCCAGTGTGGTGAACTATGTGCCTGTCTGGACACACCCCCTGCTGACTGTTCCTGTGGCTCCTCCCACAGGCCCCTGTATAAAGGAGATCTGAGGCCTGACGCTCGGCCTCAGTCTCCAGGACATTGTATGATAGACAGTCACTCCTGGTTCCTTCTTCCAGTCAATAAAAGCCGATATCTCGCCTTACGTCTCAGTGTGAGTTATTGATGGTGCATCAGCCAGGTGATAGAGAAGGGACACGCTCAGTCGGACTGTTTGAGATTTGTCTATTTTAATGCAAGGAGTATTATGAACAAAGCGGATGAGCTTAGGGCCTGGATCAGTACTTAGAGCAATGTTGTGGTTACAGAGACTTGGATGGCTCAGGGACAGGAATGGTTACTACAAGTGCCGAGTTTTAGATGTTTCAGAAAGGACAGGGGAGGCAAAAGAGGTGGGAGCATGGCACTGTTGATCATTCTACAAGTATGTGAAGAGCAAGAGGATAAGACATGAAAGAATAGGACCTATCAAGTCTGACAGTGGGAAAGTGCGTATGGAACCAGAGGAAATAGCAGAGGTACTTAAATGAATACTTTGCTTAAGTATTCACTATGTAAAAAGGATCTTTGTAATTGTAGTGATGACTTGCAGTGTACTGAAAAGCTTGAGCATGTGGATATTAAGAAAGAAGATGGGTTGGAGCTTTTGAAAAGCATCAAGTTGGATAAGTCGCCGGAACCAGATGAGATGTACCCCACATGAGGGAGGAGATTGGTGATCGCCTGGTGATGACCTTTGCATCATCAATGGAGATGGGAGAGGTTCCAGAGGATTGGAGGGTTGTGGATGTTGTTCCCTTATTCAAGAAAGGAAGTAGAGATAGCCCAGTATATTACAGACCAGTAAGTCTTACTTCAGTGGTTGGTAAGTTGATCGAGAAGATCCTGAGAGTCAGGATTTATGAACATTTGGAGAAGTATAATATGATTAGGAATAGACAACGTGGCTTTGTCAAGGGCAGGCCGTGCCTTACGAGCCTGATTGAATATTTTGAGGATGTGACAAAACATATTGATGAAGGAAGAGTACTAGATGTAGTATATATGTTTTTCAGTAAGGCATTTGATAAGGTACCCCATGCCAGGCTTATCAAGAAAGTAAGGAGGCATGGGATCCAAGGGAACATTGCTTTTTGGATCCAGAATTGGCTTGCCCACAGAAGGCAAAGTGCGGTTGTAGACGGGTCATATTCTGCATGGAGGTCGCTCACCAGTGGGGTGCCTCAGGGATCTGTTCTGAGACCCCTACTCTTTGTGATATTCATAAAAGACCTGGATGAGGAAGTGGAGGGATGGGTTAGTAAGTTTGCTGATGACACAAAGGTTGGGGTGTTGTGGATAGTGTGGAGGGCTTTCAGAGGATACAGCGTGACATTGATCGGATGCAAAACTGGGCTGAGGAGTGTCAGATGGAGTTCAACCCAGATAAGTGCAAAATGGTTCATTTTGGTAGGTCAAATATGATGCCAGAATATAGTATTAATGGTAAGACTCTTGGCAGTGTGGAGGATCAGAGGGCTCTTGGGGTCTGAGTCCATAGGACGCTCAAAGCAGCTGCGCAGGTTGACTCTGTGGTTAAGAAGGCATATGGTGTATTGGTCTTCATTAATCGTGGAATTGAATTTAAGAGCTGAGAGGTAATGTTGCAGCTATATAGGACCCTGGTCAAACCCCACTTAGAGTACTGTGTTCAGTTCTGGTTGCCTTAATACAGGAAGGATGTGGAAGCCATAGAAAGGGTGCAGAGAAGATTTACAGGGATGTTCCCTGGATTGGGGAGCATGCCTTATGAAAACAGGTTGAGTGAACTTGGCCTTTTCTCCTTGGAGCAACGGAAGATGAGAGGTGACCTGATAGTGATGTATAAGATGATGAGAGGCATTGATCATGTGCATAGTCAGAGGCTTTTCCCCAGGGCTGAAATGGCTGCCACAAAAGAACACAAGTTTAAGGTGCTTAGGAGCAGGTACAGAGGAGGTGTGAAGGGTAAGCTTTTTATGCAGAGAGTGGAGAGTACGTGGAATAGGCTGCCATCAGGGTGGTGGAGGAGGATTGATAGGGTTTTTTAAGAGACTTTTGGATAGGTACATGGAGCTTAAAAAAATAGAGGGCTATGGGTAAGCCTAGTAAATTCTAAGGTAGGGACATATTCGGCAAAACTTTATGGGCCGAAGGGCCTGTATTGTGCTGCAGGTTTTCTATGTTTCTAAGTGAGACTGGGCCTGTTGGCATGAGATTAACTGCCTTATTACCTCCGTAATTCACTGAGATCAGATTTCATTGTGTGTAGCTTGTCTCCTACCTGACCAATAAATCTCACGGCCAAGGTCAACTGCTTTCTTTTTCTGCTGGGTCCATCTTCGTGTGGTCGAAAGTTGCTGTTACCAGGTTCAGATATGGCCAAAGTACAGAGTGAGAGACACTGAAGTGGGTCGATAGTTCACAAAACTTCAATGCACGCAGTGTTAAAAGAGAAATAAAACAATAAATGCTAGGCCAAACAGGGCCGTTATCTAAAACTTTCAAACTAGAAACAAAGCCTACACTGCAGCTGAAAAGGACATCTAAATATTAAACGAATACCACTGGTCTTCAGAGTCATTGACTTGACAGTCCATTTTCTCAGGCAAGGCCATTGCAAACAGGCAGCGACGTGTTGCTCTGCTCTGTTCATGTCTTGACAAGCACTCCGATACCAAGAATGGAGTTAGATGCTATCACGATTAAATAATAATTAGCTGATACTTGCATATTCACAAGCACAATTGCTGTATCTATACGCTGCTGAATCCTTGGTTGTGACATGGAGGGCTATGGTCTAGGTGCAAGTCAATGAGACTAAACTGAATAACATTTCAGTATGGACTAGATGGGCCAAAAGACACGTTTCTATGCTGCAGTGCTCTATGACTCTAAGACATGCTCTACAACTTTCTCCTCCACTGTCATTGACCACTTCATATTAATACAAAGAAGATTAATTTATCTATCGAACTGAAGATTGGTTAAATTGGAAGTGATTGTGGATTTATTATATATGGAAAGCTTTAGAAAAAAGTTCAAAGTAAGTGTATTATTAAAGTATATTAATGTCACCATATACAACCCTGAGATTCATTTTCTTGCAGGCATACTCACAAGATCCATATAAAGTAATAACTATAACAGAATCAATGGAAGGCCATACCAACTTGGACATTTAACCAGTGTACAAAACACAACAAGCTGTGCAAATACAAAAATAAAATAATAATAAATAAACAACCAGTGAATATTGAGAACATGAGATGAACAATCCATTAAAGCGAGTCAATAGGTTGTGGGAACATTTCAATGACTGGGCAAGTGAAGTTATCCCCTCTGGTTCAAGAGCTTGATGTTTGATATGTAATAGTTGTTCCTGAATGTAGTAGAGGTGAATCCTGAAGCTCCTGTACCTTCTTCGTTATGGCAGCAGTGAAAGCAGAGCGAGACCTGGGTGCTGATCATTCCTGATGATGGATGCTGCTTTCTTGTGACCTTTCGGGTAGATGTGCTCAATGCAGGGCTTTAGCAGTGATAGAATGGGCCCTATCCACTACTTTTTGTAGGGTTTTCTGTTTAAGAGCATTGTTGTTTCCATACCAGGCTGTGATGCAGGCAGTTGATACACTCTCCACCACACATCTATAGAAGTGTATCAAAGTTTTAGATGTCATGCTGAATCTTCGCAACTCCTAAGGAAGTAGAGGCACTCTGTGATTTCTTCAAAATTGCACATAAATGCTGAGTCCAGGACAGGTCCTCCAAAATTATAACATAAAGGAATTTAAAGTTGTTGACCCCCCTCAACTTCTGATCTTCCAATGAGAATTGGCTCATGGACCTCTGATTTCCTTCTCCTGAAGTCATTAATGAGCTCCTTAGTCTTGCTGATGTTGAGTAAAAGGTTGTTGCTGTGGCAACACTTAGCGAGATTTTCAATCTCCCTCATATATGCTGATTTGTCACCTCCTTTGAATATAGCATTGGAGCTGTGCTTAGCCACACAGTCTTAAGTGTAAAGTGAGTAGAGCAGTGAGCTAAGCACTCAGCCTTGTGGTGCACCTGTGCTGATGGAAATTGTGAAGAAGATGTTGTTGCCAGTCCAACTGACTGGGGTCTATAAATAAGGAAATCAAGGATACAAATGCACAAGGAGGTATTGAAGCTTACTGATTAGTTTTGAGGGGATGATGGTACTGAATGCTGAGCTGTATTGGATGAAGAGCATCCTGATACATGCTTTTTTTGCAGTTCGGATGTTCCAGGTTTCCAAGACATCTACTGTGGTCCTGTTGCTGCAGAGGACAAATTGCAGTGGATCCAAGTCAGTTCTCAGCTCGAAGTTGGTGTTTCAACCTCTTAAAATACTTAATCACTGTGGATGTAAGTGCTACTGAATGATAGTCATTGCGATAGTTCATACACTCTTCTTAGGCACTGGTGTAGGTGCCTCAACTGGAAGCAAAGCCCTGCTGTTGCCTGTGTTGCCTGATTTTAAGTTTGTAAGAGATTACAGCATTCAAGCCCAACCACAACTGTTGACCATCCTTCATTGGTTCATGTTTAGCCTGGAATTGCCAGTTCACCTGTTCAGAAGCATAATGGCCTGGGGAAGGAAACTGTTTCTCATCCTGACTATTCCTGTTTTTATGCATCAGAGTCTCCTGCCTGATGGTAGAAAGTCAAAGAGGGTGCTGGATGGATGGGTGGGATCCTTAATAGGATTAAGGATCCTGATAAATGTCTCTGATGGATGGTAGGGAGACCCCTATGATCCTTCCAGCTGTTCTCACCGTCCTTTGTAGGGACTTCTGGCTCGATGTTTGACTGCTCCCAGACCAGATGGAGATGCAACTAGTCAGGCCAATCTCAATGGTGCTCCTGTAAAATGCAGTTAAGATGGGGTTGGGAGCCTTCCTGCCTCAATCTTCTTAGGAAGTGGAGGCGCCACTGTGCCTTCTTGTTCAGGGAGCTGCTATCAGGACCAGATGAGGTCATCTTTGATGTGAACTCCCAGGAACTTGGTGCACTGAACTCTCTCGATGGAGCAGCCATGTATTTGCAGAGGGGGATGGTTCACCTGCACCTTTCTGAATCCACAATGATATCCTTGGTCTTCTCCACATTCAGGCTCAGGTTTTCTTCTCACACCAATCCACCAAAAACTAACAGATCACAACAGAACATCTACTCCCAAATACCACGCACCCCCGCACAACAAAATGGAAAAGGAACTGGCAATTAAAAAAATAACAGAATATAAAAGCCACAAGTCTGAAAAAGTTCACTGTCTATAACACAATAGTCCAATCCATAAATGCAGGACCATGATACCATCCTGTGGTATCACCAACATTCATTGAAAGAGAGGGATACCACGTGGGCAGAGCAATAGGTTGCTCATAGAGTCCTTCCCTGGCAGCGATCAAAACACAGGCAGTCGGTGCTGAAACTTTCACTCACCTTCCACTTTCACCATGTGATTAAAGGTTATATGCTGATGGTAACTGGGCTGGGTTTTCTTCTGGTTGAAGTACCCGACTATGGTTTGAAATGCTTTGAGAAACCAACTAATTTGGTATTAGAAAAATGCCAACAAGAACATCAGACCCACATCCCCAACTCCTCCCTCTCACAAAAACGTAATATATCACCCAACTGTCAATCAGCAACAAGAACGAAAACACCAAAAAGAGAAGGAAATCAATGTATTGTATAGTCTAATAATCACATAAATCTCAATATCAAAAACATCCTCTGCTCAGCATTCGAGGAGACTGGCCGCACAGACACAATCCTTCCATGAAGAGCAACCACCATGCTGGCTCCAAATGCTGCTGACCCTTCTACAGACCACTGTCACTGCAATGGCCTCCTTTGAGATTGACAGTTGACCTCTGCATTCACCTCGATACCGCAATATTCCTCAACACTTTGAAATGGAGTTGCTGCACCCCTAACAGGATTCTATAGAGATTCCGGCACAACAGACAGACAGTCCAATTCACTACTGTCCATAACATCCATACAACACTGGAGAAATGGAAACATAGAAAACCTACAGCACATTACAGGCCCTTCGGCCCACAAAGCTGAGCCAAACATGCTCTTACCTTAGAAATTACCTGGGGTTACCATAGCCCTCTATTTCTCTAAGCTCCATGTACCTGTCCAGGGGTCTCTTCAAGGACCTATCGTATCCGCCTCCACCGCCGTCACTGGCAGCCTATTCCACACACTCACCGCTCTCTGCATAAAAAACTTACCCCTGACATCTCCTCTATACCTACTGTCAAGCACCTTAAAACTGCCCTCTCATGCTAGCATTCCAGCACTGGGAAAAAGCCTGACTATCCACATGATCAATACCTCTCATCATTTTATACACCTCTATCAGGTCACCTCTCATCCTCCATTGCTCCCAGGAAAAAGGCTGAGTTCACTCAGCCTATTTTCATAATGCATGCTTCCCAATTCAGACAACATCCTTGTAAATCTCCCCTGCACCCTTTCTATGGCTTCCACAACTTTCCTGTAGTGAGGCGATCAGAACTGAGCACAGTACTCCGAGTGGGGTCTGACCAGGGTCTTAGTTAGCTGCAACATTACCTCTCAGCTCCTAAACTCAGTCCCATGATTGATGGAGGCCAATGCACCGTATGCCTTCTTAACCACAGAATCAACCTGCCCAGCAGCTTTGAGTGTCCTATGGACTCGGACCCCAAGATCTCTCTGATCCTCCATACTGCCAAGAGTCTTACCATTAATACTATATTCTGTCATCATATTTGACCTACCAACATAGATAAGTCTCTGGGCAGTCTTTACCACAGGGTAGGGGAGTCAGACACGGGGTGGGGGGGGGGGGGTTCAGTGGGCGGTGGAGGCATAGATTTTAGGTGAGAGCTAAAAGGGTTAAAAGGAAACTGCGGCAAATCTTTCATGCAAATAAGC
The DNA here is from genome assembly GCF_030144855.1 of Hypanus sabinus. Taxonomy (NCBI): domain Eukaryota; kingdom Metazoa; phylum Chordata; class Chondrichthyes; order Myliobatiformes; family Dasyatidae; genus Hypanus; species Hypanus sabinus. The sequence continues at coordinate 85,195,162 of NC_082710.1, read as the reverse complement.
TACCAGAAGAAAAGGTTGAGGGAGGCACAATAGTCTCATTTAAGAAGCATTTGTATAGGTCCTTGGAGTGGAGGAAAATTGGCTGAAGTAGGACTAGCTGGGTAGACACAGAGGTCAGAATGAGCTCATTAGGCTGAAGAGCCTGTACTTGTGTTGTATTGCTCTTTATATAAATCTACATGGAATTTTTCATATTCTCTTCTGCCATTGTGTACTCAAACGCTCAGTTACTTCACACGCAAGTGCATTTGTTTTCAAGGATATGCTTTGGGATACAATGGTATAGTGGACAAAAGTCTGAACATTAGATCCAAGGATATCTTTAAATCTAACCATTGTAAATTGGCAGTTAATGTTAAGTTATAAAAGAAGTCCAGATTTTCTTTTCAAAAAGACTAATATTGTCAAGAGAAACCATATATTTTTGCAAAAACCCATTTATTTATAAAACTCACAATTTTTTTCTAACAAAAATCTGTTTTTCTTACACAATTGGCCCTATATGCAATAGAAGTTCTTAGAATGTGATTAATTGCCTCTTTGTTTCAGAAATGGACAATAAATGTTGGAATTGCAAGTGATACCCACAGATTGTGAACAAAGAATCAATGTGGTGTCAACTAAATCTCAATATCATCATAAGGAAAGCTCTGTTTGTGATTTACCCTGTGGAATGGAGTGGGGTGCCACTTAATTTGTTCTGTCTTGGAGGAGAGTATCTGTAATGGGGGATATATGGGGCTGTTCGTGAGTTCAAAGAGTCATACCTTCCCTGCTTTGTGTAGTTTTTGGTGATCTCTTTTTTACCTGGGTGCATTTGAGTTCCCAATCTACATTAAATTAACAGGGACCATGTTGTCCTCTGCTCAATGGTCTAATTTTATAGATCCAATCAGTGTTTTTAGGCTTAGTTTAAACCATTTTGGAAGAAGGTTTGCTTTTTAAAGCTAGTTTAGATCACATTGGGAGTATGTTTGTAACGTGTCAATCCACTTGCACTGGGGGTAGAGTTGAGATGTAATTATGGAGGCAATGAGAAAATTATCCTTTCATGTTCCATGTCCATGTCAGTCAACCCTGGTACTTTGGCCCATCTCTTCATTAACCTGGTCCACACACCTTGCCATTATTGGGATCTTTCTCCTCCTTACATCTATCTTATTAAATTTAAGGTGATGAATATGCTAATGGGTTGTTGTGGTGGTCGCTAAAGTCGGTGGGGTTATTGCTTATGGTTGTTTTTGGAGAGGGGTGAATGGTAGGGAATGAGTTCTCGGTTTTGGTTGAGGATTTGGGCCAAGATTTGTGGGGGTGTGGGCCTCTGTCCAATTATTGATATTGGGGAACCACAGCAGCTTATCTGTTAGCTCAATGCTAACAGTTTTCAGAGTTCAGAGTTCAATCCTGGTGTCTTCTGTAAGGAGTCTGTACATCGTCTCTCTGGAATGCTGGATTTCCTCTGGGTGCTCTAATTCCAAAGACGTACCAAGTTGGGTAACTGGTTGTAGATTGCTCTGCGATTAGGTTATGGTTAAACCGGGTTTGCCAGGAGTTGCGGTGGCTTGACTGGCCAGGCCTACTTTGCACTGTATCTCTCAACAAATAAGATATTGTCAGGTGGACCCAGATAAAGCAAACCACCCAATAACAGCATCTTTACAGCTTGTGTGATGTTGGATGTTGGAAATTATTCCAGAATTGTGTTGAGTTCAAAAGAGACATTTCAAAATTTTAACTTGAAGTTGACTTACTTAAAAGAAACAAAAAGTGCTGGAAATACTCATCAGGCATGCTGGTAACATTGGACAGAGAAATGGGGAATATTCCAGACTAATGCCTTCAAAAGAAAAGTTAGGAATAGTTCATTTACTTAACTTTATATTTTTTTCTCTGAAAGCACAGGCTTCTTAATGGACTATGATTGCAGTGCCATGACACTTGACAGTGAATGCCAGCTGTCTAACAAACCAGACTGTTCAAGCATGGTAGAAGCATAAACCAGACTGTCAATGTAAGGGAGAACTTGGCAATTGTGTGTTCTTCATGCTAGATTGTTGGAGTCCTGGGAGGCCCAGAGCCTCCCAGGAAACTACATCTTCATGAAGTGCATCCAGCTGCAGCTCCTTAAAGACTCTGTTAAGGGTCTGGAGCAGCAGATAGATGACCTTCGGCTTGTACGAGAGAGGAGATAATCGATCAGAGACACAGGGAAGTAGTTGCCCCTAAGTTGCAGGAGGCATCAGAGGTTATGGGAAGAAGCTCGTAGAATGGGGTTGAGGAGGAGAAGAAAGGATTAGCCATGATTGAATGGCGATGCAGACTCAATGGACTAAAAGGCCTAATTCTGCTCCTATGACTATGGTCTTATGGTCTTACAAATAACAATCCAAGAGTAAATTAACAGCTATTATGATGGACATGAATATATAATGGAAATAAGTAAGGACTAATGTGCTTGATGAATTTGAATAAGGTGTGTGAGGAGGACAGCGGATGGATGAAATCATTATTGTTGATATGCATACAAATAAAATGGTTTGTTTAAAAAGCACCTTCTAAGCTTGAAACTGTGATTGACATCTTGGCATAAAGTTAAAAGTTCAAAGTAAATTTATAATCAAAGTACGTATATGTCACCAGAGATTTATTTTCTTGCAGGCTTTCACAGTTGGACAAAGAAATACAATAAAATCAATGGAAAACCACACACGAATACTGACAAACAATCAATGTGCAAAAGATATAAAACAGTGCAAATTGAAAAGAAAAACAGTCACTAAGTAAATAGTAAATAAGTAATATTGAGAACATAAGTTGAACAATCCTTCAAACTGATCCATAGGTTATGAAGGTAACATAATATAAAGGTTGTAACAGCATGGATTCAAATCGATTGAGACTAAACACTAAAAGTTAAAGTGAATGCTATTTTTCAGACAAGAATGGTTTTGCCAGAGTTCTGATGGACTACCACTGGTTTGATATTTATATAAATCAACTATATTTAGGCATGAAAGGCAAATATCAAAAACTCAAGCTGATAAAAGCTGATAAGAATAGTTCTCAGAGAAACATTCTGAGTGAACATGCATTGGTTGGATGGATGTAGAGCAGCTGACCTTGAGGAAAGATTATATCTATCAAATAGTACAATTTTAAAAAGAGGTATCAGTAAAGAAAAACATGAATTCTTGGCATTTTGAGAATAACAGGATAGGTCAGCATAATAGTGGTTCTGTGATTTTATAAATAGACAAATATGCACACAATTTAGAATCAATCTATAGCATCACAGTGCACTACAGCACAGAATCAGGTACCATGGCCCATCTCATTTGTGCTGAACTATTATTGTGCCTAGTCCCTTTGACCTACACTAGAATCATAGCCCTCCAAACTCCAGCCATCCATCTACTTATCCAAATTTGTCTTAAATATTGCAATTGTATCCTCATCCACCATTTCCACTGGCAGCTCATTCCACACTCGGTCCACTCTCTGAGAGAATAAATTCCCATTTAGGTTCCCCTTAAACAATTCATCTTTCAGCTTTAACCCATGACCTCTAGTTCTAGCCTCAGCCAACCTCAGTGGGAAAAAGCTGTTTGCATTTATCCGAACCACAACCCTCATGATTCTGTGTACCTTTATCAAATCTCCTCTCATTGTCCTACACTCAGGGAACAACCTATTCAACAAGGATCTCGTGCTTTCCCAACATATATGATGGATAAACTCTTTTTGGGCTTCCAGCTGGGTATGGGTATCAAGTATAACTGACATTTTGATGACAAACCCAGTCATAAAGAAAATGGCAGGGGTTATCATCAAAATTTCGGATGTAATCAATACTTGTATCCGGCTGGAAACCTGAGAAGAGTTTACTCGTAACCTATTCAATCTTTTGCTATGACTCAGATCCTCAAGCCCTATCTGCATACTTGCAAACTTACTCCACACTCTTTCAATTTTATTGCTATCTTTTCTGTAGGTAGGTGACCAGAACTGCACACAATATTCCATATTTGGCCTCATCATTGTCTTATGCAACTTCAATATAACTCCTCAAATCCTATATTCAGTCTTTTGATTAATTAAGGCCATTAAGCCAAATACTCTATATACAACTATATCTACTGGTGACACCACTTTTGGGGAATTGTGGGTCTGCTTTTCAGGTCCCTTTGGTCTATGACACATTGTACTACATTGTTTGTCCACCCAAAGTGCAGCACCTCACACCTGTCTGCATATTTATTCTCTGTGTGCAATTTCTGTCCAATGAGGTGGACATATACTTAATGTTAGTCACATTAATTGTTATATTGCAGATGACAATGATAGAAATACAATAGAATCAATGAAAAGCTATACACAAAGATTGACTAGCAGTCAATGTGCAAGAGAAACAAATAACAGTAATAACAAATGAATAATACTGAGAACCAGTGCAGTGATCATTTAGTGTCATTATTGTACTAAATTAGCTTCGTTAAATTGAAGTAGAACAGTCATTCTACCCCCACTCTTAATCAACACAATCATACATGTTCTGCAGCAAGAGGAACTGAAATCAGAATTATTTAAAGAGCTGAACATTTTTCTTCCGACATTGGCTGTTGTGAAATATATACTCATATTTAATGATTTTTAGAGTTGCAAAGGTGCAATGAAATGGACTCCTGAATATTGCCCTAACTTTACTACTTCTGCTTATTTTAGTAGCTGCCTCAAATTGGTTAGCCGTCATCATGAGTCCAACCTGGCTGGAAGAATCAGCATTGGACCTGGCAAAGGGTACAAGCAAACAGAAAACATTATGACAGGTATACATTCAGTGGTAACTTTATTAGTACGCCTGCTCATTCATCTAATCAGCCAATCATGTGGCAGCAAGTCAGTGGATAAAAGCATGCAGACATGGTCTAAAGGTTTAGTTGTAGTTCAGATCAATCACAAACATGAGACTGGGGAAGAATATGATCAAAGTGACTTTGACCATGGAATGATTGTGGGTGCCAGACAGTATGGTTTAAGAATCTCAGAAATTGCTGACCTCATGAGATTTTCAGACACAACAGTTCTAGAGTTCACAGAGAATGGTGCAAAAGTAAAAAAAATCAGTGAGTGATGGTTCTGTGGGTGAAAATGCCGTGTTAATGAGAGATAACAGAGGAGAATAGTTCAATTTGACAAGAAGGAGAAAGAAATTCAAATAACTGTGGCATGCAGAAGAGCATCTCTGATGCATGACATGTTGAATGTTCAAACGGCTGAGCTACAGCAGCAGAAGCCACTGATAAGCACTCAGTGGCCACTTTATTACAAAAATGTGGTTGCAGGGTAGGGAGGACAGGGAATTACATATCCAAGGCTATCAGGTAATACGGATGGATAGGCAGAAAGGTAAGGGAGGTGGGGTAGCCCAGGTAAATTTAAGGATGAAATCAGGGCAATAGTGAGAGGTGATATAAGATCTTTGGAGCAGAATGATGAATATGATGAATCCATCTGGGTAGAGATTAGGAAAAGTAAAGGAAAAATCACTGGTGGGAGTTGTCTATAGGTCACCAAATGATAACATTACAGTGGCACAGGCAATAAACCAAGAAATATCTGAGGTATGTAAGAATGGAACAGCAATTATCGTGGGGGACTTTAACTTGCACATAAATTGGGTGAATCAAGTTGTTCAAGCCAGTCTTAAAGAGGACTTCATTATATGCATACATGATAGCTTTCCTGAACAGCATGCTATTGAACTTACAAGGAAACATGTTATCTTGGATCTGGTCCTATGCAATGAGACAGGCAAAATTAGCAATCTTGTAGTTAGGGATCCTCTTGTAAAGAGTGATCACAGTATGACTGAGTTTCTCATACAAATGGAGGGTGCAATAGTTTGATCTAAAACCAGTGTATAGATGCCTAAACAAGGGAGACTACTTGGGATGAGGGAGGAGTTGGAGAGAGTAGACTGGGAACACAAGCTATGTGGTGGTAGGGTTGAGGAACAGTGGAAGACTTTCAAACAAACTTTTCATGGTGCTCAACAAAAGTATATTCCAGTTAAAAGCAAGGACAGTAAGAGTGGGTAGAACCAGCCATGGATAACCAAGGAAATAAAGGAAGGCATAAAACTAATAGCTTGAGTGTACAAAGTTGCCATTAGTAGTGGGAAACTGGAAGGTTGGGAAAACTTTAGATTGGTTGCCAATGTGAACGTAGGTCCCATGGAAGATGAGAAGGGGGAATTGATATTGGGTAATGCGGAAGTGGCTGAGGCTTTGAATGACTATTTTGTGTTGGTCTTCATGATGGAGGAGATGTCTAATATGCCAAAGAGAGATGTTATGGCTGTGATGGGAGATGATGACCTCAATACAATCGTCGTCGTTAAGTTGCATTTGGAATTTCCAGTTGGCGGATGATTTCCCTCCATGTCGCTCTGACATATTGGGAAATCATGTTTATGGCAGGTTACAGCAGTGGTTTGCCTTTGCCTTCTGCCTGCTGAGCTTAAAGAGATCACCACCTTTTGCCATGGATAACCAGGATGTCTAAGTGCTTTGTCATACTCTTAGCACTCCACCATGCCTGCTGGCCTGACTTCTCGACCATTGGACAATTAATTGGTCTCTACCGCTCAATCCACCATGGCCAGACTTCACACGCTGCGACAGGCAAATCCCCTACCTCACTGAGGGTCGAAGACCCATTGGCTACCCTCACCTGGTTTGGCCTGTCTGCCGAGACAGTTTACTGGGATGTCGATGCTGCATGTGCTACAGCTACTTAGAGCCGCAGGTGAGAGCTGAGCATTGGGTGGGGACCAAAGGTGGACAAGCTGCCTTAAAAAAGGGCACAGCGGGCTTCCCACCAGAGGTGCTACCCCTCTCTAAACACCCCATACAACCCCTCAATACAATAGCTATCACTAAAGAGGCTGTGCTAAGCAAACTTGTGAGCCTAAAGATAAACAAGTCCCCTGGTCTTCATGGAATGCATCCCAGGGTACTGAAAGAAATGGCAGAGGTCATAGCTGAGGCTTAGTTGATAATTTACCAAAATTCTCTGGAATCTGGGCAAGTCATGGCAGATGGGAAGAAGGTGAATGCCATGCCACTGTTCAAAAAAGGATGTAGGAAAAAGGCAGGTAACTATAGGCCAGTTAGTTTAACATCTGCAGTTGGGAAAATGCTTGAAGCTATCAGTAAAGAAGAAATAGAGAGGCATCTATAAAGAAATGGATCCATCTGGCAGATGCAGCATGGATTCAGCAAAGGCAGGTCCTGTTTGACAAACTTATTAGAGTTCTTTGATGATATAACAAGCACAGTGAATAGAGGGGAACAGATGGACATTATTTACTTCGATTTCCAGAAGACATTAGATAAGGTGTCACATAAGAGACTTATCCATAAGATAAGGATGCATAGAGTTGGGGATGATGTATTCACATGGATAGAGGATTGGTTAACTAATAGAAAGAGAGAGTTGGGATACATGGGTATTTCACTGGTTGGCAATCAGTGGTGAGCGGTGTGCTGCAGGGGTTGATGCTGGGCCTACAACTGTTCAAGATATACATTAATGATCTGGAAGGAGGGACAGAGTGTAATGTATCTAAATTTGCTAATTGAGTGGAAAATCAAATTGTGCGGAGCATATGGAGAGTCTGCAGAGAGATATAGATAGGTTAAATGAGTGGGCAAGGGCCTGGCAGATGGAGCATAATGCTGGTAAATGTGAGGTCCACTTTGGAAGGAAAAATGAAAGAGCAGATTATTACTTAAGTGGTAAAAGATTACACCATGCCACTGTGCAGAAAGACTCGGGAGTGCTTGTGCATAAATCACTAAATGCTGGTTTGCAGGTGCAGCAGGCTATCAAGAAGGCAAATAGAATGCTGGTTTTCATTGCTAGAAGGATTGAATTTAAAAACAGGGAGCTTTTTTTTGCAATTGTATAACGTACTGGTGAGGCCACATCTCGAGTACTGCATGCAGTTCTGGTCACTTTACTTGAGGAAGGATATACTGGTTTTGAAGGCTGTGCAGAGGAGGTTTATCAGGTCGATTTCAAAGATGAGGGGTTAGATTATGAGGAAAGATTGAGTCGTCTGGGACTGTACTTGCTGGAATTCAGAAAAATGAGAAGTGATCTTATAGAAACATATAAAATTATGAAAGGGATAGATAAGATAGAGGCAGGAAAGTTGTTGCTACTGGTAGGGGACTCAAGATTTGGGAGAGTAAATTTAGGATGGAGATGAGGAGGAACTGCTTTTCCTAAAGAGTGGTGAATTGGTGGAATTCTCTGCCCAATGAAGCAGTGGAGGCTACCTCAGTTAATATATTTAAGACAAGGTTGGATAGAATTTTGCATAGTAGGAGAATTAAGTGTTATGGGGAAAAGATAGGTCAACAGAGATGAGTCCATCGCCAGATCATTCATGACCGTATTGAATGGTGGAGCAGGTTCAATGGGTCAGATGGCCTAATCATGCTCCTATTTCTTATGTTCTTATGTTACATTGTGGATGGTCTGATATCCACTGTTCAGCTTTGCTTATCACATTAGACAGAATTATGAGAAGATTTATAGGAACTTTTCCTGAAATGAGGTGCCAGAGTTTACCCAATTATAATAGCAAGGCTGTTTGCTTTCAATTCTGTGACCATTCTATTATTTTAAAGACACTCTGCAGTTTTTGGAACCCAACTAAATGAAATCTTGCAGCCCTGGTTTTGAAACCACTGTTTCCAGTCTGCATAGCTTCTTTCATTCTCACAGTCATGATGGACTCATTAAGAAAGGTCCAGAGAATCACTGATCTAGCAAATGTCTACTTCTTTTCATAATATCTATCAATGCTTTTGGAAAATCTTTTTCTGTTATTGTGTAGTTCTGTACTTGGGAATAGATTTCAGCCAAAATGCCTTCCACTTTATTTACTTCAGCATTGTTGTATGTATTGCAGGCTGCTTAATAGGTGCTAGACAGTCCTTACCATGGACCTATCCTTGTGGAAGATACAAACATTCAACATCACAACTCTGCTTCAAAATCATGTTGGGGAGCTCCCAGCACTGGAAGCAATAGGTGTGCATTAATCATCCATTAATGGTGTGGCACTGTAGCATAACAGTTAGCGTGATGCTTTACTGTAAGATCAGGGTCTGACTGCCACTGTCTGTACATTTGTATGTTCTCCCATGACCATGTGTATTTCTTCCAGTTGCTCTGGTTTCCTCCCACAATCAAGATGTATGGTTAGGGTTAGGATGTTCTAAGCATACCATGCTGGTGCCAGAAATGTGGCAAAATATGAGCTGCACAATCCTCGCTGATTTGATTTGGCCCAAATACTGCAATATACATGTGAAGCTATCTTTATCTTTCTTTTCCTTCATTATTAAATCTGTCATGCTCAGTCTTCATGCATAGAGACTAGGGAGAGTTGGTCTTGCCTTCAACCAAAGCCACCAAATGGATTGTCCTTCCATATGTTCAAAATATCTCAGAGATAATGGCCTAGCTGCTCCAGGAATGTAGAAATTTGGTCACGTCAAGCCAACAACAATGTTAAGTAGAGTACTTTGCAGATTACAAGAATGAACCAAGCAATTAGACAAGACCAAAGTGGTCTACAAAATCCAATGTGGGGACTGCAGCAAATATTACTTTGGCCAGACGGGGATTAAACTATCCATAAGGATCCATGATCTGGCTATAAAGCAGAATGACTATCCTCCCTAGTGTCTAGCCATGAAGATCATGATGGGCACAAATTTGATTGAGAAAGTCAAGGCACAAGCAAACACATCGCATGCATGAGAATTCCCAGAAGCATGTTTTTCTGCAAACAGTTCTGACCTCAATCATTGAACAAGTATGTTGACCTCAATCCTATTTGTGAGCCAGTGTGGGTAAAACACCAGCCCACAACACGCAAAGTTTGCCACACAACCCATCATGGCCACATCATAAATGAGTTTCTGAAATGATGACCAGTCAGCTGATTGATAAGCGTTTAAAAGCCAAGCATTTGAGGACACACCACAATTAACAGCGTACCGATGATAGGGTGACGAAACATTTGCAAGTAACTTGCCAAGATCTGAAATCAACTCAACCTAACCATATGTTACCATATGTAACACTGAGATTCATTTTCCTGCTAGCATTCCCAGACAAAAAAAAAAGAAATGCAAAATAATATTGAGAACATGCATTGTAAAGAGTCCTTTGAAGGTGAATCTGTAAGCCATAGAATGAGTTCAGAATTGTGGTGATTATCCATGCTGATTCAGAAGTATGATGATTATAGGGTAATAACTGTTCTTAAATTTGGTGGTGTGGAACCTAATGCTCTTCTACCTCCTGCTCAATAGTATTAGTGAGAAGAGGGCATGGCCTGGATGATGGGGACCTTTGATGACGGATGCTGCTTTCTTGTTGCTCCGAGGATTCTGAAGTCTTGGCAAAGAATGCATCCATTTATGTTTGAACCACCAATTGATTCAAGTGGAAGTTTAAATTTATTGCTGTTACAGGCACACATACACAGGGTATGAATGCCATGAAAATGTGCTACTGCACAGTATATTGCAAACATGACAAATATAAATTAACATAACTTTATAATTCCATTACTAATGTTGGCAGTGAATTCCAAGTTATTCTAATCCTCTCCATAAAATCTATCTTCCTCACATCCCCCTTGTATTTTATGCTCAAAATTTTAAATCTGAGACCCTGGTAACGATCTACTTATGGGAGCAGCTAACTTCTGAGTACCTTATCCAATGGCAATCAATACATTCTATCAGATTTTCTCCCAACCTAACAAAAACACTTGCACCAAACACTCTGCACATTTCTACAAAATTATGGTGGAGAGCATTCTGACTGGTTGCATCACCATCTGGTATGAAAGCTCTAATGCACATGACTAAAAGAGGCTGCAGAGGGTTATAGACTGAGTCACCTCCTTCTCAGTTACAACCCTCCCCTCTAGCAAGGACAACTTCAGAAGACAGTTCCATCATCATTAAGGACACTCATGACCTGGGATATACCCTCTTCTCATTACTACCATCAAGAAGGAGGTACAGGAGCCTGACGATCCACACTCAGTGTCTTAGGAACTGTTTCTTTCCCTCTGCCACCAGCTCACTAATACTCTTCTGTAGTATCTATCTATCTATCTCTCCATTAAGTAAACAAGTAAGTAACATATAGTAAGTATTCATGTCTTACATCATATCCCTGCCACAGAACAACAAATTTCATGTCATATGTCAGTGATAATAAACCTGATTCTGATTGTTTTCTGAATGTTGCTGTCCATTTTGCTGAGTGTTTCTGCCATTTTCTGTATTTATTTCAGATCTCTTGTAGGTGCAGTAGTTTTTTGCGTTCTCCTCTCAAGTTCCTCTGTTGTAAGGAGAAAAAGCTTATTGCGTCTTCCATGGCACTTCCCTTCAAGTTCCTTGGTTAGCTACCCAAGAGTATTTTTGACCAATATTCCAAATACACTCATTATCATTTTATTAAGTATCTCAAGTACCTAATTAAGTGGCTACTGAGTGTATGTTTATTGTCTTCTGCTGCTGGGGCCAATTCATTTCAAAGTTCAACATATGCATTTAGACATGCTCTTCTATTGTAAAACATGTGGTTATTTGAGTGACTGTCCCCTGTACGTCAGCTTGAACAAGTCTGCCAATTCTCCTCTGATGATCTCATTAACAAAGGGTTTTTCCCCAAGAACTGCCACTATTTTTTTTTTTTTGTTTTTTTGCACCATTCTCTGAAAGTCTAGAGAGTGTTCTGCATGAAAACCCTAAAAGATAAGCAGTTTCTGAGATACCCAAATCATCCTGTCTGGCACCAACAATCATTCCATGGTCAAAGTCCCATAGATCACATTTCTTCACCACTCTGATACTTGGGTTGAATAACAACTGAACCTCTTGACCATGTCTGCATGCTTTATGCATTGCATTGCTGCCACATGTATGGCTGATTAGATATTTGCATTAGCAAGCAAGTACACCTAATAAAGTGGCCACTGGTGTAGGCTGGGTCAATGGAAGCATCAAAGTGGGAGGAGTGCATTAAAGAGTTAAACTGAAATGCATTTCCTGAGCTCAGTAATATGCTGTAGCTACAGGCTTGAAACTTATGTTTTCCATTAAGTAAAAAACACATCATCCACCGGGAGATGGTTAGGGATCGCCAATACTTACATCATACTGAATCTATGTAGATTCCAGTCAGGGAAAGTATCAATTCCATTAACTTGGTTTGGATTCAAAACCCAGGTCCAAAAAATAAAGCTCTAGTCTAGGAACACACACTGCCATCCTGTTACTTGTATTAAAGCTTGAGCAATGAGTTAACCTCTGTCCTGAACAGCTGCTCCAATGATCAGACTTTTGCAGTGTTCCCTTCAACGTGCTACATAGAGGGCTATGAAGCATAACCTGCCCTGATGTATTTTACTACTGTAACTTCCAGTGTCCGTGTCTACAATTAAATTTAATCACATTAGTAGTGGTGTAGTGCAGGGAAAGGCTGTAATCTATCAAAGGTAAAAAATACAAGTAATAAATGATGTAAATTGGGGAATTATTCTCAAGGGGAAGGCTCAGTGCCACAGCTTGTAGACCTGTTGCAGCACAGTTCCAATGATGGGTTCAGTCCCGATCTCCAGCACTAAATCTGTGTACTCAAAAAATATTAAGGATTACCTTTATGTGTCAAATCAAATCAGTGAGCATTATGTGGAGCAGCCCGTTAATGTTGCCACACTTCCAGTGCTAGCCTAGTATGGGCACAACACGATAACCCTGATTATACAATATGGACGCAAACTGGAGCACCAGAAGAACTTCACCCAGTCACAGGGACAACGTACGAACTCCTTACAGACAGCAACAGAAATTGTACCCTGATCTTACAACTTATGCTGTAAAGTGTTAACTTAAACGTAATGCTACCATGTACTGCACCTTCTCTTTGTGATTATAGGGATGATGGAGGATAGGAGAGAATTGATGGAAATGTTGGGATGGGGAAGAAAATAGGTTAGAGTAGAAGTCTGAGGTGTGACTCTCGTGGCACAGATAAGGCTCACAGATATTTCCCAAGGTAGAAAGATCTAAAGTTTAAGGTGAGAAAGGAAAGATTTAAAAGAGACCTAAGGGGTAACTTCTTCATACAGAGGATTGTGTAAATATGGGATAAGCTGTGACAGGAGGCAGGTCCAATTACAGTCTTTAAAATACATTTGGATGGGTACATAAATAGAGCAGTGGTGCCCAAAGTAGATGATATCTTGCCTCCCTCACACCCTGGGATGGTGGGAATTTCTAATGGGGTATAAAGATGAAGAGGACTCTCGGTAACAAGAGGGGCAGCTGAGGGATCCCAGGCTTAATTTAAGAAATGAATTACTTATTTTCAACATTTGAAGCTCAGCAACTTTTTTGATTACAATGACCATGTAATCACCTCATCTCTTGCTTACCCAACATTCTCTCGGACTACGTTCAAAGTACATTATAGTTGTTGAAAAGCAATGTGACACTTCTGTACTTGGCATATTAGGAGAAAACTGGACTGAAGAAATTGTGTTATTTCCAGGTCTGTCCTGAGCACTCTTCCCATTCACTGCTGTAGTACTGTATTAGATAGTATGATTCCCATACTCTAATCAGGCAGTGTTGCAATTCCTGTGAGTTAGGGATGGCATTCAATGGGGTAAAATTCAGGCCACAGCCACAGAGTCAGTTCAGCATTGAAGCAAGAAAGCCTCATGGAAGAGAGAGTTGAACATTGGCTCATCATTTGCCCTAGACAGTGATGCCTTAATCCTTTAAATCCAGCTCAGCACTTAAATGCTCATTGATCGCTCTCAGGATCAGGTCTTCTCCTTTCATCCAGTCTGAAGTCTGCTCCAGCAATAGCCACCACAGCTGTAACTGCATTCTCGACAGTCCCGTTCATCTTCAGGATACTGCAAACACATCAATTTGTTCAGACAACAACTTCCAAAGGGAAATTACAGTTTTGTCCGCTCAGAAATGCAAAACATTTCAAAACATGTTTGCCAGCATTTGACAACAAAACAGTAATGTTTTCTGTGCTTCATACAACATTTCAATACTCATTGTCAAATCCAGAAAGCCCCTTATAATTGTTGAAAAGTTGTTTCTGCCAGCAGGAAGGGAGGTTCTGAGTACAATTTGCATTAAGTCATCAGACCAAATAATTAATTCTGTTCAAAGATGAATGGATGAAATGTCTGAGAATGGGAAAGGCCCACTTTGCAACATACATAGGATGACAGGATTTACATGCATCTGGATAATTCAACTTTGCCAGGAAACAAATCTTTGCTTCTTGGTTATGCTTGCTTCATAAAAGATGAAAGCATGGTTCAAGAGTTGTTACTTGCAAGGAGATGAGAAACATGCAAAGAGGGAGTCAATATTTTGGGTGGTTGAGCAATTTTTCAAAGGGAAGGACATTCCACTCACCAACATTCTTGTTTGTGCAACAGATGGGGCACCATCATAGGATTCCTTAAAAAAAGTCATACCGAACATATTTACCATTCACTGTGCAATTCAGAGCCAACATCTTATCACAAAAAACCAAGTGATCAGCTGCACAAATGATTAAATACTGTTATCATAGCCTAATCAGAATCAGAATCAGGTTTATTAACACCAGTATGTGTCGGGAAATTTGTTAACTTAGCAGCAGCAGTTCGATGCAAAACATAATAAAGAAGAAAAAAATAATAATAAATAAGTACATCAATTACAGAATACATACATTGAATAGATTAAAAATCGTGCAAAAACAGAAATTTTATATGTTAAAAAAGTGAGGTAGTGTTCAAGAGTTCAATGTCCATTTTGGGATCAGATGGCAGAGGGGAAGAAGCTGTTCCTGAATTGCTGAATGTGTGCCTTCAGGCTTCTGTACCTCCTACCTGATGGTAACAGTGAGAAAAGGGCATGCCCTGGGTGCTGGAGGCCCTTAATAATGGACGCTGCCTTTCTGAGGCATCGCTTCTTGAAGGTGTCCTAGGTACTTTGTAGGCTAGTACCCAAGATGGAGCTGACTAAGTTTACAACCCTCGGCAGCTTCTTTCGGTCCTGTGCAGTACCCCTCTCTCCCACCCCCGTACCAGACAGTGATGCAGCTTGTCAGAATGCTCTCCACAGTACATCTATAGAAGTTTTTGAACATATTTGTCAACATACCAAATCCCTTCAAACTCCTAATAAAGTATAGTCGCTGTCTTGCCTTCTTTATAATTTCTATATAATGTAGTGACAGGCTGTCAATTCTGAACAAATATGAGAGCTTTGTATTGAGAATGATGAAAAATTTGAATGCTTGCTGTGGCACATTAAAGTCAGGTGGCTCTCAAAAGGAAACTTTTACGTGTTTTTTGAAAACTGTGATAACATTCTTTGAAAATTCAAATGCTTCATTCAGTAATCAACTCAAGAATACTAGACATGACATTACTTGACAGAATTATTCATAAAGTTTAATGAAATCAATATTTAAGGAAGTTATATGAATCACTCATCTTCACATTTCTGTCCAATTTAATCTTACTTAAATGCAACATTGGCCTTGCTGACTTTTTCCATTTTTTGGGCCTCTCTGAGTTGGAAGAGAAAGAAAGAATACCAGATGATCAATTATGCGCTCACCTGGGTGAGCTGCATAAAGGCATATCAGAGAGATTTCAGGATCTTCTCCAAAGCCAAATTCCAGATTGGGTAATGAATCCAGTCCCGAATACTAGCATTGAGAAAATAACAGGAAGGATGAAGAAAAACTGATCTTACTACAAAATGATTTTGAGCTGAAGCTGAGGTTCAAAAAATCGTATTTAGACTTTTGGTTGCAAAAAGAAATCTTCGAACACTATCCTGCACTGTGGAAAAAGGTCAAGATGTTTTTTATTGCCTTTCCAACATCATATTTAGTGGATTCCTCCCTGCCCCCACTTTTTTATTTTGCAATCTTCCCCCTTCCTTCCCCAGTCCTAAAGAAGGGTCTCAGTCTGAAATGTTGACTATTTATTCATTTACAATGATGCCACCTGATCTGCTGAGTTCCAACAGCATTTTGTGTGTGTTGCTCTATAAATACAGTATCTGTAGAATCGTTTATGTTTATATTTAGTGGAGTGTGGTTTCATTGCAGTCACCCAAATTCTTTCAAAGCAATGAAGCAGACTGCAATTGACTGGACATTAGCATCTAGACCTCTTCTCAGAATCCGAATGAGAATCAGATTAATTATCACCGGCATCTGTCGTAAAATTTACTAACTTAGTAGCAGCAGTTTGATGCAATGCATGATAATATAGAACGAAAAAAAGTCACTCCTCTGAGTGACATTCAGCATGATGTTGAGAAGCTGATATGACTGCACCATCTCATTGAAAAGTGAAAAAACAATGTAATGAACAGTTAGATTGCTAATGTACGCTCTCAAGTTGTTGATGAGAATTGTTCTTATTGTACAGTTTGTAATTAAATGAAGAAATAAATTTATTTGTAGCTCTTTTTCAGGGATTTGGCAGTTAATGTTTTTTTTACTTATTTCTCTTAGCATGATTTGTTCTTTTTTCATACATTGTGTATTTGATAGTCTTGTTTGTGAGGGGTTTTTCTTTGAATGGGTTCTATTGTGTTCCTTTGTTTTGTGTCTGCCTGCAGGAAGACAAAATTCAATGTTGTATTCTGTGTACATCCTTTGATAATAAATGTATGTTGAACTTTGAACTTTAAATAGAGTTGAATCATTTTTGCAATTATTTCTCACTGCTTTGAATTTGCAGATCCTATGTTCTTTCACTGTGCATTGGATATCAAAATTCTTTATAGTTTTTATATATTGGCCAAGAAGGGAGAGGGAGGTGCTGGGTATTTAGTCTGGAAGCCAAGGGGACAGTAATTCAAAAAAAAACTTGGGAACCACTGGCTTAGAAGGCTCTGGGCCACACACACACAAATATGATTAGCTCAGGCAAATTGGTAGACTTGGATGTGATGGGCCAAAAGGTCTGTTTCCATGAATCTAGTGTAAGGATAACAAAACTAGTGGGCAGAGAAGCCTGGTTCCATCTTGGAACTCCCTGATGATGACTGAAATTGGGGATATTGGAATCTCCCACATCACAATCTCATTTGAACACCAGAAAATCAGATCAATGCACAAGGTCACAGCTGCTGCTAGAGATTGAATGAACTCCTTTACTACTGAAGGCAGGCAAGCAGCCTGAAATGAATATCACCAGAGCACATCAGAATCAGCTGCTTGGCAATTACAAAATTATATTTCAGACTCACCAGAGAAAGAGACAGAGAAGCATATTTTAAGGCCACCACAAGAACAGAACATGCTGGAGATGTTCAGTAGGATAGGCTGTGTTTATGGGATGAGAAAGTCAATGTTTTATGGAACACAGTATAGTACAGACCCTTCGGCCCACAAAGTTAAGTGACTCCGAAGTCAATCTCACCGTTCCTTCACACACAGCCTCCATTTTTCTTTCATCCATGTGCTTAAGAGTCTCTTAAATGCCCCTAATGTATCCTGCCTCTACCACCATCCCTGGCAGGGCATTCCATTCACTACAACTCTGCATAAACAAAAAACTTACCTCTTGCATCCCCTCTCTACTTTCTATGCAACACCTTAAAGTTCTGCCCCTTATAATATTAGCCATTTCCACTCTAGGAATAAATCTATGGCTATCCACTCAATCTATGCCTCTTATCATCTTGTACATCTCTATCAAGTCACCTCTTAACCTCCTTTGCTCCAGAAGGAAAAGCCTTAGCTTACTTAACCTAGCCTTCTAAGACATGCACTCTAATCCAGATAGTATCCTGGTAAACCTCCTCTTCACTCTTTCTATAGTTTACATCTCATTTTTATAATGAGGCATGGCAATTTTGAGAGATTTATGAACTTGGACCCCAAGATCTCTCTGTTCCTTCACACTAAGAATTCTGCCAGTAACCCTGTATTCAGCCTTCATGTTCAACATTCCAAAGTTTCATCTTGATGAAGGAGGCGATTTTTCCACACTGCTGTGTATCACTAAATTGCATTATAAGTTGACCACACCTTCATGATACACAGACTGTTTCTCACACACTGAAAAAAATAGTGTGGTGCAGCTGAAAGTAGTCCAAACCTAGGGCAGAGCAATGTTACATCCACTTAACGCCAGAAGACATAGGAGCAGAAATAGTCCATTCAGCTCATCAAGTCTACTCCACCACTTCATCATGGTTGATTTATCTATTTATTCTATTCTCCTGCCATCTCTCTGTATTCTTTGACACTCCTATTAATCAGGAACCTATATACATCCACTTTAAATATACGCAATGACTGGGCCTCCACAGTTACCTGTGGCAAAGCATTCCACAGATTCACCATCCTCTGGCTGAAGAAATTTCTCCTCATCTCCATTCTGAAGGGAAGCCTTCTATCCTGAGCCTGTGCTCTCTGGTCACCATTCCCCCAATGAAAACCTTTCTTGGTCTTTCAGAATTTGAAAAGAAATTTTTTTTGACTGGATTTTTATTAAAGCTAACACCCATTTCAGTATAAATCTCCCATGCTCTGCCAACAGTGGTGCAATACTCAAAATTAATCTCCAGTGTAATTTTCAACCTCACTGGTCTGAAAGTGACAGTTCCTATTTATTCACAATATAACCAGGTTTAACCAACCCTCTTATTTCTGAAACTGCTACTTAAAGAGCCAAATCTCTAACTGAGATCTTAACCTTCTTCAAAATCAAATGCAGCCCCAATTTCTCTGCCTGAATAAATCAAGATCATGGTCAATTCACTAGCCTTACAATCGCCATATTGTTGCTGATTATCACAGAGTCATACAGTATGGATGCAGGCACTATGGCCTAACTGTTCCATGCCAACTAAGATGCCCATCTACCCTGGTTCCATTTGCCTACATTTGGCTTATTTCCCTAAAAAACCTTTCTATACATATACTTACTCTGTCATATATTACAGATTACAAGACAGTGATACATTAGGGACGGCACCCAAACACTATGCTCAAAGAGAAGAGACTTCACCTGCTTGTGCTTCTACATTGCCTCTTCCACAGTTTATAATATACAGAAACAAAAGGAAAAGTTGCTCCAGTTGTTTGCTGACTGCAAATCAACAAAACAGATGTGTATAAGGAAAACAATGAAATGGAAGATGTTCACATCTAGTTGAAGTTCTCATAAAGTGGTTTAATCTCCACGTCAGCGAAGGCATGCAACTGTCGGGAGAGATGGTGAAGGAACAAACAAAATTATTTCATGAAGAATTAGGACTGGATTATGATTATGAATGTGATTACAGAGCAAGGTGTCTTCAGCATTTTAAGCCACAACATGGCATAAAATCTTGTGCAGCGTTTCTCAAGGGTAGGTGATCAGCAAGCAGATTAGAGGAGTTTATTTATTTAATCCTAACATAACCATCTGTGATTCAGCAAAATCACTCATCTGGACCTGCACAGGTCTCAATCATTTGGACTTCTGGTGGTCAACCTGTATTTCACAAGCCTGTCCAGTTACCACAAGACATGAACTCACTATTGCACTTGGGCCATTCAACCTGTGCAGGTTCTGTACAATCAATATAAAAGTCAGAAAGTAATTTCGCAGCTTTATAAACTCTATTTCAGCTGCATCTGGACTGTTGATACAATTCTGGTTGCCTCATTATAGGAAGAATGTTGAAACCTTGAAATCAAAATCAGAATCAGATTTAAGATTATTGGCATATGTTGTGAAATTTGTTAACTTTACAGCAACAGTACAATGCAATACGTGATAAATAAATATAGAGAAAGAAACAAATTACAGTAAGAATGTATATGTCTATTAAATAGTTAATTTAAAATAATTAGTGCAAAAAAAAATAGAAGTAGTGAGGTAGTGTTCATGGGTTTTCTCATGTCCATTTTGAAATCGGATGGCAGAGGGGAAGATGTTCCTGAATCGCTGAGTGTGTACTTTCCAGCTTCAGCACCTCCTTCCTGATGGTAACAATGAGAAGAGAGCATGTCCTGCGTGGTGGGGCCTTAATAGTGGACACCTACTTCCTAAGGCACCACTCTTTGAAGCTGTCTTGGATACTCCGGAGGCGTACCCACAATGGAGCTAACTATCATCAGTACAAGTTTTTGCAATTTACTTTGATCTTGTGCAGTAGCTCCCTCTCATACATACTAGACGGTGATGCAGCCAATCAGAATGCTCTCCCTCGTACATTAGTAGAAGTGTTTTGGTATTTTAGATGACAAACCAGATCTCCTCAAACTCCTAATGAAATATAGCCTCTATCTATCTTGCCTTTTTTATAACTGCATCAATAAGTGTGTCCAGGTTAGGTTCCCAAGAGAAATTGCTCACTCGCTTCACTTCTGATCTCTCTATGAGGATTGGCTTGTGTTCCCTCATCTTACCCCTCTAGAAGTCCACAATCAACTCTTTGGTCCTGCTGAGGCTGAGTGCTGTCACACAATTCAACTAACTGGGACACAGTACAGAAGAGGTTTATCAGGATGCTACCTGGAATAGAGAGAATAGGAGAGACTGGACAAACTTGTTGTTTTCTCCGGAGTGGCGGAGACTGAGGGGAGATTTGAAAGAGGTTTATAAGATTATGAGAGGCACAGATCGAGTAGACAGGCGGTATCTTTTTATCAAGATTGAAATGTCTAATACCAAAGGACACGCGTTTAAGGTGAGAGGAGCAAACTTCAAAGGTAAGTATTTAACAGAGAGAGTCGTGGGTGCTTGGAGTGATGGAGGAGGCAGATATATTAGGGATTTTTAAGAGATGCTTAGAGAGGCACATGGATGTGGGAGAAATGGAAGAATATGGTTGGACATCATGTAGGCAGAAGAAATTAGTTAGCCATTTGATTACTTATTTAATAAGTTTGGCAAGACAGTGTGGACCAAAGGACCTGGTCCTGGGCTGTGCTGTTTTATATTCCATCTTCTAATCTATTCTATTGCAGATTCCTTTAGCCTGTCTAACTTTTGCAATTTAAGTCCCATTTTATTCCCTTCACTCAGGAAATAACATTAAACTCTCAAAATGGGGATAGGCCACAAGCAGTCCATTCAGGTGAGGCAACACTTCATCTGTAAATCTGTTGAGGTCGCCTACTCTATCTAGTGCTCCCGAGGTGGCCTCCTCCTCTACATTGTTGAAACCCAAAGTGAATTCGCGGGCCGCTTTGTCGAGCACCTCCACTACATCTACCAAGATTGGAATATCCTGGTAGCCAATCATTTTAATTCCTATCCCCATTCCAATTCCGACATGTTGGTCCTCCTCTTTTGCCATGATGTGGCCATTCTCAGGATGGAGCAACAAAACCTCATGTTCCGTCTGATGGCATGAACATCGATTTCTCCTTCTGGTAAATATTTCCCTCCCCTTCCTTCTTCTTCTATTCCCCATTCTAGCCTCTTACCTCTTCTCCTCACCTGCTTATCACCTCCCCATGGTGCCCCACTTTCTTCCCTTTCACCCACAGTCCACTCTCCTCTCCTTTCAGAATCCTTCTTCTCCAGCACTTCTCCTTTCCCACCCACAAGTTTTTACCTTTCATCTTGCTAGACCCCCTTCCTTTTTCCCCACCTTTTTATTCTGGCAACTTTCCCCTTCCTTTCCAGTCCTGAAGAAGGGTCTCAATCTAAAACAGAAACAGCTTATTAATTTCCCTAGATACCACTGACTTCCTCCAGCATTTTGTGTGTGTAGTTCTGGATTTCCAGCATCTGCAGAGTTTCTTGTGTTTATAATACTCTCAAATTATCTCCAATGTTCCATCCTGTTTTCAGCATCTGAAATGTTCTATCCAAGCAGCTTAAGAAGGATAATTTTGGGAATTTTATACAGCTATTGTCATCCCTGCCAGGCCTGGCTTCGCTTCGTCTGCTGAAGGGTGCCATGTAATCTATGTACAAGCTGTTCTACAGTCAGGTGTGTGGCTGTGCCCCAAGTGGATGAACATCCAGGTTCTGATTATTATAAACTTGTCCTTCCTCCCTTATGGATGTAAAAGTTCTTATGACGTAATGTCAAAGAGTGAAGTAAAATATCCTGAAGATATCTATCTATCAGCAACACCGCAAGTATTATCTGATCATTACCACGTTGCTGTTTGTCAGAGATGTTTATTCTTCATTAGCTGTGAAGTACAATTGTCATCACCAGTTAACTGGAGTGTGACAACTTGCACTTGGTTCTCAATCACATTTTAGTTATTTGTGCGCAAGGAGAACAGCCTGGCCCCTGTCACCAAAATGCTCTGAATTTTGAAAAAAGGAATACCACTTTTATACAAAAATTGACTAGTTGTATACAAATATTGATCAAATAGAAGCTTCAGAATCAGAATAAAGTTTAATATCATTGGCATATGTCATGAAATTTGTTATATGTGACAGCCGTTCAGTCCAACACATAATAAATAAAACTGTAAATTTTTATAAGATTTTGTTTATTTTCTCACCCCTTGTGGGTAGAGTGTATGTGTATTTTTCCCTCAATCTTAAGTCCTGCACCAAAAGCCTGAGAGTTTGAGAGTTCAGCACAGTATCCTTGCTCAGATGTTGTTCCCGGGATTTGTTGGAGCCATTCTCCCAGTCCAGGTGTCACAGCTCGAAGTGCTCCTGTCACTACTGGGATTACTCTGGCGTTCAGCTTCCACATCCTTTCTATTTGCTCTTTCAAGCCCTGGTATTTCTCTTGCTTCTCATATTCTTTCTTTCTGATGTTACAATGTTGATCGTTGGGTAACCAATTGTTTTTCAGTGAATGCAGACAATGGACTTTGTTGTTACCAGAGTCCCCATATGCACTTGATGTATCCTCTTTCATGTGGGTTGCTGTTGAAGTGGCATCCCAGTAATTCCATGTTATCCAGTATTGTCCATTTATGGTTTGTTCTGGTATTCAATTTATCACCGGATTGTCCCGGTTCCCCATCTATCAACGCAGACTTTGATAATCCAGGTTAATTCCAAGCTGGTATGACTCTTCTTGTTCTTGTCACACTCATCCGGAGGTTTCTGAGGGCAGATGTATTTTTATATATAAATTTAATGAGTAGTGCTAAAGAAAAAGAAAAAATATTGAGATAGTGAGGTAGAAAAATATGAGTTCATTGTCCATTCAGAAATATGACGGTAGAGGAGAAGAAGCTGTTCCTAAAACATTGAGTTTGTGTCTTAAGGCTCCTGTACCTCCTCCATGGTGACTTTATGCACTTCTGAATCTCACCATTAGGATATTTAAGTACCAATATTCATACATATTTCACATGTTAATAACCAATTAAATCTATATATTAAAGACAATAGTGCTTGAGAATTAGTCAAGTAACTGTCCAATAGTAAGTGTTGCTGTAGAACCCTTTGTTTGCATATTTATCTTATTTTGGTATGCTCAGTGTTCTTCGTTCTCAGGCTTGAACAGAAGGGCTGTACAAGAGTCAGGCTTTCAGGGGCCGTGTTCAGCCTGAATGACTGCACACTGTCTATGTCAGCTTGCCATCTCGACTGTTGCATTAGTGAACTTCAACAAACAGAAAGGCTATACAAAGTGTCTGTGCTCTCTTCTGTTAGCACACTATTTAGCCCTTGTTTTTCTGTAACTTCCACACTTCATCACATAAATTTCCTCATAATGACACTACAATAATATATGTTTGTACAAATATTTTTAAAAACTTCCCCATGACATTACTAAATGGTCACCAAGCTAATGTGT
Organism: Hypanus sabinus; assembly: GCF_030144855.1. Lineage (NCBI taxonomy): Eukaryota > Metazoa > Chordata > Chondrichthyes > Myliobatiformes > Dasyatidae > Hypanus > Hypanus sabinus. The sequence continues at coordinate 85,171,280 of NC_082710.1, read as the reverse complement.
TCCCAACAATCTCAGTGCATCTCACATTGGAATACTTGTCAGATGATTGGAAGAATACATATCACAATGCTCTGAACACATCACCAATGATTTAACCTGAGGTCATTGGGTGTTTCAGATCATTCAATATCAGACACACTCTCTCAGGTGACCCAGCTGCCATGGACTTGATCTCTTCAACCAGAGCCATCTGCTGTCTTGGTAATGTTACTGATGGATCTCTGTCTCCTTGTACAATGAACTGAGGGTTCTGTGAAGGGACTGTCTGGCAAAGCCCTGGCAACCCACTTCAATGGTCATGTACTTTGCCTTCCATCCTTGTCTCCAACAGTCCCTGACCAGTTCCTCATATCTGGCAAGTTTCCTCTCATGGGCCTCCTCTAGACACTTCCCCCTCTACACTGGCAGCCCCAGCAGGATGATATGTTTTGCTACATCTGAGACCAGGAGGATGTCTGATCTCAAGGTGGTCTTGACTACGTGCTGTGGGAACTTTAGTTGTTTCTCCAGGTCAGTCATATGCTGTCGGCTGTGGTATCTCTTGCTTCTAGTTGCTCTCCAGCTCTCACAAAGTGATGACCAGATGACCAGATTTCTATTACAGATTCTTAAGATTGCTTCAGTGAGGGTCTTCAATACCTGGTCATGTCCCTTAAGCTATTCACCCTCTCCAAAAGCTTTCCGGCAGTAGCTCAGGTTGTGTTCCAAGGTTCCTCTCCTGAAACACAACAGATAGTCTGGGGTATCAATCTTCCCCCAACTTTGCATGTTGGATGGGCAAGGCGAGACGTCACACAGCACCTGGAAAAAACCTGACGAAGGGTCTCGGCCCGAAACGTTGATGTACTTCTTCCTATAAATGCTGCCTGGCCTGCTGCATTCCACCAGCATTTTGTGTGTGTTACCTGGACAAGGAGCTTGATTTGGTGTGGCTCTGCTCTCCAGAGATCAGCCCATGTCATTCTCCTTCCCATGACTGGCTCCAAGCTCCCTGCTGCTTCATTCCTGCTGCTTTGGGTTATCTCTCTTCGTCCATAGCTGTTTTCACTTCCTCCGGGATGAGTTTGCATTTCTCCCTCCCCTTAGCCCTGTCATATCTGGGGACTGGGCAGCTCTTCATCAGTCACTGCTCCCATCAGGACATAGTGGCACAGCCAAGATTCAGCCTGCTGCAGGGCAGGGACTTTTCTGCTCTTTGCTTTCTCCTGGTCTTCACAATGACCCCTGCCTAAGTCACCTTTGAGTCGTTGGACTCCCTATACTGCATCACCTCTCTAGCTCTTGTCACTTTGAACTATTCCTTCAAGAATTTCTCATGTAGCCACAGTTTGCTGTTCTTTCCATAGAGGGTGATGCTGTTGAGAGTCCTGGGAGAGACTCAGCAGGAGACGCTCATGGAGTGAGTACTGTTTTGGATTCGCTCCATAACCTTTACTTTTTTTTAACCTTTGATCACCCTTATTCAGCTTATTTTTACCTATACCGAAAATTTCTTTGCTAATTTTTTTTTTGAACTTACTGCCAAGAGTTTGTTGTGAACTTTTGAAGATATGCAAACAGAAATGTCTCTCAGGTCTAAGGGACAAGAACCCGGACGCAATCCGAACGGTAACGGAAAGAAGCAGGCTCTGCCACAACAAACTCAATTAACTTATGAATTGTTTATGGAGGTTTTGGACAAAAATTTTGATCAACTACAACAATTTTTTAAAGAAGATATAAAGGCTTTTCAAGAGTACATGGTTAAGACGGATTCAGTAATTAACCAGCAACAAGCTCTTATCGCGTCTCTGCAAGAAGATGCTCGGAAGCGAGATTTGACTATTGAAAAACTGCAACAGGATTTAATTTCGACCATTAAGCTGATGGAAGCCCTTAAAGCTAAGAGTGACGATTTTGAGAATCAGTCCAGAAGACAGAACGTACGTATACTTGGTCTTCCAGACGGCATAGAAAAAAATGACCCTTCGAAATATTTTGCGCAACTTTTAAAAGAAGCGTTTCCAACGATTTTCCCAAATAACCCTCCTTTATTGGATTGGGCACATAGAATTCAGCGTCGATCACCGAGTGCTATAGACAAACCTTCGGTTGTAATTGTCCGGTTCCATTATGTACATGCCAAAGAACAACTTATACGTGCAGCTCGTCGGGCAGGAATGGTTAAATTCAAAGATTACTGCTTCCATCTGGTTGAAGACTTTAGCCCTGACCTTTTAAAAAAAAGGCTTCTTTTTAAACCGCTGATGGCTGAATGTTATGAGAAAAATCTGAAACCTGCGCTCCTATACCCTGCGAAGCTTCGGATCTCTCCGTCGAATGCTCCACAACAGATTTTTCTTTCAACTTCAGAAGCGAGAAATGATCTGGAGAAGAACTTCCCTACTGCTACAGACACCAGTTTCTAATAAATGAACGATTCTGATCGTGTGAGATGGTTCTCAATTTCTTAAACTAGAATTAATCTTTGGTTATTGGTGTAGGTTCATCCTATACTTTATACTTAAGTTAAAGTGTGTTTTCGTTATATCAATTGTTTTGCCTTATACACTTTAACCATTATACTACATTCTTGTCCATTAACTTTGTTCCTTCAAAGGTATATTTTTAATTCTTTGAAGGTGAATTTTTTTTGATTAAGATGGTGGTTTTTTGGAAAAGATTTTTGGTTTTGCTTAAGATGGCGTTATTTTTTTCTTTCTTTCATCTTCTTCCTACAATGCATCGCTTATCATAGCTTAAATATTTTTAGTTTTGTCTGGGCTAGAGACCAATTTATAATTTTTTTTAGTGACTATATTCTTATTTTTTTACAACTAACTATACTTAGAAATATGGTTTTTATTATAGCGATTTTAATTTTTTAAAGTTGGGGTGCTCCTTTTATATATATATCCTTTATATATGGAGTGTTCTTCCGCTGACATGGGGGTAGAATTAGTCTTATTCCTTTCTTTTTTAACTCATATTTTGGCTTTTTCTCTTTTTCTTGGGGGGTGGGGGGATGGTCTGTTTCCTTATTCTATTTTTTTTTGCATCAGTTTGTGTTAGTTTTTTTTATTTGGGCTGATTTTGAACTTCAAATATGTCTGTGTTATCGTCACTTCCGGGTCTTCCCTTTACTTTTGTTCCTCTTCCGGGTGCATGAGTTTACAAGTTGGTTAACCCTTTCTATACCAAAGGGTTGATTTTAGAATTATGGCTCAGACCATTAATTTTGTGTCTTGGAATACTAATGGTTTAAATCATCCAATTAAACGAAAGAAGATTTTCAAAGTATTCCAAATACTTAATGCTCATATCATTTTTGTACAAGAAACTCATGTGAGGAAGGAGGACAAATTTTGTTTTTTTTAGATTTTGGCGGGGTCAACAGTATCACGCAAATTCGAACGCTAAAGTAAAAGGAGTTTCAATTTTTATTGACTCCTCTATTCCATTTGTTCAACATGATATTTTTTCGGATCCGAATGGTAGATTTTTGTTAATTATGGGTTTACTCTGTAATAAAAAGGTTGCTTTGGTTAATGTTTACGCTCCAAATGTGGATTGTCCTGACTTTTTAAAGTCCTTATTTACCTCTTTACCCAATCTAAATGAATATAAGTTAATAATGGGTGGTGACTTTAATTGCTGTTTAAATCCTTTGATGGATAAATCTTTAACTATTCAGACTTTACCTAATAAGTCGGCCACTTGTATTAACTCTTTTTTGACTGACAATGGAGTTTTTGATGTTTGGAGATTTCGGCATCCTAAAGACTAAGTTTTCTTTTTTCTCACATGTTTATCACTCTTATTCGAGAATTGATTATTTTTTTGTAGACTCTTGTTTTATTCCATTGGTAATCGGTTGTAACTATGATATTATAGCTATCTCTGATCATGCTCCATTATTACTTTCTATGAAATTTACGGATACAGCTTCTAATGCCAGACAATGGCGATTTGACTCTACCTTATTGCAAGACTCAGACTTTATAAAATTTATGAAGGAGCAGATCGACTTCTTCTTTTCAACTAATTCTACAGATGATATCTCCTGTGGAACACTTTGGGACACTTTTAAAGTGTATATACGTGGACAGATTATTTCTTATTCTGTTGGTTTGAGGAAACGTACTAAGAAGGAAACTCTTTTATTGGTTGAGATTGATAAGAAATATTCGATTGCTCCCAGTAAGGAGCTTTACAAACAAAGGGTTGAACTTCAAATGGAACATAGTTTATTACTTACGTCCTCGATTGAAAATCAATTAATGAAAACTAGATCTGATTTTTACATACATATTGATAAATCTGGTAAACTGTTAGCTAGTCAATTGAAGAATGCTTTGGTTAAACGTCAAATCACTAAGATTTGTCAGCAGAATGGGAATTTGACAGTTAATCATGATGAGATAAATAAGGCATTTCAAGACTTCTATACCTCCCTGTATCAATCTGAATTTCCTCAAGATCATAATACCATGTCTGATTTTCTTGGGAAATTAAATTTTCCAAGATTATCATCTGATGATCTTTCAAAATTGGATACTCCTATTACGGATGTAGAAATTAAAGGGGCTATTTCCTCAATAAATTCTGGGAAAGCACCGGGTCCAGATGGTTATACAGTTGAATTTTTAAAAAAATTTTCCGCTACTCATATTAGGGTTAGGGTTCGGGTTAGGTGTTTACCAATAATCAAAGATCTCCCTTTTTTCGCCTATTTCGGGGCACTAGACAAGGATGTCCTCTTAGTCCATTACTATTTAACATCGCCTTAGAACCTTTGGCAATTGCCATCAGACAATCACAGGATATTTTGGGTATTAATCGTGGGACAGATATTCATAAGTTATCTTTGTATGCTGATGATTTATTACTATTTATTTCTAACCCGGAGAAATCCATCCCAGCAGTTTTATCATTACTGGCTCAATTTAGTGAGTATTCTGGGTATAAGTCAAATCTTAATAAAAGTGAATTGTTTCCTTTGAATAAACAGGTCCCAATTTATGGAAATTTACCTTTTAATTTAGTTAATGATTCTTTTATTTATTTAGGGATCAAAATCACAAAAAACCATAAAGATTTATTTAGACTTAATTTTTTACCCTTAATTGATCAGATTAGAGGTTTGTTTACTAAGTGGTCACCATTATCTTTATCCCTGATAGGTAGGATTAATGCTATTAAGATGGTTATTTTACCTAAGTTTTTATATATTTTTCAAGCGATACCAATTTTTATTCCGAAATCTATTTTTTACTAATGTTGATTCAAAAATTTCTTCATATATATGGCAGAATGAAAATCCCAGGTTAGGTAAAATATATTTACAGAAGACAAAAAAGGAAGGGGGGTTAGCATTACCTAATTTCAGATTTTATTATTGGGCAGTTAATATTAGCTATTTGTTATGCTGGTTGAAAGATGGGGGTGGACCTTTCGGCCCTCGTTGGGTGAGTTTAAAAATTAAATCTGTATCAGTTTATGCTTTGGGTTCTATTTTAGGGACTTCTCTCCCTTTTGCTCTTTCTAAATTGCCGAAACGAATTGACAACCCAATAGTTAAACATACTTTACGTATATGGTTTCAATTTCGGAGATTTTTTGGGTTGACTCAATTCGTTTTAAATAGTCCTATTGTATCTAATTGTTTTTTCCACCCTTCCATTATAGATCAAGCTTATTCAGCTTGGAAAACTAAGGGATTACTAAGATTTTCTGATTTATTTTTGGACAATTTTTTTATGTCTTTTGAGCAATTATCCAATAAATATAACTTGCCTAGATTTCATTTTTTTAGATATTTACAGATTAGACATTTTTTAAGTTCTGTACTCCTTACATTTCCAAATTTTGTGCCTTCAGATATTTTGGAGAGTTTATTTGAATTAGACCCTTTTCAAAAAGGGCTTATTTCAACACGTTATAATATAATTATGAAGATACGTTCAGAGCCCCTTTATAAGATCAAAAAGGATTGGGAAAGAGAGCTTAACCTTATTATTTCTAGTGAGAAATGGGATAGAATTCTTCAATTAGTTAATACATCATCAATATGTGCCAGACATTCATTAATACAATTTAAGGTCGTACATAGGGCCCATATGTCCAAGGATAAATTAGCTCATTTTTACTCTCATATTAGTCCTATCTGTGATAGATGTCAATCTGAAATTGCGTCTTTAACTCATATGTTTTGGTCTTGTCCATTTTTGGAAAAATATTGGAAAGCTATTTTTGATTTTATTTCTGCGGTTTTGAATATTGATTTACAACCTCATCCTATTACCACAATTTTTGGTTTACCAATCTTAGACTCACTGCATTTATCTTCTTCTGCCCGTTGAATGATTGCATTTCTAACTCTGATGGCTAGAAGATCTATTTTGCTGAATTAATCCTCCCACTGTATTTAATTGGTTTTCTCAAACTATGTTATGTTTAAATTTAGAAAAAATTAGAAGTGTTGTTTTTGAGACCTATTAAATTTGAAAATTTATGGAGACCATTTAGTCAACATTTTCATATGATGTACTATGACCCTATTCCAAGTTCATTTGATTTCCCAGCTTTTAGCTTATGTATGTTGAGAGGACCGGAGGTGACGGCATTGATGAATATTTATTCTTTTGAGATACTATAAACAGCCCCCTTTTTTTTCTCTCTTTTTTTTGCTTCCTTTTTCTTCTATATTAGTTATTAGTTGTTAGATTAGTAGATTAGCTAGTTTTGCATTATATATATATTTTTTTCTTTCTTTTTTCTGTTTTTTTATATCATATATTATGAAATATTTATACTTACCATGTTCATACATATATTGTATGGCTTATGTCTTGGTAAACTCATTTATATTGTAACTATTGTTTATGTTTTTTTCATATGTAATGGAATTTGTATGTTTGTAATTTCTTTATCAATATATCATTTGTATTCTGTCCATATTACTACTAATAATAAAAAGATTTAGAAAGGAAAAGAGAGTCCTGGGAAATTCCAGCCACCTCTACAGAAAGCTGCTGACCTCTTTCTATGCTATAGGGTCTCAACAGTGGAAATTGGAACTTCATATACCAGCAGTGGCCAAAGAATCCTCGGTAGGATGCCATGCTGGTATATCCATGATTTGAACTTGCCAGGTAGTCCTGACCGGTCAACTGCTTTCAACCAGCACTCTCGCTCCTGCCAGGTTGCCTGGATTGATGATACTGTCAACCATTTTGCCAAGGCTCTTCACTAGCTTTGCAGAGATGGTTGGAATGAGTGTTCTGCAATGTTAAAGCAGAATTTGTTGGTGACTTTGCCCTTCTTCAACACCAATGATTTGGACTTAGTGGGGTTTAAACTCATCCTTACCAGTTGATGAGCTCCAGTCTTTGCAGAATCCACCTAGTTCCATTCACAGACGTTGTGGTGACTGTCAGGTAAGCCATAAAGCCTCAAATTAGTGATTACCATACACCAGACAAGGAGCGGGGGCTGAGGCACTCTGGTTCGGCAGACTTTGCAGTCATATTCATAGCAGGAACAAAGAGGGTCACAAAGAAGATTCTGCTCTCCAGTTTCTGCCACTCTGATGTAGTTTGACCAGATGAGACTCTCATTCTGAAGTGGTAGTAATAATCCAAGATACGGTCCACCACTTTGCTTGGATGTCCATGCGTGTCTACACCAACTTGTGGACGATGGGTCCATAGGCACTGGCCAGGTGGAGCCAGGGCACCACACGGTCTCCTTTGTTCTCCCTTGCCTCTTGAACGAGCTGGATCACCACTAATGTGTGTTCCAAACATCTGGGCACTCCTGAAATACCTCCATTCTGCAGACACATGTCGATGTAGCCATAGTTGGAGAGAAAAGCTGCCAACCACCTTGCAAAAATGCTGAAAAAGATCTTTCTTTCAACACTGAGCAAAAAGATGATGCTGAAATAGCGAAGTTCCTGGCATCTTCGTCCTTTGGGATCAGGACTCTATTAACAAATCTCCACTGCTCTGCCACCTTTCCTCTCCTCTAAATGACTTTCATTATCCTCCACAGCTGTTTAAGCAGTCGGGGACTGTGCTTATAGACTTTGTATGGGACGCCACTTGGTTCAGGTGTACAGCTAGATCTTGCCTTCCTCACCACATCGTGCACTTCTTTCAGGAGTGGTTCCCTACTGTCAGATTTAGTACTGGGTAAAGGTGGATCTTACAGGATGCTACAGTGACCCAGACCTCTCCCACTGTTGGGGTGGCTGTAAGTGATGTGGTTGTGCAGGTCTGGTTTCTCCTTGGAGCACACCAATGTTCCACTAAGCTGCTGCCCCATTAGGTGATTCCAAATGGGTTGATTAAGAAGGCAGATCGTCTCCTGGCTCTCTCCTTGCAGCGCTGTCCATGCTGCTGAGCCTCTCGCTGAGGGTGCTACACAGCTCTGCCAGAGGTAGGCGCTGCTCCTCACTGGCCTTCTTGTACTGCTGTTTCAGGGACTTCAATGTCTGAAGAATTTTGTGGATCCTGCCCACTGTGTTGTTCATGGTGTAATGTGTTATGGCTGGCTTCAGTTGCACGGTACCAAACCTTTCCTCAGCCAAGTTGACTATAATTGGCATCGTTTCCTACAGTTGCTTTCTGCATCTCCTTTTGTTATACATTTAACATAGAAACATAGAAAATAGGTGCAGGAGTAGGCCATTTGGCCCTTTGAGCCTGCAACGCCTTTCAGTATGATCATGGCTGATCATCCAACTCAGAACACTGTACCTGCTTTCTCTCCATACCCCTGATCCCTTTAGCCACAAGGACCATATCTAACTTCCTCTTAAATATAGCCAATGAACCGGCCTCAACTGTTTCCTGTGGCAGAGAGTTCCACAGATTCACCACTCTCTGTGTGAGGAAGTTTTTCTTCATCTCGGTCCTAAAAGGCTTCCCCTTTATCCTTAAACTGTGACCCCTCGTTCTGGACTTCCCCAACATCGGAAACAATCTTCCTGCATCTAGCCTGTCCAATCCCTTTAGAATTTTATATGTTTCAATAAGATCCCCCCTCAATCTTCTAAATTCCAGTGAGTATAAGCCTAGTTGATCCAGTCTTTCTTCATATGAAAGTCCTGCCATCCCAGGAATCAATCTGGTGAACCTTCTCTATACTCCCTCTATGGCAAGAATGTCTTTCCTCAGATTAGGGGACCAAAACTGCACACAATAATCTAGGTGCCGTCTCACCAAGGCCTTGTACAACTGCAGTCGAACCTCCCTGCTCCGGTACTCAAATCCTTTTGCTATGAATGTCAACATACCATTTGCCTTTTTCACCGCCTGCTGTTCCTGCATGCCCACCTTCAATGACTGGTGTACAATGACACCCAGGTCTCGTTTCATCTCCCCTTTTCCTAATCGGCCACCGTTCAGATAATAATCTGTTTTCTTGTTCTTGCAGCCAAAGTGGATAACCTCACATTTATCCACATTAAATTGCATCTGCCATGAATTTGCCCACTCACCTAACCTATTCAAGTCACCCTGCATCCTCTTAGCATCCTCCTCACAGCTAACACCGCCGCCCAGCTTCGTGTCATCCGCAAACTTGGAGATGCTGTATTTAATTCCCTCATCTAAATCATTAATATATAGTAAACATTTGGGGTCCCATTTGCGGTACCCCACTAGTCACTGTCTGCCATTCTGAAAAGGTCCCGTTTACTCCCACTCTTTGCTTTCTGTCTGCCAATCTACATCTAAATCAATACCATACTCCCAATACTGTGTGCTTTAAGTTTGCACACTCATCTCCTGTGTGGGACTTTGTCAAAAGCTTTTTGAAAATCTAAATATACCACATCCACTGGCTCTCCCCTATCCACTCTACTAGTTACATCTTCAAAAAATTCTATAAGATTCATTGGACATGATTTTCCTTTCACAAATCCATGCTGAATTTGTCCGATGATTTCACCTCTTTCCAAATGTGCTGTTATCACATCTTTGATAACGACTTTAGCATTTTCTCCCCCACCAATGTCAGACTAACTACAATTCCCCAGTTTCTCTCTCCCTCCTTTCTTTTTTTAAAAAGTGGGGTTACATTCGCCACCCTCCAATCCTCAGGACCTAATCCAGAATCTAAGGAGTTTTGAAAAATTATCACTAATGCATCCATCATTTCTTGGGCTACTTCCTTAAGCACTCTGGGATGCAGACCATCTGGCCCTAGGGATTTATCTGCCTTTAATTCCTTCAATTTATCTAACACCACTTCTCTACTAACATGTATTTCCCTCAGTTCCTCCATCTCACTAGACCTTTGGTCCCTTACTATTTCCTGAAGATTATTTATGTCCTCCTTAGTGAAGACAGAACCAAAGTAGTTATTCAATTGGTCTGCCATGTCTTTGTTCCCTATGATCAATTCACCTGTTTCTGACTGTAAAGGACCTACATTTGTCTTGACCAATCTTTTTCTTTTCACATATCTATAAAAGCTTTTACAGTCAGTTTTTATGTTCCCTGCCAACTTTCTCTCATAACCTTTTTTCCATTTCCTAATTAAGCCCTTTGTCCTCCTCTGCTGGTCTCTGAATTTCTCCCTGTCCTCAGGTGTGCCACTTTTTCTGGCTAATTTGTATGCTTCTTTTTTGGAATTGATACTATCCCTAATTTCCCTTGTCAGCCATGGGTGCACTACCTTCCCTGGTTTATTCTTTTGCCAAACTGGGATGAACAATTGTAGTTCATGAATGTGATTTTTAAAAGCTTGCCATTGCATAGCAACGTCAACCCTTTAAGTATCATTTGCCAGTCTGTCTTAGCTAATTCACGTCTCATACCTTCATAGTTACTTTTCTTTAAGTTCAGAACATTTGTTTCTGAATTAACTACATCACTCTCCATCTTAATGAAGAATTCCACCATATTATGGTCACTCTTACCCAAGGGGCCTCGCGTGGCAATATTGCTAACTAACCCTTCCTCATTGCTTAATACCCAATCTAGAATGGCCTGCTCTCTAGTTGGTTCCTCAACATGTTGGTTCAGAAAACTATCCCGCATACATTCCAAGAAATCCTCTTCCTCAGCACCCTTACCAATTTGGTTCACCCAATCTATATGTAGATTGAAGTCACCCATTATAACTACTGTTACTTTATTGCACACATTTCTAATTTCCTGTTTAATGCCATCCCCAACCTCACTACTACTGTTAGGTGGCCTGTACACAACTCCCACCAGCATTTTCTGCCCCTTACTGTTATACAGCTCTACCCATATCGATTCCACATCCTCCAGGCTAATGTCCTTCCTTTATATTGCATTAATCTCCTCTCTAACCAGCAATGCTACCCCCCTCCTTTTCTTTCCTGTCTATCCCTCCTGAATATTGAATATCCCTGGATGTTGAGCTCCCATCCTTGGTCACCCTGGAGCCATGTCTCTGTGATCCCAACTATATCATATTCATTAATAACTATCTGAACATTCAATTCATCCACCTTGTTACGAATGCTCCTCGCATTGACACACAAAGCCCTTCAGGCTTGTTTTAACAACACTCTTAGCCCTTAAACAATTATGTTGAAAAGTGGCTCTTTTTGCTTTTGCCCTGGATTTGCCTGCCTGCCACTTTTACTTTTCACCTAACTACTTTTTGCTTCCACCCTCATTTTACACTTCTCTATCTCTCTGCACTTGTTCCCATCCCCCTGCCACATTAGTTTAAAGCCTCCTGAACAGCAGTAGCAAACGCTCCCCCTAGGACATTGGTTCCAGTCCACCCCAGGTGCAGACTGTCCTGTTTATACCGGTCCCACCTCCCCCAGTACTGGTTCCAATCCCCCAGAAATTTGAATCCATCCCTCTTGCACCATTTTTCAAGCCATGTATTCATCTGAAATATCCTCCTATTTCTACTCTGATTAGCACGTGGCACTGGTAGTAATCCAGAGATTATTACCTTTGTGGTCCTACTTTTTAGTTTATCTCCTAACTCCCTAAATTCACCTTGTAGGACCTCATCCCATTTCTTACCTATATCGTTGGTACCTATGTGCACCACGACCACTGGACGTTCACCCTCCCACTCCAGAATGTCCTGCAGCTGCTCAGAGACATCCTTGACCCTTGCACCAGGGAGGCAACGTACCATGCTGGAGTCTCATTTGCGGCCACAGAAATGCCTATCTATTCCCCTTACAATCAAATCCCCTATCATTATAGCTCTCCCACTCCTTTTCCTTCCCTCCTGTGCCGCAGAGCCACCCACGGTGCAATGAACTCGGCTGCTGCTGCCTTCCCCTGATGAGACATCTCCCCCAACAGCATCCAAAACAGTATATCTGTTTAGGAGGAAGATGACCTCAGGGGACTCCTGCATTACCTGCCTACTGCTACGCTGTCTAGTGGCCACCCCTTCCTTTTCTGCCTGTGTAGCCTTTACCTGTGGTGTGGCCAACTCACTGAATGTGCTATTCACGACTTTCTCAGCATCACGGATGCTCCAGTATGAATCCAATCGCAGCTCCAGACGCTCAATGCTGTCTGCCAGAAGCTGCATCTGGACACACTTCCTGCACACATAGACATCAGGGACCCTGGAAGTATCCTTGATTTCCCACATGCTGCAAGATGAACAAACCACGGGGCCGATCTCAGCTGCCATGACCTACCCAATACTTGCCTCAACTTTAGAAACTTTCTCCTTTGAAAGGAACTTACCCAGCCTTACCTCACTTGGAGTGAAGCTCGTCCTCAGCCTCTTCTCGTCGAAGCCTCTCGAGTCAAAGCCTCAAATCTCCTCTCCTTCACTGGCCACTTTCCACAGGCCACTCCGCTTGAGGTAACCCTTTATTTATTTGTTTGAGCTTTTCAAACTGCTTGGTCACCTGACCTCAATTGCCCAATCAGCTGCTTTCTGCTGAGTCTGAGCTATTCAAATCTTGATTGTCTAATCAACGGCTTTCTGCTGAGCTATTCAAATCTTGAATGACTTGATTGCACAGTCCAACTGCCAAAACTGCCAGAATCTCTCGAGTCAAAGCCTCAAATCCTCTCCTTCACTGGCCCACTCACTCACTGGCCGCTTTCCTCATTAAACTGTCCCCAGACTGCTGTCTTGGATGCCTGTGCCCATTTTATTTGAACCTTCTCAGATGTTCTGCCTGTATGGGGTTGCTGCAACACAAGGAGGGTCCAGGCACTGTGGGTGACCCCGGTCCTGGCTCACCTGCGTCTCACCAGGTGCTCTCCCTGTGTGCTGCATTGCTGCTTCATCTGAGACTGGTGAATAATCAAGCCTCTTCCCACTCTCATCCTGTGGATTAAATCATCCATGATCTAATGACAGAGCAGACTCAATAGAACAAATGGTCTAATTTTGATCCTATGTCTTATTATGTAAAATAAATACACATAAAAATGTTGGAGACACTCAGCGACTCAATGTATCTGTGGAGTGAGAAAGAGAGTTGAGGTTTCATGTCAAAGGTCACTTATCAATCAGTCACATGTGCGGTTTCTGATGTTCTCCCTCAGAATTTAGATTTTCGGTATATTTTCCATGAAATTTTATCATTGTTGCTACTGGAACTTTCTGGCCTCTGACTTTCTAAGGCTCTTTTCCTCTTTTCCCTTTCCACAACACTAGATCATAAGAAGATTCAATCATTAGGTATTAATATTGAAGTAGTAAAATGGATTCAACAGGGTCTGGATGGGAGATGCCAGAGAGTAGTGGTGGATAAGTGTTCATCCGGTTGGAGGCCGGTGACTAGTGGTGTGCCTCAGGGATCTGTACTGGGTCCAATGTTGATTGTCATATACATTAATGATCTGGATGATGGGGTGGTAAATTGGATTAGTAAGTATGCAGATGATACTAAGGTGGACGGCATTGTGGATAACAAAGTAGGTTTTCAAAGTTTCACTGAGATTTAGGCCAGTCAGAAGAGTGGGCTGAATGATGGCAGATGGAGTTTAATGCTGATGAATGTGAGGTGCTACATTTTGGTAAGAATAATCCAAATAGGACATACATGGTAAATGGTAGGGCATTGAAGAATGCAGTAGAACAGAGTGATCTAGGAATAATGGTGCATAGTTCCCAGAAGGTAGAATCTCATGTGGATAGGGTGGTGAAGAAAGCTTTTGGTATGTTGGCCTTTATAAATCAGAGCATTGAGTATAGGAGTTGGAATGTAATGTTAAAATTGTACAAGGCATTGGTAAGGCCAAATTTGGAGTATTGTGTACAATTCTGGTCACCGAATTATAGGAAAGATGTCAACAAAATAGAAAGAGTACAGAGAAGAATTACTAGAATGTTACCTGGGTTACAGGGAAAGGTTGAACAAGTTAGGTCTTTATTCTCTGGAGCGTAGAAAGTTGAGGGGAGACTTGATAGAGGTATTTAAAAACATAAGGGGTGTAGATAGAGTTGACATGGATAGGCTTTTTCCATTGGGAGTAGGGGAGATTCAAACAAGAGGACATGAGTTGAGAGTTAGGGGGCAAAAGTTTAAGGGTAACACGAGGGGGAATTTCTTTACTCAGGGAGTGGTAGCTGTGTGGAACGAGCTTCCAGTAGAAGTGGTAGAGGCAGGTTCGGTATTGTCATTTAAAGTAAAATTGGATAGGTGTATGGACAGGAAAGGAATGGAGGGTTATGGGCTGAGTGCAGGCTGGTGGGACTAAGTGAGAGTAAGCGTTCGGCATGGACTAGAAGGGCCGAGACGGCCTGTTTCCATGCTTTAATTGTTATATGGTTGTTTAGTTATACATAAGAGCAGATTTATGGACATTCAGCTCATTATGTTTGCTCCACCATTCAAACATGGCTGGCTATTTTTTCCAATCACTATCCCCTGCTTTTTTTCTTTAATACTTAATCCCCTAACAATCCAGAGCCTATTAGCCTTAAATATAGCCAATAGCTTGGCCTCCACAATCATTCTTGTGCCAATGAATTCCACAGATTCTGCACACTCTAGCTGAAGAAATTCAGCCTCATCTCAGATCTAAAGGAACGTCTCTTTATTCTAAGGCTGTACATGAGGCTGTATATGTATAAGGCACAGGAGCATGAACACACAGACTCGACTCATCTTCACCATCAGATTTCTGAACCAACACATGAACATAACCTCAGTATTCTTGCTCTCTTTCTGCATTGCTTATTTAATTTAATTTATTTATTTTTATTATAATTGATCTTATTTATGTATTGCACTGTACTACAGCTTCAAAACAACAACACATGTCAATGATTTTAAACCTGAATCGGATTCTGATTCTGACCCTAGACTTTCCTACTATTGGAAATATCTTCTACACATGCACCTTATTCAGGTCATTCAGTATTCAGCAGGTCTCGATGAAATTCTCCCTTCATCCTTCTGATCATCTTCTACCAAAAGCTTGATCTACTTATGAGCAACTTAACTTCCGCAATCTGCAATTCATCTCTGTTCCATGCTTCAGTGTGTGTAGAACCTTTCCTATTTTTCCATCCATTGTTTGAATCATACTCTGATTTCTCCAAACTTCTCCAAAGTGCAAAATCAAAACTTTTAAAAATATCACTACCTATCAAAAATTCATGAGCTGCACACATTTATAGTTCCATTCCTTTTCTTTATTTACACAGCAAAATTTTTTGACCTCACTATTGACCCTGACATAAATTAAATTTTCACAATGCTAAAGCTGTCAAGAAGTTCATCTTTTTGTTTCATATCAAGTATTTCTCTGGGCACAGAAGGGTTTATTTCTCTTTAAAGGCCAGGACCATACAAAAATTGAATACAGTTATCCTATTTGAGGTGAGTCTTCTGCCACTACCTTCTCATTTGGGAACTGGTAGTTGGTACAGTGGATTCCAACTATCTTGGACAAATTAATTAGCCAAAGGTTCATGGAAGTAGGTAAAAACGTATAAAAAAGTCCAATTGAGTGGCAAAAATTATGTATTTAAATAAAAAACAGAATGAATTAGAATGCTACCAATAGTCTGTTTATTATTAAACCGTGTATTAGATCAAAAGACCATAAGACCATAAAACAAAGGAGGAGAATTAGGCCATCTGGCCCATCGAGTCTACTCCACCATTCAATCATGGCCGATCCTTTTTTATAAAAATCTCCTCCTCAACCCTGGTTCCCAGCTTTCTCCACATAACTTTTGATGCCATGTTGCATCAAGAACCAATCAATCAATCTTATATACACACAATGACCTGCCCTCCATAGCTGCACGTGGCAACAAATTCCACAAATTCGCTGTTGTTGCATGAATGAAATCGCCGGAGAGAATTACTGGTAGATACAAAGCAGCTTCTTTATTTGACAAAATAAGGCACAGCAGGGGTTAAATGGATACACTTTCAGTGGAAAGGTCTGGCTAGCCCAGGGGTCAGCAACCTTTACCACTGAAAGAGCCACTTGGACCCGTTTCCCACAGAAAAGAAAACACTGGGAGCCGCAAAACCCGTTTGACATTTAAAATGAAATAACACTGCATACAACGTTTTTTTTGCCTTTATGCTATGTATAAACAAACTATAATGTGTTGCATTTATGAAATTGATGAACTCCTGCAGAGAAAACGAAATTACATTTCTGCATGCAACAAAAACATTTTGAACTCCGAAAAAAAGATGTTGGGTTGAAAGTTACTTTTAAGTAAAATACTCAATGTCTGTTTGAGTCCTTCTTGTATTTATGAAAAACGCCGAACTTAAATTTTCCGCCAGCAGCAAACCAAAAATAACATCAGCCAGCTGTCATCCTGAAAAATGAAAGGACTATTTCACTGAACAATGAAAAAATATGAATATACATAAAATAATAGGCAATTAAAATATTTATCATACTTGGTTAATGGGATTTCTGCTCCTGGACCTCAGCGCACAGTGTCTGCACATCAGGGCTGTATGACGTCACCTTCATCTTTACACAGGATCGCAAGCTGTCATCTGTGAGGCGTGCGCGATGTTTGTTTTTAATAAAGTTCATGTTGGAGAACACCTGCTCACATACATATGTGGATCCAAAGATCGACAGGACTCCAAGCGCATACTTTTTCATGTTTACATAAATGTCGGGCACAGCATTCCATGTTTCAAACACAAGTTGGTCCGGATTTGGAAGGTTTTCAATATCACTCCATTTGTGATTCTGAGCAAGAACGGCCTTCTGACGGGCAACAACTTCAAGGTCTGCTGTCAAGCGTCTAAACTTGGACACCCATATGTCTTTGTCGGCTATGTCGGCCAGTTCCATCTCAAGATCAGGTTGACTCACACCTGCCAATGCAGTCGTATTCAGTAGGGAAGGATCGATGCTTAAGGGAGTGACTGGGAAGGATAATGTGTTTTTTTCCTCTCTGAACTCACAGAAGCGTTTCCCAAACGATGTTTGCATTGCGATGATTGCAGAATGTAAATACTCCGAAATTATCATGTCGTGACCTTGTTTGAACTCTCTCAAATTGGGGAAGTGAGACAAAGTGCCTTTCTGTAAATCTCTGGCAAGCACTGTCAACTTGCGCTCGAATGCCAAGACATCCTCCAACATGTGCAGGGCTGTGCGTCCTTTCCCCTGAAGAGCTGTGTTCAGCGTGTTCAGGTGCGCTGTCATGTCTACCATGAAGTGTAGCTTTTCCAGCCACTCTGGCTGTTCCAGCTCAGGAAAGTTGAGCCCTTTGCTGCCCAGGAAAGTTTTCACTTCTTCCAGACACGCGACAAAGCGTTTCAGCACCTCCCCTTTGGACAGCCACCGGACTTTGTTGTGCAGCAGGAGATCAGAATATGCGCTTTCCATCTCGTCCAGTAACAAACGGAATTGACGGTGATTTAAACTTTTTGCCATTATTTTATTGACAATCTGAATGACAACATCCATTACTTCTGTGCATTCCGGAGGAAATGTTTGAGCGCACAGTGCCTCTTGGTGCAAGATGCAGTGAAAAGTCAGCAGCTTTCTGTCCAGCGACTTCTGCAGTAAAGCCACAAATCCCTTGTGCGTTCCCGTCATATTCGGAGCCCCATCAGTAGCTATTGACACCAGATGGGTGGTCTTTATTCCTTTGGCTCTTAAACAATTCAAGACAGCCTCACAGATGTCCTCCCCCCGTGTTTGGTCTTTTAGAGGTATCAACTCAATCAGTTCTTCCTGTGGCCCGGCAGAGTTTACATACCGGCAGAACAACGCTATTTGTTCAATATCGCCTTTGTCTTTAGACTCGTCACAGGCAATCGAGTAGGCCACAGCTGAATTGATGTCTTTAATTTGCTGTCTTGTGATGTCTTCTGCCATTTTTATGGTTCTGTCTTTGACAGTCTTTGCAGAGAGGGGCATATCCCTGATTTTCTGCACAATTTCACTCTTGTTTTTAAAGTCCGTGAATAGATGTTCTGAAATCTTAATGAAAGATTCTTTTATATATTCACCATCTGTAAACTGCTTCCCGTGCCTGACTATTTCCTGAGCGGCAATATAACTGGCGTATGTCGTTGATTTTCCTGACTTCATCCATTTCTGGAAATGATTTTTGCTCAGATCAACCTTCCGCATCAGTTCCGAAACGGCTTTTTTTCTCTCATCTCCATCCGGATATTTTTGAGCAAAGGCTGCGTGTTTACTCTGGAAATGCCTTGCGACATTTGACTTTTTGTTGTTTGCTAGTTTCTCATTGCATATTAAGCATACCGGTAAACCAGTCTCGTCAACAGTGAAAGCAAATGAATCTGTCCACGTATCATTAAACGTTCTGTTTTCTTCAGTCACTTTTCTTTTTTTAGAATTCTCCATAGTTGGCTTACCTTGGATCGAAAAATTAAAGAAATCGCGCACTGGCGGGTGTCAGGTATTGGCAGTGGTGACGTATATTAATAGCGATAAAAACACGTTGCAGCGGTGTGTTCAGGCAGTCAGTAAACTGCAGTCGAATAACTTTATTCGAACTAAACAGCCTTGCTTCTAAGCCTCCCTCAACCCAGCCCCCATGGACGCAGATGCTGCAAAAGACACGTACTCACAAACCCCCGTAGGCAATCTCCCTTAGCCGGAATGCTGGCTAATTGAGAGCCGTTTCGGATGTGTCAGAAAATGTGTCGCCACACTTACATTGTACAAGATCACCATAATCTTCAAATTTAGAATTACATTTCAAAAGCTAACAAACTAACATAAAATACATTTTAATTAAATACTGACCAATTATTTCCCAAAGCCACAGGGAGCCGCAGCACAGAGGTGAAAGAGCCACAAATGGCTCGGGAGCCGCAGGTTGCCGACCCCCGATAGCCCAACGTGGGGCTTGATACTTATTTGCTAAACACACAGGACAATTCCATATTTATGAAGTATAGACAATCCTTTCTTTGAAGCTACATACAAACTTCACACCTTCTGGTTCACATCCATCCCACAGACACCAGCATCCTCTGTGGACTGGGAGTCACAGCTTTTAGGAATGCATTGCTCCAAATTAAATTCACAATTCACTTTCAAGGAACGGAAGACTGGTAGCCAAAGCCAATTGCTAAATGTAAATAACCTAAACTCAAAAATCACTCTAACATTCACCACCCTCTGGCTAAAGAAATTTCTGCACATCTGTTTTGAAAGGTGTCCCTCTGTCCTGAGGCTGTACCCTCTTGTCCTTAACTCTCTCACCATAGCAAACATCCTTTCCACATCTACTCTGTCGAGGCCTTTCAACATTCGAAAGGTTTCAATGAGATCCCCGCTCATCCTTCTGAATTCCAACGTGTACAGACACACAGCCATCAAATGTTCCTCATAGGTTAACCCTTTCATTCCTGGAATTATCCTTGTGAATTTCCTCTGGACCCTCTCCAATGGCAGTACATTTTTTCTAAGATGAGGGGCCCAAAACAGTTCACAATACTCAAGGTGAGGCCTCCCCAGTGCCTTATAAAGTCTCAGCATTACATCCTTGCTCCCCAGGCTACTGTGGGAGATGAGGGAGGAGATTGCTGAGCCTCTGGCGATGATCTTTGCATCATCAATGGGGCGGGAGAGGTTTCTGAGGATTGGAGGGTTGCGAATGTTGTTCCTTTATTCAAGAAAGGGAATAGAGATAGTCCAGAAAATTATAGACCAGTGAGTCTTACCTCAGTGGCTGGTAAGTTGATGGAGAAGATCCTGAGAGGCAGGATTTATGAACACTTGGAGAGGTACAATATGATTAGGAGTAGTTAGCATAGCTTTGTAAAGGGTAGGTCGTGCCTTTCAAGCCTAAGTGAATTTCTTGAGGGTGTGACTAAACACATTAATGAAGGAAGAGCAGTAGAAGTAGTGTATATGGATTTCAGCAAGTCATTTGATAAGTGACCCCATACAAGGCTTATTGAGAAAGTAAGGAGGCATGGGATCCAAGGGGACATTGCTTTGTGGATCCAGAACTGGCTTGCCAACAGAAGGAAAAGCGTGGTTGTAGACGGGTCATGGAGGTCGGTCACCAGTGGAGTACCTCAGGAATCTGTTCTGGGACCCTTACTCTTCGTGATTTTTATAAATGACCTGGATGAGGAAGTGGAGGCATGGGTTAGTAAGTTTGCTGATGACACAAAGGTTGGGGGTGTTGTGGATAGTGTGGAGGGCTGTCAGAGGTTACGTCAGGACATTGATAGAATGTAAAACTGGGCTGAGAAGTGGCAGATGGAGTTCAACCCAGATAAGTGTGAAGTGGTTCATTTTGGTAAGTCAAATATGATGGCAGAATATAGTATTAATGGTAAGACTCTTGGAATTGTGGAAGATCAGAGGGCTCTTGGGATCCAAGTCCATAGAATGCTCAAAGCAGCTGCGTAGGTTGACTTTGTTGTTAAGAAGGCGTATGGTGTATTGGCCTTCATCAATCATGGAATTGAATTTAGGAGCCGAGATGTTGCAGCTATGTAGAACCCTTGTCAGACCCCACATGGAGTACTGTGCTCAGTTTTGGTTACCTCGCTACAGGAAGGATGTGGAAACCATAGAAAGGGTGCAGAGGAGATTTACAAGGATGTTGCCTGGATTGGGGCACATGCTTTATGAGACTAGGTTAAGTGAAGTTGGCCTTTTCTCCTCGGAGCAAAGGAGGATGAGATGTGACCTGATAGAGATGTACAAGATGATGAGAGGCATTGATCATGTGGATAGTCAGAGGCTTTTCCCCAGGGCTGAAATGGTTGCCACAAGAGGACACAGGTTTAAGGTACAGAGGAGATGTCAGGGGTAAGTTTTTTACGCAGAGATTGGTGAGTGTGTGGAATGGGCTGCCGGCAATAGTGGTGGAGGCAGATACAATAGGGTCTTTTAGAAGGTTTTTAGATAGGTACACGGAGCTTAGAAAAATAGAGGGCTATAGGTAAGCCTTGTAATTTCTAAGGCAGGGATGTGTTCGGCACAACTTTGTGGGCCGAAGGGCCTGTATTTTGCTGTAGGTTTTCTATGTTTTTATATTCTAGACCTCTTGAAATGAAAGCTAACATGGTATTTGCCTTTCTCACCACTAACTCAGCCTGCAAGCTAATCTTCCGCATCTCAGTACCTGGATATTTTCCCATTTAGAAAATAATCTGCACATTTATTTCTGCTACCAAAGTGTATGATCATGCATTTTCCAACATTGTATTTCATTTGCCATTTTCTTGCCCATTCTCCTAATCTGTCTAAGTCCTTCTGCAGCCTACCTGTTTTCTTAGCACTACTTGCCCCTCCACCAATCTTCGTATCATCTACAAACTTGGCAACAAAGCCATCTATTCCACCATCTAAATGATTTACATACAGCATAAAAAGAAGTCATCCCAATACTGACCCTTGGGAACACCATTAGTCACTGGCAGCCAACCAGAAATGAATCCTTTTATTCCCACTTGCTGCCTTCTTCCAATCAGCCAATGCTCTAACCATGTTAGTAATGTTCCTGTAATACCATGGGCTCTTAACTTGGTAAGCAGCCTCATGTGTGGCACCATGTCAAGGGCCTTCTGAAGGTCCAAATATACAACATCCACTGCATCCCCTTTATCTATCCTACTTGTAATCTCCTTAAAGAATTCCAACCTTCATCAGGACTAAAAAGAAAGGGGGAACAAACCAGAATAAAAAGGTGGGGAGAGGGGAGGGAGGATAAGCCAGGTATTAGTTGAAACCAGGTAGGTGGGAAAGATTAAAGGATGGAGAGGAAGGAATCTGATAGGAGAGGAGAATGGAAGGGAAGAAGGAGGAGTACCAGGAGGATGCGATAGGCAGATAAGAAGAGGTAAGAGACTAGATTGGGGAATAGAAGAAGAGGGAAAGGTGAGCAAAATAATATCACCCAAAGGAGAAATCAATGTTCATGCCATCAGGTTTGATGCAACCTATACAGAATATGAAGTGTTGCTCCTCCACCCAGAGGGTGGTCTCATGGTGGCAAAAGAGGAAGCCATGGACCAACGTGGCAGATAGGAATGGATATGGAAAATAAACTTCCAGTGTCCTGTCAAAGGGTTTTGGCCCAAAGCGTCGACTGTACTCTTTTCCTAGATGCGGTCTGGCCTGCTGAGTTCCTCCAGCATTTATGTGTGTTACTTAGATTTCCAGCATCTGCAGATTTTCTTTTGTTTATGATAGGAATTAAAATGGTTGGACACAGGGAAATTTGCTTTTGAAGGATGGATCAGAGGTGCTCAACAGACATCAGGTCTCATCAACGTAGCGGATGCTGCTTCAGGACCACTGGATATTTACACCTCGGAAGTCTCTCAACTCTCTCCATCTCACATGTACTGATACAGATGAGGTGTATGCTTCAACTAACTTACAAGAAAAAGTCTACACATGCTGCAAATCACTTCCCATTTTCAACAATTAGCGCTTTTGATTTGCTGATGTTGATAATGCCAATAGGCTCTTCATGTCCTTTCCGGGGAAACTGAGAGGAAACACAAATTGGCTGAAATCAATGATATTATTTTTCTATTTGTAATCAGTTGATTATTATCTTTGAGGCATTTTCATACAATGTCTGATCACACTTTAGTTGAATTCCACCTATATATTTCCACTGGAAATATATTTACTGCTCTGGGCATGAAACAGATCTAAGTTAGCAGTCTAGAACAGACTAATACTGGAAATAAGAAAGAAAAAATACCTGTAGACTCTGGAAATCTGAAATAAAAACAGAATGTTCAAAAAACTCAGCAGGGCAGACAGCATCCATAGAAAGAAATAAGAAGGATGTGGAACCTTTAAAGAATGTGCAAATGAGATTAAAGAGGATGTCTTGTGAGGAAAGGTTGTGTAAGCATGGGCTTTTCCCTTTGGTGCAATGGAAGATGAGAGGTGTATAAGATTATGAGTGGCATAGGTAGAATGGACACCCAGCAACTTTCCCCACTGCAGCAGTGGCTAATACCAGAGAACATTGTTTAAGGTAAGTGGAGGAAGTCTGGGGGAGGGTATGTCAGAGTGTGGAAGGTGTCTGCAAGACTCTGTCCAGAGTGGTGGTAGAAGTTAATACAATAGGGATACTTAAGAGACCACAGTCCCTAGATAGGCACGTTGATGTAAACCTAATGGTTGGCTATGGATTGTATAGGAGGGAAGAATTAGATGGATCATGCAGGTTGGTGCAACATCATGGTCCAAAAGTCCTGCACTGTGCTGTACTGTTCTGTGTTCCATGTTATATGGCATAATTAACATTTTGGAACTGGAATTTCTCAACAGAATGATAATGACAATGGTCATAACATTAGTTATAAACAGGTTAATAATAGTATTAAGATTATATGTTTTTGATAGTTGTTTTTAGTTTGGATGTAAAAGGATAAAACAAGTAACTGGGGAAGGTGCAAACATTTCCAATTTTTTGTGTTCAATGTTCAAAGTAAATTTATTGTCAAAGTATATATATGTCACCATTTTCTTATGGGCATACTCAATAAATTCAATTACCATAATAGAACTAATGAAAGACTGCATCAATAGGGCAGACAACTAGTTTGCAAAAGACAGCAAATTGTGCAAATTCAAAGAAAAATAAATAAAAATGTAACCGGGTGACCATTGAATGTTATTCATTTTGCCCAGGTCACAAAAATAATAATAAATAAGCAATAAATGTCAAGAACATAAGATGAAGAGTGCTTGAAAGTGAATTCATAGGTGAAGGGAACATTTCAGTAATGGGGCAAGTGAATTTGAGTGAAATTTTCCCTTTGGTTCAAGAGCCTGTTGGTTGAGGGGTATAACTGTTCCTGAACCTGTAGGTGTGAGTCCTGAGGCTTCTGTACCTTCTTCCTGATGCCAGCTGTGAGAAGAGAGCATGGCCTGGGTGGTGGGAGTCCCTGATAATGGATGCTGCTTTCCTGCCACAATGCTCCATGTAGATGTACTCAATGAGAGAAAGGGCTTTATCCGCGATGGACTGGGCGTATCCGATACTTTTTGTAAGATTTTCCATTCAAGTGCATTGGTGTTTCCACACCAGTCTGTGATGCGGCCAGTCAATATACTCAATCAGAATCAGAATCAGGTTTATTATCATCGGCATGTGACGTGAAGTTTGTTAACTTAATAGCAGCAGTTAAATGCAATGCATAATATAGAAGAAAAATAATGATAAATAAGTAAATCTTATTCAGTATACTTTATGCAGTATACGTATATTGAATAGATTTAAAATCATGCAAAAGCAGAAATACTATGTATTAAAAACAATGAAGTAGTGTCCAAGGGTTCAATATCCATTAAGGAATTGGATGTTAGAGGGGAAGAAGCTGTTCCTGAATCACTGTGTGTGTCTTCAGGCTCCTCTACCTCCAACCTGATGGTAACAGTGAGAAAAGGGCATGCCCTACATGCTGGAGGTCCCTAATAATGGATGCTGCCTTTCTGAGACACCGCTCCTTGAAGATGTCCTGGGTACTTTGTAGGCTACTGTCCAAGATGGAGCTGACTAGATTTACAAACCTCTGCAGCTTCTTTCCATCCTGTGCAGTACCCCTCTCCCCCCATACCAGACAGTGATGCAGCCTGTCAGAATGCTCTTCTCAGTACGTCTATAGAAGTTTTTGAGTGTATTTTTGACATAACAAATTTCTTCAAACTCCTATCTTGCCTTCTTTATAACTGCATCAATATGTTGGGACCAGGTTAGATCCTCAGAGATCTTTACACCCAAGAACTTGAAACTGCTCACTCTCTCAACTTCTGATCCCTCTATGAGGATCGGTATGTGTTCCTTCATCTTACCCTCCCTGAAGTCCACAATCAGCTCTTTCATCTTACTGATGTTGAGTGCCAGGTTGTTGCTGCGGTATCATTCCATTAGTTGGCACATCTCACTCCTGTACACCCTCTCGTCACCATCTGAGATTCTACCAGTAGTGGTTGTATCATCAGCAAATTTATAGATGGTATTTGAGTTATGCCTACCCACACGGTCATGGGTATGTAGAGAGTAGAGCAGTGGGCTAAGCACACACCCCTGAGGTGCACCAGAGCTGATCATCAGCGAGGAAGAGATGTCATCATCAATCTGCATGGATTGTGGTACTGTATTCTGGATATGAAGGTGAGGATCCAATTGCAGAGGGAGGTACAGAGGCCCAGGTTCTACAACTTCTCAGTCAGGGTTGTGGGAATGATGCTACTAAATGGTGAGCTATAGCCAATGAACAGCATCCTGACATAGGTGCTTGTGTTGTCCAGGTGGTCTAAAGCTGTGTGGAGAGCCACTGAGATTGCATCTGCCTTAGGCAAATTGCAACCGGTCCAGGTCCTTGCTGAGGCAGGAGTTCAGTCTAGTCATAACCAATCTTTCAAAGCATTTCATCACTGCAGATGTGAGTGCTAAAGGGCAATAGTCATTAAGGTAGCTCACGTTATTCTTCTTAGGTATTGGTATAATTGATCCCTTTTTGAAGCAAGCGGGAACTTCCATCTGTGTCAGTGGGAGGTTGAAAATGTCCTTGAATACTCCCCACCAGTTGGTTGGCACAGGATTTTAGAGCCTTACCAGGTACTCCATCTGGGCCTTCTGCCTTGCGAGGGTTCACTCTCTTTAAAGACAGCCTAACGCCAGACTCTGAGACAGAGATCACAGCGTCATCTGGTGCAGCAGGGAGCTTTACAGCTGTGGTTGTATTTTTCCTTTCAAAGTGTGCATAGAAGATGCTGGGTTCATCTGGTAGTAAAACATCTGGCCGTTGGGCTTTGTTTTGTAGGAAGTGTTGTCTTGCAAACACTTCCAGATTAATTGTGCATCTGATGTCTCAGTCAATTTTGGATGTCATGCCAAACCTTCAGAAGCTCCCAGGAGGTGGAGGCACTCCCGTACTTTCTTTGTAATTGCACATATGTGCAGGGCCCAGAACAGGTCCTCTGAAACGATAACTCTGAGGAATATGAAGTTGCTGATCCTCTCCACTTCTGATCCTCTGATGAGAACTGGATCACGGCCCTCTGGATTCCCCTTCCTGAACTTAATAATCTGCTCCTTGGTTTTGCTGACGTTGAGCGAAAGGTTGTTGTTGTGGTACCACATACCCAGATTTTCAGTCTCCTTCCTATATGCTGATTCATCACCACCTTTGATTTTACCTACAAAAGTGGTATCATCTGAAAGCTTGAATAGGACATTGGAGCTGTGCTTAGCCACAGAGTTCATAAGTGTTAAGCGAGTAGAGCAGTAGGCTAAGCACATAGCCATGTGGTGCACCCGTGCTGATGGAGATTGTGGAGGAGATGTTGCCAATCCTAACTGACTGGGATCTGTAAGTGAGGAAATTAAGGATCCAATTACACAAGAACTATTGAGGCCAAGGACTTGAAGCTTATTTATTAGTTTTGAGGGTATGATAGCAATGAATACTGAGCTAAAGTTAGTAAAGGGCATCCTGATGGATGTATCTTTGCTGTCCAATTGATCCAGGGTTGAATGAAGAGCTGGTGAAGTGGCATCAGTTGTGGACCTGTTGTACTGGTAAAATCAAATTGGAGTGGATCCAAGTTGTTTCTCAGGCTGAAGTTGATAAGTTTCGTCATTGTACAAATTATAATCAGATTTTCAGATTTCAGATTCAGATTTACTTATCAGATATACATCAAAACATATTGTGAACTGTGCTGTTTGTGTTCACAACTAACCCAGCTATGGATATGTTGCGGTCAGCCTGTTGGTACAGAGATACATTCTGGAGCATGTCCACATTCTCAGCCGAACAACACTGAACACAACAAACAATAAAACATCAACAGCAAAACAAGGCGCTTTCATCCTCACACTCTCCTTTCCCCCCATCCACACACACGGGCAGTCTTCCAACCAGGATGAGCTTCCAGGCCTCCAGTCTCCAGGCTTCAGCCATCCAGCTTTGAATTCTGCACGACTGATCAATCTTCAGACTTGGATCTTCAGTATCAAATACAAGACCCTGAATTCACATCAGATGAATGTAACAATAATTTATATATTGAAAGTCATAACTTGAACACAAATGGTTACAAGACCATGGTGACAAAGATATGAGATGGCAAATTAGAAACCAAACATAATAAATGTGGAAAAAGATGAATTCTATATCAATGCTTGTGACCAAAAATCTAGTTAATTATGGTTGACTTTTATCATTTACTCATGCTTGCAAGGAAGTAATTCTGCTTTCCTTTCTCTCTTTGGCCATGATTCAAGAATACATGTCTATCAGGACAATTCCCATATTGACTCATAGCAATGTGATTGTCCGTGAAATGGTCGAGAAAGGCAGACGGATACAGATTGGTATAAAATGAGTATATAACCATATAACAATTACAGCACGGAAACAGACCATCTCGGCCCTTCTAGTCCATGCCGAACGCTTACTCTCACCTAGTCCCACTGACCTGCACTCAGCCCATAACCCTCCATTCCTTTCCTGTCCATACCCTTATCCAATTTTACTTCAAGTGACAATACCGAACCTGCCTCTACCACTTCTACTGGAAGCTCATTCCACACAGCTACCACTATGACCTGCATGTGGGGGTATAAGGGTGGGTTGGCAAGTTTTCAGACGACACAAGGGTTGGTGGTGTTGTAGATAGTGTAGAAGATTGTCGAAGATTGCAGAGAGACATTGATAGGATGCAGAAGTGGGCTGAGAAGTGGCAGATGGAGTTCAACTCGGAGAAGTGTGAGGTGGTATTCCTTGGAAGGACAAACTCCAAGGCAGAGTACAAAGTAAATGTCAGGATACTTGGTAGTGTGGAGGAGCAGAGGGATCTGGGGGTACATGTCCACAGATCCCTGAAAGTTGCCTCACAGGTAGACAGGGTAGTAAAGAAAGCTTATGGGGTGTTAGCTTTCATAAGTTATGGGATAGAGTTTAAGAGACGCGATGTAATGATGCAGCTCTATAAAACTCTAGTTAGGCCACACTTGGAGTACTGCATCCATTTCTGGTTGCCTCACTATAGGAAGGATGTGGAAGCATTGGAAAGGGTACAGAGGAGATTTAGCATGATGTTGCCTGGTTTAGAGAGTATGGATTAAGATCAGAGATTAAGGGAGCTAGGGCTTTACTCTTTGGAGAGAAGGAGGATAAGAGGAGACATGATAGAGGTGTACAAGATATTAAGAGGAATAGACAGAGTGGATAGCCAGTGTCTCTTCCTCAGAGCACCACTGCTCAGTACAAGAGGACATGGCTTTAAGGGGAGGGAAGTTCAAGAGGGATATTAGAGGAAGGTTTTTCACTCAGAGAGTGGTTAGTGTGTGTAATGCACTGCCTGAGTCAGTGGTGGAGGCAGATACACTAGTGAAGTTTAAGAGACTACTAGACAGGTATATGGAGGAATTTAAGGTGGCGGTTTATATGGGAGGAACGGTTTGAGGGTCGACACAACATTGTGGACCAAAGGGCCTGTAATGTGCTGTACTATTCTATGTTCTATGTTTTATGTTCATTGTCCACAACACCACCTACATTAGTATCATCTGCATACTTACTAATCCAATTTACCACCCCATCATCCAGATCATAAATGTATATGACAAACAACATTGGATCTTCAACCTGACAAACAGTTATCCACCACTACTCTCTGGCATCTCTCATCCAGCCACTGTTGAATCCATTTTACTACTTCAATATTAATACCTAACAATTGAACCTTCCTAACTAACCTTCCACGCGGAACCTTGTCAAAGGCCTTACTGAAGTCCATATAGACAACATCCACTGCTTTACCCTCATCAACCTTCTGCGAAACCTCTTCAAAAAATTCAATAAGATTTGTCAAACATGACCTTCCACGCACAAATCCATGTTGACTGTTCCAAATCTGGACAGACAGGCCCTGTCTGTCCAGATAATTATATATACCATCTCTAAGAATACTTTCCATTAATTTATCCACAACTGACATCAAACTGATAGGCCTATAATTGCTAGGTTTACTCTTAGAATCCTTTTTAAACAATGGAACCACTTGAGCAATACGCCAATCCTCCGGCACCACCCCCGTTTCTAATGACATTTGAAATATTTCTGTCAAAGCCCCTGCTATTTCTGCACTAACCTCCCTCAAGGTCCTAGGGAATATCCAGTCAGGAACTGGAGATTTATCCGCTTTTATATTCCTTAAAAGCACCAGTACTTCCTCTTCTTTAATCATTGTAGTTTGTATAACTTCCCTACTTGTTTCCCTTACCTTACACAATTCAATATCTTTCTCCTTAGTGAATATCAAAGAAATTGTTCAAAATCTCCCCCATCTCTTTCGGCTCCACGCATAGCTGTCCACTATGATTCTCTAAGGGACCAATTTTATCCTTCACTATCCTTTTGCTATTAATATAACTGTAGAAACCCTTAGGATTTATTTTCACCTTACTTGCCAAAGCAACCTCATATCTTCTTTTAGCTTTTCTGATTTGTTTCTTAAGATTCTTCTTACATTCTTTATATTCCTTGAGCACCTCATTTACTCCATGCTGCCTATATTTATTGTAGATATCTCTCTTTTTCCCAACCAAGTTTCCAATATCCCTTGAAAACCATGGCTCTCTCAAACTTTTAACCTTTCCTTTCAACCTAACAGGAACATAAAGATTCTGTACCCTCAAAATTTCACCTTTAAATGACTGCCATTTCTCTATTACATCATTCCATAAAACAAATTGTCCCAATCCACTCCTTCTAAATCCTTTTGCATCGTCTCCTCAGTTAGCCTTTCTCCAATTAA
This sequence comes from Hypanus sabinus, assembly GCF_030144855.1. NCBI lineage: Eukaryota > Metazoa > Chordata > Chondrichthyes > Myliobatiformes > Dasyatidae > Hypanus > Hypanus sabinus. The sequence continues at coordinate 85,141,074 of NC_082710.1, read as the reverse complement.
AAATCTCAACCCTGGGTCCAGTCCTATTCTTTTCCATAATTATATTGAAACTAATGGCATTGTGATTACTGGACCCGAAGTACTCCCCAACACATACCTCCATCACCTGACCTATTTCATTCCCTAACAGAAGATCCAACACTCCCCTTCTCTAGTTGGTAACTCTATGCATTGCTGCAAAACTATCCTGCACACATTTTACAAACTCCAAACCATCCATCCCTTTTACAGTATGGGCTTCCCAGTCTATATGTGGAAAATTAAAATCTCCCACAATTACAACCCTGTGCTTACTACAAATATCTGCTATCTCCTTGCAAATTTGCTCCTCCAATTCTCGCTCTCCTAGGTGGTCTATAATACACCCCTATAATTGTTACTACTCCTTTCCCATTCCTCAATTCCACCCATGTAGCCTCCCTAGACAAGCCCTCCAATCTATCCTGCCAGAGCACCACTGTAATATTTTCTCTAACAAGCAATGCAACACCTCCCCCTCTTGTCTCTCCGATTCTATCACACCTGAAGCAACGAAATCCAGGAATATTTAGTTGCCAATCACACCCCTCCTGCAACCATGTTACAAACCATAGCTACAAACATCATACTTCCAGGTATAAATCCATGCTCTAAGTTCATCCACCTTTCTTACAATGCTCCTAGCACTAAAATAAATGCATTTAAGAAATTCTCCACCTCTTCCTCTCTGTTTTTCTCTAACAGTACAAAGAACTTTACTGTCTTCTTTTTCTTCCTTCTCCCATACTATTCCTACACTCTGGTTCCCCCTCCCCCCTCATATCTAGTTTAAATCCACTGGAGCCTCTCTAGCAAATCTACCTGCAAGAATATTTCAAGATACATCCTGGAATAGTCTCTTTTGGCCCAAAGAGACCTACCGCCCATCAATCCATCTATCTAATCACAGTACAATTTACATGAGCAATTAACCTACTGATTGGCAGATCTTTGGAATGTGGGAGGAAGAACCTGGAGCATCTTGGGGAAACCATGCAATCATGGGGAGAATGTACAAACTCCTCACAGAGGGTGCCAAAATTAAACTCCGAACTCTGGAAGGCCCCTAACTGCAGCAGTTTTAACACCATGCTACCAGAGCTAGAAATAGAATTAGAAATAGAAATTGAGGGATCAAGGACTGCAGAGGTTACAGAAGGCACCCTTATTTTCTCATGACTAGTTAGAGATACACAATGAATATTAATCATGAAGATATTCACTTCAATACAGCATAATCTAACGTCAAGTAATATTAATTAGGGATGGATAATAAACAGTGGGCTTGTCTGTAAAGCCTACAACCCATAAACGAATAAAGAGTAAATGAAGCAAAACAGTGCATCAAAGAGTGTTGAGTTGAAGGTCTAAAGCATCCTTTGAACATGAATCTAGATTAACTCTCTGGTGTAGCACCAAGGGTATGTTGCTTCACTGGGGCCACTGATTACAAAATATGGAAATTCTCTTGGTGTGCATTTATTCTTGAATAGTGGATAAAGGGAAGTGGCCATTAATCTCACTGCAATGCCATAATTTGATGTAGCACTCATCCAGACAAAAAGAATGATTGCACTTACAAGTGGCTCAATGACTACAAAACATTTTAAGATGTGCCGTGAATTTCAAAAGCAATAAATATTGGCATATTTCTATCCATGATCTAGAATAAATTGTATCAAAAATGATGCAATAAAATAATTGTTAGTTCAAAAAGGGAAGAGGGAAAAGGTGCTTACAATTTCATTTAGCACATTTCACAACCCCAGGGCACCCTAACTGACTCACACCCTGTGAAATACTTTCTGAAAAGAACTGTCGGTATCATGATAGAAAATTTTATATACTCAAGTTTCCATAAAGAGCAAAATATCAATAACCTGATAATCTAGTTTAAACACATTAATCAGTTGCTACAGCCAACATTGTCAATATTTTGTTCGATCATAATTCAGTTCTGGAGAAAAGCTTGAGGTCTAAAAATTATACCCACAGCCTATTAAATGTACAAATATACAGACTTGGTGCACCATATGCCTGAGGCCAATATCACCATTTAATAATTTGTTGAGCTGACTGATTATAACTTAATTCTGCATTCCCACAGCGTCCTTTCACCTCATTACTTAGAGGTGTCTTCTGATACTGCCGTCAACATTCAGTAGTCAAAGAATGGCTCCAAGCACCACATAGCTCCAAAAACTCTGCCATCCACTGAGGGAGAGAAGATTCAAATTATCATTTTCCCTGTGACAGACAATGAAGAGACCAATTCACAGTTACCATGGAGAGATTTCTCTTCTTTCCTGAAGGGTAGCGTCTTTGAGGTCACGTGATAAATACTTAACCTTGCCAGATGTGAACAATGAGATATTTGTCTTGAGAGTAAAACTTTTCCCGGCTGTGTTTTAGAACATCACTAGGGATATAACTGAGACTTTATACTGTAAGTCACTTCTTCCCTATCATAAATGGGTGACTCTGGATCTTTAAACAGTTAACCCTTGTTGCAGAATCTCCCAAAGGGGGAATCATTCTTGCCACAGTCTGTCAGACACTATCTTTCAATCAAGTCACCTCTTACTCTTCTGAATTTTAGCAAAGGCAACCCAAGTCTGTTCAGCTGCACCTTATAAGGCCATAAAACCATAAGACATAGGAGAAGAATTAGGCCATTGGGCTCATCATGTCCACTCCACCATTCCATCTTGACCGATTTATTATCCCTCTCAACCCTGTTCTCCTGCTTTTCCCTGTAACTTTTGACAGCCTTACTAATCAAGAACCTATCAACCTCTGCTTTAAATATGCCCAATGACATGGTTTCCATAACTGTCTGTAACAGAAACTTTCACAAACTCAGAACCCTCTGGCTAAAGAAATTCCTCCTCATTACTGTTCGAACGAGACATTCTTCTATTCTGAGGCTGTGCCCTCTGGTTCTTGTCATGGTCCTGTCTGGCTATTCCCCATCTCACTCCTATCTCCTTGATTGAGCATTAATTCCCATTGTCTGATTCCCAATTGCTGCTAGTTCCATTAATTACAGCACACCTGCTTCCCATCACAGAATACAGGATAAGAACTCTGTATCATAGCCATGGGGCACCAGTTCATCGGTCAATTCCAATGAGTGTTAAGCTCATTTCCTGATCCCTTAGGTCGGTTAGTTCTAAGCTGCACTCCGTTCTCTAGAGATTCTACGAAAACCTCATGTTCGATTCAAGACTCCCCTGGTTATCTGTTCCACATTTGCAACTGTGCTAGCACCTCTCAACCCTGTCTCCTTCCCTGTGTCCTGCACTTGGGTTCGTCCCCAGCCACTCCCTTGCAACAGTTCTAGATTCACCGACTATAGAAACATCCTCTCCACATCCACTCTACTTAGGCCTTTCAATAACTTGATAGGCTTCAACGAGGTTCCCTTTCATTCTTCTAACCACTAGTTGTCATAAGCCTTTTCCAAGCCTTTGTGTATTCAAGTTTCTCTGAAAGTGGAGAGAATGTGAGGCATCTTAGGTAATTGAACTTGAGGAGGATGTTTCTCAGTCCCTCTTAACTGATGGAGTCAAAAACTTCAGTGAGGCTAAAATATACAATGTATTATGCCTTTGCTCATCCCTGGAAGTAGATCATCCTCACTTTGCATCAAGATGGGTGGAATACGTGCTTTAGTCTGAGCACTGGAAGGAAGAAATCTTTTTCCCTTCAGCAGGCAATGGAGAGAACAATCCACGTTTCCCATAGTGAGATTTGTCTTCTTTCCTGAAGGATGTTGTCTTTGAGGTCACATGTTATTTATTTATCTTCCCAGAAGTGAACCATGACATATTATTAGACTTGAGAGTAAAACTCTTCTCAGCTGTATTTTAGAACATCACAAGGGATATGACTGAGGCTTTCTAAGGTTTTGGACAGACCGCACTTGGAATATTGTGAACAGTTCTGAGCCGCTTGCTGAAGAAAGGATGTGCTAACATTGGAGAGGGTCAGAGAGGTTACAGGAGAATGATTCTGGGAATCAAAGGGTTAATGTACAATGAATATTTGAAGTTTCTGGGCTTGTACTCGCTGGAGATCAGAAGAATGAGGTGGGATCTCATTGAAACCTATCGAATGGTGAAAGGCCTGGACAGAGTGGATATGGAGAGGGTGTTTCCTATAGTGGGAGGGTCTAGGGCCAAAGGGCACCACCTCAAAATAAAGGGGCGCCCATTTAGAACAGAGAAGAGGAGGAAATTATTTAGCCAGAGGGTGGTGAATTCATTACTACAGACAGCTGTGGAGTCCAAGACATTGGGTAAGATTGATAGGTTCTTGATTAGTAAAGGCATCAAAGGCTACAGAGAGAAGCAGAAGAATGAGGTTGAGAGGGGTAATAAAATAGCCATAGTAATAAAATGGCAGAGCAGACTTGATGGGTTGAATGGCCTGATTCTGCTCCTATGTCATATGCTCTCATGGTTTTATATACGGACACGAGAGAGACTGAAGATGTTGGAAATTTGGAGTAATACACACAAATTGCTTGAGCAACTCAGCAGGTTAGGCAGAGGAATGGACAGGTGATGTTTCCGCAAGACTGGAAAGGAAGAAGGTTAGAATAAATGGGGGGAGGTGCATGTGGGGGTGGGGGGAAGAAGCACTTGGGATATTCTGATTATTTTGGATATTCTGCTTATTTTACAGTCTTTTTATCTTTCTGTCGGTTAGGAATAGAGGAAACCTGGATATTGCTCTGGGAAAAAAAAGCAAGGGTGTTCACATCAAGGATAGGATCACACTTGAAGAGCCCTTTGAAGAGTGTCTTCCAGCAGGTATTGATTGTCTCTCTGTTTCTGATAGGTTTGTAGTCGTGGAGTCAGACAGCAAGGATATAGTCGTTCAGGCCAACTAGTCAATGTTGTTATGTTTGTTACTCCAAAACATAAAACTAATTGAAAGGAAAACATGAAAGTCAGGTATAACCTGGGTACATTTTGCTAATTATTTATTTCTCCATTGAGATACAGCATAGAATAGGCCCTTCAGGCCCCTTGAGCTGCACACACACGCAGCCCCTGATTTAATCTGAGCCTCATCGCAGGACAATTTATAATGATCAATAACAAATAATAATAAATTAGTAGGTTACTACTAACCGGTATGTCCTTGGTCTGTGGAAGAAAACTGGATCACCTGGAGGAAACCCACATGGGCACAGGGAGCACAACAAGGTCCTTATAGGCAGTGGTGGGTATTGAACCTGGGTCACCTGTAAACCCACTACAATACTGTGTTTAGCAAGGTGCGCAAATATGACCTAGTGGTGTAATGACATATGCCGTTCACGTATATTTACGTCTCACTTGTAATGAATTATGTAAACAAGGAATGCTTAATCAAACAATATATTTACAGTAGTATCAAAAATTACGAAGTATTAAATATACAACACTCCTCCCTGCTTAGCTATAAACTCCTACAGAATAGAGCATGCATCTCAACTCAAATATGTAATGTATTTTTCCCCATTCTCTTTACAAAACTGCTCATGCTCTGTCAGATTTCATGGGGATCATGAGTGAACAGCCCTTTTTAAGTCCAGGCACAAATTCTCAATTAGATTGAGGTCTGGACTGACTTGGCCACTCCAGGACATTAGCTTTGTTGTTTTTAAGCCATTCCTGTATAGCTTTGGCTTTATACTTTGGAGCATTGTCTTGCTGGAAAATAAATTTTCTCCAAATGTGGCATTCTTTTGCAGACTGCATCAGGTTTGTGCCAAACACAGCATTTAGTTTGATGGCCCAAAAGCTCAAATTTGGTTTCATCACTCCATAGCACCTTCTTCCAGCTGACTTCAGAGTCTTCCACATGCCTTCTGGCAAACTCTAGCTGAGAGTTCATGTGAGGTTTTTTTAACAGTAGCTTTCTCTTTGCCACTCTCTGTAAAGCTGTGACTGGTGAAGCAGTTGTTGTATGCACAGTCTCTCCCATCTCAGCCACCAAAGCTTGTAGCTCTTCCAGAGTTGTCATTAGTCTTTTGGTGGCCTCCCTCACCACTCCTCTTCTTGCACAGTCACTCAGTTTCTAAGGACAGCTGCTCTAGGCTGATTTACAGCTGTGCCATATTCTACCCATTTCTTAATGATTAACTTAACTGTACACCAAGGGATATTCAATGACTTGGAAATTTTCTTGTATTCATCTCCTGACTTGTGCTCTTGAATAACGATTTTGCAGATCTGCTTGGAGTGCTCTTTGGTCTTTATGGTGTAGTTTGTGCCAGGATACTGACTCATCAGCAGCTGAACCTTCCAGATACAGGTGTATTTTTAATACAAGCTATTGAAACATCTCGACTGCACACAGGTCCCCAAAAAGATCTTCATTTAACTAATTATGTGACTTGTAAAACCAAATGGTTGCACCAGTGATGACTTTGTATGTCATGTTGGGGGGTGGGGGGGAGAGATGAGTACTTGTATAATCAATTGTTTTCTGTTTTATATTTGTAATTAATTTAGATCACTTTGTACAAGTCTGTTTTCACTTTAACATGAATGTGTCTTTTTCTGTTATTCTGTGTCAAAATAAGTTGAATTAAATCCAATATGGATCAATATTGTAAAGGAAGAAGACATGAAAACTTCCAAGGGGTAGTGAATCTTTCTTATAGGCACTGTATACACTGTATATAACTCTGTTTGTGGCCAGGTTCTGGAGCCTCCTCTGTGGTGGTGTTAGTAGTTGATTCTAAGACTGCAGGGAGTGGTTCTGACATCTCTGGACACATTTCATCTCTAACAATTGTTCAAAGTAAATTTATTATCAAAGTGCACATACAGTACGTCACCATACAGAATCTTGAGAATTTGTTACTTGCAGGCATACACAATGAATGCAAGAACCATAATAGAATCAATAAAAGACCACACCCAACAGGGCAGACAAACAACCAACATGCAAAAGACCACAAACTGTGCAAATACAAATGAAAAAAAAGATAATAGTAGTAAATAAATGAATAAGCAATGGATAGCAATAGCATGAGATAAAGAGTCTGTGGAAATGAGTTTATAGGTTGTGGGAACATTTCTTTATGGAACAATTGAAGTTGAATAATGTTATCCCCTTTGGTTCAAGAGCCTGATGGTTGAGGCATAATAATTATTCCTGAACTTGGTGGTGTGAGTCTTAAGGTTCCAATATCCTCTTCCTGATCAAGATAGCAGCTGTGTATAATGCTCCCTCAGTCGATGTCTTCCAGATAGCTCACAAAAATGTCTTTTTTACTTGTTTTACATCTGTTTTTCACCTTAAGTATGTTTCTGGGACTGTTAGAGCCTGTGATTTACAGTTTGGAGATCATTTGATCGATACAACACTTTGTTGTCTCCCAGAGGATTCTGGGAAGTGAACACATGCTCAGAATGCCTGAATGGGAAGAAACTTTGAAACAGAATGGAAACCGAGGTTTGACTCCATTTCAACAATTAATGCATCCACTAATCACTGATTAAAGTGTTGAGGCAGATATAGAATGCAGAATGCAAGAGAGACCTCAGAGCTGACTGCCTTCCTTTTGATCACTGCTGTGAAGGAGTCTGTGAGTGACCTATCATTGGATGACTCACTGTGGCAGGTGGGTAGACCTCACTGCCTCATGTCGTGTCCTTCTTTTTCGATGAATGTTTTGATAATAAATGAAACTTTGAACCTGCTGGCAGCAGCAAGAAGAGAGCATGTCCATGGTGGTAGGGATCTCTGATATTGGATGCTGCTTTTCTACAATAGTGCTCTGTGTAGATGTGCTCAGTGGAGGGGAGGGATTTACCCATGATGGACTGGGCCATTTCCACTACTTTTGTCGGATTTTCCATTCAAAGGCATCAGTGTTTCCATACAGACTGCGATATAGCCAGTCAATACACTCTCCACTGCTCATCTGTAGAAGTGTGTCAGTTTTAGATGTCATGCCAAATCTTTGCAAACTTCTAAGGATGAAGAGCTGCTGCTGTACTTTCTTTGTAATTGCACTAACATGCTGGGCCCAGGACAGGTCCTTCAAAATAATAACACCAAGGAATTTAAAGTTGCTGACCTTCTCCACTTTGATTCCCCGATGAGGACACATGGACCTACAGTTTCCAGCTCCTGAAGTCAATAATGTTGATATTGCTGACACTGAGTGAGTGGGTGTTGTTATGGCTCCACTCAGCCATATTTTCAATCTCCTTCCTATATGCTGATTCATCACAACGTTTGATTCAACCTACGACAGTGGCATCATCAGCAAACTTAAGTATGGCATTGGAGCTGTGCTGAGCCGTAGAGTCATAAGTGTGAAACGAGTAGAACAAGGGCTAAACACACAGCCTTGTGCTACACTGCACTGACAGAGATTCTGGAGCAGTTGTGGCTACCAATCCAAACTTAGTGGCATCTGCAAGTGAGGAAATCAAAGATTCAATTGCACAAGGAGGTTGCCAAGAATGCTTATTGATTAGTGTTGAAGGGATGATAGTATTGAATACTGAGCTGTAGTTGATAAACAGCATCCTGTTGTAAGCATCTTCACTGTCCAGAAGTTTCAGGGTTGAGTGAAGAGCCAATGAAATGGCATCTGCGGTGGACCTGTTGAGCCAGTAGGAAAACTGATGTGGATCCTAGTCTCTTCCAGGCTGAAGTTGATGTCTTTCATCACTGATCTCTCAAAACGCTTCATCAGATTCGGTGTAAGTGCTACTGGACGATAGTAATTGGGCAGGCTACAACATTCTTCTTAGGCACTGGTATGGTTGAGGCCTGCGTAAAGCAGGTGGGTACTTCAGACTGTCAAAGCAAGAGTTTAAAGATATCAGTATACACTCCAGCCAGTTGATCAGCATAGGTCTTTAGTACTTGACCAGGTACCCCATCTGGTCTGAATGCTTTCCCTGGCTTCACCCTCCTGCAGGATGCTTTTACGTCAACCTGAGAGACTGAAATAGCCTCTGATCCAGATGACATCAGGCTCAATCTCCACCTTGTAGGAGAGTGGTCCAGTTCTGTCCTCAGTCCTCAGACTTTCCAAGTACCCACTTTTTTTTAATAAACTTTTTTTATTGTATTTCAAGTAGTTACAAAATAAAGTATGGAAAAAAATGTATATTACCCATCCCTCTCCCCTTAACCCCTCCCCCCAGCATCCCGATAGAAAAAAAAGAGAAAGAAAGAAAGAAAAAAAGAAAGAGTGCCTGGATATTCAAGATCCCCACATGCTCCGTTTTGATCATCAAACTTCTTTATTTGAGGAGCCTTAAATTTGTCTCAGCTGCTTGCCCCTTCTAATACTAGGTTTGAGAAGTTCCAAGCATGAGCGCAAGGGACACCCCAGAAGCAGGATAGCTGATGAATTGTTAGATATAGAGAGTACTGCTTTCTAATATGCAAGGAGGAACTTGACGAGCTTTTGGTTCAGTAGAAGAGTAATGTGTTCTGCTGAGAATGCATATACTATGTGCATTTTAAGAGGACTAAAATATAAAATCAAGATTGTAATACTATTGAGTCACTGGTGAGACCTCACTTGGCATAATGTGAACAGTTCTGGGCCCCTTATCTTAGTCTAACTCTGCTCCTATCTCTTATGGTTTTATGGTTTCTATTTCAGGGAATGTGGAATGTAAATGGTGAATGGATCAGGTTGTTGGTGGCTTGGCCAATCGCGGCCACACGATTCTGGTCCTCCTGATTTTACTATATACAAGCCCAATGTAGCTTATTGGTTCTGTTATCCATTCTGCTCTGTTATCCATGTGCCCTAATCGAAAATTGTGTATCAAACTTAAAATAGAAAATTAAATTAAAGTAACATCAGGTCTGAAAGGCCGCTGCTGCCGTGCTGCACCGCCACATGGGACACCTTGCCCTATTTTCCTGTTTATTATTTATTGTAATGCCAGCACTGTTTTTGTGCACTTTATGCAATCCAGTGTTGGTCTGTAGTCTAGTACAGCTTTCTCTGTGTTTTTTTTTATTACGTAGTACAGTCTAGTTTTTGTACTGTATCATGTAAACCTGTGTCCTGAAAAAAATTGTCTCATTTTTACTATGCACTGTACCAGTAGTTATGGTCAAAATGACAATAGAAGTTAATTTGACTTGACTTGACTTGACTTGGTTGTGATATTTCACTGTTATAAATGTCATTCCTACAGGAGTTATTTTTTCTTCAGTATAAGTTCTTAGTTGGATATCTGCAGGCTTTGAAATGCCATTCAAACTCATTTTGTGGAATGCCTGAAACAGCTGAACCAGTGTCCAATTCCATTTGAATTAATTTACTGTTTACTTCTGGTGCAAGGCATATTACTTCTCTCCTGTTTGTTTTCACAATGTAAATCTTAAGGCTACTCCGTCCTGCATCAGTCTTGTCATTAACAGATTTTTCAGCATCAGCATGCGGATTTGTGCTCTTTTTCAAACTGCAACTTGTCTTGTTATCTTTCTCTCTTCCCTGGGCAGTACACTTATTTTTACCTGCATGATATGCTCCTTGTATTTGTTCTATTTTCTGCAAGTTCACTTTAATTTTGCCCTGGACTTACGTATGTGAATCCCAGCCACAATGGTAATGTAATTTTTTAAAGCCGGACAGATTTCTGTTCAGATGTTGCTATCTTGTTCATTCTCACTTATATCTCTGGCTGCTGCTTCCATTGATACGGTGAGCCGTGCTTCAGTTAGGAGCAGTTTTTGAATGCTTTCTTGGAAGATTCCAGAAACTAAACTATCTCTCTGTGCATTAAGCCCATTACTGAACTGGCAATGCTCTTCAATTCACTACATAAGCTGAAATTGACTCCCCTGCATTTTGATTCCACTAATGAAACCTAAAACATTCCCCAATAAGTAATGGTCTCGGTTCTAAATGTTTCTGCATTATTTCAAATATTATGTCATTTTATTTGTTTATTTGTTTATAATGTCATTATGATGTCTAAGGTCATTTTGGCTAGTTTAGTTGGAACAGTCAAATTTATAAGCCAACTTTCATCAATTGCACTCAGCAAAACAAGCATTCATTTCTCATTGGCTATTCCATTTGCTTTAATATAGTGCTGTTTTTCAGTATACATCACCCAGTTATCTGTTGTGCAATTGAACACATCTATCATTCTGATGTATCAAGCTTTTTCTGCTTTCTTAAAATTTATTATTATTTTACCCGATACTCACTGTCTATGAACATGTGAATTTCATCCATTTTCTGCCTTTTCTAAAAAACTGTTCATTTTTAAAATTTGAATTTCTCTGTCTCCCCTTCTGAAGAAGAAAACATGCTGCTCTTTTTTTTAATCAAATGCCTCACAGCACTTCAACAGGTAGGTAGTCATCTTTGGTTTATTTTAAAACTTACACATTGTGTGTAACACACACAAAATGCTGGTGGAATGCAGCAGGCCAGGCAGCATCTATAGGAAGAAGTACAGTTGACGTTTCAGTCCCCGTGAAATCTATTCCTTCTCACCTTAAACCTTTGCCCTCTAGTTCTTTATTCCTTAACTGTTACAAGGAGGCGTTGGGAGCAGACCCAAGTGCAGGACACAGACACAGAGGTAGTATAAACAGAACAGTGTTTATTGGTAGTCATTAGGAAGGCCAGAGAGTGAGGACAAAAATGTCAACATGGATGTACACATTGGATAACAAACTGATAAAACCTGGACTAGGACTAGGACTTGGACTTGGACTTGATTTAGACTCGGACTTGGATCTTGACTCGGACTCAGAACCTGGATCTTGACGTGGACTCGGAACTTAACTGGGACTCAGCCTGGACTCAGTACTTTGCTCGGAGCCTAGTATTGGAACATGAAGCCTGGAACTGGACACGGACCATGAGCCTGGACTTGAAGTACTTGGACAATGAGGAGACAGACTACCCAACTTGGAGTAGTGACAAATGACTGGACCCACTCAGCTGGAAGAACTTGGACAATGAAGAATCAAAATACCCAACTCGAAGTAATGGCAAACGGCCGGACTTAATCATCTGGATAGACTTGGACAACAAGGAGACAGAATTCCCAACTTGGAGTAGTGGCAAGTGGCCAGTTTACTCAGCTGGAAGGACTTAGACAACAAAGAGACAGAATATCCAACTCGGAGTAGCAGAAAATGGCTGGCCCTACTCATCTGGAAGGAATAGGACACAGGCTCTTGGCTCGACCCAGAAACAGTGGACAACAAGCTCTTGACTCGATCCAGGAACAGTGGATGACAGGCTCTTGACTTGACCCAGAAACTGTGAATGGCAGGCTCTCGACTCAACCCAGGAATGAACTGCACATAACAGGCTCCCAACTCGACTCAGTCTCAGCCGGCCATGAAAATGACAGAATTCGTATCTTACTTGGAGTAGTGGCAAAACAGCTGGCAACCCAGCTGGACACGAAAACGACTGAATTCACTAAGCAGCCATGGCACTGAAGCAACTAGAGTTCACAATTCTCAGCGGTCCCGAGATGAGCATAGCCGCCTTGCTGGTGACTGGTTACTGGTGATGAACTTCTGATGATGGTCCAGCACTGAATAGTTGTAACCCAGAGCCTTTTATGCTGCCGGTTCGAAATGAAGATCAGGTGCTTTAATCAAGTCCCCCAACGGAACATGGGGAAAAGAAAATAAGTGGAATGAGGAGTCCATGGACCGGAACCTGACATCAACTCTAGAAAAAAGACTCCATGTCTTCGCTTTATCTATATTCCCCATGATTTCAAACATAGATTACGCACTTTATTTTCATAGACTTCTGTTCTTTGCTCTCACTGGATGGAGCTTTTGGTATTTAGTCTATTGATATTGACACTTCTGAGGAACCCATACATGTTCTGTTCATCCGTGAGTCAATGAGTCTCTTGCTCCCTCTCCAATCAACCTATGTTCTGAAGGTTTTTTTTGCTTCCTGTATAACAAACATAAAATGCTGAAGGAACTCAGCTGGTCAGGCAGTATCTATGAAAAGGAGTATAGAATCAGAATCATTTTTATATCACTGACAGATATTAAATTTGTTGTTTTGCAACAGCAGCACACTACAATACATAATAGTAAAAGAAGCAGTAATTACAATAAGAAATGTATATGGTGGTGGCATCTGTTAGTCTCATGAGACCATGGATCTGCACCTGAAAAGTCTTCTTCAGGGCGCAGGCCTGGGCAAGATTGTATGGAAGACCAGCAGTTGCCCATGCGGCAAGTCTCCCCTCTCCATGCCACCGATGTTGTCCAAGGGAAGGGCAAGGGCCAATACAGCTTGGCACCAGTGTCGTCGCAGGAGTTGCGAGAACAAGGCTGAAGGCAACATCAGACTGCCTTAGGGACTCCAGCTCCGGATTTGTCCTCAGCGTTTCCGATGAGTGGGTATGGCCGCAAGGCAGCAGAGTTTTCCCTCTCTTAGATGGACTGCCTTCCCAGGCTAACAAGCTCTAGCTACCTGAAGCATTGGTTTTAAGGCACCACGACCCGCCTTCGCCCCTTCTCCTGTCAGTAGAAACAGTTCCACTGGGTCACACAAGAAGGTCAGGAGTCGGACTTGGTTGTCAGACGCTATTTGAGTCAGATACCTTGAGGAGTACTTTTAGGTAGTGGGAGCTTGTCCCCATTACCACTCCTCAGCTTGACAACCTTAAGAACCATGACATCCTAAGGAAACAGAAATGTATATAAAGATGCAATTAAATAAAGTATCAAAAGAGAGGAAAAAATAAAAAAAATACTGAGGTATTGTTCCTGAGTTCATTATCCAAACAGAAATCTGATGGAGGAAGGAAAGAACCTATTTGTAAACTATTGAGTGTATTTCTTCAGGCTCCTGTACTTCCTCCTTGATTGCAGCAACGAGAACGGGACATGTCATGAGGGACCTTACAGATGGATGCAACCTTTTTGAGGCAATGCTTTTTGAAGATACCTTTTTAAAAGAGTTGATGTTTTGAGCCAAGATCCTTCATCAGGGTTTTCTGTTGGATTTTTTTAACAATTTATCTATAGAGTTATTTCTACATACTTGAGAAATGATGGCACTTCCAATTAGGAAGTCCTTACATTTGTAGTTAAAGAAATGCAACAACAAACTATCAGGTTTTAGGAACTTATGAGCTAACATCACTACTTTAGGATATGGCCAAATGCGAAGTGAGAGACACTGAAGTGGGTCAATAGTTCACAGACTTTAATGCAAACAGAGTTAGAGGGAAAAGAAAGCAATCAACGCTAGGTCAAAGCAGAGCCATTAACTAAAACTCTCAAATGGGAACTGAAGTCGACACTGCGGCTGAAAGGAGTAACTAAATATAAAACGAATACGGCTAGTCTTCAGAGTCAGTTGACTCGACAGTCCAATTTCTCAGGCAAGGCCGAATGCAAGCAGGCAGCAAAACATTGCTGTGCTTTACTCAAGTGTTGGCAAGCTCTACAACAAAAAGGAGTTAAATACCCATCACAATGAAATAATAATTAGCTGACATATGCATATTCATGAGCATAATTGCCCTATCTGCTGTGCTGCCGAATCCATGATTGTGACAGTACATCCATGAAATGGTACTTCGCAGAAGTGTTGATGAATAAAAAGACTATCTGAATTTTTTTGCAAAACTTGTGATTTTGAGATTACTTGCTGCTCCTGTTAAGTTCTCCACTGAACAGTTCTCTCATGATACTGTGAGACTGTAAACATGTTCTGCCAGATTGTCAAGATCTATATACAGCCAGGGAATTGGGAGATATTGCAGCTTTGATGTTATCTTGCAAGCCCTATCTGAATATTTGTGTTTATTTAAAGTGCTATTTGTTCTAGGAATGTTAAAACCTGCCCCTATATTTTCCTTTTATGGATACATTTACAGATATCAGTGAGAAACAACAGTAAAGTTCAAATTGTGGAGCTTATTGCCACAATCTCTCATCAAGAAATGGCCTTCAAAGTTCTCCTCTTCAAAAATTACTCATCCCAAAGTATGTTGCACTGTTAAAAAATGTGGTGTTGATTTTTTCAAAGCCATTTCTTTATGCATCTTGAGCCAAACACAAGGTGCAAAAGGTAGAATATTCTACATGATCCCCCACTTGTTGAGAAACATATTAACAGAAAGATGATAAGACCAATGATACATTCTCATTCTACATGTTTTGAAATATGCTCACTTGAACGAATATGGTACTTTCTTGCAGACTCAAGATATTGCTGATGCTGGAATTTTGAACAACACAGGAGATGCTGGAGGAACTCAGCAGGTCAGGCAGCATCTATAGTGATATGAGCAGTCATTATTTTGTGTCCCATCAAGTCAATTTTATTGTCATTTAACTATATATGTACATATATAACCATATAGTCTATACAGAAATGAGACAAAGTTTCTCTGAACCAGGATGTAAAGCACAATGGTACATATAATACACTAACCTATGAAGGTAAGAATAAAATATATAGATGAATCACACATAAATAGCAAACTAAAGTGCATAAATTAAATATTGTAATGTACAGAACAGTAACCAATGGCACTTTGAATGCGATGCGGCAGGGTGTTCAGAACCTAATAGCCTGAAGGAAGAAACTGTTTTCCATACTGACCCTTCTTGTATTTATGCATCAGAGTCTCCTGCCTGCTGGATAGAAAGTCGAAGAGGGTGCTGGACAGATGGCTGGGTTTCTTAAGAATAATAAGGACCCTGCGTATGCAGTGCTCCTGATAAATATTCCCAATAGATGGTAGGGTCTATTTCCACTCTTCATCACAATCTGTCTGTCATCTGTCCTTGAACCATGTACACAAAATGTTGAAGGTACTCAGCAGTTCAGGCACCATCTCTAGAGGGAAATAAATATTTGACATCTTGGGCTATAACACTTCATTAGTAATGAAGTCCCGATGAAAGGTCTCAGCCTGAAATGTTGACTGTTCATTTCTCTTCATAGATGCTGCCTGACCGAATGAATTCCTCCAGCATTTTGTGTGAGTTGCTCAAGATTTCTAGCATTTGTAGAATCTCTTGTGTGTATCACCTGTTCTTATTTGGATCCACCAGTCTCTTGCCAGCTCTTTATACGGGCTAACTCGACTCTACCTTCTCAGCACAGATGAAGGTCTTGACTCAACATGTCAACTGTCTGATTCCATCTACAGTTACTTCCTGAGGTTTTGAGTATCTCCAGTTTCTTGTTTGATGCTTGCTTCCTACCACTGTTATATTGCTAAGTGAACACTGAAGATAATATTGAAGAAAAGAATGAAATACTGTGGATACAAGATCTGGATCAACAATCAAGATGCTGGAGGAACTCATCAAGCCAAGCAGCATCTATGGAGGGACAGAGACAGTATTTTTGAGTCAAGAACCTTCATATGGATTGAAAAATAGTAGGGAGATAGCCAGCTCAAACAAAGTGAAAGGTAAAGGTGGAGCAAAAACAAGCAAATGAAATGTGAATCAAGGTAAGGAGGAACTAAATAGATCAAGAGACAAGGAAAAAGTAGATTGCCTGAAACATCGAATTCTCCAATATCAGTTCCTTCAACAATCATTTCTACGTAAAATTTATTATTAGAATACATAAATGTCGCCACATACAACCCTGAGATTCTTTTTCTGTGGGCATACTTATCAAATCTAAAGAACAGTAACTGTAAAGAGGATCTATAAACTGTAAGCTGTGCAAATGAAAATAATAAATACAAACTGTAAATAGCAATAAATAAAGAGCATGAAATAACAAGGTAACTGAGTCCTTTAATGAGTGTATTTGTTCAAGAGACTAATGGTTGAGGGGTAGTAACTGTTCTTGAACCTAGTGGTGCAAGTTCTGGGGCTCTAGTACTTCCTAGCTGATGGCAGCAGTGAGAAAAGGGCATAGCCTGGGTGGTGAGAAGTTCCGATGATAGATGCTGCTTTTTTATGGCAATGTTTCATATAGATCTGCTCAATGGTTGGGAGAGCTTTAGCCTTGATGTACTGGGCCAAATCCACTACCTTATGTAGGATTTTCTGCTCAATAGCATTGGTGTTCCCTACCAGGCCATAATGCAGTCAGCACACTTCCCACCACTCACCCAGAGAAGTTTGTCAAGGTTTTAGATGACATGCTGAATCTCTGCAGACTCAAAAGGAAGTGGAGACACTGCCATACTTTCTTCACAATAATATTTATATGACATGTCCTCTGAGATAATGACACCCAGGAATCTGAAGTTACTGACCTTCTTCACGTCTGATCCTCCAATGTTTACTGGCTCATGGATCTCTGGTTTCCTTCTCCTGAAGTCGACCATCAATTCCTTGGTCTTATTGACGTTGATTGAGAGGTTGTTATTTTACACCACTCAGCCAAGTTTTCAATCTCCCTCCCCTATGCTGATTCATCATTCACTTTGGTGAGCCAGCGCGGAAGTAACTACTGTGGACCTGTTGCCTTGGTAGGTGAATTGGAGCAGATCCAAATCACCATTCAAACAGGAGCTGATATACGTCAACACCAGCGTCTCAAAACAATTCATCACTGTGGATGTTCGTGTGACTGGGTGATAGTAATTTAGACAAGTTACCATGCTTTTCTTAGGCAATGGTGCAATTGAACCCTGATTGAAGCAGCTGGGTATCACACACTACTGGAGCAAGTGGTTGAAGATATCTGTGAATACACTAGCCAGTTGGTTGGCAGAGGTCTTCAGTTCTTGGCCAGGTACTCCATCCAGACCAGATTCCTTCCTTGAATTCACTGTCTTGCAGCCCACATGTCACCTTCAGATACTGAGACCAAAAGATCGTCAGGAGACATGGGGGTGTGCGATGGTTCTTCCCTATTCTGGTGATCAAAGCGAGCATAGAAGGCATTGAGCTCACCTGGAAGCAAAACGATGCCATTGGATTTAACTTTGTAGAAGGTTATGGCATTCAAACGCTGCTGCAGCTTTTGAGCATCCCTCATTGATTCGAGACTAGTTCCGAATCTCCATTCACCTGAGAGTTGGCCTCCTGGAGATCATAGCTGCACCTCTTGTAGCATTCTTAATCTTCAGACTTGAACGCCTCTGATCTGGCTCTCAGCAGATTCTGAATTTCATCGTTCATCCAGGCTTCTGATTGGGGAAAACACTGAACAATTTTGTGTGGACACACTCAAACACAGCTTTTTTAATAAAGTCTGTAATGGACCTGGTGTAGTCATTCAGGTCCTCAGATGAGTTCTTGAACACGTCCCAGTCCACTGAATCAAGCCAATCCTGTAACCATTCCTCAGCCTCCCATGCCCACTTCTTGGTTGTTTTTATCTCTGCAGCCATGCTCTGTATGCAGGTAGTAGGGTACTGCCAAATTATCTGACTTTCCAAAATGCGGTCTCGGGAAGGAATGATAGGCATTCCTCATTGTAGTGCAGCAGTGCTCCAGTGTGATGGGACTTCTGGTGCAACAAGTTACATGCTGGTGATAATTGGATAGGGTTTCTTCAAGCAGGCCTGGTTAAAGTCACCGACTATAATTTGAAATGCATTGCATGAGCCGTTTCTTGTTTACAGGTAACCGTGAAGTTTCAGCTAAAGCACCAACTTACCCTGTTCCTTTCCGTTCCAAGGTGCAAAATACATTACTGACAATAAACAACACAATGAACATAACACAAATAGCACATACGGTTACAACTTCAGAAAAACATGCAGTAACAAAGATACAAAAATATTAATGTAGGCCAAGTCTCTGATTTGTCCTGGTCCAGCTTGTTCTTCCATACAGTGAACAGCAGAGGGCAGCACCAAGTGAACACTGAACAGGCCAGCTCCCAACCCAATATGAAATCCAGTGGTACACTTTTTTACCAGTGACTCCCTTACCAGCTACTGCACAGGCGAGTTCCAGGCTCTGGGGTTTATCCTCAACAATGACTTGGAATACAAGCACAAGGATGGGGTGCTGAGACTTTATAAGGCACTGGTGAGGCCTCACCTTGAGCACTGTGAACAGTTTTGGGCTCCTCTTCTTGGAAAAGATGTGCTGGCATTAGAGAGGGTTCAGAGGAGGTTCACAAGGATGATTCCAGAAATGAAAGGGTTATCACATGAGGAATGTTTGATGGCTCCATACTAGCTGGAATTTAGAAGGATGGGTGGGAGGAGGGGATCTCATTGAAATCTTTTGAATGTTAAAAGGCCTAGACAGAGTGGATGTGGAAAGGATGTTTCTAATGGTGGGAGAGTCTAGGACAAGAGGGCACAACCTCAGGGTAGTGGGGTATCCATTCACAACAGATGTGGAGAAATTTCTTTAGTCAGAGGGCAGTGAATTTATGGAATTTGTTGCCACGTGTAGCTGTAGAAGCCAGGTCATTGGATGTGTTTAAGGCAGAGATTGATAGGTTCTTGATTGGACATGGCATCAAAGCTTACGGGGAGAAGGCTGGGAAAATGGGGTTGAGGAGGAGAAAAAAAATTGAACTATGAATAAATGATGGAGCAAAATCAATGGGCCAAATAGCCTAATTCTGGTCCTATGTCTTATGGTGTTATCTAGACAATGTAGCTCCCCAACCATTAGTCCTATTAATGAATCAGTGAACTGGGCTTGCAATAATAAAAAGCTTTAAATCATTAAGTCAATCTTGTAGTTCACTAGTAGTAGAAATGATTAAAACTCGGAGAGGCTAGCATGCAAGCACAGAGGTGTCTCTGTACTTAATACCAGTATTGAAAACCTTATCATGTTGTATTTAATCACTCAGTAGATTCCATGGAAAGGAGGCAAGATTTAACATTGCAGCTTTGTGATATTCCCACAGCAAAACCTCTGTCCAAAATCAAGGAAATGATGATTTAAAGTAGTAATCGGCTAAAATTCTCTTCTGTGGGATGAACTCTGGATCACCCTTAAAGACTAGTTCAAACAGTATGGAGACACAAGAGACTACAGATGCCAGAATCTGTGAGCAAAAAGCAAAATGCTGGAGGGACTCAGTATGTCAGGCACACAGATAAGGAGAGAAATGGACAGTTGTGTTTCCATTGCAGACTTCATTTGGACTGAAAGACAGGGGGGTAGTAAGTGAGAAACAGGGTCTTTGAATCTTTTGAAGGTAATAAGATAGGCAAAGGTGGAATGATCACTGAGGCTGAACAGGACATTGTGGAACTCAAGTTTCAATTAGATCAGCAAAGTCCCTAATGATGGAATAGACTTGAGGGTCCAAACCATCTACTGTGCTTTGTAAATGTATTTAATCCACAACTCTTTGTTCACACAAGTCAGTATTACAACCAAGGATTTTGATCAATTTAAATAGGATCTTTGTATTTGTGAATCACATGTTCCTATTTTCATAGCAGAGCCCCCAAAATAGGGAAAACTGCAAAGTATGAAAAATTAAAAATTCCAAAACTGAGATGTCAGCAGTTCAAAAGTATTCATTCCTCTTTGGTCAGTACTTAGTTAAACCACCTCTCACGGCTATTACAGCCGGTAGTGCTTTTGCTACGAGAAGTACTTATCCACCATTTTAGGAGGTCTGATTGGGTTCCGAAGATGGCTGGATAGCCGGAAGACTTGCCACAAATGCTTCAGCTTCCTTGGCTGACTTAAACCATTTGTGTTTCCCAGTGTTAAGCTTAATTCGTAGATCAACAGGGGAACGAAGAGAGGGTTTAAAACCACGATCAAAAAGCACTTTCATTGCGCCTTTGATCTCAGCGCGCATCTTTAAGGTCTGGGGTGCAAAATCTTCCACAAAGCGAATGGTTGTATCCTGGAAAATAAAAGAACCTCTGCGATGTGCCTCTATGATCAGACGGTGTTTTACCTGGTATTGATGGAAGCACAAGATTACTGGTCGCGGCGGTTGCCCAGAATTCCGGTGGGAACATGTGCCCATTCAAGCTCAAGCGGGTTCGGAAGCAAATCTTTCCCAAATATCTCACAGAGAAACTCGGCGAAAAACTTCACTGTTGATCCCTGTTCGGTGGCCTCTGGCAATCCAAGAATTCTAAGATTGCAGCGTCTGCTGTGATTTTCGAGATCCACCGTTTTGAAAAGGAGTTTGTTACACTTTTCCTCCAAGCTGGAACAGAGAGTCTCCAAGTATCAAACACGACTTTCTAAATCTTCAGAAGTCGAATCAATGCGAGATAAGTGTTGGGCATGTTTGCCCACCTTGTCGTTGATCTGATCAAGTTTGTCCTCCAACTGTTTGAAAGCGGTTTTGAATTCCTTTAAAATTTCGTCTCAGAGCTGACCGAGCGCAGCCAGGGTCTCGTCTGAGAGAGCCGTAGCTTCCTTTCTCCCAGATTTAGAGCTCTTGCTAGACATTGTAAGTTAGATGTGTTCACAGGCAAGTAAGAGGTACCGAATAAGTTCCCGACTAAGGTTTAAAAAATGGAGACATTTAGTAAAGATAGCGACAGTAACAGAACAAAAGTTCGGAGCAGCTAAGCAATCACCATCTTACCGGAAGACCCGCCGGTAGTGTTTTTGGATAAATCTCTGTTAGCTTTGCATAAGATTTTCCTTTTCTTCTTTGCAGCTAACCTCTGCCAGGCAGTGGGCCGCAATAATGAGGTCTTGCCAGAGATCAGGTTAAAGTCAGGACTCTGACTGGGTCACTCAAGGGGATGGATTTTCTTAACTTGAAGCCACTCCATGGTTACTCTGGCATTGTCCTGCTGAAAGACAAACTTCCTCTCCAGTTTAAGCAATGCTAACAGATTTTCATCCAGGATCTCAGCATTCATCTTCCCATCAATTGCGAACAGATTTCCAGTTCCTGCTGTTGAAAAGCATCCCCATAACGTGATGCTACCTTCAGTATACTTTACAGTAGGGATTGTATTAACTGGCTGGTGTATTGTGTTAGAATTATGCCACATGTACTACTACATTTTGACTCAAATATGCTCCACTTTAGTCTCATTCAACCATAAGACCTTCTTCCACATTTTTACATTATCTTCTAAATGAAGCTTTGTGAAATGTTTATGGGCAAGGGTATGCTTTTTTTCTGCCAGGGCTTCTTGTTTGCCACTCCTCCATAAATACCCTTTTTGTGCAAGGCCTTAGATTGTGGAGCCATGAACTGCATCTCCAGCTGCAGCCACTGACTTCTGCAGCTCACCCAGAGTGACTGTTTTTGTCACAGTAGCTTCTCTTACAAGTGCCATTCTTCTCGCCAGCTAAGTTCAGAGGGCAGCCAGTGTGGTAGTGGTTTCATATTTTTTCCACTTTTTCATGATGGACTGCACTGAGCTCCAAGGTATGTTCAGTGCCTTTGAGATGGTCTTGAAACCTTTCCAGATTTGTGGAAATATCATTATTTGCCCGACCAGCCTTGAATGTTCTTTTGTCTTTATTTTGGTTTGATCTGATAAAAATCTACCCTACCATTGATGCGAGAGAGAGAGGGAGCGAGAAAAAGTAAAAATATGGTAATATACTATATTCCACCTAAGGAAAGCTAGCACAGTAATTAATTTTTCAGCCTCATAATTTAGATTTTTAACTTTTATTAAATTGTTAACAGGTTTTGTACTTTTACTTTTGATTTCGACATGAAGAATGTTTTGTAGATTAGCTCAAAAATCCTTCTTCTATATACTGTAGTGTGGCGGCTCACCCACGCGGCAAGCGAACCGGCTCCAGCCGTCGCGGGCGAGTCTGCAGCCAGTGGCAACCGAGGGGGCTCTGAGTGTGGGGCAGACCTCGGCCCGGAAGCTGACATCACTTCCACCCCACAAAGTGCAGGGGATGCTGGGAGCGGGGACTTAAGCGCACGCGGGTTGAAACAGTAAACAGTCAATCAGACCCTGCTTGACTCAGTGTGTTGCTTTCACTTGTTACGTATCAGCGCGATGACATTGGTGACCCCGACGGTCCAAAGACATTTATACCCAGCATGAACGACTCGGCTCTGCAGAATGCAATTTCCTTTAAACTGCCAACCTTCAGAGCACTCAACCCCTGGTCTGGTTCGAGCAAGCAGAGGCCCAGTTCCAATCAGGCAAATTGCCTTAGATGCCACCAGGTATTACTACATGGTGGGCACCCTCAACCAGGAGACAGCAGGCCGCATTATCGACTTTCTGCATCAGCCCCTGGCAACAGACAGGTACAAGGCACTGAAGGCCCTGTTAATCCACACATTTGGGCTCTCCTGTGCGGTCACTGCATATGGATGGCCTGGGCGACCGCGCGCCATCAGCCCTGATGAGTGACATGCTAGCACTGGCAGACGGCCATGAGCCTTGCCTCCTTTTTGAACAGATCTTCCACAGAGGGGCCTCCCCTTCATGCCTGGGCCCGCAGGCTACTGCCCGACAAGCTCCGCCTCGTGAAAGAGGAATTCAAGAAGATGGAGGAGATGGGGATTGTGCAGTGTTCCAACAGCCCTTGGCCCTCCCCACTCCATATTGTGCCCAAGTCCACGGGAGGGTGGAGACCGTGTGGCAACTATAGGAGGCTGAACGATGCCACCATGTCCGATTGCTATCCGGTACCACACATCCAGGACTTTACGGCCAACCTGCACGGGGCGTGCATCTTTTCGAAATTTGACCTGGTCCGAGGGTATCATCAGATCCCAGTCCACCCAAACAATGTACCCAAGGTGGCCCTCATTACCCCCTTTGGCCTGTTCGAGTTCCTCAAGATGCCGTTCAAGCTCAAAAATGCAGCGCAGACATTCCAGCGCCTGATGGACATGGTAGGACGAGATCTAGACTTTCTGTTCATCTACCTAGATGCCATACTTATCGCCAGCCGCTCCCGTCAGGAACATCTAGCACATTTACACCTGCTCTGCCGCCGCCTAAGCGACTACGACCTGGCTATCAACCCCGCCAAGTGCCAGTTCGGCCTACCCGCCATCGACTTCTTGGGACACTGGATCGACTGCCATGGAGCTGTGCCCCTGCTAGTAAAAGTTGAAGCCATTCGCCAATTTGCCAGACCCAGCACGATTAAAGGCCTGCAGGAATTTGTTAGGATGGTTAACTTTTACCATCGTTTCCTGCCGTCAGCAGCCGGGATCATGCGGCCCCTTTTCGGCTTGATGTCCGGCAAGGTCAAAAAGGTCACCTGGACAGAGGAGGCGACGGCGGCTTTCGAACAAGCCAAGAACATTCTAGCAAACGCCACGCTCCTGGTCCCCCCAGGGTTGACGTCCCTACTGCCCTCTCTGTGGATGCCTCCGACGCGGCAGTTGGCAGCATACTCGAGCAGCTCATCGAAGGCCATGGGAGCCACTCGCTTTTCTCAGCCGGCACCTACGACCCATGAACTGAAGTACAGCGCTTTCGACAGGGAGCTGCTGGCCCTGTACCCTGCCACCCGGCACTTCAGGTATTTCCTGCAAGGGAGGGAGTTCACAGTCTTCACAGACCACAAGCCCCTCACTTTTGCATTTGACAAAGTGTCAGACCCGTGGTCTGGCCACTACCGCCACGATCAAGCACATCTCTGGGAAGAACATGGTAGCTGACACGCTGTCACGCACCTCCATCCAATCAGTGCACTCTCTGTCTCCAGGGGTGGATCATGCGGTGTTAGCTAAGGCACAATGACTGGACAGCGAGATGCCGGCGTACTGAAACACAGTCTCATGACTCATCCTCAGTCATACCCATTGGGCCAGAAGGTAATGAGCTCCTTTGCGATGGCCCATTGACCCGACCGCTTGGGGGTTTGTGTGGCACGGCTTATGCAAGCAGATCGGGCACTGGGCCAGGACATGCACGCACTGTCAAACCTCCAAAATCCAGAGGCTCGAAGGGCCAAATGGTCTACTTCTGCAGCTATTGTCTATTGTTTCCACAGGCACTTGAAGTCAGCCCTGATGGCATCCTTTCGAGGGCCAGACTGGGGTGACGAACTCCCCTGGGTGCTGCTCGGCATCCGCACGGCACCCAAGGAGGACCTGGCCGCATCATCGGCTGAACTTGTTTACGGTGCCCGCTCACAGTTCCCGGTGAGTTTGTGCCGGCACCCCGTGGCCAGGAGGACACACCTATGGAGGTCCTAACTAAACTCCGGGAGCGGCTTGGAACACTTGTCCCAGTCCCGACGTCCCATCATGGAACAACAGCCTCTTTCGTGTCCAAGGACCTACAACAGAGCAAGTATGTTTTCGTTCACCGAGGTGTACACAGACCACCCCTGCAGCGACCATACGAATGACCTTACAAGGTGGTGCGAAATAATGGGACGACCTGCGTTCTCAACATCGGCGGTTGTAAAGCGACTTTTACCATTGACCATCTCAAACCGGCGCTGCTAGACCTTGAACGCCCGGTTGCGGTGGCACCCCCACAACGATGATGAGGCCGGCCACCTAAGTGAGCTGACAGCGTGCAGGCTGTGGACTCGGCACCGCCTAGTGCCGGTTCTGGGGGGGGGGGGTCATGTGGGGGCTCACCCACGGCAAGAGAACCGGCTCCAGCAGTCGCAGGCGAGTCCGCAGCCAGCGGCAACCAAGGGGGCTCTGAGTGCGGGGCAGACCTCGGCCCAGAAGCTGACATCACTTCCACCCCGCAATGAGAGGGGGATGCTGGGAGTGGACACTTTAGCGCGCGTGGGTTGAAACAGTAAACAGTCAATCAGATCCTGCTCGACTCAGTGTGTTGCTTTCACTCATTCCATATCAGTGCGACAACTGTATTTTAAAATCAGAAAATGAGTCAGTAAAATGTGAAAATTGTTGTGGGGGATGAAGACTTTTCAAGGCACTGTATGTTCAAATGTTTGCAGCTTCTAAGTTTATGCAAGCTAATTTCTAAAAGATTCAGGATGCCTTCCTCATATAGTTTATAAATTCTGACAGTAAACAAAAGTCCTTAATTATTAAGGCATTTTTCTGACATTGTGGATCTAAGGCTATAGTGGACCATTGAGGTGAATTATTAAGAGTAAAGCAATATCATTTCAATAGACGTGATGTCAGAAAGTCTTCAATTATTTAAAGCAATATTCCAATTTCAAAGACGAAAAATTGCCTAGAAAATATATTTTTATATTATAGTAAAGGCATTTTGTTTTCAATTTTATGATCCTTTTAGATGCAGCCAGGAGAAACATGATCTTTCAATCTCACAGTGTGTGGGAAATATAGGCAAAAGGAACTGTTAAAGCTGACTGATGAAAGGACCATAGCACTGTTCACAGGCTGTTACAATGGACCTTCAAAGGGCACAACCTTAATATCATAAACTTTACATTACAGAGGCAGAACGTGCATATTGGAAACAAAGACAAATTGCTCTCTGCAAAGATGGATTCTTCTTTGAATGATGGAGCATCTCCTTCTGAAGCAAGGAGATCTCAATGCAAAATAGGAAACATCTATGCTGATACTCAGAAGCAAATGTATGCTGACAAGTGTTTCTCTCAACTGAACCCAACAGAAGCTGTTCTGTAGAAATTGTGTTACTTATTTATACATATACCAAAATAAGTTTATCAAATTTAGTATCTTATTGATAACCAAATCTTGCTTGCATGTGTAGATTACAATAAATGGTGTTATAAATACTACCTTTTACAAATACTTATTTTGCTATATTGCATTATTCAGCCAATATTTTAGACTGGCAGATATTTTCCTTAAAACCAAGTGTTATTGTAATAAGTGCTATTTCATGAATCTTGAAATTTTAAAAATGGGAAGTGATTCTTCACTTACACAGTATCTTGAGGTTTTCTGAGAAGGATCGGAGTCAGTTTTGATCGTGAAAGCCAAGAGGTAATGCTATATATGAGCCTGGTCAGATCCCACTTGGAGTGCTGTGCTCAGTTCTGGTCTCCTCATTACAGGAAGGATGTGGAAGCCATAGAAAGGGTGCAGAGGAGATTTACAAGGATGTTGCCTGGATTGGGAGCATACCTTATGAGAATAGGTTGAGTGAACTTGGTCTTTTCTCCTTGGAGCGATGGAGGATGAGAGGTGACCTAATAGAGGCGTATAAGATGACGAATGATCATGTGGATAGTCAGAGGCTTTTTACCAGGGTTGAAATGACTAACACAAGGGGGCACAGCTTTAAGGTGCTTGGAAGTAGGTACAGAGGATATGTCAGTGGTAGGTTTTTACTCAGAGAGTGGTGAGTGCGTGGAATGGGCTGCCGATGACGGTGGTGGAGGTGGATAGAATAGGGTCTTTTAAGAGACTCCTGGATAGGTATATGGAGCTTAGAAAGGTAGAGGGCTATGGGTAACCCAAGGTGATTTCTAAAGTAAGAACATGTTCGGCATGGCATTGTGGGCTGAAAGGCCTGTATTGTGCTGTGGGTTTACTAAGTTTCTATAAAGTACAGGAGCCGCAGGGCTCCAAACACCAGGTTCAGGAACAATTACCCCCACCCATCGGGCTTCTGAACCAAATGGGATAACTTCATTCATCTTCACTTGCCCCATCACTGAATTGTTCCCACAACCTATGGACTCACTTTCAAGGACTTTTCATCTCATGTTCTCAATATTTATTTATTATTTATTATTATTATTTCTTTCTTTTTGTATTTGCACAGATTGCACATTGGTTGATCACCCATGTTTATGTGGTCTTTCATTGATTCTATTATGGATTTATTGAATATAACCTAGGAAAATAATTTTAGGGTTGTATATGGTTGTACATGGTATATGGATAATATTTGCTTTGAATTAAAGCTCCCAAAAATGTGTAGTGCATTTAAGTGATCATAATGAGGCAGGTTGTAAGCCCAAGAGGCCATCTTATTGTACATGCTGTTCATTCAAGAATCTGATAACAAAGGGCTGTCCCTTATGTGAGAGGAGAGAAGAATAAATGTCCAGGATGGTTGTGGTATTTGATTCATCCTTCCATACTTCACTATAAAATTATTATGATAATCCAATCCATTGGTGGGAGTTGCCACCAAATAGTAAAATTACAGTAGCACAGGCAATAAACAGAGTAATATCTGAGGTATGTAAGAATGGAACAGCAATTATCGTGGGAGACTTTAACTTGCACATTGATTGGGTGAATCAAGTTGGTGGAGGCAGTCCTGAGGAGGACTTCATAGAATACATATGTGATGGCTTTCTTGAACAGCATGTTACTGAACCTAGAAGAGAACGTGTTATCTTCGATCTGGTCCTGTGTAATGAGACCGGTAAAATTAGTGATCTTGTAGTTAGAGGGATCCTCTTGGAAATAGTGATCATAGTTTGATTGAGTTTCTCATACAAATGGAGAGTGTAATAGTTCAATTGAAAACCAGTGCATTATACCTAAACAATGGAGACTACAATAGGATGAGGGAGGATTTGGCTAGTGTAGACAGGGAACACAGGCTATATGGTGGGAACAGTGGAAGACTTTCAAAGAGATTTTTCTCAGCGCTCAACAAAAATATATTTCAATTTAAGGCAAGGACAATAAGGGTTAGGAGAGCCAGTCTTGGATTACTAAGGAAATAAAAGAAGACATCAAACTAAAAGTTTGTGCATACAAAGTTTCCAAGAGTAGTTGGACATTGGAAGACTGGCAACACTTTAAATAGCAACAAAGAACCACGAAACGAGCAATAAAGAAAGGGAGCTTAGATTATAAAAATAAACCAGCAGAAAAAATAAAAAAGGGCAGTAAAAGCTTTTATAATTACATAAAGCATAAAAGAGTGGTTAAAATGATCCTAGGTCCCTTGGAGGATGAGAAGAGGGAACTGATATTGGGGAATGAGAAAATGGTAGAGGGATTGAATGAATATTTTGTGGCAGACTTCGTGGTGGAGGGCACATCTAACATGCCAAAGAGAGATGTTATGGATGCGATGAGAGTTGAGGACCTCGATACAATAACTATCACTAAAGAGGTAGTGCTGAGCAAACTTGTGGGCCTGAAAATAGACAAGTCCCCTGGTCCTGATGGTAAGTATCCCAGGGTACTGAAAGAAATAACAAGTTATCATAGAGGCTTTGGTGATAATTTACCAAAATTCTCTGGATGTTGGGCAGGTCTGTAGTTGGAAAAATGTTTGAAGCTATCATTAAAGAAAAACTATTGAGGCATCTGGAAAGAAATTGATCCATAAGGCAGATGCAACATGGATTCAGCAAAGGCATGTCCTGTTTGACAGATTTACTGGAGTTCTTTGAGGATAAGTGAATGTAGTGGATAGAGGGGAACAGATGGATATTATTTAAGCAACACACTCAAAGTGCTGGTGGAACGCAACAGGCCAGGCAGCATCTATAAGAAGAAGCACTGGGTATTATTTGCTTGGATTTCCAGAAAATGTTTGATAAGGTGCCACAAAAAAAGATAAGGAAAAGATAAGGATGCATAGAGTTGGGGGTGATGTATTAACTTGATAGAGGATTGGTTAATTAATAGAAAGCAGAGAGTTGGGATACATAGGTGTTACTCTGGTTGGCAATCAGTGTTGAGTAATGCATCACAGGGGCTGGTGTTCGGACTGTAATTGTTCACAATACACATTAATGGTCTGGAAGAGGGCACCAAGTGTAGTGTAATGTAGTGTTTGCTGATGATACTAAATTGAGCAAAAAAGCAGATTCTGTAGAAGGTACGGAGAGTCTGCAGAGAGATATAAGTTAAGTGAGTGGGCAAGGTTTTGGAAGATGGAGTACAATATTGGTAAATGCAAGGTCATCCACATTGGAAGAAAAAATGAAAGAGCAGATTATTATTGAAATGGTAAAAAATTACAGCATGCTGCAGTGGTTGTGCATGAATCACAAAAGGTTCTTTTGCAGGTGCAGCAGCTATCAGGAAGGCAAGTGGAATGTTGGCCTTAATTGCTAGAGGGATTGAATTTAAGAGCAAGGAGGTAATCCTGCAACTGTACAGGGTACTGCTGAAGCCACACCTGGAGTATTACATGCAGTTCTGGTCTCCTTACTTGAGGAAGGATATACTGGCTTTGGAGGCGGTGCAGAGGAGTTTCACTGGGTTGATTCCAGAGATGAAGAGGTTAGACTATGAGGAGAGATTGAGTCGCCTGGAACTGTACTTGTTGGAATTCAGAAGAATGAGTGGAGATCTTACAGAAACATATAAAAATATAAAAGGGATAGATAAGATAGAAGCAGGAAAGTTGTTTCCAATTGTAACCCCCTGGGTCGCCTCAGGCTCGCTCAGCTCGTTCTCATCTAGGGGGAGCAGCCTTCGGCCCCGCCAAACTGGGGAATCAGCTGGTGGATGCTGTGTGATGTCCCCGCCTCGCCCAAAAACAGACAGTACACCATATGTGATTAAATAAGTACAATTTATAAAGGTTACTATAACTAAGTGATTAATAACCATACAGTATATATGAAGGAAAAGAAAATAAAGAAAAGGTGCCAAACTTATCAAAGTCCAAACCACTTTGTGCACAACTGTTGGAGCTCAATTACTGAAGTCTGCTGGCCACCAGTCGATCCCCTCTGAGCTCCTTGACTCACAGCTCAGGACCACCCGAAGTGGTCAACCAAGCACATCTATCTTCATCTCCTCTCCTCGGAGTACCTCCCAGCCTTGGACCCCCGCTTGGGGTCTGTTTGTCGCCCAGTTTACAGCATCACTTCCTCTCTCTCTCACTCCCTCGCGCCGATCTCCCCAAAAGCCCGCCAACAATAGCTTACAGAAGAAAGAACAACATTAATCCCAATTGGTTAACAAAGGAATACAATTCATGTTATCAGTAAAATTTAACCCAAACAAGCTTCCAGCACTCTCTCACAACAAAGAAGCATTCCTACTTTTAACAAAACAAAGAAGCCATTTTGATTAACATACGCAGTAACAAAGAAAAGGAAGAAACCCCCCTTTATACCCTCGCCCCACCAAATAAAAGATGTCCTCATGACTATTAAATAACTCACCCACTCTTCCTGCCAACACAAACCCTAACCCAGGCACAAACAGGGACATTGCTTCCCAAACAGTAAACGTCACTAGCTGTTTTTCAGGCGCTACATAGGCCAAATTATCTGGGAGTTTCCTAACCCTTCGAGACCTCCATTCCCCCTTACCTAAACCCTTCAGGCTCGGACATAACTGGGGATACCTCAGGCCCGCTACCAACTCCTCTCTCAACCTCTCACTCATGCCCCCACTGCAACTCTGAGCCCCCTGCTGCCTACAGTTAACCCTTCCCACTACACCTGACTCAGTGGGAGAAGGGCCAAGGGTCTCTTCCTCAATCAAGGGGTAGTCAGCAAAAGGCAGCATGTACCACACATCCAGCACATCATCCTTCGAATCTGTATTCTTCCTCATTTCTGCGATCGGCAGCTGCTGTCTGATCTTCTCCAAACGGAAACACGTGGCCTGCACTGCTCCTGCAGTCTCTTCAGCCTCCTGCAAACAAGAGATCAGCTTCTTCTCTGGCCCCTCCAACTCTCACCACAGGCTCAGCAGTTCTGACTCACGGATCCCGGCCATCTCAATCTGGGACGCAGTTACTCCAACAACTTCTTCCACCCCGACCTGAAAAGCAGCAGTTAAAGGTTGATCAGCCTCCAGTGCAGCACTTATCTCCAGCTTTTTCTTCATCATGACTTCTTCCAGATTGACTTATAGGCTTTGCACTTCATTTGAACTGTCGATGGTCATCTTCAGGTTCCCTTCAGGCATCCGCTTCCCTCTTCTGAGATTTGTCAACAATTTCTTCACCTTCGCAAACGCCCCTCTCCAGATTCTCAGTTTGCTGTTGCCCTCAGTCAGACAACTTTCTTCATTTTTTCCAACATATAAGTCCTCCCACTGGTTCCAGATTACTCTCTCCAGTCTCTCCATCTTCATTTCAAACTTGATTCCATAGAGACAGTCTCTCACGAGCTGTGACCTTCGCCAGCCCTGGCATGTGTCCAGAAAACAATTTAACTCTGTAGCTCTCAGCTGCTCCTGACCTCACTTCATATTCTCCGAAGGCAAATCCAAATACCAGGAGATCATCCACATACGCCAAAACTCCAAACGCCTCCACATCCCCCATGGTCTTCCACATTTCCCGTGGGAAGGTTGCATGAGCACTGGATATGCCCTGTGGCATTTTTACGGACCAGTAGCTCCTAGGGAACTTATAATGGCTGTCTTCTCCTTGTCGGCCCCACTCATCGGGATCTGGCAACATCCACTCCTCAGATCCAGCACCTTAAACCACTTCGCACCACTCAGATAGGCCATCGCCTCTTCGGCCACTGACAGTGCACCTCTTCAGCGAAATATAATCCACACACACGCTGCCTACGTCTCCCACGGCTGTAGGGGGCAGTTGCCGCAGCCTCTCTCTCACCAAGGTGTCTTCAGCGGTCAACTCCCCTCCCTCGTGGTATTTTGCTGTGTCCACTAAGAGGGTCTCACTCTCAGATACTTCCCAGAGGCTGTACCAGCACTGGCTCTTGTTTAAATTTGGTACCGGCCCAATGCTGCTACACACGTCCACACAAGCAGCTCGAAACTCTGGGTGCATCGACAATGCCTCCAAACAGCGTTCACCCGCCTCCTCTGGGCAGGCCCCCAAGCGCACCAGCAGGATATCGGTTCTCTCCAGAATTGAAACGCTTTCCGTCTCAACAGTGTCCAGACACATCAGCATTAACGATTCTCGAACCTCAGGCACCCCCACGCTGGCCTCCAAGAACTCCATTTTCACTGACCAACAACCGTCATCTGGATAATCACCGGCACTGGTACCCCAAATCTCCAGTGCCCTCACTGTCGTCAAGCGTAAATGGTTCCAATAATGGTTGTAAAACGAACTATACAGCAACTTGACCTACGCCCCAATGTTGAGGATGGCTTTAACTTGCCTTCCATCCATCTGTAATGCCACCTGAGTGTGTGGTCCCTCTAAATCTTCAGGAATACGGTTTGTTCCTTTCTGGAATTCCTTGGTACATTGCTGGGAATGTACTCCCCCAGAGACCCCAAGCCGTTCCCTCACTGGGCCTCCTCTAAGTTTCCCGACACCTCTTGGATCAACTGAACAACTGAAGGAGGAGCTGATCCCCTTGACAGATACCCCTGGCACCGCAAGCAATTTATTTGCCCCCCTAGCCAAAAGGGATACCCTAAAAACTTTCCACCGATCTCCTGCCACGGATACGGTAAGCCCCCCAGCTGCGGCATCTGACTTCCAGTCGAACCAAACACATTTTCCCATACTTTCCCAGAACTGGTAGCTGTCACTTCGAGGTAATTGTAACCAACAGTTCTAGCAATGTCACCAGCCCGCCTACTCAAACTTTCAACCAACCCCAGTCGGTTTCCTTCAGCCAAGCACTGCCACTCACCCAACAACTGAGAGGTCCGCTCTCCCCACGCCTCCGCCCCTTCAGGGCTGGACATTATTTCAACAACCGGTTGGAGCCCACCATAACTGGAACATACCCACCAGTCCTTCCCCCCTCTCTTAGCAGCATGGACAGCCCATGCCCCACCACCATTTCGTTAACACTAGTTGGAACCGGAACAACGCTCTCCGGGGCACCAGCAGCCACCCCATCCAACACACATGCAGAGATAACCAGCAATCGCACACCTGCTAAGGCACACCAGCTCTTCGCCGCAGACATAATTTAAAGAGGGCGATCACACAGCTTCCACAGAAATCAATACCGGACGAGCCCCCACAATATAACCCCTGGGTCGCCTCAGGCTCACTCAGCTCGTTCTCGTCTAGGGGGAGCAGCCTTTAGCCCCGCCAAACTGGGGAATCAGCTGGTGTGGATGCTGTGTGATGTCCCCGCCTCAACAAATAACAGACAGTACACCATATGCGATTAAATGATTACAATTTATAAAGGTTACTATAACTAAGTGATTAATAACCATACAGTATATATGAAGGAAAAGAAAATAAAGAAAAGATGCCAAACTTATCAAAGTCCAAACCACTTCGTGCACAACTGTTGGAGCCCAATTACTGAAGTCTTCTGGCCACTAGTCGATCCCCTCTGAGCTCCTCGATTCGCAGCTCAGGACCACGCGAAGTGGTCAACCAAGCACATCTATCTTCGTCTCCTCTCCTCGGGGTACCTCCTAGCCTTGGACCCCTGCTTGGGGTCCACTCCTCACCCAGTTTACAGCATCACTTCCTCTCTCTCACTCCCTCGCGCCGATCTCCCCAAAAGCCCGCCAACAATAGCTTACAGACTCAGAAGAAAGAACAGCATTAATCCCAATTGGTTAACAAAGGAATACAATTCTCGTTATCAGTAAAGTTTAACCCAAACAAGCTTCCAGCACTCTCTTGCAATAAAGAAGCATTCCTACTTTTAACAAAACAAAGGAGCCATTTTGATTAAAACACGCAGTAACAAAGAAAAAGAAGAAACCCCCCTTTACACAAAGGTAGGTGAGACTAGAACTAGTAGACATATTCTCAAGGCTCGGGGGAGTAGATTTAGGACGGAGAAACTGCTTTTTCTGGAGAGTGGTGAATTTGTGGAATTCTCTGTCCAAAGAAGCAGTGGAGGCTTCCTCAGTAAATACACTTAAGACAAGGTTGGATAGATTTTTCATAGAAGGAGAATTAAGGGTTATGTAGAAAAGGCAAGTAGGTGGAGATGAGTCCATGGTCAGATCAGCCATGATCTTATTAAATGGCAGGGCAGGCTCAACAGGCCAGATGGCCTATTCCTGCTCTTATTTCTTGTGTTTGGAATTCCACTAACCATCGGATTTAAAAGCAGGAGAACAATAATCAGAATTTACTTGACTAGAGGTATTTGACAATGGTTGTGCAATGAGAACTTTCCTTTTGTCATTTGATTTAGATTATTTTCCACTGTGTTGTGAGAAATGTGAGCCAATACAGGAGCTAATTTTGCTCCTTTGTCTTCTGGTCTTATAGAGTATGAGGTTGAGTGTGATCCAGCATCAGCCATGATGGAATGATGGAGCAGACTTGATGGACTGAATGGCCTAATTCTGCTCCTGTGTCTTACAGTCTTATAGTAATTGTAGTAGGGAAGAAATCAGAGAAAATGGTGACCAAAATTGTGGATTGAATTAAACCCAGAGAGAGAAATAAAGTGAGGAGTTTGGACTAAAGGACATAAAATAATTGAAAGTAAAATGAGAAAGTTAACTTTACTTTAATAGAACATAGAACATGAATTAGTACAATGCAGTACAAGTCCTTTGGCCCACCATGTTGTATGAATATTTAACCTACTCCGAGATCAATCTAATCCTTGCCTCTCCCATAACTTCTGATTTCTGCTTAGAAAGGCTGGCTCTGTCATAGGAGTCAAACTGGACACACTGGAGGCTGTGGTAGAACAAAGGACCCTATGGGAAATCCTGGCAATTCTGGACAATGTTTCTCACCGTCTGCATGCCACCTTGGTTGAACAGAGGAACTCTGCTCCAAAGAGCACTATATGAGGTCATTCTTACCCTTGGCCATTAGGCTCCTTAATGAGTCAACCTATAGCCAGGGAAGCGATGATCCCCTCCTGTTAGACTGTTTGAGGTAACTTATTTTTTATTCTTCATTACTTCCTTTCTATTTGCATATCTGTGCACTTGTAATGCTACTGTAACACTGTAATTTCCTTTGGGATCAATAAAGCATCTAACTAGCTATCTATCTATTTAACCCTCAATTTTACTTTCATCCACCTGCCTATCTAAGCATCTCTTAAATGACCCCACTGTACCTGCCTCT
The DNA here is from genome assembly GCF_030144855.1 of Hypanus sabinus. Classification (NCBI taxonomy): domain Eukaryota; kingdom Metazoa; phylum Chordata; class Chondrichthyes; order Myliobatiformes; family Dasyatidae; genus Hypanus; species Hypanus sabinus. The sequence continues at coordinate 85,105,405 of NC_082710.1, read as the reverse complement.
ACCACCACCCGTGGCTGAGTGTTATATGTATCTATCACTTTCTGTGTAAAACAAAACTACCTCTGATATTCCCCCATATTTCCTTACAAACACCTTAAAATTATACCCCTTCAGTGCAGTTATACATTTTCATTAACAATTAATAACTTGGAGGAATGAAAGCTATACAGTTAACTATTCAGTTTGTGGGCCACTGAGGTTGATTGCAGATAAAAATATGTTGTTAATATTACGCCATTAGTAACTAGACTTAACTTTTGATGATAAGTTTAATGATAAATAATGTGCAAAGATACCAATCATAAAAATCACATGATGGCTAAGGGTGAGATGTTGTTGTCATAAAGCAAATAAAGGAGTTCTCACATCATCAAATAAATAGCAAAGTGTAATTATAAGCTATTTCCTCACCACAATATGTTGATTCTTTTAAAAAGGAAATAATGGGATGCAACATTTATACATCCTTATTTCTTTTTCAGAAAATATTGACTGTTATGCATATGTCAGGCTGAACTTTTTCCCCAAAATGTTATGTATCTACTGGGCAAGAATGACAATGGAATAGTATTATTAAGTGATTTATGTTACTAACAGTACACCTTGGATAACTTACAGAGTGGGAGGTACAAACGGTGCCCACTGAGATGAAAGACCTGCACACTTGAAATCCCACACAAAAAGAGAGTGCCTCCTGAATAGCGCTCTAGTTAAAGTGTGGATAGTCAAGAAATAAGTTGAATTGTAATGAAATGAGGTACAGAGAAATGAAAAAAGGAATGGGTTGAGAGAAAATATAAAGGAAATCTAAACATATTTTCCATTTGCAAGTTTAATATTTCAGACCCTTACAAGTATGTGGCATTGTAACACCTAGTTATTTAAATCACCCTTATTTTGTGAAACCACAATTGTAAATTTCCTTGGCAAGTTTAGTTTTTATTTATAGTGCCTGTCCAGGAAGATTGCGGTTTCCATCATACAGATTGTCAGCCAGAATCTACCTCTGCAAGGCAAATGAGAGAATGTCAAAATTGTCCATCATTTCCTGGTAATTTGTGCAACTTGGATTATTTCTACCTCACTATCAGCTGCCATATGTTTATGCACTATTAAAGTTGTTGTTTCACCTGCCATTACTTCCCCAGAGGATTCTGGGTTATTGTCATCATATTGCTAATAATGCTAATCAGTACACTAGCTTCCATTGGTAGAGATATTCTCAACCCTGAGACAGTGAAAACATAATTATCTCCTGTTGCTTTAGTCATAAGAAGGCTTTCGGCAACTAGGACCCCTGACACTGACTTTGGACATTTGCAAGTTTCAGGGCAAATACCAACTATTAAATTGATTTATTAGTCTCACATGTACCATGGTACAGTGAAAGATTTGTCTTGCATAACCTTCATGTACATCAGTTCATTACAATCATGTATTGATGAAGTACAAGGTGAACAGAATGCTGAATGAAGTGTTACATTTCCAGAGGAAGTGCAAGTTCAGTAAGGAGCAAGTTCATATCAAGTTAGGTAATAGGGTAAGGAGTTCATCTTTTCAAACCAGGGAACCATTCAGCAGTCTTATAACAGTGAGATGGAAGCTGTCCTTAAACATGGTGGTACATGCTTTTAGGCTTTTTTACATTCTCCCCAATGGAGGTATGTGTGAAGAGGGAATGTCTGGGGTAGGTGGGGTCTTTGAAGATGCTGACTGCTTACTGAAGCAACAAAAATTTCAGACTGAATCCATGGAGGGGAGGTTGGTTTTTCTGTGATCTGCAATTTCAGGCAATCACAGACAGAGCAGTTTCTGTACCAAGCTATGAACCATCGGGTGAAGAAAATTGGTGAAATTCAAAGGGGACATGCTGACGTTCATTAATCTCCTAAGGACATAGAGACATTGGTGAGTTTTCCTGACTAGGCATCAACATGATTGAAGTAGGACAGGCTATTGAAGATGTCTTTTAAAAGACTCCTGGACAGGTGCTTGGAGCTCAGAAAAGTAGAGGGCTAAGCGTAACCCTAGGTAATTTCTAAGGTAAGGACGTGTTCAGCACAACTTTTTGGGACTGTATTGTGCTGTAGGTTTTCAATGTTTCTATGCTCACTCTCAGGAACATGAAGCCCTCGTCATGTTAGCACCACTGATGCAAACAGGAGCATGTGAACCACTCCCCTTCCAGAAGTCAATAGACAGTAGGTGCAGGAGTAGGCCATTTGGCCCTTCGAGCCAGCACCGCCATTCACTGTGATCATGGCTGATCATCCACAGTCAGTACCCCCTTCCTGCCTTCTCTCCATATCTCTTGACTTCATTATCTTTAAGAGCTCTATCTAACTCTTTCTTGAAAGCATCCAGAGAATTGGCCTCCACTGCCTTCTGAGGCAGAGCATTCCATAGATCCACAACTCTATGCGTGAAAAACTTTTTCCTCAACTCCATACTAAATGGCCTACCCCTTATTCTTAAACTGTGTCCTCTGGTTCTGGACTCCCCTAACATCGGGGACATGTTTCCTGTCTCTAGCGTCCAATCCCTTAATAATCTTATATGTTTCAATCAGATCCCCTCTTATCCTTCTAAATTCCAGTATATACAAGCCAGTCACTCCAATATTTCAACATATGACAGTCCCACCATCCTGGGAATTAACCTCATGAACCTACGCTGCACTCCCTCAATAGCAAAAATGACCTTCCTCAAATTTGGAGACCAAAACTGCACACAATACTCCAGGTGTGGTCTCACCAGTGCCCTATACAACTGCAGAAGGACCTCTTTGCTCCTGTACTCAACTCCCCTTGTTATGAAGGCCAACATGCCATTAGCTTTCTTCACTGCCTGCTGTACCTGCATGCTTACTTTCAGTGACTGATGAACAAGGACACCTAGATCTCGTTGTACTTCCCCTTTTCCTAACTTGACACCATTCAGATAGTAATCTGCCTTCCTGTTTTTGCCACCAAAGTGGATAACCTCACATTTATCCACATTAAACTGCATCTGCCACACATCTACCCACACACCCAATCTGTCAAAGTCACCCTGCATTCTCATAACATGCTCCTCACATTTCACACTGCTACCCAGCTTTGTGTCATCTGCAACTTTGTTAAAGTTACTTTTAATCCCTTCATCTAAATCATTAATGTATATTGTAAAAAGTCAAAGACAGGCTCCTTTGTCTTGCTGACATTGAGAGAAAAGCTGTTGGAACACCATGACGATAAGCTCTCTCTATCCTTTCTGTACTTCATCAGTTTTTTGATACACGGCCATTACAATGGTATCATCTGCAAATTTGTTAGTGAAGTTAGAGGAGAGGCTGTTCATGGCAGCCAAGCGTGTACAGGGAGTAGTGCAAGAGGCTGAGGATGCAGCTTTGTGGAGCATCAGTTTTGAGAATAATCGTGCAGGAAATGTTGCTGACTGTCCTTACAGATTGTTGTCTGTTGGTCAGAAAGTCGAGCATACAGTGACAAAGGGAGATGTTGATTCCCAGAACATGGCCTTTGGTGAAGAATCTGATTGGAAATATGATATTGAAGGTAGAGCTGTAGTTAATAAATAATAGTCTGATGTATTGGTAGGTTTCTTTACTGTCTAGATACTCCAGACATGAGCGTAGGGCTAGGGAGATGGTGTCCAATGCTGACCTGTTTCAGTAGTAGGCAAATTGCAGTTGGTTGAGGTTGTCTAGAGGCTGGAGTTAAAGTCTATCATTACTAACCTTTTGAACTGGTTCATGATAGATATCAGAGCCCTGGGCTGTAGTCATTACTGCACATTACCTTGATGTTAGCAGGTGGGAACACTGCTTGAAGGAGGGAAAGGACAAAAATGTCTGAAGATACTCACACCAGCTAATCTGCACATGATGCAAGATGCATGACTATGGAATGTGCAGCAGAATTAGATTCACAGAACAGGCAGAGATATATTCAGTCAAATATCTTCTTTTTGGCATAGTTTGAAGGATAAGTAACTTGAGTTTGCTACCCATTAAATGGTATCAGGAGTAGCTTAATGCAATACCTTTGTGCTTATTGTGTAGGAACTTAATCGTGAATGATCAGTTTTGCAATAAACAGATTGTACTTCACCACATTGCACTTGGGCAATTCTTCCACTTCTCATTTGTGAAGAAAATTGATACATATGCACGGAGCAAAAATGGCAATGGAATAGTATGATTAGAAGGATTTACTGAGTTACAATAGCCACCGTATATGCTGGACAACTGATAGTGAGGGAGCAATGAACCAGGCCCGAAAAGGTGAAAACATGCATAATCAAAAGCTCACACAAAAAAGAGAGAGCTTTCCATGCATAGGAGGCTCCAATCGATTCACCGCATGATCAATCGGCTGCATACACACTTGGCACATTCTCGCAATCGATCCAAAATGGTTCATCAATAGCCTTCCCTATATAAGTGATAGAATATTATAGCACAGAAACAGGCCCCCTACCCCACCATGTCCAGAATGGCCATCGCCTAACTAGTTACCTTCATCCCATTATTACCTTTTTCCTTCTCCACTATTTTCATCAACTACATTCTTGTTCAACTATTCACCTATATACAGTGGATATACCTCTCTCTGCTCTGTGAAAATAAAACTTGGAATTAATCTCATTCACCATAGTCCAGCACATCACTCTGTCATGGAGATTCAGTATGCGGATATCAACACTGTCACAGCACACTCTGTAGAAGGCCTTCAATTCATGCTAAATGTTTTTGCCAAGGTATATATGGCCTGGGTCTTGTTTTAAATACAGAAGAAAGACACAGATCTTGTATCAGCCACCACTCAACCAGCCATTTATTCCGCTCTCCATAAAAGTTGACGATATTTCCCTTGAAAATGTCGACCTCTTTCCCTACCTCGGCAGTATTCTCCCTTCAAAAGCGGACTTTGGACCAGAGATCAATTATTGCCTGAGCAGTATTCTTGGATCCTACACAAAATTAAGGAAAAGATTCTTTGAAGACCACAACCTACAGGTCTAAACAAAACTTTTGATCTATAGAGTAATCGTCCTTCCTATATTACATATGGAACTGAATCATGGACCATGACCTAGATGCCTGAAAGCCCTGGAACAATAAAACATAGAAAACCTATAGCACAATACAGGCCCTTTGACCCACAATGCTTTGGCGAACATGTACTTACTTTAGAAATTACCTAGGGTTACCCATAGCCCTCTATTCTTCTAAGCTCCATGTACCTATCCAAGAGTCTCTTCAAAGACCACCAAAGAACCTTAAGAAATATTTTAAGGATCAGCTGGAAGGACAGTGGGACTAACATCAAAGTACTAAAGGAGGCCAACATGAACAGCGTCTCCACCATGATAAAGAAATACAAACTCCAATGGATAGGTCACTTCACTCGAATGCCTAACTCACATCTCCCTAAACAGAGCTTTCACTCCCAATGGAAGGAAGGTCAGTGAGCACCTGGTGGTAAAACCTAATGCTTCAAAGATAACACCAAAACCAGCCTGAATGATTTCAACATTACATCTAAAAACTGGGAAGATATTGCACTCAGTAGATATATCTAGAGGAAATCTGTTGAAGAGGGAACTGCACTATATGAGAGTGATCTCTGTTATGCTGCAGAGAACAAGCCACAGCTGCAGTGAAGGGAATGAGCAACCAACAGACCCAACTATCAACTACAGTCACCACTTACTCATGGTCACACTGGGCCAGAATTAGTGGATCTGGATGCTTTAGGAGGAGCATTCTTTAGTGATCACATTACTCCTTAGCAGGTATACCCTGTGGTAATAGTTATATTCAGAACTCCGGTCAGTAAGACAACAACACTGAATAGTAATGAAAATATTCAATTAATCTGGTTTCACCTATCACTTCCCAGCTTGTACTCCTTCCCCTCCCCCAAGCTTCTTACTCTGGCTTCTTCCCCTTTCCTTTCCAGTCCTGATGAAAGGGTTTTGGCCTGAAACGTTGACTATTCATTCCTCTCCGTAGGTGCTACCTTTCCTGTTGAGTTCCTTCAACATTTCATGTCTGTTTCTTTGGACTTCCAGCATCTGCAGAATCTCTTGCTTATAATTTCTCCCTGGTTACTTTGATAATTGTTTAGAATCTGCTTACCTGCCTTATACCAGTGGATTTCTCCCTGCCCATTTCACACCAAGAAGTTGCACGTAACATTAATTTCCATTCATTAGAAAGGTAAAAGTTTATGCAAGTTATTTTGAGCTAGTAATAAACTCCCTCAGGTAACTTTCACAATTGCTTTAAATCTGTTTACCTGCCTCATAATAGTAGAATTCTCCCTGACCATTTTGCAACAAAAAGTTGCATTTAATATTAATTTTCATTTATTAGAAAGGTAAAAAGCTATGCAATTTATTTTGAGCTAGAAATAAACTCAAAGCATAGCAATATTAAAATTAAACCTTACACTCAGTTGCCATTTTATTAAGTACCTCCTTAATGTATGTTTGTGATGTTCTGCTGCAGTAGAAGATCCACTTCAAGGTTCAATATGTTGTGCAAACCATCCGGATCACCACTGTTGTAAGGTATGGTTCCTTCAGTTAGTGTCATCTTCCTGTCAGTTTGAACCTGTCTGTCCATTCTCCTCTGACCTCTCACATTAACAAGGCACTTTCACCCACAGAACTGCTGCTCACTGGATTTATTTATTTTTCACACCATTATCTATAAACTCTAGTGGTTCTTGTGTGTGAAAATCCCAGGAAATCAGTAGTTTCTAAGATACTCATGCTGACCTGTAGAGCACCAACAAATCGTTCCATGGTCACATTTCTTTCCCATTCTGATATTTGGTCTGAACCCAACCTCTTGACCGTGTTTGCATGATTTTATGCACATGATTAGTAGATTATAGATTTGCAATAATAAGTAGCTATACAGGTGTATCTAATAAAGAGGCCACTGAGTGTATAGATTGTGGTTGAGAACTGAAAGAGTGCAAGTTTCCTCAGAAGCCACCTTCAAAGGAAATTGGAGATGCTGTAGGAACTCATAAAGTCAGACAGCATCTACGCAGGGAAATGGATACCAGACATTTTGGATCGAAATGCCTTATGAGATATGAGAAGGAAAATGTCCTCAAAGTAGCACAACTAGAAGAGATTTCAAAGTGGAGGAGAAAAATTCAAAACCACAGATGCTGGAATCTTTAGCGAAAAAAGAATTTGTGTGCGAAATTCTGCGAGTAAGCCAGCATCTATGGATGGATAGGGATAGTCGATGTTTTGGGTCAAGACCCTTCATCTAGACTGTATGGCTCCCTAGTAGCATAGTGGTTAGCACAACACTATTACTGCTTGGGGCATCGGAATTTGGAGTTCAATTCTGACATCACCCATAAGGATACTGTTCATCCTCCTTGTGAAACGCATGGGGTTTTTCTGTCTCCTCTGGTTTCCTCCCACTGTTTAATCAGTCACTGTAAACTGTCTTGAGATTAAGTTGGGTTTTGCTGGGCAGTGTGGCCTGAAGGCCCAGAAGGGCCTATTCTGCACTATATATGTAAACAAAAATAACTATTGACATTTCATTTCCCTCCATAAATGATGCTTGATCCAATGAGTTCCCTAACCATTCTAAATTAGCTGCAGATTCCAGTATCTGTAATCCTGTGTTTTACAGAAAGGTGTTTTACATTGTGGTGAAAGCTAAAGGAAAGCTGACTATTTGTAGTGCCCTCTAAATAGAAGCAACCACTGTGTATCATACAACAGAACTAACCCAAGGAAGCAGATCTCTGAAGCCAAATCTGAACACGTGATCAGAATCAGTATTATTACTGACGTATGTCATCGAATTTGTTACTTTTATGGAAACAGCATAGAGAAATGCATTAAAAATACTATTTATAATAAAAAATAAAACAACAAAATAATGCAAAAGAAGAACAGTGAGGTGATGTTCATGGGCCATTCAGAAACCTGATGGCGGAAGGAAAGATGTTGTTGCTAAAACATCAAATGTACAACTTCAGAGTCCTTTAGCTGCTCCCTGATGACAGTAATGAAAAGAGGACATACCCCGGACGATGAGAGCTCTTGATATAGAATGCCTTTTGAAGATATCCTTGATGGTGGGGCCCACTGTAGTAAATCAAAACAGAAAATAAAGATAACTTCTGCTAAATACATATGAAGTGAAAGAAGATATTGAGAAATTGATATGACCAGGATTAAACTGATAAGAGAAATCATAAATGCTGTCTGTATGTGAGTAGAGTGTCAACAGAGGAGGTGAATGTATGGAGGGATAAAAAGGTTAATCTTTCAGTTTGGTCAGAGCAGGAGCAATGGGGAATTCTTACAGGGAGACCAGTTATAAACCTGGAGCAGGAATTTGTAATTACTTTCTTTTACCCTGTATCATCTATTTTGACAAATGCAAATAAGTATAGCTGGTCTTAACAGAGAAATCCATTTCCCTTGGTAGCTGTATGCAAATTCCTATTGCAAGAAGCCTCGAAATAGCAGGTTTTTCATAAGTGGTACAAACCTAATTACCAATTACCAGTTAATTTTATATGAAGATTGTGCAAGAATCAGAACCAAAGATAGACTGAGATGGAGAAAAAGATGGCGATTGTAAAAGTTAGAATAAGACCCAGCAGATCACATAACTGATTCAGTCAATACAGTTATTATTCTAAGAAGGAAGTGTTCAGTTTGAGTATTGAGTAGAGGAGTTGGGATGTTATGTTAAAGTTGTATAAGGTGAAGGTGAGATCTAATTTGGATATATTGTGTGCAGTTCTGGTCACCTATGTACAGGAAAGATATTAATAAAACTAAAAGAATACAGAGAACATTTACAAGGAGGTTGCAGGGACTTGAAGACCTGGGTTATTGATAAAGATTGAGTATGCTTGGACTTTATTCTCTGGAGCACAGGAGAAAGGAGAGAGTTGATAGAGGTATACAAGATTATGAATGGTATAAATTGGGTAGATGCAAGCAGGCTTTTCCACTGAAACATTGCTAAATTGTAAAGATTTTTATCCATTTATGCATCAAAATTATCTCCCACTACAATGGTAAGATTTTACATTACCTGTACAATCTTCAGATTCCCATCGGATCGAATAATTCTCTACAAGTTTTGATGTATGAAAATCATGACTCTCTGAAATCAGTCACAGTAATGTGGCTGTAAAATTAGCACAGAAGTACTGAAAACAGCTTTAAATAAAAATGCTTTGATTCAGCTCTCCTTAGAATTCCTTTGTCATTTTTCTTCATTGCTCTCAGCAATAAAATATATGAATTAGTTCTCTCAATGCATGGCTTGGTGCAGTGGGATTGTGTTTTGGGATTCTGAATACATTAAGTTTGTAGACGGTGGATGAATGAATCCTGGGAGATTTCTTCACATGACCTCCTGCTTGGCTCCTCTGCGTCATTGGTTGCTCAACAATCCTACAATGCACCCAATTGCATTGACCAACTGGAGTAGCTCTTTGTTACCTCAAGCAGGTAATTCTTAACAGCTGGTCAAATAGCACTCTTCATATCTTTTTAGATCCAATAACAGAAGTGCTCTGAAAATGAAGATAAAAGTCCGCGCCATGCATGTTAGTGCAATGTTTTTTTTAAGGTTGCCTGTAGCAATGTCCTTGAGATTAATCTTCAAACCCTTGCAAATTTAAAAACCAATCCTCAGGGATTGAAAGCTCTTGTGTAAATTGTAATGTGCTTAATGGGCAGTCACTGTGGCATTTCAATCAGAAGTTTAAATGAAAATTTATAATATTTGTCATCTTAATTTTTCATTTTAATATTACCTATTTCCCAAGTGACATAAGTCAGGATATTTCCAAACACAATTCTTGACTCATAGCCACAAACCAGACTGGAAGAGAGCAATTGGCCAGGATTGCAATTCAGTCTCCCAGTTAATACCACATTCACTTAACCAATATGGAGATATACTCAGCATACCCCAGAGTCCAATAATGTAAATGGGGGGACCTGGAGGATGTTCTCAAATAGAAGTTTCTAGCGGTACAAGTAAATTTGTAAACTGGTAAATTCACAAATTCACAATGCATCAAGAAAGAGGTATTCGCAATTAAGAACCCTCACCATACAGTACATGCTCTCTTCTCACTACAACTATCAGGGAGGAGGTAAGGAAGCCTGAAGACACACACTCAATGCTTTAGTAACAGCCTCTCCGCTCCACCATCAGCTTTCAGAATGGACAATGAACCCACAAACATTACCTCACTTTTTGCTCTTTTTATACTCCATATAGCTCCCTTATGCATCGCACTGTACTGCTACTGCAAATCCATAAATTTCATGCCATCTGTGAATGATAATAAACCTGATTCTGATTCTGAAACTGGTTCATGTGTACTAAGGTACAGTAAAAATCCTTTTTTTTGCACAGCATCCAGATTATTTCATTATGCTGATGTCATAGATAGCTTTGATGGAATTGATGGCTTGTAGCCAAATTTGCAGATAATACAAAGGTAGTGGAGAGGCAGATAGCATTGAGGAAGTAGGGAGTTGCAGGATTTGGGCTGATTAAGGAAATGGGCAAACAAGTGATAGATGGAATACAGAACACAAAGTACACTGCAGATGCTGTGGTCAAATCAAGACATACAAACAAGCTGGATGAGCTCAGCAAGTCGGGCAGCGTCCGTTGAAACGAGCAGTCAGCGTTTCGGGCTGATCCTTCGTCAGTACTAAAGAAGGAGGGGGCAGGGGCCCTATAAAGAAGGTGGGGGGAGGGTGGAAAACCAATCAGAGGAAAGATCAAGGGGTGGGGGAGGGGAAGCAGGGAGGGGATAGGCAGGAGAGGTGAAGAAGGAATCTAAGGCGAAAGCACTATGGGTAGTAGAAGAAGACAGAGTCATGAGAGGTGATAGGCAGCTAGAAGAGGCAGAGTGAAAGTGGGATGGAGGAAGGGGGAGGGAGGGAATTACCGGAAGTTGGAGAATTCAATGTTCATAACAAGGGGCTGGAGACTACCCAGAAGATATATTAGATGTTGTTCCTCCAACCGAAGTTTGGCCTCATCATGGCAGTAGAGGAGGCCATGAGTGGACATATCCGAATGGGAATGTGAAGCAGAGTTGAAGTGGGTGGCAACCGGGAGATCCTGTCTGTTGTGGCAGACGGAGCGAAGGTGCTCGACGAAGTGGTCGCCCAATCTGCATCCGGTCTCGCTGATGTGGAGGAGGCCACACCAGGAGCATCAGATGTAATAGATTACCCCAACAGACTCACCTGTCTCTAAACCTCTTACCACCATTCAAGGCCCCAAACAGTCCTTCCAGGTGAGAAAACACTTCACTTGTGAGTCTGTTGGGGTAATCTATTGCAATGTATTCCATAGATTCACTAACCTCTGGCTCATCTCTGTTCTAAAGGGACGTCCATGAATTCTGAGGCTGTGTCCTCTAGTTTTAGAAACTGCACCCCCCACCACCACCAACCATTATTGAATACACCCTCACAATGGTGTCACTATCTAGGTTTTTCAATATTCGATAAGGTTGAATGAGATTCCCCCTCATTCTACTAAACTCCACAAGCATAGGCCCAGAGCCATCAAACATTCCTCACATGTTAACCCTCTCATTCCCAGGATCGTTCTCATCAATGCTTTCTCAACCATCTCCAAAACCAGCACATCCTTTCTTGAGATCCAATCGCCAGGAAGGCAGTTCTGTAAATCTTCTTGGAGTGGGAAGGGCATATTGAGGCACAGAATAAATCATGGTCAATCACTGCAACCAAAGAAAACCCCAGATGTGATGCTTCTTCATACCAGTGCAGCCGGACCTCCAAGGCTGAGAGAGTGGAACTGCCCCAGTGCAACTGTATTTCCACTTTAAGAAGTGTCCCGCACAGTTTACCTGTCATCTTTGGACATGAGGGACAACTTGAAATGAGTACGTGCTTTTAGTTTGTCTTAGGTTCCTCTTGACCTCACCTACCACCCCACCACCCTCCGTCCGTGTTCAACATATAATTCTCTGCAACTTCTGCAATCTCCAACGAGATCCCACCACCAAGCATATCTTTCCCTCCCCTCCACTTTCTGCTTTCTGAACGGATCGCTCCCTACACGACTCCCTTGTCCATTCATTCCCCCATCACTTCCCACCAATCTCCCTCCTGGCACTTATCCTTGTAAGCAGAACAAGTGCTACACCTGCCCTTACACTTCCTCCCTCACCACCATTCAGGGCCCCATACAGTCCTTCCAGGTGAGGCGAAACTTCACCTGTGAATCTGCTGTGCTCCAGGTGTGGCCTTCTATATATTTGTAACACTTACCCAAAAGGCTGGTATATGTCTAGGGGAAAAGGAGATCCAGCCACTCACCAACCCCACCTCCAGTACACGCAGGTGCTGTGAGAATCGAGGTTATACCTCGCGCCCGCAAACAGTATCAAATCCACAGCAAATACCGTTATGAAATGCACTTTAAAGAAAGTGTAGTAGGCAATACTATATATAAGGAAAAAAACAAAAGGTGCCAACATATCAAAGTTCAGTCTGTTTAGTGCATTCGTTGGAGCTCAATCAACAAACTAATCGACCCATCCGGCCGTTGCACCTGGGACCACCCCAGTGATCTTACGAGCAGTCCAGCACATGTCCACCTTCTCGGCGTCTTCTTCGACCTCCCCTCACACCAAAAACCCCACGAAAACCCCTCCCCCAAGTTCCCAGCATCACAAGACACAATGACATTCCCCATTGATTAACAAATGAATACAATTACGGTATCAGCCATTCTAAAGCGAAACAACGGCGAGAGAAACACTTATCCGACAAAGAAGCATTCCTGCTCGTAACACCCCAGGACATTGTACATTCTCTCCTCACCAGCAAATGTCATGCCCTCATGGCATTACTAGAGTTCCCCAAAGCTTCCTGCAACACACAAAACCCAACCCAGGTGCAGAAAGCAGTGACATAACTACCCAGAGCAGTAGAAATCACACTCGGTTCTCCCGGTACCACATATGTTAACCGCTCCGGGGGGGCGCCTAATTCTCTGAGATCTCCATACCCCTTCTGCCCCACTGGGCTCCCTCGTCACCTGCGAACCCCCTGTCTCGGACACCCCAGGTCTACCTGACAGACCCGCACCCACTTCCTCACAGGGGTCCTCCCTCACCTGAGATCTCTCCGGCTCACGCTCGGGTTCCACCCTCTCTCCCCCCAATATTGGCTGCCTCTCCATCTGACCCTCAAGACCTTCCCTCCTCTCACCCAATTCAGTATGGGAAAGGTCAGCAGCCTCCTCTCCTGGTACTGGAGCACCAGCGAATGGGAACAGGGCCCACTCATCTGAGTCATCCTCTTCTGAATCGATAGCCATTCCCAGGTGAGGGACCCGTCCCCGCTCTTCAGCAGCGGGCTCTTCCCTTTCTCCGCGCCCTCGCAGAGTCCTTGTACTAGGTGTAACCTCCCACTCGGGCTCCTTATCCACCTGCACCGCTTGACCCAGGGGCAGCAGGTGATTCCTATGGAGTACCTTGATAGGCCCGTTCCCATCCTCAGGTTTCACCCGGTAAACTGGCAGGTTCGGCATCTGGCTCTCTATTACGTAAAGGCTGGCCGCCTATCGATCTGCCAACTTGTGCTTACCAGGGAGTCCCAAATTCCGTAAAAGGACCCGGTCGCCCGGCAATAATTGGACAAACTTCACCTTTCGATCATACCGCATCTTATTCCTCTGATTTTGTTTGGTAGCCGCCACCTCGGCCAACTCGTACGCCCGCTGTAACTCCCTCTTCATGTCGGACACATATTTTAGATGGGACTTCCCGGGTAATTCACCCACTGCATTGTTCCAGGCGTTGGAACTCTGCTAAAAGCAGCCAAGGTTCCCCTGACAACCCAAACGCTCCTTCCAAAACTTCTATACAGTCCTCCACTGAGGCCCCAGGCTTCTCAGCTTTCAACTCCCGGAGGGTTTTGGCTGCTAAACCCCTCAAACTTCCCACCAATCGCTGCCTCTTCTCCTCCTCCGAGCCTGGCCACTCCTCTAACATCAGATGTATGCTCGATCCAGGTCTCATAGTCCACCTCCCCATGCGGAGTAGGCTTGGCTCCGGAGAACACCCCCAGCTTCAGCCGTGGCCTCTCGGACACTCCCACCAGGGAATTAAGTGCGGCTGCCAGCTCCGAGGCTTCCACCCTACCTGGGGAGTGGGGCCTAGTCACGATTCCCTCCTCCCACCTCCCTTTACTAGTGCCGGGCACCTCTCTAGGGTCCACCTCTAGCTCTAGCTCCTCAGCCTCATCCTTGTAGAAGGAGTGGGGCCCCCACGGCCCTGCCTCCCCGGAACACTGACCGTCGCCGGCAGTTCCAACGTCCTGACGTCAGCACTCGTACGAACCAACACCCAGCTAGACTCCACCTCTTTACCACACCGTCTAGCTACCAATTCTACCTGCCCAATACCCTTCACCGAACTTAAACGCTGCACTATCGCGTCTCCCGAAACTCGAAAATCCACTCCGCTCACTACGCATGCGTACTGTACTGGTACATCTTCAAACCGGCACCAACAAACAATCTTATCTCTGTCCATCTCCGCTCTGCTGCCTGCGCGATTCCACAGCCCCTGACAATCCAATCCTGGACGAGCACCCCACAAATGTAACACTTACCCAACAGGCTGGTATATGTCTAGGGGAAAAGGAGATCCAGCCACTCACCAATCCCACCTCCCATTCGCGCAGGTGCTGTGAGAATCGAGTTTATACCTCGCGCCCGCCAACAGTATCAAATCCACAACAAATACCGTTATGAAATACACTTTAAAGAGTTTACTAAAATTAAAAGAGTAGTAGGCAATACAATATATATATAAGGAAAAAAACAAAAGGCGCCAACTTATCAAAGTTCAGTCTGTTTAGTGCACTCGTTGGAGCTCAATCAACGAACCAATTGACCCATCCGGCTGTCGCACCTGGGACCACCCCGGTGGTCTTACGAGTAGTCCAGCACACGTCCACCTTCCTTGGCCTCCCCTCACACCAAAAACCCCATGAAAACCCCTCCCCCAAGTTCCCAGCATCACAAGACACAATAACATTCCCCATTGATTAACAAATGAATACAATTACCGTATCAGCCATTCTAAAGCGAAACAATGGTGAGAGAAACACTTATCCGACAAAGAAGCATTCCTGCTTGTAACACCCCAAAGAAGCCATTTTGAGTAACATACACAGGACATTGTACATATTGGTGAGACCCGACGCAGACTGGGAAACCGTTTTGCTGAACACCTACGCTCTGTCCGCCAGAGGAAGCAAGATCTCCCAGTGGCCACAAATTTTAATTCCACGTCCCATCCCCGTTCCGATATGTCAATCCATGGTCACCTCTACTGTCGAGATGAAGCCACACTCAGGTTGGAGGAACAACACCTGATATTCTGTTTGGGTAGCCTCCAACCTGATGACATGAACATGGATTTCTCCAACTTCCATTAATGTTCATTATCCCCTTCTTACCCCACCCCTTATTGAAATTATTTTTTTTTCTCCCTCTTTCCCTCTCACAATAACTCCTTGCTTGTTCTTCATCTTCCTCTGGTACTCCCCTCCCCCTTTCTTTTTCCCTAGGCCTTATGATCCTATGATACTTTCCATTCTCCAGCCTTGTATCCCTTTTGCTAATCAACTTCCCAACTGTTAGCTTCATCCCTCCCCCTCCTGTCTTCTCCTATCATTTCGGGTCTCTCCCTCCCCCTCCCACTTTCAAATCTCTTACTATCTCTTTTTTCCATTTGTCCTGACAAAGGGTCTTGACCCAAAACTTCGACTGTACTTCTTCCTGTAGATGCTGCCTGGCCTGCAGCATTCCACCAGCATTTTATGTGCATTGCTCTCTACTTCCACTCTATTTAGGCCTTTTAATATTCGATAGATTGTCAGTGAGATACCCCCTCATTCTTCCAAAGAAGCAAAGCAAAATTAGGTAAACATCCAGGTGTTGGAAATATTTTAATAGGGAAAATAGGGGTGTTCCTGCTCTCTACTGTTATTCATTCATGGGGAAATATCTAAATACTCAAAACAATGAGGTAAAGGTAAGGGTCTTTTGGATTTTATAAATAGGGAAGCAATGTAGAAGTGCAAAAATAAAAGGCTGTGAAAGTTCATAGAAGAATGGAGGGCTATGTAGGAGGGAATAGTTAAATTGATCTTAGAGAAGGTTGAAAGGCTGAAACTACATCATGTCCCAAATGCCTCTATCTGCTATGCTACACATTAACGGTTTGCAATCTGCAGTGTACCCATTAACATATGATAGTACCTTTGAGTCCATTCAGACACTCATGAGTGAGGGTGTTGTAATCAGTAAGGTAGGAGAGACCAAAGATATTAAATCTCTTTTGCTTGCACAGACATTCTAATAATTAAGTTGCCCTGATTGCCGATTGTGCCAAAAGCTGAAAATTTAGAAAAAATGTAAGGCAGAGGGATATAAAGAGAGATAAAGAACTGCTTTGGATTATCAAGCCAACAGTTAGTACAGCATTGGGCTGAATAGCTTCCTTACATACCGTAAATGTCCCACAGATCAATACTAAATTTCCTGTTCATTACACTGTATAAGCTTACATGCAGCAGGGATTGAATTGTTTCTTTCTTACTTCTCTCCTACCAGATACCTGACACAAAGAGAGATGAAATACACTGAGACATAGCGACTAATTGCAAGTTGCTCTCTGTAAATCACAAATAAGAGAACATCTGCAGATGCTGGAAATCCAAGCAGCACACACAAAATGCTGGAGGAACTCACAGGCCAGGCAGCATTTATGGAACGTTTCGGGCATTTAGTGTGTGCTGCTATCTGCAAATCTATTTATTGCTTCCATCAGACCTTAGGACCATAAGGCAAAATAACAGAATTAGGTCACTTGGCCTTACAAGTTTGTTCCACCATTTGATTATTGCTGATTTATTTTCATCTCTAGCCCATTCTTTTGCCTTCTGCCCATAACCCATGATGCCCTTACTAATCAAGACTTACAAACTTTGAATATACCCCATGATTGAGTCATTGTACTGTATATTTAAAGCAGAGATAAATAGGTTTTTGATTAGCCATCTGTAGCAATGTATTCCACAGATTCAAAAGCCTCTGGCTCATCTCTGTTCTAAAGGGACATCCATGTATTCTGAGGCTGTGTCCTCTAGTTTTAGAATCTGCACCCCCCACCACCAACAACCATTATTGAATACATCCTCACAATGGTGTCTCTATCTAGGCTTTTCAATATTCGATAAGTTTGAATGAGATTCCCCCTCATTCTACTAAACTCCACAAGTATAGGCCCAGAGCCCTCAAACATTCCTCACATGTTAACCCTTTCATTCCCAGGATCATTCTCATCAATGCTCTCTCAACCATCTCCAAAACCAGCACACTCTTTCTTGGATAAGAGACCCAAAACTGCTCACAGTACTCCAAGGGTCTTGACTCGAAACGTCGACTGTACTTCTTCCTATAGATGCTGCCTGGCCTGCTGCGTTCCACCAGCATTTAGTGTGTGTTGCTTGAATTTCCAGCATCTGCAAATTTCCTCGTGGAAGTGGAGAGGATGTTTCCTATAGTGTGGGAGTCTAGGACCAGAGGGAACAGCCTCAGAATACAAGGATGTCCCTTTAGAACAGAGATGAGGAGGAATTTCTTTAGCCTGATAGTGGTGAATCCGTGGAATTCATTGCCACAGATGGCTGGGGAGGCCAAGTTATTGGGGATATTTAGAGCAGAGGTTGATAGATTCTCGATTGGTATGTGGTATGGGGAGAAGGCAGGTGAATGAGGTTGAGCAGGATAATAGATCAATCATAATAGAATGGTGGAGCAGACTGAATAGGCCAAATGGCCCAATTTTGCCTATGTCTTGTTCTTATGGTCTTTACAATTGAGGACTTCACATTACATTACAGCTCCCTGTATATGTAGCTCTTTCCTGCAAACTTTTTCAGTCTGCAGTATTTTATTTTGCTAAGCCTATCATTTTTATGTCATCCTAAGTTTGATGTCATTTTCCTTACCCAAGGTATCATGAAGAACTATTCAATCATTATCCCTTCTTCTTCCATCAGGTATTCATAGACAGAGAGTAATAAAAAGTAATTACTTATCTCCTTCAATGTGTTTATTATAATAACACTCTAACAGGATTTTAGAAAACAATATCTGATGCTGCACCACATAAGACAGATGATGAAAAGCTTGGTCGTGGATATAGATTTCAAAGTGCATTATAAAGAGGGAAATCATTAGTGGAGAAGTTGATAGGTCTGTTGGGAGAATGTATAATTAACAAAGTATTTTTTCATTAAATTATTAATTCATTTATGTGGCAGATGTGTTGTGGAAAAGGCCAGAATCTAAAGCTTCATCCCTGAATAGTGCAAATCACTGCAGCTGAGTTAACCAGGTTGTTCTGGAATTGAAGTTATACATTGACCAGAGTATTCAAGACAGCAGGTTTGATTCTGTAATCAAATTTAAAAAATGGAGCCTCAAGAAAGTGGCACCCGTCATTAAGGACTCTCACCATACTCTCTTCTCTTTACTACCATCCAGGAAGTGTTACAGGAGCCTGAAGACTCACTTTCAATGAT
Organism: Hypanus sabinus; assembly: GCF_030144855.1. Lineage (NCBI taxonomy): Eukaryota > Metazoa > Chordata > Chondrichthyes > Myliobatiformes > Dasyatidae > Hypanus > Hypanus sabinus. The sequence goes on along the minus strand of NC_082710.1, from coordinate 85,086,724 downwards.
TCAGAAACAGCTTCTAACCCTCCACCATCAGATTTCGGAAAGGTCCATGAACCCATGACTGCTGCCTTAAAATTCCTTTCTTTAGGCACTATTTATATCTCCTTGTAACTTACAGTCCACAATCCAGAAGCTCACTTTCAAGGACTCCACAACCCATGTTCAAAGTAGGTATTTATCTATTTTTTTTTAAATTTATGTTTGCTTGATTGCTTACTTATCCATTTATTTATTTATTCACAGTTTGTCTCCTTTTGCACCTTGGTTACCTGGCAGTCTTTAGTGTAGTCTTTCATTGATTCTATTGTATTTCTCTGTTCTACTATGTATGCCTGCAAGAAAACTGTACACCTATTTCAATTATAAGTTTATGTTGAACATTGAACTTTAATTATATGGTAGGGGGAATAGACAGGAGATCCTGTGGCTGCAAGTACATGGGTCATGGATGTCTCAGAGTGATTGCAAGGCTATTCTGGAAGGACAGGGTGAATAGCTGGTTGCTGAGGTGCATGTAGGAATTAACAATATAGGAAAAAAAGTGGGGAGAGGTCTAACAAGCTGAATTTAGGGAGATAAATTATAAAGCTGGACTTCAAAGGTAATAATCTCAGGATTGCTACCTGTGCCACATGCCAGTCAAAGGAATAGCAGCATAGTTAGGATGAGTATGTTGCTTGAGCCACAACACTCCAAATGTGGTCTGACCAATACCTAATAAAGCCAATCTATTCTGAGTTTTACCAGTGTAGAGGAGGTTGCACCTGAACACCAACAGATGACCCCAACAGCCTCGTAAGTAAAGTTTCACATCACCTGGTAGGACTATTTGGGGTCCTAAGTAATGATGAGGGATGAAGTATAGGGTCAGGTGTACCAGGGGTCATTGTTGCAGGGGAGAGAGACAATTGGGGAGTGATGAGTAGACAAGGAGTCACATAGAGAGCGATCCTTGCAGAAAGTGGGGAATGGGAAGAGGGTAAGAAATGTTTAGTGGTAGGATCCAGTTAGAGATGGTGAAAAGTATGGAGAATGATTTGCTGGATATGGATTCTGATGGGATGTAGAACAAGGGAAATTATTTTCTTGGTTTGGGGCTGGGAGGATGGTTGAGGCCAAATGAACAAAAACGGAGGAGGTACAGGTGAGGGTAGCCTCAATGGTGATTCTCCTTTTCAGTTATGATGGAAGTCCCAAACCCAAAATATTAACTGTTTTTTTTTTCTTTCCACTGATGCTGTTTGACCTGTTGACATTTTCCAGATACTTTTTAAATTCCAGATTTGTGATAAAGTTGTTTCAGAAATCTAGATTATGAGAAGGATAGAGCTGGCAACCAAGGAATGCAAAGATTGCTGGGGATTGGAGATGAAGACACTGACCCAGCTTATTTGTTGCTTGTTGCATTCCCTTTTGCTGTGTTCTGTGTTGTTCTGCTTAGCATAGTGTGCATGCTATATCGGGGCCAGAATGTGTGGCCATACTGGCGGGCGGTCCCCTGAACATCTTTAGTTTGTATTGGTTGTTAACGCAAATGACACATTTCACTCCATGTTTGGATATACATGTGAGAACTAAAATAAATCTGAAAATACCTCCTCATGATTTTACGTAATGCGGAGAGAATCTTCTCTGTAGTATTGGACTATGTGCTGGGGGATGTTGTTTCAATGTACTCCATCTTTTCAATGTGCCTGAGTAGTCTGTTATCCACATGCACCCACAACAAAGAGGCACTGAACTATATGGGGAAGATAATGAAAAAAAAGGTAGGCATGGAAATTCAGCAAGACACTTTCTCACCAATGTAACTCTGTTTCTGTTATTTTCTGTTGATAATTGGGTTTACGGAGGATGATGGTATAATTCTATTTGTATTACTAATGTACATTCTAGTAGGAATGATATTTTATTTTACCCAATTGAGAGATTTCAGAAGTCAATGGGCATTATGTAGCCATTCGATGTTATGCTTAGTTCCAGCTGATCATCAAAGATTTCTTTGTCACTGGAGTAACACACCCAAAGGATCTAATTCCTAAATGAGATGGTGCAGCAGATGTGTGAAAGTATCACAAAGTGCTGGATTGCTCTTCCAAAGGACTACACTCACCATTTTAAGCAGCACTGTATGGCAGAAAGGCTCATCTTCATAATCAGCCATCATCATATGCAATTCAGTTATTTCCATGGAGGTGACTCAGGATCTCAGGCTTACTGCCTGTGCCATACGACAGCGAGTATAGGAATAGAGTGAGGTTGAGGATAAATGTGTAGCTGAGGGATTGGATCGGGGGCAAGGATTCAGATTTCTGGATCATTGGGACCTCTTTTGGGGCAGGCATGACCTGTACAAAAAGGATGGGTTGCACTTGAATCCGGGGGGGGGGGGGGAGGGGGGCAATATCCTGGCAGGGAGGTTCGCTAAGGCTATTGGGGAGAGTTTAAACTAGAATTGCTGGGGGATCGGAACCGAAATGAACAGAAGGAGGAAGGGGTGGTTGACTCACAAATTGAGAAAGCTTATAGGCAGTGTGAGAGCAAGGATAGGCGGGTGATAGAGAAGGGACGCGCTCAGACTGATGGTTTAGGATGTGTCTATTTTAATCTAAGGAGATTTATGAACAAAGCGGATGAGCTTAGACTGTGAATCAATACTTGGAGATATGATGTTGTGGCCATTACAAAGACTTGGATGGCTCAGGAACAGGAATGGCTACTCAGAGTGCCAGACTTTAGAAAGGACACACAGAGAGAGGCAAAAGAGGTAAAAAGCGATGAAACGGACTCTTAAAATCATAAACCAGAGGGTTGTTCCCACTCGCTGCGAAAATGGGGGACACTTCCCCAGACATCCCACCCTGCAATGAACTTCCGGGAGAAGTGGGATGTCTACAACAGAGTAGCTCCTCAGCAGATAGCCAGCTAGTTTAAATAACTTTAGCTATGCTAATGAATGAATGATACCTGTTAAACTCACCTCAACATCTCTTTTACAGTCATTTAACCCACCATGGGCAATAGAAAAGTCACTTGCAAACAGTGCAGTGAGCAACACTGTCATTATTTTTGACTCTATTGGGCAGGGGTACACTTGAGTGTAGTCTGGGGTGAAGTACGTTTTATATTTTCTTTTTTTGGAACATTTTGCCATGGAGGTCTCTCTCTCTTTCACTCTTGCTCACGCTCTCTCGTGCTCTCTGAAAAAAAATCGATTCCCAGGATATTTAATATAATTTGTGGGCATCAGGGAGCCACTATCAATTTGCGGGAGACTCCCGGAACCTCCGGGAGAGGTGGGATGTCTGACTTCCCTCTCCCTTATTAGGGAGAGAGAGAACTGTGGTATGTTGAATGCCAGATGAAATGTGAAGTCTCTGGAGTAACCGCCAGTCTGTATCTTTGCTTTGTTCACGCTTGAGTGCTCGGAGGTGCAGCTGATGCTTGCTTTTTCTTTACAGTGGGGGGAGGGGAGGGATTGTTGCCTACTGCCACTTATGTGCGGGAGGATGTGCTGAAGTTTAAGAAGGAGGATGTGCTGGAGCTTTTGGAAAGCATCAAATTAGATCAGTCACCAGGACCGGATGAGATATATCCAGAACGAGATATATCGCAGGCTACTGTGGGAAGTGAGGGACGAGATTGATGAGCCTCTAGAAATGATTTTGCATCATCACTGAGGATGGGAGAGGTTCTGGAGGATTGGAGGGATGCGGATGTTGTTCCCTTATTCAAGAAAGGAAGTAGAGATAGCCCAGGAAATTATAGACCAGAGAGTCTTACTTCAGTGTTTGGTAAGTTGATGGAGAAGATCCTCAGAGACAGGATTTATGAACATTTGGAGAGGCATAACATGATTAAGAATAGTCAGCATGGCTTTGTAAAAGGCAGGTCGTGCATTACGAGCCTGATTGTATTTTTTGAGGATGTGACTAAGCACACTGATGATGGTAGAGCCCTAGATGTGGTGTATATGGATTTCAGCAAGGCATTTGATAAGGTACCCCATGCAAGGCTAATTGAGAAAGTAAGGAGGCATGGGATCCAAGGGGACTTTGGTTTGTGGATGCAGAATTGGTTTGCCCACAGAAGGCAAAGAGTGGTTGTAAACGGGTTATATTCTGCATGGAGGTTGGGCACCAGTGGAGTGCATCAGAGATCTGTTCTGAGACCCTGACTCTTTGTGATTTTTATAAATAATCTGGATGGGGAAGTGGAAGGATGGGTTAGTAAATTTGCTGATGGCACAAAGGTTGGAGGTGTCGTGGATAGTGTGGAGGGCTGTCAGAGTTTACAGTGGGACATCAATAGGATGCAAAACTGGGTTGAGAAGTGGCAGACAGAGTTCAACCCAATTAATTATGAAGTGATTCATTCTGGTCAGTCAAGTTTGATGGCAGAATGTAGTATTAGTGGTTACACTCTTGGCAGTGTGGAGGATCAGAGGGATCTTGGGGTCTGAGTCCATAGGACACTCAAAGTTGCTACGCAGGTTGACTCTGGTTAAGAAAGCATATGGTGCATTGGCCTTCATCAACCATGGGATTGAGTTCAAGAGCCAAGAGGCAATGTTGCAGCTATATAGGACTCTGGTCAAACCTCACTTGGAGTACTGTGCTCAGTTCTCATCACCTCAGTACAGGAAGGCTGTGGAAACTATAGAAGGGGTGCAGAGGAGACTTACAAGGACGTTGACTAGATTGAGGAAGCATGCCTTGTGAGAATAGGTTGAGTGAATTTGGCCTTTTCTCCTTGGAGTGATGGAGGATGAGATGTGATCTGATAGAGGTGTTCAAGATGATGCGAGGTATTGATCGTGTGGATAGTCAGAGGCTTTCTCCCAGGGCTGAAATGGCTAGCACGAGAGGGCACAGTTTTAAGGTGCTTGGAAGCAGGTACAGAGGAGATATCAGGGATAAGTTTTTTATGCAGAGAGTGGCGACTGAGTGGAATGGGCTGCCGGCAATGGTGGTGGCGGCGGATACGATAGAGTCTTTTAAGTGATTCTTGGATAGGTATGTGGAGGTTAGAAAATTAGAGGGCTATGGATAACTTAAGGTAATTTCTAAGGCAAGAACATGTTCAGCACAGCATTGTGGGCCGAAGGGCCTGTATTGTGATGTAGGTTTTCTATGTTTTTATGTGACAGCGACCATAGTTGCAAGCATTGGCAAATTGAAAATCTCCCAGAGCTGTATCCGCAAAGCCCACTCATTCGTGAAGTTAGGTAAAGAAACCTAATATTCTCTACATGGACATCTGCAAGTAAATAATACAAACTGTGAGAATAAGAAAGAGGAAACAAGAGAAAGAAAGAAAGAGTCAAAAAGTGAAAGAGAAAGAAAAAAGCCAAGTGAGGAAAGGAAATACACAAAGAGGTTTAAAAATTAGGAAATACTGGATATTGTGGATTAGGTTTTAAGAACTTGGAAAGTAAGTGAGGAGTGACATAGAGCCACACAGGCTTTTTGGCACATGATGTTATGCAGATCTTTTAACCTACTCCAAGATTAATCTAACCCTTCAATCCTACATTCAATCCTCATCTAGGGAGGCTATTTGGGTGGAATTGAGGAATGGAAAGGTGTAGTAACACTAATAGAGGTGTATTACAGACCACCTAATGGGGAGCAAGAATTGGAGGAGCAAATTTGTAAAGAGATAGCAGCTATTTGTAGTAAACACAGGGTTGTGATTGTGGGAGATTTTAATTTTTCACACATAGATTGGGAAGCCCATACCGTAAAAGGGATGGGCGGTTTGGAGTTTTTAAAATGTGTGCAGGATAATTCTGTGAAGCAATACATAGAGGTGCCGACTAGAGAAGAGTTGGATCTCCTGTTAGGGAATGAGATAGGTCAGGTGATAGAGGTATGTGTTGGGGAACACTTTGTGTCCAGTGATCAAAATGCTATTAATTTCAATATAGTTATGGAGAAGGATAGGACTGGACCCAGGGTTGAGAAAGGCTAACTTTCAGGAGATGGAGATGCAAAAGGATTTAGAAGGAGTGGATTGGGACAATTTGTTTTATGGGAAGGATGTAATAGAGAAATGGAGGTCGTTTAAAGGGAAAATTTTGAGGGTACAGCAGCTTTATGTTCCTGTTAGGTTGAAAGGAAAGGTTAAAAGTTTGAGAGAGCCATGGTTTTCAAGGGATATTGGAAACTTGGTTCGAAAAAAGAGAGAGATATACAATAAATATAGGCAGCATGGCAGTAAATGAGGTGCTCGAAGAATATAAAGAATATAAAAAGAATCTTAAGAAAGAAATTAGAAAAGCTAAAAGAAGATATGAGGTTGCTTTGGCAAGTAAGGTGAAAGTAAATCCAAAGTGTTTCTTCATCTATATTAATAGCAGAAGGATAGTGAGGGATAAAATTGGTTCCTTAGAGAATCAGAGTGGACAGCTATGTGTGTAATCAAAAGAGATGTGAGAGATTTTGAACAATTTCTTTTCTTTGGTATTCATGAAGGAAAAGGATATTGAATTGTGTAAGGTAAGGGAGATGAATATTGAAGTTATGGAAACTATGACGATTAAAGAGGAGGAAGTGCTGGCACTTTTAAGGAAAATAAAGGTGGATAAATCTCCAGGTCCTCCTGACAGGATAGTCCCTAAGACCTTGTGTGAAGTTAGTGTAGAAATAGCAGGGGCTCTGACAGAAATATTTCAAATGTCATTAGAAACGGGGATGGTGCCGGAGAATTGGCGTATTGCTCATGTTGTTTCATTGTTTAAAAAGGGTTCTAAGAGTAAACCTAGCAATTATAGGCCTGTCAGTTAGACATCAATGGTGGGTAAATTAATGGAAAGTATTCTTAGAGATGGTGTATGTAATTATCTGGATAGACAGGGTCTGATTAGAAACAGTCAACGTGGATTTGTGCATGAAAGGTCGTGTTTGACATACTTTATTGAATTTTTTGAAGAGGTTAGTAGGAATGTTGACGAGGGTAAAGCAGTGGATGTTGTCTATATGGACTTCAGTACGGCCTTTGACAAGGTTCTGCTTGGAAGGATAGATCATGCTTGACTAATCTATTGGAATTTTTCGAGGATGTAACCAGGAAGTTAGACAAGGGAGATCCAGTGGATGTTGTGTACCTCGATTTTCAGAAGGCATTTAATAAGGTCCCACATAGGAGATTGTTGGGTAAAACCAAAGCTCGTGGCATTGGGGGGAAGACATTGACATGGATAGAAAACTGGTTGGCAGATAGAAAGCAAAGGGTAGCGGTGAATGGGTGTTTCTCGGAATGGCAGGTGGTGACTAGTGGGGTGCCACAGGACTCGGTATTGGGACCACAGCTGTTTACAATTTACGTCAACGATTTAGATGAAGGCATTGAGAATAACATCAGCAAGTTTGCTGCTGGTACTAAGCTGGGTGGCAGTATGACATGTGATGAGGATGTTAGAAGAATTCAGGGTGACTTGGATAGGCTGGGTGAGTGGGCAGATACTTGGCAGATGACACTTAATGTGAATAAGTGTGAGGTTATCCACTTTGGGAGTAAGAACAGGAAGGCAGATTATTATCTGAATGGTGTAAAGTTAAGTAAGGGAGAAATACAAAGACATCTAGGAGTCCTTGTTCATCAGTCACTGATGGTGAATGAGCAAGTACACCAGGCAGTGAAGAAGGCTAATGGAATGTTGGCCTTTATTGCAAAGGGAATTGAGTACAAGAGCAAGGAAATCCTCTTGCATTTGTACAGGGCCCTGGTGAGACTACACCTGGAGTATTGTGTACAGTTTTGGTCTCAAGGGTTATGGAAGGACATCCTGGCTGTAGAGGAAGTGCAGCGTAGATTCACAAGGTTAATTCCTGGGATGTCAGGACTGTCTTATGCAGAGAGGTTAGAGAGACTGGGCTTGTACACACTGGAATTAAGGAGATTGAGAGGGGATCTCATTGCAACATATAAGATTATTAAGGGACTGGACAAGATAGAGGCAGGAAATATGTTCCAGATGCTGGGAGAGTCCAGTACCAGAGAGCATGGTTTGAGAATAAGGGGTAGGTCATTTAGGACAGAGTTAAGGAAAAACTTCTTCTCCCAGAGAGTTGTGGGGGTCTGGAATGCACTGCCTCGGAAAGCAGTGGAGGCCAATTCTCTGGATGCTTTCAAGAAGGAGCTAGATAGGTATCTTATGGATAGGGGAATCAAGGGATATGGGGACAAGGCAGGAACCGGGTATTGATAGTAGATGATCAGCCATGATCTCAAAATGGCGGTGCAGGCTCAAAGGGCCGAATGGTATACTTCTGCACCTGTTGTCTATTATCTATTGATAGTTAGTTCAATCTTTAAGTGTTAATATTGAAGTAGTAAAATGGATTCAACAGTGGCTGGATTGGAGATACCAAAGAGTAGTGGTGGATAACTGGAGGCCGGTGACTAGTGGTGTGCCTTAGGGATCTGTACTGGGTCCAATGTTGTTTGTCATATACACTAATGATCTGGATGATGGAGTGGTAAATGGAATTAGTAAGTATGCAGATGATATTAAGGTAGGTGGCATTGTATTATTGTATCTTGTATTAGTAATTGCCACACTGAGGGGTTAGCTGTCCTCTCTGTCTACATCACTTACCTTATGCACTTCCATGGGAGTGGGAGAGGGAAAGTCGGAGAAAAGACAGAAGGGAAGGAAATACAACTGACTTTTAGCATCTCAATATCACATAGGTTTTTTAGCCATATAAACCATATAACCATATAACAATTACAGCACTGAAATAGGCCATCTCGGCCCTTCTAGTCCATGCCGAATGCCTACTCTCACCTAGTCCCACTGGCCTGCACTCAGCCCATAACCCTCCATTCCTTTCCTGTCCATATACCTATCCCATTCTACTTTAAATGACAATATCAAACCTGCCTTTACCACTTCTACTGGAAGCTCATTCCCCACAGCTACCACTCTCTGAGTAAAGAAATTCCTCCTTGTGTTACCCTAAACTTTTGCCCCCAACTCCCAACTCATGTCCTCTTGTTTGAATCTCCCCTACACTCAATAGAAAAAGCCTATCAACGTCAAATCTATCTATCCCCCTCATAATTTTAAATACCTCTATCAGGACCCCCTAAACCTTCTACACTCCAAAGAATAAAGACCTAACTTGTTCAACCTTTCCCTGTAACTAAGGTGCTGAAACCCAGGTAACATTCTAGTAAATCTCCTCTGTACTCTCTCTATTTTGTTGACATCTTTCCTATAATTTGGTGACCAGAACTGTACACAATACTCCAAGTTTGGCCTTACAGATGCCCTGTACAATTTTAACATTACATCCCAACTCCTATAATCAATGAAGGTCAGCATACCAAAAACTTTCTTCACCACCCTATCCATATGAGATTCCACTTTCAGGGAATGATGCACCATTATTCCTAGATCACTCTGTTCTACTACATTCTTCAATGCTCTGCCACTTACCATGTATGTCCTATTTTGATTATTCCTACCAAAATGTAGCTCCTCATACTTATCAGCATTAAACTCCATCTACCATCTTTCAGTCCACTTTTCTAACTGGCCTAAATCTCTCTGCAACCTTTGAAAATCTACTTCATTATCCACAATGCCACCTATCTTAATGATTTCAAAATGATTTTGAAATGCAGTTATACAGAGTGCAGATGATTAATAACAACTTAAGAGACTAATAAACCTTTCTCGGGCTTCCATCTGGGTGCAGGTATCGATTATAACTGGCATTTCAATGACAAAATCAGCCATCTTCTTCAGGGATGATACCTGGGCAAGTCTAGCCTGGTGGTATTTCTAACCCTGTAGTCCGTACCTCCAGTGGTTAGTTCTCATCCAATCAGCTTTCTGCTCTCCCACCTTGTTCACAATCGATTCCAGTTCTCACGTAGAACGAGACTTTCGTCTTTCTTAAAATTCTTTTCCTCAAGTATTATTTCAATTACTTCCTTTACCAAGCGGTCCCAAAAACCATTAGTGCGGCACTGTACTTTTGTGCTGTCAAAGTCCATCCTGGGGCATTGTGAGTGCAATGTTCTACTACTGTCGATTTCTCCAGGTAGACCTACTGTGCTCCCTTTCACCGTGCACCCCGTCTGGCCGATATATGCTGCTCTGTGTTCACAGCCAGCTGACCTAAATCCCAGATCATCTTTGACCCAGGTAGGCTATGACTTGAGTTTCCTTATAGGATAGATGGCATTAGTCTGGTATTTCTTCAGGATCCCGGCAATCCTTCCAGAAACCGTTGAAATATGGGGAGGACAGGCGACAGCGATGTCTTCCTCCTCATTGTTACGTTTCCTGGTTTTTAAGGGCCTCCTGATTAATGCAATTCACCTTGTAGCCATTCTATAGGAACATCATGCATAATTGTCTTACTTCTTCGGGGAGACTCTCCGGGCCCAAAGTAGTTTTTTCACGATTAATCAAAGTAGAAAGACCTGCTCTAGGTTGGGAGGCATGATGGAGGCTGATATTGTTGAGGTGTGAGTCCGTGTGAGTGTGTTGCCCCGACTGATGCCAGTCCAAGGCTACCACCTGGTTTAATAAGGTAATACTCAGAACGATCATGATCTTATTATTAAACAGCAGACAATGAAGTGGCTTTACTTTGCACGCATTTTAAATGTATATGTTGATTATGTTGATATAGTATTAGAAAGATATTTGTTAGGCACAGACTAGAAGGGCTGAGATGGTCTGTTTCTGTGCTGTAATTGTTATATGGTTATATGTTTATATCACATGTGCCAGTGTCCATTTCTTTCAGGCTTGCTGTATTTCTAAAGGACTGAAGCATAGGGGTTGTGGGGGGGGGGGGGGGGGTGGAGAGAGAGGAAGACTTCAGGATGATTTGACATCACCTGCACTTCAGCAATGAATAAAGACAATCAAGCGCTAGACCACCCTACCACATTCCTGGAAGCTGGTTGACCATTTATTGTGTAGGCCAGCTCACCTTCCGTGTCATTTTATCCTGTCTGCTCTTTCTTAGCATTCTTCTTGAAAGAAGGAATTCTCCCAATGGATTCCAGTTCCTATTGAAGCATTCCAAAGACTGCAAGGATTTTTATTTGGATTTCTGATACTTCCCTTTAAATTTTGCCAATATAACACTTCTGCCACTGAGGTCCTGCTTTGCATATGATTAAAAATGCAATGTGGTAAATAAATAATTAAGCAGAAAAGGTGACAGTAGAAAATCACGTCCACAATTACCACTGCAGTTGCTTTTTCTCAGTTTCTTAATGATTCAAGGCAAAATTATATCAATCACCAGATCAACTCCACAGAGTCCACTCACCTGACAGAAGGATTAACATCGATCTGCATCCTATGCTGCTCATTAATTCCCTCTGCAGCCACAATATTTTTCTGTCAGGTTAAAAGGCCAGTCATTTAAACTGAGGTGCAAAGGAGTTGCTGTCTTTAGGGTTTGGGTAATCTCTGGAATTTTGTGGAGCTTTATGAAAAGAAATTAAAGAAGGAAGTTGAATTATTTTTCTCCAATGTACAATAGAAGAATGAAAAGTTTGTTTTGCATGCCATCTTTGTACATCATTCATCACATCAGTACGTTGAGGTGGAACAAGGGGAAACAACAACAGAATGCAAAATATTGTGTTCTAGCTACAGAGAAATGCAGTGTCAGAAGGAGGTAGATTGTTAAGTCAAGATTCCACTTTAATATATTATGAGTCAGTTCAGTAGTTTATAGCAGCAGGACTGAAGCTGCCTTTGAGCTTAATGGTACAGGCTTTAGATGTTTCAGAAAGGACAGGGAGGGAGGCAAAAGAGAGGGCGTGGCTCGACTGATCAGAGATAGCGTCACGGCTGCAGAGAGGTCATGGAGGGATTGTCCACTGAGTCTCTGCGAGTGGAAGTTAGAAACAGGAAGGGGTCAATAACTCTACCGGGTGTAATTTATAGACCATCCAACAGTGACAGGGGCATCGAGGAGCAGATAGTAAGACAGATTCTGGAACAGTGCAAGAATATCAGGGTTGTCATGATGGGTGATTTTTATTTCCCCATTATTGATTGGCATCTCCATAGAACAAGGAATTTAGATGGGGTGGAGTTTGTTAGGTGTATTCAGGAAGGTTTCCAGATAAAATATGTAGATAAGTCTACAGGAGGCAATACTTGATCTGGTATTGGGAAATGAACCTGGTCAGGTGTCAGGTCTCTCAATGGGAGAGCATTTTGGAGACAGTGATCACAATTCTATCACCTTTACAATAGCACTGGAGAGGGACAGGAACAGACAAGTCAGAAAAATGTTTAATTGGAGTAAGGGGAAATATGAAGTTATTAGGCAGGAACTTGGAAGCATAAATTGAGAGCAGATATTCTTAGGGAAATGTACAGCAGAAATTTGGCAAATGTTCAGGGGATATTTGTGTGGCGTTCTATGTGGGTATATTCCGATGAGACAGGGAAATGATGGTAGGGTACAGAAACCATGGTGTACAAAGGCTGCTGAAAATGTAGTCAAGAAGAAAAAGAAATGCTTATGAAAGGTTCAAAAAACTAGGTAATGATAGAGATCTAGAAAACTATAAGACTAGCAGGAAGGAGCTGAAGAATGAAATTAGGAGAGCCAGAAAGGGCCATAAGAAGGCCTTGGCAAGCAGAATTACAGAAAACTCCAAGGCATTCTACAAGTATGTGAAGACCAAGAGGATAAGATGTGAAAACATAGGACCAATCAAGTGTGACAGTGCAGAAGTGTGTATGGAACTGGAAGAGATAGGAGAGTTACTTAATGAATACTTTGCTTCAGTATTCACTATGAAAAAAGACCTTAGTGATTGTACGGATGACTTACAGCGGACGGAAAAGCTTGAGCATATAGACATTGAGAAAGAGGATGTGCTTAAGCGTTTGGAAAGCATCAAGTTGGATAAGTCACCGGGACCAGATGGGTTATACCCCAGGCTACTGTGGGAGGCGAGGGAGGAGATTGCTGAGCCTCTGGAAATGATTTACATCATCAATGGGGACGGGAGAGGTTCCGGAGATTTGGAGGGTTGCAGATGTCATTCCTTTATTCAAGAAAGGGTGTAGAGATATCCCAGGAAATTATAGACCTTTGAGTCTTACTTCAGTAGTTGGTAAGTTGATGGAGAAGATCCTGAGAGGCAAGATCTCCAAGGCAACACTTGGAGAGGCATAATATGATGAGGAGTAGTCAGCATGGATTTGTCAAAGGCAGGTTGTGCCTTACAAGCCCTATTGAATTTTTTGGGGATGTGACTAAACACATTGATGATGGTAGAGCAGTAGACGTAGTGTATATGGATTTCATCAAGGCATTTGATAAGGTACCCCTTGCAAGGCTTATTGAGAAAGTAAGGAGGTATGGGATCCAAGGGGACATTGCTTTGTGGATCCAGAATTGGCTTGCCCACAGAAGGCAAAGAGTGATTGTAGACGGGTCATATTCTGCATGGAGGTAAGTGACCAGTGGTGTGCCATAGGGATCTGGTCTGGCACCCCTTCTCTTTGTGATTTTTTAATAATTAGTAAATTTGCTTATGGCACAAAGGTTGGGGGCATTGTGGATGTTTTGGAGGGCTGTCAGAGGTTACAGTGGTACATCAACAGGATGCAAAACCGGGTTGAGAAGTGGCAGATGGAGTTCAACCCAGATAAATGTGAGGTGGTTCATTTTGGTAGGTCAAATATGATGGCAGAATATAGTATTAATGGTAAGACTCTTGGCAGTGTGGAGGATCAGAGGAATCTTGGGGTCCGATCCTTAGGCCGCTGAAAGTTGCTGCACAGATTGACTGTGTGGTTAAGAAGGCATATGCTGTACTGGCCTTCAACAACCGTGGGATTGAGTTGAAGAGCCGAGAGGTAATGGTACAGCTATATAGGATCCTGGTCAGACCCCAGTTGGAGTACTGTGCTCAGTTCTGGTCTCCTCATTACAGGAAGGATGTGGAAACTATATTAAGGGTGCAGAGGAGATTTACAAGGATGTTGTCTGGATTGGGGAGCATGCCTTATGAGCATAGGTTTTGTGAACTCATCCTTTTCTCCTTGGAGCAGTGGAGGATGACAGTTGACTTGATAGAGATGTATAAGTTGATGAGAGGCATTGATCATGTGGATAGTCAGAGACTTTTTCCCAGGGCTGAAATGGCTAGCACGAGAGGGCACAGTTTTAAGGTGATTGGATGTAGGTACAGAGGAGATGTCAGGGTAAGTTATTACACAGAGGGTGGTGAGTGCATGGAATGGGCTGCCGGTGATGGTGGTGGAGGTGGATACGATAGTGTCTTTTAAGAGACTCTTGGATAGGTATGTGGAGCTTAGAAGAATAGAGGGCTATGGGTAACCTCAGGTAATTTCTAAAGTAAGTATATGTTTGGCACAGCGTTGTGGGCCAAAGGGCCTGAATTGTGCTGTAGGTTTTCTATATTTCAAGTTTTTATATCTTCTGCCTGATGGGAAAGGGGAGAAGAGAGATTGTCCGGGGTGGGTGAGGTATTTGATAATGCTGGCTGCTTTAAGTGCAGGCTGGAAGTTAGAGGCAGGTAAAGTTGATTAAGCTGAGCTTAGCAAAGGTACATGAAGCAGCACCAATGCATTTGTAAATGTAGTGGAGGAAGAATTGGGGATTGAATGTAGAGAGAGTCAGTAACTTCAAGTTCTTTGATGTTACCATATCAAGGGATCTATCCTAGTACCATATGTCCCATCGCAAAGAAGGCACTACAGTGCTTCTACTTTCTTATAAGTTTATGGAGAATCAGCATAAACTTTGACAAACTACTATAGATGCACATTGGACAGTATCCTGACTGATTTAATCATGGCCTGGTATGGAAGCTCCAACACCCAAAACAGAAAAGCCTACAAAAAGTGGTGTATCACAGGTAGAGCCCTGCCCACCATTGAGCACACCTGCAATGAGCACTGTCACAAAAAAAGCAGCATCCGTTATCAAGGACCTCCACCATCCATGCCATGCTCTCTTTTCACTGCTGCCATAGGAAAGAAGGTACAGGAGCCTTAGGTCCCACACCAACTAAGTCAGGAACATTTAATACTCTTCAACCATCAGGCTCCTGGGCCAGCATGGATAACTGCACTCACCCCAACACTGAACTGATTTTACAACCTATGGACTCACTTTAAAGGATTCTACAACTCGTTCTCAGTTTTATTTATGTATTCATCTGTCTATTATTCATTTTTTGTGTATTTGCACTGTTTGTCATCTTTTGGTCACTGGTTGTTTATAAGTCTTTATGTGCGGATTTTCATTGATTCTGAAGTATTTCTCTGTATTACAAAGAACGACTGCAAGCAACTGTATCTCAAGTAGTATACGGTGACATGTAAATACTTTGATAATAAATTCACTCTGAACTTTGAAATTTGAACTTGAATTACTTGGATACACAAGGGAATGAAATGCTGGAATCTGAAGTAAAAAGCAAATCGGTGGAGGAACATAATGAGGTAAGGAGTCTCAACCTGAAAAGTCAACTGGCCATTTCCTTCCATGGATGCTTCAGGTGTCAATGAGTTCCTCTAGCAGTTTGTTTCTTTTTGAATTACCTGTTTGTTCAACTTAAAATTGATTCAAAAGCCATAACTCAAAAGTAAGCATACAAAGAACATCTGCAAACTTTAAAAGTGGAACCTAAGGAAACATCACAGCTCTAGAGAGGGTAAACTTGATCCAAGATTGCTTATTATCATTCATCAATACACTAGTGTAAGGGAGATCAAAATGAACAAAATGATTGTTATTCTGGATCCAATGCAGCATAAAAGCGCAATAAGATATAAAAATACACAATAGGATTCTTCGATATCATTTCCAGCACACAAGTGTGAATGGGAAAGAAATAATTGTTACTCCGGATCCAATACAGCTTAAAAAAACACAATGAGATAAAGAACACAATCATAATGAAATAAACACAATGAATATAAATATGTAAAATAGCTTGTATGTCAATAAAGTGATGCTGGGCACAGGAGTGCCTGTACATTGGGGACTGACAGAAAGTGACGAGGTAGTGGCAGTGGGAAGTGTGCTGGAGGTGTTGATCAGCCTGACGGCTTGGGGGAAATAATTGTTTTTGAGTCTGGCAGTTCTGGTTTGGAGGCTGTGCAGCCTCTCTCTTCCCTGATGAGAGTGGTGTATGAGCAGAGTGGGTGGCCTCTTTCATGACATTGTTGGCCTTTCTCTGGCACAATGTATCTATATCCCTGATGATGGATAGTCTGGTGCCAGTGATATGTGGGGTTCCCAATGTAGAGCCTTCCTATCAGTACAGTTTCCACACCGCACAGTGATGCAGCATGTTAAGATGCTCTCTACTGTGCATCTGTAGGATGACACTCCATATCTGCAGAAAGTACAGGCAAGCAGGGACCATGTATGATAAAATCTGGACATTGGGCCGGGTAACCTACCATGGTTCATGTTTGAATAAGGAAATTTTGATACTCTCAGAAAATACAGCTGGCAATTGGCACATAACAAGGTATTGTAAGAGTAATTAGTTCTGAAGATGATTTGCACTATCATGCAATAGGAGCACCACAAGGATTAAGATGAACCAACAGATAAAACATCCATCATCATTTAAGTAGTCCTGATAAATGTTTATTCTAAATTCCTGTGTGACAATTTTTTTTTAATTTCATAAGCATTTTAGTATAAAATAACCACCTAGACAAGGGAACATTGTTCAGATATTGTTCCTATTGTATACTGGTATACTCCTGACCACATCTCCCCCAGATCCATAACCCATATTTGCATGAAACATATAAGAATCTGAAGATATTTGGCAAGGTGGATTTGGGGAGGTTAAGTCCACTTGTGGAGGGAATCTAGAACTTGGGAGAGTTTTTTTTTCCATGTAGGAAGTTGTTTATTGAAACCGAGATGAAGCCGTTTTCTTTTCTCTCAGTTTCATGGGACTTTGGAATTCTTTTCCTCAAATGGTTGTGAAAACAGGGTCATTGAATATGTTTAACTTCCATGTTAGAAGTGGTCAGGGTGAAAGCAGCTTGCAGAAGGAGACGTGTAGAAATGAACAAATAGCTAAAGTGGAGGAGAGTCACATTTTATGTTGCAGGTTTGAGAATTGTGGATCATGTTGATCACGGTGCATTGGTATGGTCTCATAGGCAGCACTGACTAGCTCAACCTCCTTTTTCAAGCTAGAAGCACAGGGTCATAAAGTACATGGTCATTGTTCTTGTCAGGGATAATGAACAGGCTGGTACCTATCCAGAGCTGCCTGTCAGCCATTCATAAAATAGTTAAATGTTCCCCTTATATTTATTTGTAAAACAGCTGGGTTGGATACTCATCTAAATATTGGAATCAATTATGAATGTTATTGGTTTGAAATCAGCTGGAGAAAATGCAGGAGGTTTTAATAAAGAATTATCTCTTTGGAACCAATGGCTGTGGGATTGGTTGCCTAAAACTGTTGATGACTCTCTCACCCCCAGTGGAATAGATGGGTGCAGTAAGGAAAATTTGAAGGTGTCCTCGAACACTCCAGCCAGTTAGTTGGCACTCTATTTTTCTCTTATCGAATCTGCACCACTCTGCTTTGATTTCATTGGTTCTATCTTGTCTGTACCCGTTTTCCATCAGATCTCGCCTAAGGCCTGAGGCTGAGCTGACACCAAATAAGGATTTGTACCTCCCTGTCACTTCTGCTGTTTTCTCCGAAGTCACATTGATTCAAAACAATTCCACTGGGCCCAGGGCAGCTGCAGGACTTTGGACACCACTGCGAACAGACTGTCCTTTCATTACTCTGTGCTTCTCTTGCCTACAGTACTGCAGCCTGAGCATAGATTTGGTTTTCATCTTCTGTTGTGCTTAAAAATATTAATTCTGAATTAATACCGGTTTTGGCTTCAAGTATTTTTATTTGGTCTATGGCTTTGAGTCATAGAATCACTGAGTAAGACAGTATTTATTAATAGAAGCAAGCCCTTCGGCCTGACT
The DNA here is from genome assembly GCF_030144855.1 of Hypanus sabinus. Classification (NCBI taxonomy): domain Eukaryota; kingdom Metazoa; phylum Chordata; class Chondrichthyes; order Myliobatiformes; family Dasyatidae; genus Hypanus; species Hypanus sabinus. The sequence goes on along the minus strand of NC_082710.1, from coordinate 85,068,719 downwards.
GTTCCATATACTGACCACAGCATCCTTCCTGGTAGTTTCCTGCCACTCCCCTCCATGTACCTATCCAAATGCATCTTAAATGTTGCAATTATACCTGCCTTGATCACTTCCTCTGCCAGTTCACTCCAGGTACTCTGTGCATCTGACTTCCTGTCAGAACGCCAGCAGGTGGTAAGAGTGGGCTCCCTCACCTCTGATTCTCAACCCAGGAGCCACTCAGTGCTGTGTACTAAGTCCCCGCTTTTACTCCCTGAATACCCAGGGGTGTGCTGCCACCCACAGCTCTAATCTGTTAATTAAATTTGCCGACGATACTACATTGTTTGGCCTAATCTCAAAAAATAATGAGGTGGCTTATAGGGAAGAAGTCATGTGACACAGTGGTGTCAAGAAAACAGCCCCTTGTTGCAAAAACAAAGGAGCTGGTTGTGGATTACAAGAGGAATGGAGACAGGCTAACTGTTATTGATATCAATGGATCTGGGGTTGAGTGGGTGAACGGCTTCAAGTTCCTCAGCATCCACATCACCAAGGACCTCACGTAATCTGTACACAGCAGCTGTGTGGTGAAAAGGCATAACAGTGCCTCTTTCACCTTAGACGGTTGAGGAAGTTTGATATGGGTCCCCAAATCCTAAGAACTTTCTACAGGGGCACAATTGAGAGAACCTTGACTGGCTGTATCACTGCCTGGTATGGGAACTGTACTTTCCTTAATCGCAAAGAGGATTCCGCAGAGTGGTGCGGACAGCCCAGCAAATCTGTGGTTGGGAACTCCCCATGATTCAGGGCATTACAAAAACAAGTGTGAGAAAAGGGTCCGAAGGATCATTGGGGACCAGAGTCACCCCAACCACAATCTATTCAAGTTGCTACCATCCAGGAAATGGTACCACAGCACAAAAGCCAGGACCAACAGGCTCCAGGACAACTTCTTCCACTAGGCTATCAGACTGATTAACATGTTGATTTGATTGTATTTCTATGTTACACTGACTGTTCTATTTATTATAAATTACTGTTATGAATGAGGAGCAACTCTGATGGGCAGAAGGGTACAGAATCGCCAATGCCCCCCCCTTTGGAGAATTGCAAATCGCTACTATTCGGATGCTGTTATCAAAGGAAATGAGAGAGATAAACAGCTCATACAAATTTATGAGACAGAGGCACAGCACTGGTTGGAATGTCTCCTATTGACAAAGAGAGAGATTACTGCTATTGTCTCTTGGAGAAGGAACTGTGTATTGAGTACTGTTCCATTCATTGAAACCTCTCAGGGGGCAACCAGAGTGGTCTGGTTGAGGGATTGCATCATCCCAACCTGAGTGACATCTGAGACCCCATGAGTGAAGGTAAAAGTAGGGGTCTGGGGAAGACCCCTCAGACGCACCAGGAGAAACGTTACGAGACTGGTGGGGGCTTGTGTGTGTGTCCACCCTTGCCTGGGTGACGAGACCTCCACAGAACGGTCTAGCTAAAGGACGGAGATGGATCAAAATCGTAAAAGGAAAGTCGGCAAGTTACTCTCTCTCTCTCTCTCCAAAAATTGCAACACAGTGATCAACAACGACTGCAGCCTATATGAACTGAACTGAACTTTATATTTCCATCGGACAATTCATTATCCCCTAGACAACAATAGAGCTTATTTCTTATTGATTATTATTATACCCGCACTTTTAGGTTTAGTATTGATGACGTATATTATCTGTATATTTGCATTGATATTAATTTTGTGTATTTTTACTAATAAATACTGTTAAAAATAGTATCATCAGACTTCAACGGCTACTCCTATCTTTGCTGGTAAGACACCTAGATACGGGGTTCATAACATTACTATGATTTCGCATTTAGACAGAGACGTAATGTAAAGATTTTTTACTCCACATGTATGTGAAGGATGTAAGAAATAAGTTGATTCAATTCAATTCAAGTTATCTCTCAGATCTCTTTTAAATTTCTCCCTTCTCATCTAGATGTGGACTTCCCCAAACGTGCAGGAAAGAGAATGACCATCCATCTTATCTATACCCCTTATAATTGTATTATAACCATATAACCATATAACAATCACAGCATGGAAACAGGCCATCTCGGCTCTCCTAGTCCGTGCCGAACTCTTAATCTCACCTAGTCCCACCTACCCGCACTCAACCCATAGCCCTCCACTCCTTTCCTGTCCATATACCTATCCAATTTTACCTTAAATGACACTACTGAACTGGCCTCTACTACTTCTACAGGAAGCTCATTCCACACAGCTATCACTCTCTGAGTAAAGAAATACCCCCTCGTCTTTCCCTTAAACTTCTGCCCCCTAACTCTCAAATCATGTCCTCTAGTTTGAATCTCCCCTACTCTCAATGGAAATAGCCTATTCACGTCAACTCTATCTATCCCTCTCAAAAATTTAAATACCTCAATCAAATCCCCCCCTCAACCTTCTACGCTCCAATGAATAGAGACCTAACTTGTTCAACCTTTCTCTGTAACTTAAGTGCTGAAACCCAGGTAACATCCTAGTAAACATCCATTATTTTTTATGAGGTAACCTTTCATTCTCCTAAGCTTCAAGGAATAAAAATCAGGTATGGCCAAACTCTCTCCTCATAGCTGAGGACCTGCAGCCCAGTCAGCATCTTCATAAATCTCTTCTACACTCTCTCCAGTTTAACAATAGCTTTCCTATACAGGTATCCCTGCTTTTTGAAAGTTTGCTTTATGCCACTTCGCTTTTACGAAGGACCTCCGCAACTTCTGCCACCTTCAACAGGACCACACCAATAAGCACATCTTTTCCTCTCTACCCCCTCTGCTTTTTGCAGGGATTGTTCCCTCCGTGACTGCCTGGTCCACATGTCCCTCCCCACAGATCTCCCATCTGGCACTTATCTCTGCAAGCTTCAGTGCTACACCTGTCCCTACACCTCCTCTCTTACCACCATTCAGGGCCCCAAACAGTCCTCCCAGGTGAGGCAACACTTCGCTTGTGAGTCTGTTAGGTAATCTATTGCATCCGGTGCTCCCGGTGCGGCCTCCTCTACATTGGCAAGACCCAACGCAGATTGGGGGACCGCTTCGTCGAGCACCTCCGTTCCGTCTGCCACAACAGACAGGATCTCCCGGTTGCCACCCACTTCAACTCTGCTTCACATTCCCATTCAGATATGTCCATACATGGCTTCCTCTACTGCCATGATGAGGCCAAACTCAGGTTGGAGGAACAACATCTCATATACCGTCTGAGTAGACTCCAGCCCCTTGGTATGAACATTGAATTCTCCAACTTCCGGTAATTTCTTCCCACTCCGTTCCCCCAATACACTTCCACTCTGCCTCCTCTTCTAGCTGCCTATCACCTCTCTCATGATTCTGCCTTCTTCTACTACCCATAGTGCTTTCTCCTTAGATTCCTTCTTCACCTTTCCTGCCTATCCCCTCCCTGCTTCCCCTCCCCCACCCCATGATCTTTTGTCTGATTGGTTTTTCACTGTACCTTCCCCCCTCTCCCCACCTTCTTTATAGGGCCCCTGCTCCCTCCTTCCTCAGTCCTGATGAAGGGTTTCGGCCCGCAACATTGACTGCTCACTTCAACGGATGCTGCCCGATGTGCTGAGTTCATTCAGCTTGTTTGTATGTGTATATTAGTACCTGTTTTTGCTTACCGAAAGAAATCCAGAGGATTTTTGCTTTTATGAAAAAAGGCAAAAAGCGAAAATAGCGTTCAGTGCTTGTTTCTATAGCGAGCCGTTATAGAGGCAGCGCGCACCCTGAGCAGCGAGAATGACGCCACCAAGCTCCTTCCCCGGGAGCTACACTCAGCATCTCAGCACCAAGCTGCCATAGCTTTGAACTGCGTCTGTGAGCATCTGTGCTTTATCTCGATTTACTTTCTGCATCCATTAGCAAGATGTGTCCTAAGGTATCAGAAAAAGCCTAAGAGACATCATAAAGGTGTTACGCTTAACATTAAACTGGAGGTAATTAAGCGTTTCAATCGTGGTGAATGAAATAAAGACATTGCGCGTGCATTGAACTTGCGTGAGTAAGTGAAAAAACACCGTACACGCATTATTTCTGCTTTATATAAGCCGTGTATTTATCATATCATTCCTGCTTTTACTATATGTTAGCGTTATTTGGTATGAATTGGTACATTATTTTTTGGGTTTGTGAATGCTCAAAAATTTTTCCCATATAAATTATTGTTAATTGCTTCTTCGCTTTACACCATTTTGGCTTACGAAAGGTTTCATAGGAACGCTCTACTTCCGGATAGCGGGAGAAACCTGTAACAGCATGACCAAAACTGTATAGAATAATCTAAGCATGATCTCACAAATTACTTGTAAAACTGCAACATAATTTTGCTACTCCTAAACGAAGATCAGGGTGTTAAATCCATTCTTCATCACAATGCCCACATCTCTTCAGCTTAAGTTTCACAAGGCCATAAGAGTTAGGACCAGAATTGGTGGGCCGAAATGGCTGATCCATTTTCCTTTTAACCCTATCTCCCTGTAATGTTTCACACCCTGACTTAAAGAACATAGAAATCTACAGCACGTCTAATGCCCTTTAGCCCACAAAGTTGTGCTGACTGTGTAACCTACTCTAGAAACTGCCTAGAATTACCCTACCGCATTGCTCTCTATATTTCTAACCTCCATGTACCAATCTAAAAGTCTCTTAAAAGGCTCTATTGTATTTGCCTCCACCACCGTTGCCAGCACTGCATTCCAAGTACCCACCACACTCTGTGGAAAAAGTTACCTCAGACAACCCCCGTACCTGCTTCTAAGCACCTCAAAACTGTGCCCCCTCATGTTAGTCATTTCAGCCCTGGGAAAAAGCCTCTGTCTGTCCACATGGTCAATGCCTCTCATCATCTTATACACCTCTATCAGGTCACCTCTCATCCTCCTTCACCCCAAGGACAAAAAGGCCAAGTTCACTCAACCTATTCTCATAAAGCATCTCTCCAATCCAGGAAACATCCTTGTAAATCTCCTCTGCACTCTCTCTATGGTATCCATATCCTTCCTGTAATGAGGTGAAGAGAACTGAACACGGTCTTGAACTCAATCCCATGCTTGATGAAGGCCAACACATCATACGCCTTCTTAACAACACTGTCAACCTGCGCAGCAGCTTTGAGTGTCCTATGGACATAGACCCCAAGGTTTCTCTGATCCTCCATACCACCAAGAGTCTTACCAGTGATACTATATTCTGTCTTCAAATTTGACCTACTGAAATGAACCACTTCAAACTTATCTGGGTTGAACTCCATCTGCCACTTCTCAGCCCAGTTCTGCATCCTATTGATGAATCCCTGTAAGCTCTGACACCCCTCCAGACAACACCCCCAACCAATGTGTCATCAGAAAACTTACTAACCCACCCTTCCACTTCTTTATCCAGGTCATTTATAAAAATCACAAAGTCCTAGAATAGATCCCTACGGAACACCACAGGTCACCTTCCTCCATGCAGAATACGAACCATCAACAACTACGCTTTGCCTTCTGTGGGCAAGCCAATTCTGTATCCAGAAAGCAAGGTCCCCTTGGATCCCATGCCTCCTTATTTTCTGAATGAACCTTGCATGGGGAACCTTATCAAATGCATTACTGAAGTCAATATACACTACATCCATGGCTCTAACTGCATCCTCAAAGAATTCAATCAGGCTTGTAAGGCACTATTTGCCCTTGACAAAGCCATGCTGATTATCCCTGATCAGATTATATTTTTCAAAATGCTCATACATCCTGCCTCTCAGGATCTTCTCCAATAACTTGCCCATCATTGAAGTGAGACTCACTGGTCTATAATTTCCTGGGTTATCTCTACTACCTTTCTTGAAAAGGGAACAACATTTGCCACCCTCCAATCCTCCAGTACTTTTCTTGTCCCTATTGATAATGCAAAGATCATCAATATGTTTTATGAAGAATCTATCTATTTGCCCCTTAAATACACTCAATGACCTGACCTTGACAGCTGCCTATAGTAATGAATTCCATAGATTTGCCACCCTCATTAAAGAAATTCCATCTTACCTCCATTCTAAATGGACATCCCTCAATCCCGATGCTGTGTTCTTTGGTCTTAGACTGTCACACTACAGGAAGTACCCTTTCCATATTTACTCTAGGTCTTTCAATATTTGATGTGTTTCAATGAGATGCCCCTCATTCTTCTAAATTCCAGTAAGTGGAGGCCCAGCACCATAAAACACTCCTCATATGAAAAACCTTTCATTCCCAGAATCATTTTTAAGAACCTCCTTTGAGCCCTCTCCAAAGTCAGCACATCCTTTCTTAGATTAGGTACTCAAAACTGATCACAATACTCCAAGTGAAATCTCACCAGTGCCTTATAAAGCCTTAGCATTATGTAATTGTTTTCATATTCTAGTTCTCTCAAAAGGAATGTTAACATTGCATTTGTCTTCCTTACCACTGTCTCAATCTGCAAGTAAACCTTTAGTGAATCCTGCACAAAAAATCTCCAGACTCTTTGCACCTTGGATTTTTGATTTTTTTCTGTTCATAAAATAGCCTACACTTTTATTCCTTCAACCAAAGTGTATGACTATATACTTCCTGACACAGTATTCCATCTGCCAATTCTCTGCCCATTCCCTAATCTGTCCAAGTCCTTCTGCATCCGACCACTTCCTTAGCATTACCAGGCCATCCACTTATATTTCATTTCATCTGCAAACCTGGCCACAAAGCCATCAATTCTGTCATTCAAATCATTTCCATATAACATAAAAAGAATTGGTCCAAACTTCGACCACTGCAGAACACCGCTAGTCACTGGCAGCCAACCAGAAAATGCCGTCTTTATTCTCACTCTTTGCCCCCTTCCTATCAGCCAGTGCTCAATCCATGCCAGTATCTTTCCTGTAATACCACCGGCTCTTATCATGTTACATAGACTCAAGTGCGGAAACTTGTCAAAGGCTTTCTGAAAATCCAAGTAACAGCATCCACCAATTCTCCTTTTGTCTATTTTACTTGTTATTTCCTCAAAGAATTCCAACATATTTGTCAGGCAAGATTTTTCTCTGAGGAAGCCATGCTGACTTTGATCTATTTTACTATGTGTTTCTAAGTATCCCGAAACTTCATCCTTAACAATTGAATCCAATATCTTCTCAACCACTTTTCTTTCTTCTGCCTTCCTCACTTCTGAAAGAGTGGATTGACATTTGTCATTTTCCAGTTCTCTGGAATCACGGCAGATTCTAGTGAGTCAAGAAAGACTAATACCTCCACATTCTCTTCAGCAACCTCTTTCAGAACCCTGGAGTGTGGTCCATCTAGTCCAGATGACGTATCTTCCTTCAGACCTTTCAGCTCCCCAAGCATCTTATCCCTACTAATAGTAACTGCACTCTCTTCTGCCTCCGGTACTCTTAAACTCCCAGCATACTGCTAGCATCTTCCACAATGAAGACTGACACAAAGTACTTACTCAGTTTGTCCACCATTTCTTTGTACCCCTTTACTAAATCTCCAGCATCAATGTCCAGTAGTTTGATAACTCATCCCGCATCTCTTTTACTCTTTGTAAGATAGAAGTAAGAAAGTTGTTTCCATTGGTGAGAAATTGGGTGAGGCAAGAACTAGGAAACATTGCTTAAGATTCAGGGGATTTAGGACAGAGATGGGGAGAAACTGTTTTTCCCAGAGAGTGGCAAATCTGTGGAATTCTCTGCCCAGGGAAGCAGTTGAGGCTTCCTCACTAAATATATTTAAGAAACAGTTAGATGGATTTTTACATAGTAGGGGAATTAGGGGTTATATGGGAAAGGCAGGTGGATGGAACAGAGTTTACGGACAAATCAGCCATGATCTTATTGAATGGCAAGGCAGGCTCAATAGGCTGGATGCCCTACATCTGCTCCTATTTCTTTTGTTCTTATATTTATATATCTAAAGAAACTTTTAGTATCTTCTTTGATATTATTGGCTAGCTGATCTTCACTTTTCCTCCTCAGGGCTATTTTGTTTGTCTTCTGTTGGTTTTTAGAAGTTCCCCAATCTTATAAATTCCCACAAATGCCGTTCAATTATATGGCCTCTCATATCTTATATGAGGTCACGTCCTCTGCCATGACAGGCAAGCCTTTCCAGTGGGCAAGTGGAATGCATTTGGCAAAACCGTTAAACCCTTGGGAATTGCCAACAAATAAAAAGAGATGTTCAGTTCTTTTGTTTGTGCATAAGAGGGGAGCCGATCATGGGAATAATGCAGGTATCTAGTGACCTCTTGGCTGGTGAATGTGGTTGATCATTGTACAGATAGTGCATAAGCATCAATAAATAGTGTATATGTCATTCATAAGTGGCAATACATCATATATGTCACAATGGTACCTTTAAATCTTTCACCACCACCGGTTGTATTAAAATAATATTTGACAAGTTTGTCACCAGTTATTGATGAGTAAACTTACTCTTGGTGGCCACTTTATTAGGTATACTTGTACACCTGTTTGTTAATGTGAATGTTTAATCAGCCAATCATGTGGCAGCAACTCAATGTATTAAAGCATGTGGACATGATCTCATGTGTTGTTCAGACCAAACACCAGAATGTGCAAGAAATGTGATCTAAGTGATTTTGAGCATGGAATGAATGTTGATGCCATACAGGGTGATTTGAGTTTCTCAGAAATCGCTGACCAGAAGTTGACTGTAATTCAAATAATCATGTGTTAAAACAGTGGTGTACAGAATAATATGTCTGGATGCACAACATGTCAAACCTTGAAGTGGATGAGTTATAGAAACAGAAGACCATGAACATTAGGTTCAGAAGGTTATTAATAAAGAGGCCACTGAGATTATTTCTGGTGAATTGTGATCGAGCCAAACATCATATTGTGTATTTCTTCAAAAATATTCAGGAAGATTAGTTAGGCATTTATTTCCTTGGTAGCTTCCAGCAAAATAATTAAATCCTGGCTTATAATTATTTATCTGAATAATACAATTCTTCTGTTTATATCACAATTTCTCACAATGCCCTTATCTAAAGAACATCGGTCAAATGTAGGCAAATGTGTGTAAAAAAATACACAAGTTCTTTAAAGATTCTGAAAACTTCATTATAGATGATAATTTTGCAATCCAAATAATTCTGTTTCATTGTCTGTATAATGGAAACAGCGGGTAGTAAAAATCAGGCAACCTGTGTAGTTTGCTCAATTTTCCATTCAATTGATGTGACAGATGGAAGGCAAAGAAGTGTGGAAAATCTCCAGCTTTTGATGATACTGTGCTTACTTTATAACCAAAAGAACAGGATAATGATTCTGTCAAAACTAATAAACATAAAGCATCGATGAAAATTATGATCAGCTCAGCAGTTTTAAACTTCAAACTCCTTTTGCTGCACTTCTCCACTGTCTTTCTTTTAAGGTGATGGAAGATACATCTGATGTCTCTCGGCTTGTACTCACTGGAGTTCAGAAGAATGAAGGGGGTGGGATCTCATTCAAACTGATTGAGTATTGAAAGGTCTACATTAAGTGGACATGGAAAGGATAGTTCCTACAGTGAGAGAGTCTAAGACCAGGGGGAACAGTCTCGGAATAGAACGATTTCCCTTTAGAACAGAGACGAGGCGAACGAGGAGAGCCAGAGGGTGGTGAATCTGTGGAACTCATTGCCATATATGGTTGTGTACATCAATACATTGGGCATATTAAAAGCAGTGGTTGATATGTTCTTAATTAGTAAAGTCATCAAAGGTTATGAAGAGAATGCTGGAGATGGGGTTGAAAGAGATCAGCTATGATGGAATGGCAAAGCAGACTTGATAAGCTAATGGTATTCTGCTCCAATGTCTTATGGTCTTGCATGCTCCTACCTCACTCTCCTCACTACAAATGCCGTCTACACTCCTTCCTCTACCACTAATTCCTGAATGTGGTGCAGTTACTGAACCAGACTGATGTGATCAGTGGAATCTTACCTGGATGCAAAGTGTCCTAAAACATCTGAAAAATATGCTTTTGTTCTGGTCTAATATGTTTTTACAGGTTGTAGATCTCATTTTGAAACTGAAAATGGATGTTCTGCTTTTAAGACCATAAGATATATGAGCAGAATTAGACCATTTGGTCAATCAGTTCTGCTCTCCCATTTCATCATTGCTGATCCAACTTTTCTCTCAGCCCCAATCTCCTGCCTTCTCCCTGAATCCCTTCATGCCCTGACCAGTCAAGAACCTATCAATCTCTGCTTTAAATATGCATAAAACCCTGGCCTCTACAGCTGCCTGCGGCAAAGAATTCCACAGCAACAAATTCTCATTTCCACCATCTAGAACATTGATGAATAGCATAAAAAGAATCGGTCCCAATGCTGACCCCTGTGGAAAACCACTAGGCACTGGAAGCCAACCAATAAAGGCTCTCTTCATTCCCACCCTTTGCCTCCTGCCTGATAGCCACTGCTTTATCCATGCTAGAATCTTTCCTGTAATACCATAGGCACATAGCTTGTTAAGGAGCCTCATCTGTGGCACCTTGTCAAAGGCCTTCTGAAAATCCAAGTACACAACATCAAATGATTCTCCTTCATCTATCATGGTTGTTATTTCTTCAAAAAAATTCAATAGATTTGGCCAGCAAGATTTTCCCTTGATGAAACTATGCTTACTATGATCTCTTTTATCATGTGTCTCCAAGTACTCTGACACATCACACTTAATAATTGACTCCAATGTCTTCCCAACCACTGAATTCAAACTAACTGATGTATAGTTTCCATTATTCTGCTCTCTCCCTTCTTGAAGAGTGGAGTGACAATTGCAATTTTCCAGTCTTCCGGAACTACTTCAGAATTTGGGGATTCCTGAAAGATCATTATTAATGCCTTCACAATCTCTTCAGACACCTCTTTCAAAACATCTGGTCAAGTTGACTTACCTAAGTTCAAAACTTTCAATTTCCCAAGAACCTTCTCTGTAGTTATGTTGAATTCACACATTTCATGACCCCTCACACCTGGAACTTCCACCATTCTGTTTGTGTCTTCCACAGTGAAGACTGATGTAAAATATTTATTCAGTTCATCTGCTATTTCCTTGTCAGCCATTGCTACCTCTCCAGCATTGTTTTCCAGTAATCTGATGTCCACTCGCGCCTCTCTTTTGAACTTTATATATCAGAAGAAACTTTTGGTATCAGAATCAGATTTATTATCACCGGCATGTGACATGAAACTTGTTAACTTAGCAGCATCAGTTCAATGCAATACATAATACAGAAGAAAAAAAAATACAATTATAAAATAAATAAATCATTACAGTATGTGCATATTGAATAGATTAAAAATTGTGCAAAAAATCAGAAATACTATGTAATAAAAAGGTGAGGCAATGCCCAAGGGTTCAATGTCCTTTTAAGAATGGGATAGTAGAGGGGAAGAATCTGTTCCTGAATCACTGAGTGTGTGCCTTCAGGCTTCTGTACCTCCTACCTGATGGTAACAGTGAGAAAAGGGCATGCCCTGGGTGCTGGAGGTCCTCAGTAACGGACGCTACCTTCCTGGGACGCCACTCTCTAAAGATGTCCTGGGTACTTTGTAGACTAGTACCCAAGTTGGAGTTGACTAAATTTACAACCCTCTGCAGCTTCTTTCAGTCCTGTGTAGTAGCCCCCCTCCCCCATACCAGACAGTGATGCAGCCTGTCAGCATGCTCTCCACAGCAAATCTATACAAATTGTTCAGTGTATTTGTTGACATGTCAAATCTCTTCAAACCCCTAATAAAGTATAGCTGCTGTCTTGCCTTCCTTATAACTGCATTGATATGTTTGGGCCAGGTTTGATCCTCAGAGATCTTGACACCCTGGAACTTGAAACTGCTCACTCTCTCCACTTCTGATACCTCTATGAGGATTGGTATGTGTTCCTTCATCTTACCCTTTTGGAAGTTCACAATCAGCTCTTTCGTCTTACTGATGTTGAGTGTCAGGTTATAGCTATGGCACCCTTCCACTAGTTGGCATATCTCACTCCTGTACGCCTTCTTGTCACCAGCTGAGATTCTACCAACAATGGTTGTATCATCAACAAATTTATAGATGGTATTTGAGCTATGCCTAGCCACACAGTCATGTGTATATAGAGAGTAGAGCAGCGGGCTAAACACACAGCCCTGAGCTGTACCAGTGTTGATCGTCAGTGAGGAGGAGGTGTTATCACCAAACAGCACAGACTGTTGTCTAACAGTTAGGAAGTCGAGGCTCCAATTGCAGAGGGAGGTTCAGGTTCTGCAACTTCTCAATCAGGATTGTGGGAATGATAGTATTAAATTCTGAGCTATAGTCGATGACAGCATCCTGCATAGGTGTCCGTGTTGTCTAGGTGGTCTAAAGCCAAGTGAAGAGCCATTGAGGCTGCATCTGCTGTTTGCCTATTGTGGTAATAGGCAAACTGCAATAGGTCTAGGTCCTTGATGAGGCAGGAGTTCAGTCTAGTCGTGACAAACCTCTCAAAGCATTCCTTCACTGTAGATTTGAGTGCTACTAGATGATTGTCATTAAAGTAGCTCATATTATTCTTCTTAGGCACTTGCTTGCTGCCATTTACATGCAAGAGGGGGGAGCTGGGGGTGGACTTTGGGGTTGTAAAATTTGACTGTCATTCAATCCTTGGTGCACTCCTCCATTTCACTGATGGTTGCGATGAAAAAGCATTTCAGGATGTATATTGTACACATTTCTCTGACATTAAATGAACCTTTGAAAACTTCTGTATAATTGCTGCCTTTGTGAAGCAAGTGGGAACTTTTGCCCATTTCAATGAGACGTTGAAAATATCCTTGAATACTCCTGCCAGTTTGTTGGCACAGGTTTTCAGAGCCTTACCAGGTGGCCAACTTTAATATTATTGGCTACCTTACTTTCATATGCCATCTTTACCTTCTTAATGACTTTTTTAATTGCCTTCGGTTGGTTTTTAAAAGCTTCCCAATCCTCTAACTTCCCACTAATCTTTGCTCTAATGTATGCCCTCTTTGACTTTTATGTTGGCTTTAACCTCATTTGTTAGCCATGGTTGTGTCATCTTTCCTTTAGAATACCTTAGAAATCTTTGGGATGCTATATCCTGTGCCTTCCGAATTTCTTCCTGAAAATCCAGCCATTGCTACTCTGTTGTCATCCCTGCCAGTGTTCTTTTCCAATGAATTCTGGCCAACTCCTCTCTCATGTAATGCCCTTTTCTCCACTGTAATAATGATAGCTCTGACTTTAGCTTTTCCTTATCAAATGTCAGGGTGATTTCGATCGTATTATGATCACTTGCCCCGAAGGCTCTTTTACCTTAAGTTCTCTAATCAATTCTGGTTCATTGTACAACATCCCATTCTGAATGGATAATCACTAGTGGGCTCACTAGACTTGCTCTAAAAAGCCATATCTTAAGCATATTAGAAACTCCTCCTCTTCGAATTCAGCACTAACCTGATTTTCCCAACCAACCGGCTTATTGAAATACCCCATGACTATCATAACATTTCCCTTTTGGCATGCATTTTCTGTCTCCTGTGTAATTTATAGACAATATACTTAGTGGTCTACATACAACTCCAATCAAGGTCATTTTATCTTTGCTGTTTGTCAGCTCTATCTGCAATGATTCAACACTTTCTGACCCTATATTACCTTTTTTTGATTATTTGACTTCATTTTTACCAACAGAACATCTCCACCCCCTCTGCTTCCCTGCCTGTCTTCCGACATAATGTGTATCCTTGGACATTAAGCTCCCAGCTTTTATCTCCTTTTAGCTATGATTCAGTAGCCTACAACATCGTACATGCCAATCTGCAGCTGAGCTACAGATTCACCTACCTTATTCTGTACACTGCGCACTTTCAGATATAAACCCTTCAGTGCTGCATTCATCCTTTTCAATCTTGTCCACATTTTATGTGAACTCATTCTGTTTACTGCAATTTTTCATTATCAAAAGCCTCTCCTTATACATTGCCTCTGTAAACCAACTTCCTCATCTTCAGCACTATCATCACCTTTCCTATGATACTTCTTGCAGCTCAGGACACCAGTTGCACCATGCTCAACAGTTTGATTCCTAACTTTGTCTGAGGTTTTACCAATATCTACCTCCACAACCTATCCACTAGTGGTCCTGGCACTCTGTTTCCCATCCCCCTGCACTAATCCTACTTTTTCTCTTGTATCCTCTCTATTTATGCAGGGATGTGGTTAATATATTTGACTAATAATTCAGAAAATGGCACTAACAATCTATGCGCATGAGCTCAAAATCACCCCCAGCAGATGAAGGATTTCAAAACATTTAATTAAAAAATGGAACAATTCTGGAAAAAAATAGTTGCCATAAAACAACTGAATTGCTGTAAAATCCAATGTTATTGAGAACTATAGCACAGACACATGCCCTTTGGCCAAATTATTAATCTATCTAGTCCCCTTAACCTGCAACTGGACCATAGCTGTCGATACACTTCCAAACTTACCTTAAATGTTGAAATCTAACACACATTCACCATTTTTGCTGGCACCTCTTTCCACACTCTTACTTCCCACTTAGTGAAGTTCCCCTTAAACATTTTATCTTTTGACCTTAACTCATAACTTTTGGTTCCTGCCACACAAAGCCTCAGTGGAAAAAAAAAGCCTGTTTGCATTTACCCTCCTCAAAATTGTGCTCAAAGGGAAAAATATATCTGCCTGTACTTGCTGTCTCACCAATGATGGCCATATCCACTAAAAGAAGTAACTGACAATTAAGGTAGTCACTTGACAGACATATATACAGTATTATTCTAGTAATTTATTCTATTTTATTATGGCCAAGAAAGTTTGTCAAGGCCTGTACTTCCTTAGGAGGATAAAGAAATTTGGCATGTTCCTGTACTGCCTTCACTGAGGTGTCGTAACATCAACTAGATAGTCAGCCAAACTCCATTCAAAAATGACGTGAGAGTCAGGATAGAGCCTTTTAGCTCCTGGATATTTTTTTTGCAGACTCAGTGGCATGACAGAGTGAAGAAGGAGTTAAACTGAAAATAATCAAATCCAATCCAATCGCTGTGTTCTTGTTTCACACAAGTAACTATACAAATAAACTCCCTTTCTTCCTGGGTGTCTCAGAAATGGCTCGTTAGTCCTCAATGGCAGTCTCTCAACTCAGCACTGAGAAACCCACTACTCTCCGGCTGCGTGTGTCTAGGGTATACACACTCCAGTCCCAACAAATCTGTGAGACTGGGATGTCTCTCCCACCCAAACCCCAGTTTGTATGAATGTTGTGTGATTTGCTGCCCGGTTACAGCTCGTTGCCAGGAAATAATAGACCACACACTGCATATAATTAAAGGAAATATATTTATGAATATTGACTTAACTAAAGAGTTAGTGAAGAAAGAAAAAAAACAAAAAGAGCCCATTATAGTTAAACAGTCAAATGTGCACGTTAGAGCTCAACTCTTCTAAAAGTCATATTCACCGATCCTCAGTAGATTCTTCATCGAATCACAGTCTCCACTCGATCGAATCCTATGACCCGTTCTGTCCAGCGTTGTCTCTCTTCATCGCCCACTGAACAAAGACCCCGGCTCACACTGGTGTCAGGCACAAAAAATCCTTGCTCTCCCAGCCTTCTCCCCTGATTGAATAGCTCACATTCCTAAGCATCCACTGTCTCTGACAATAACCCAAACACTGCTTCTACAGAAAGACTATTACATGAAATGCATTACAATATTAACAGTGAAACCTTTAAAAAGGGTGTTATACACAGGTACGTAAGAATTTAGTTAAGTTTCCTGCAGGTAAATGTTATAAGATTCCAACAAGTAAATACTACAGGTAAATATTATGTGTAAACCATTACATCTAGGTTTGTGTGTAATACAATTAAAAATAACATTCTATTTCAGCAAAATCTTATTGATACTTTTAGGTTAACTTCTAAACAATATAACATCAATTTACAAACAATGCTTCTGCTAGGGAAACAACAAGGTGGCTTTAGATGGTAACATACACAAAATGCTGTAAAGAAGTACTGTCGATGATTCGGGCCAAGACCCTCCTGACGAAGGGTCTCAGACCAAAACGTCAACTGTTCTTCTTCCTATAGATGCTGCCAGGCCTGCTGCGTTCCACCAGCATTTAGTGTGTGTTGTTTGAATTTCCAGCATCTGCAGATTTCTTCATGTTCGTGCTTTAGATAGTATCAGCTTTCAATCCCAACTAAAACCTCTAGCCTTCTACCAGCCAATGTGCTTTTCTACTTACTACTTCCTGACTGCAAAGAAAGTGATCTAATACAGATCTGAAATTGCACATTTCAAACTACAAGCTGAATGTGTATAATGACATAGTAAAACACAAATTAGTTGTCTGCCTGGCAAAAGGGCTCCCATTAATCTTTGTTAATTTTTATCAATATCTGGATGCATAATGGCTTGGCATAGCATCTGCTCTGCCCTTGACTGTAAGGAACTGCAGAGAGTTGTGGTCACAGCTCAGCACATCACAGAAACAAGATCTCCCTCCTGTTTATACTGCTCACTGCATCAGTAAAGCAAACAACACAATCAAAGACCCCACCCACATTGGACATTCTCTCTTGGAACAGAATAGTACGACACAGTATAGGTGCTTTGGCCTGCAATGTTGTGCTGACCCTTTAAGCCACAAAATCTAACCCTTTAAGCCCTCCCACATAGCCTTCTGTCTTTCTTTCATCTAAGCATCTCTTAAATGTCCATAATGTATCTGCCTGTACCATCACCCCAACAGCAAGCTCCATGCACTTAGCACACTGTGTAATAAAAAAAACACTACCTCTGACATCCCATAAATCTTAAATTTATGCCCCTTGTATTAGCTATTTAGGTTGGGAAATAGTCTCTGGCAGTCTAATTAATCTATTCCTCTTATCATCTTGTGCATCTTCTATTGGGCAGAAGATAGAAAAGACCAGAAGCATAAGCCACCAAGCTTAACAACAGCCTCTGTCCCACTGTTAGAAGACTATTAAGTAGTTCCCTAATTCAATAAATTGCACACTTAACCTCACCATCTAACTCATAGTGATCTTATACCTTGTTACTTCCTGCACAACACTTCCTCTGTAGCTGGTACATTTTATTTCACATTGTTACTGTTTTACCCTGTTCTACCTGTGTCATGATCTGACCTGCAGTGACAGTAGGCAAGACAAGTTTTTCATTGTATCTCGGTACATATACCAATAATAAACCAACTCACATTCCAATTCCAAATCATTAATCTCCCAGAAGGTTTAGGATAATTGTTGTCAAAATAATATATGAAAATAAATATTAGAACAAGCCAATGAGCATGCTCTGCTGATTAATAAACTCATGTCCTATCATTTACTAGATTCATTCACAATAGCCTTTCACACCACACTTAAAAATTAAGAATTTGCTTCCAATTGCATTTAAGGAAGAACTTTCAAAAAATTGCCTGCCATCTAAATTTGGACAAGTAATTATATTGGTAACTTGAAAGACACTGACCGGTCACTTTATTAGGTAGACCTGTATATCTTGCTTATTAATGCAAATATCTAATTAGCCATCATGTGGCAGCAATTCAATGCATACAAGTATGCAGACATGGTTAAGTGATTCAGTTGTTCAGATCAAACATCAAAATGGGGGAAGGAATGTGATCGAAAGTGACTTGTTAGTGCCAAATGGTGTGTTTTGAGTATCTCAGAAACTGTTGATCTCCTTTGATTTTCACACACAATAGTCTCTAGACTCCAGATTCTAGAGTTTACAGAGAGAATAGTGCAAAAAGCATATAAATAGCCGATGAGTGGCAGTTCTGTTGACGAGAAAACCTGATTAATAAGTGAGATCAGAGAAGAATGGGCATACTAGTTCAATTTGACCGAAAGGTGAGTGTCTCAAATACCAATGTGTTAGAACAGTGCAGTGCCACGGTACATCGAACTTTGAAGTGGATGTACCACTTTAGAAGACCACAAAAATATACTGTGACCAGTTTATTAGGTTCACATAATAAAGTGGCCACTGAGAGTGTTTAAACACTTCTACCTTCTCTATTGGATCATTCCTGGTCTTTGCTTTCAAGCAAGTCAACTAGAATTAAAAGAAAAACTCTGTAATGGCAGTATCTCATTGATATTGTCCTTCAATTCAGCCTGCTAATCAAAATTATCTTCATCCTGTGTTGCAGAAATAAATGAACATACTGTGGTGACCCATTTCCTGGCGCATCCGAACCGACTCACAATTAGATAGCCTACGGGGGTTTGCGAGCACAGAGCTTTGGAGCCTCTGCGCCATGGGGGGCCGGTTGAGGGAGGCTTAAAAGTGAGGCTGAAGTTTTCGAATAAAGTTTTTTCCTTCGACTGCAGTTACCGACTCCGTGTCGTAATTTTAGCGCTGCGTGTAGCACACCGCTACAATTGGTGACCCTGACGGTCCAAACGATTTTTGGACCAGAAATGACCGACGCCGCCTCTGTTCATGCGGTTTTGTTGAAACTGCCGGGTTTCTGGACACAGCGCCTGGACCTATGGTTCCAGCAAGCCGAAGCCCAATTCCACGTTCGCCAGATCACCTCAGAAGACACCCGCTACTACTACGTGGTGAGCTCCCTCGACCAGGACACAGCGGCCCAGGTCGCGGAGTTCGTACAGTCGCCCCCGGCAGACGGCAAGTACACGGAATTCAAAGCCCTGCTCCTCAGGACTTTCGGACTCTCACGGCGCGAGCGGGCTGCCCGTTTACTGCACCTGGATGGCTTGGGCAACAGACCTCCATCGGCTTTAATGAATGAGATGTTGTCTCTGGCCGACAGACACACATGCCTCATGTTTGAGCAGGCATTCTTGGAGCAGCTGCCCGAGGACATACGCCTGCTGCTATCCGACGCGGATTTCAGTGACCCCCGGAAGGTGGCAGCCCAACCAGCCCCCCATGGCGCAGAGGCTCCAAAGCTCTGTGCTCGCAAACCCCCTAAGGCTATCTAATTGTGAGTCGGTTCGGATGCGCCAGGAAATGGGTTGCCACATAACACCCCCCCCCCCCAGAACCGGCGATACACCCCCCAATGTCCACAGTCTGGGCCAGAACATGCTTGGGAGGTCAGCCTCTGCGCCGAGGCGCCGGAAACTCGGCCGGTTGCGCCAGGTCCACATGGGCCGGTTTGAGGCGGTCCACCGTGAAAACCTCCTCTTTCCCCCCAACGTCCAGCACGAACGTGGACCCGTTGTTCCGGAGCACCATAAACGGCCCCTCGTATGGCCGCTGCAGCGGTGGCCGATGCCCGCCCCTTCGTACAAACACAAACTTACAGTTCTGTAGGTCTTTGGGTACGCAGGTCGGGTGCCGCCCGTGCTGTGAAGTGGGTATGGGGGCCAGGTTACCGAGCTTCTCGCGTAGTCTGCCCAGGACTGCTGCGGGTTCTTCCTCTTGCCCCCTTGGGGCTGGTAGGAACTCCCCGGGGACGACCAGGGGCGCGCCGTATACCAACTCGGCCGACGAGGCGTGCAGGTCATCCTTGGGCGCTGTGCGGATGCCGAGTAGGACCCAGGGAAGCTCGTCCGCCCAGTTGGCTCCTCGCAGGCGGGCCATGAGGGCCGACTTCAGGTGACGGTGGAAACGCTCCACTAGCCCGTTCGACTGTGGGTGGTAGGCAGTTGTGTGGTGCAGCTGAATCCCCAAAAGGCTGGCCATAGCTGACCACAGGCTGGAGGTGAACTGGGCGCCTCTGTCGGAGGTAATGTGGGCTGGTACACCAAAGCGAGATATCCAGGTGGCGATCAGGGCTCGGGCGCAAGATTCAAAGGTGGTGTCGGTGAGCAGGACCGCCTCTGGCCATCTTGTGAACCGGTCCATGATAGTCAGGAGGTGCCGCGCTCCGCGCGACACTGGCAGGGAGCCCACGATATCCACATGAATGTGGTCGAAACGCCGGTGGGCGGGATGGAACTGCTGCGGTGGGGCTTTGGTGTGCCGCTGCACCTTGGCCGTCTGGCAGTGCATGCACGTTTTGGCCCATTCACTGACCTGTTTGCGGAGTCCGTGCCAAACGAACCTGCTGGAAACCATCTGGACAGTTGTCCGGATGGAGGGATGCGCCAAGTTATGAATGGAGTCGAAAACGCAGCGCCGCCATGCTGTCGGGACGACTGGACGGGGCTGGCCGGTGGCGACGTCACAGAGTAGGGTCCTCTCACCTGGGCCCACGGGGAGGTCCTGGAGCTGCAAACTGGAGACTGCGGTTCTGTAACTCGGAATCTCCTCATCCACCTGCTGTGCCTCTGCCAGTGCCTCAAAGTCTACCCCTTGGGAAAGGGCATGAACGGTAGGGCGAGAGAGCGCATCCGCCACGACATTGTCCTTACCTGAGACGTGCCGGACATCCGGCGTGTATTCAGAGATGTAGGACAGGTGGCGTTGCTGGCGGGACGACCAGGGGTCGGACGCTTTCATAAACGCAAAGGTAAGTGGTTTGTGGTCCGTGAACGCGGTGAAGGGCTGACCTTCTAGGAAGTACCTGAAATGCCGGATTGCCAGGTAGAGCGCCAACAGTTCCCGGTCGAAAGCACTGTACTTAAGCTCGGGTGGTCGCAGGTGTTTGCTGAAAAATGCCAGGGGTTGCCAGCGACCTGCGATGAGTTGCTCCAGCACCCCACCGACTGCCGTGTTTGATGCGTCCACTGTGAGGGCGGTAGGGGCATCCATTCTGGGATGTACTAGCATTGCGGCGTCCGCCAAAGCTTCCTTCGTTTGAACGAAAGTGGCGGCGGACTCCTCATCCCAGGTAATGTCCTTGCCCGGACCCGACATCAGGGCGAACAGGGGGCGCATGATCCGGGCAGCTGAAGGGAGGAAGCGGCGGTAGAAATTGACCATACCTATGAATTCCTGAAGGCCTTTGATCGTGGTGGGTCGGGGAAAGAGGCGGACTGCATCTACCTTAGCGGGCAGAGGGGTTGCCCCGTCTTTAGTAATCCTGTGGCCCAGGAAGTCAATGGTATCGAGTCCGAACTGGCATTTGGCGGGGTTGATTGTAAGACCGTACTCACTCAGTCGGGCGCAGAGTTGACGGAGGTGGGACAGATGCTCCTGACGACTGCTGCTGGCTATGAGGATGTCATCCAAATAGATGAACGCGAAGTCCAGGTCCCGTCCCACCGCGTCCATTAACCGCTGGAACGTCTGTGCGGCATTCTTCAGGCCGAACGGCATGCGGAGGAACTCGAAAAGGCCGAAAGGGGTGATGAGAGCCGTTTTGGGGACGTCGTCAGGATGCATCGGGATTTGATGGTACCCTCGGACGAGATCTACCTTGGAGAAGATCCGTGCGCCGTGCAGGTTTGCTGCAAAGTCCTGAATGTGCGGCACAGGGTAGCGGTCCGGTGTGGTAGCCTCGTTCAGCCTGCGGTAGTCGCCGCACGGTCTCCAGCCCCCCGTCGCTTTGGGCACCATGTGCAGGGGGGAGGCCCATGGGCTGTCGGACCGCCGGATGATCCCCAATTCCTCCATCCTCTGGAACTCCTCCTTCGCCAGTCGGAGCTTGTCCGGGGGAAGCCGCCGAGCACGGGCGTGGAGGGGTGGTCCCTAGGTCAGGATGTGGTGCTGTACGCCGTGCCTGGGCATGGCCGCTGTGAACTGCGGTGCCAGAACCGATGGGAACTCCGCCAGGACCCTGGTGAAGTCGTTGTCGGACAGCGTGATGGAGCCGAGGTGAGGGGCTGGCAACAGGGCTGCACCCAGGGAGAACGTCTGAAAGGTCTCGGCGTGTACCAGTCTCTTCCTGGGCAGGTCGACCAGTAGGCTGTGAGCCCACAAAAAAACCGCAGCCAGAAGCGGTTGGGCTACGGCGGTCAGTGTGAAGTCCCACGTGAACTGGCTGGAGCCGAACTGTAGCTGCACCTGACGGGTGCCATAGGTCCTTACTGTGCTGCCATTCACGGCCCTCAGGGGGGGACCCGGTGACTTGCTGCGGGTGTCGTAACTCGTCGGAGGTAAAACGCTGATCTCAGCCCCAGTATCGACCAAAAACCGGCGTCCCAACCTTCTGTCCCACGCATACAGGAGGCTATCCCGATGGCGAGCCGCCGTAGCCATCAGCGGCGGCTGGCCCTGGCGTTTCCCGGGAACTTGCAGAGCGGGCGACAACGGCGGGCTTCTGCGCCCCACCGCTGGTGGTAGAAGCACCAGTGTTCATTGGGCCGGGGGTTGGCGGGCTCTGCGGCCGGGCCTGGACTGGTTTGCTGCCGGGAGCGTGGCTGGGAGATCTGTGCAATGGACAGCTCACCTTTTTGGCGTTCCACAGCAAGTCCGCCCGGGCTGCCACCTTCCGGGGGGTCACTGAAATCCGCGTCAGATAGCAGCAGGCGTATGTCCTCGGGCAGCTGCTCCAAGAATGCCTGCTCAAACATGAGGCATGTGTGTCCGTCGGCCAGAGACAACATCTCATTCATTAAAGCCGATGGAGGTCTGTCGCCCAAGCCATCCAGGTGCAGTAAACGGGCAGCGCGCTCGCGCCATGAGAGTCCGAAGCTCGGTAACCTGGCCCCCATACCCATTTCACAGCACGGGCGGCACCCGACCTGCGTACCCAAAGACCTACAGAACTGTAAGTTTGTGTTTGTACGAAGGGGCGGGCATCGGCCACCGCTGCAGCGGCCATATGAGGGGCCGTTTATGGTGCTCTGGAACAACGGGTCCATGTTCGTGCTGGACGTTGGGGGGAAAGAGGAGGTTTTCACGGTGGACCGCCTCAAACCGGCCCACGTGGACCTGGCGCAACCTGCCGAGTTTCCGGCGCCTCGGCGCAGAGGCCAACCTCCCAAGCAGGTTCTGGCCCAGACTGTGGACATTGGGGGGTGTATCGCCGGTTCTGGGGGGTGGGTTATGTGGCGACCCATTTCCTGGCGCATCCGAACCGACTCACAATTAGATAGCCTACGGGGGTTTGCGAGCACAGAGCTTTGGAGCCTCTGCGCCATGGGGGGCCGGTTGAGGGAGGCTTAAAAGTGAGGCTGAAGTTTTTGAATAAAGTTTTTTCCTTCGACTGCAGTTACCGACTCCGTGTCGTAATTTTAGCGCTGCGTGTAGCACACCGCTACAATACCCTATATATGAGAACTCTTGTTAATTTCTCCATGTAGTTCAGAACAATTCTCTGTCATGGTAGAAGCCTTCATTTATTATGACATGTTGACTGTGGATTCATTTGGCCTAGGATTTTGAGAAACCTAATGAGAATCACTTTAAACATCTGATATCATTCGCTTCTGTGTTTCTTTTGTGGTCCCTTATTGATGAATACAGCAAATCTGTAAGAATAAGCAGAGCCTGAATCATTAATTTAATTATTATTGCTCCATGAAGAGTTAAAGATACAAATATTATACTTTTAACATCATTTATGTTAGTGATAAATAAACCTAATTGAAACTAAAGTTTATTGACTATTTATAAAGCAACCAGCTCACTCTAAAGTGAGTGCGTCATGTATCCCTGGTGAATCCAGAAATGACAAACAGAATCTGCCGAGCATGTTTTTAAGTCCTGCCACTTAAAATATTACCATGATGCGCTCAAGATTTTTCAACAGGTTTTGTCATGGAGTGTGGCTGAGGTGTCACATCTTGTAACCACAGCAACTAGGTTGTAGCTCTGCAACTGTACAAGTAGCTTAAAGTGCTTAAGAGTATTTACAATATCCAGTAGATCAAGCACAAACAATGGTGCTATTGTGAACTCACATGTATTGAGGAGGAAATGACTCGGACTAATTTCACAACAGCAAACAACACTTGTATGTAGAAGTCAATTTAAATGGATTTAATTTGTATTCAGCAATACTTACTCAATTCTTTCTCAGCACAATTCTGCTGATCCTTCTAACTTGTGTTACGTATCCCGTAACTGGATAACTCACCAGCAAAGATAGAGAGGTCCGTTGGAGTCTGATGGCACTATTTTCGAACGGTTTTATTCATAAAGGGGGGCACAAAAGTAAGGTTAATACAAACACTCAGAACATATACATCGGCAAAACTCAATCTAAAGCGCGGGTATAGCAATAATCATCATTAAGAAATAATCTCGACTGTTGTCTAGGGGATAATATATTGTCCGTTGGAAATATAAAAGTCACTCAGAAGTCTGCAGGCTTCAGTCTTTTTGGGGAATCGCTGGTTTCACGTGTTTCAGAGAGAGTGAGGAGAAACGACAAAACTTGCCCGAGTCTTGACGAAGCAACTCCGTTGAATCAGGGGAGCATTGTTTCCCTGTTATTAGTTCGAAGTCCTTCTCGGTTTTATCAGCCACCCGCTCCCCAGGCAGAGAAGTTACAGAGCGCAAGTAGCTTTTGACTGGCTTCCAGCTATCACGGGAACGTTGAGCGATCGAGTCCTTCTGGTGCGTCTCTCTGGGGTACCGCCTTCTGCAGTCCCCTTTAATCTTGACTTGCAGAGTTGTAGATGTCCATCAAAGTAGGGTGATGCAATCCCCACCCCCACATTATCCGAGGGTGTCCATATCCGTGGTAGCTGTCACGTAGCAGGGTCATGCCCTCAGCACAGGTGTCTCTAAGAGCCCTGGCCAAAACCATTACATTGTCTCTCATTTGCCTGGGTCCGAGACCCGAATTAATAGTGCTCTTGCGATTCTCCGGAAGGAGGGGGCTGCTCCCACCCCTTCGGCCCCTCAGAGCTGTGGTACATTCATAACAATTGTTAGCCTACTTGGCAGATATCCATTCCTAGTTGAGCAGAACTTCTCTTGAAGTAAGTACCAGGTAGAATACTGCCATTGTCCTCATTCCCAAAACAAATGTTTATAAAGCCATATGACATGGAAATTACCCACAGCGAACTTCCAGCATTCATCTATATCCATCCTATTTGTTATTAGCACTTGGTAGCTGCCTGCATCTTGATGATTCAAGTGCTCATCCAAATACTTTTTAAATATTGTGAGAATACCCACCTCTAGCACTTTCTCAGGCAGTCAGTTCCAGCTTGCAACCAGATCTCCGATTTCCTCACCTGCAGAACCCAGTCAGTATGGATTAGCGACAACACCTCCTGAGTCCTGATAAAGGATCGTGGCTCAAGATGTTGACTGTTTACTCTTTTCCATACATTCTACCTGGCCTGCTGAGTTCCTGCAGCATTTTGCATGTGTTTCTTGGATTTTCAGCATCTGCAGATTTTCTGTTGTTTGTCCTCCACAGCTAGCATCAACACAGGTGTAGCACGGACTCCCTACTTAACCCCCCACTCTACTCATTTTATAATAGTGATTGTGTGGCTAAATACAGCTCCAATGTTGTATTTAAGTTTGCTGATGACAGCACTGTTGTTGACCAAATCAAATTTGTTGATGAATCAGTGTGAGACTGAAAATCTGGTTGAGTGCTTGAATGGTGCCACAGCAACATGTTCATCAGGTATACAGAGGGTCATAGCTTTAAATTCCTTGGCATTAACATATCAGACTACTGTATTTACTCTGCGACCAGCACATGAAGTGTCATTACACAAAAAAAGAAAAGCACAGCAGCACCTCTACTTGTTTGGAAGTTTATGTAGATTTGGCATGACACTAAAATCTTCGACAGATTTCTAAAAGATGCATATTGGAGAGTATCTTAATTGGTTGCACTATGGCCTGGTATGGAAACACTAATGCCTAAGAATGGAAATTGCTACAGGAAGTGTTCAATACATCCAAGTCCATTATAGGCAAATCCCTCCTCACCATTGATTTATACTTAAATGGAGCACTGCAACAAGAATACAGCATCCATCATCAAAGAATCCAGGTCATGTCTTCTTCTCACTGCTACCATCAGGCAGAAGATACGAAAGTCCCAGGTCACACACCACCAAGCTCAGGAATAATTATTCCCCTACAACCTTTAGGCTCCTGGACATGGACAACTTCATTCACCCATTACTCTGAAATGATTCCACAGTCTATAGACGCACTTCCAATGACTCTTTACAACTCATGCTTTCAGAATTATTTTTATTCACACAGTTGGTCTTTTCCATATTGGTTATTTGTTAGCATTTTATGCTTTATATATATTTATTCATAAAATCTATTGTACCTCTTTTTTGATATTTCAGGTCAAATTACTTCATCAGGATGCTATTGATGCAATCTGACTTGCTGAGTCCCTTCTGCACTTTGTGGATGTTGCTCAATCCAGCATTTGCAGAATCTTTTGTGTTTATTGTTTATTATTGTTACCTTTTTAAATTAAGATGCCATATTTGCCAGTCGCTTGGCACAAGTGCCACTTGTAGGCACTTGGTTGTAGCCAGCCAAGGTTTAAAAATCTCTGTCGGCACCTCCTGTTACAACTGCTTCTACAACTTGATGAGATTCAAGTCCTATGTATCAATCCACCTTTATGCCCTCTAAGATAACTAATACATTCTTTTTAACATCCCTGTCCCCTGCTCCTTAAAATCTGGAAATCTCAACAGTGTTTTCATTTCTCTATGTGGCATATGTTTCTTCATTGGCTTCCTCTTTTCCTTATCTCAAGTGCAATAGCATACGAGGAAAATGTTTTCGACATGGCAAAGGCAGTATTGATTGTCTGCACCCAGTGTACCTGACAATTAAAGAGAGTAAATAATACTCTATCATATCAGTGGGTCTGGAATCATATATTAGCTATATGAAGCCATGTAAACAGATTTCCTTTTCTGAAGGGTGCTCATGAAATGAGGTGAAAATTCTGTAGTTTTAGAGATTATTTTACTGCATTGTTTTGGTTTTTTTTTGTTTCAATTCCTGATTTTTAAAAAATTAGTTGAATTTTAATTCCTTGGTTGCTATTGTGGGATTCAATCTTTTATTTCAAGGTTAATTGTCTAGGTGATCAGTATGGTTATTTAACATCTGTGCTACTGTGACCACATAAAAAGAGCACTGTTAGATTTCTACTAATTTAACTATTGCTGACGATTGATAAAATGCAAAGTTAGTCCCTGTTATGATCCAACCACTTTCAAAAAACAGTCCTTAGTGCTTTTGAAGCTTAGGGTAGGACTGAAAAACTTTGGTACAGCTGAATATCTGCTCGTTAATGCAAATATCTAATCAGCCAATCTTGTGACAGCAACTCAATGCATGAAAGCATGCAGACGTGGTCAAGAGCATAAGTTACTGTTCAGACTAAACATTAGAATGGGGAAAAATGTAATCTAAGTGACCTTAACCATGGCATGATAGTTAGTGCCAGAAGAGGTAGCTTGTGTATCTCAGAAACTGATGATCACCTGGGATTTTCATACACAACAGTCTCTAGTTATTACAGAGAATGGTGCGAATAACAAAAGAACATCCAGAGAGCTGCAGTTTGTGGATGAAAATACCTCATTAATGCGAGTGGTTGGATGAGAATGGCCAGTCTGGTTCAAGCTGACAGGCAACAGTAACTCAAGTAACCACATGTTACACTCTGACTTCAGTTCTTTGCGGGAATGCCCACTCTCGGGGTTTCACGACTGGCCGTAATTCCACAAGTCAAAGGCACGGGCTAAGAGTTCAACTCACCTTGGGAGGACCGAGATCTCGTGGCTCTGGAGGCAGGTGGATTGAAAGTCGGTGTCCCAGCAGGAGATGGGTGTGTAGTGGGAGTTGGAAGGTCTATAGCTATGTGCCCAGAGACCTGACATCTTTGGGCACAGTGCTTGGAAAAAGTTACGCAATGGACTTTTAACATCATAAACCAGCCAGCTGTTTGTTATATCTCCCCTCTCGCTGTGAAATGGAGGCACATCTTTTTCCCTTATTAGGGAGAGAGTGAACCTGTGATATATCGAGTACTGGGTGAACAAATAGTCCTTGGGATACTGTAAGTCTGTGTCTTTGCTGTACGCTTGAGTGCTCAGTGGTGGGTGCTGATGCTTTTTTTTCGCTGGTGGGGTGAGGGCAGGGGATCGTTGCTTTGCCGCCACTTACGTGTGGGGGGGGGAGCTGGAGGGGACTTTGGGGTTCTAACATTTCACTGTTGTTCATTCTTTGGGGCACTCCTCTGTTTTCGTGGATGGTTGTGAAGTAAAAGCATTTCAGGATGTATTTTGAATACATTTCTCTGACATTAAATGTAACTTTGAAACCTAAATGAAACATTTTTCCAAAAGAGGGAAAATGCCAATGTTTTCTTACTTCCCACGATAAAAGTGAATCTAAGACATGGTCTTACATAATGATTTGGCTGGATGATGAAAGTTTATGGAGAAAGATTAGTAAATAGAGAAACAGTCAAAAGCAATTTTAAATAACATTAATAAAGGAGATTTCAAAATGCTTTGTGAGACACTGAACAGAGATCTGTACATTACACAGTTTGAAGGTTATAGTTCAGGTCCCAGACCAGCTCATGACTTGAATGTATCAGTCATGGTTAGATGAAGATTGTTCATTCTTACTCAGCTGGTGAGACAACTGTCAAGCAAAATCATATTTTCCTTCTTTAGGGAAATCTAAGACACTGTCAAGTTCACCCTCTGCCAACTGTGCTTTTGATAGTACATCAATACATTTTAGTGTCATTGGTAGGCTCACTGACCCTTCCAGGGCAATACTGTGGTTGAAGAAACACATGTCATTGTACACAGCCAATGGACGCTGTTTTCTGCCTTGTAACAATTCTGTTACTATCAAATAACACTTTAATAGAGGTTCTCTTGCCTCTGCTCAGATTGAATATTTACTGGATTACCACAAGGCATATAGTTTACTGGTATTATGTTTGCCTGTCTAAGGTATGTAATGCAAGTATCAAATTGCTTCAGTGAGAAATGTTTATATATGGTATTTCTTCTTTCTAAAGAATGCTGCATGCTACCTAAGAAGCAGATTTAAATAAAGACCAAAAAAATTCCCCTCATATATTGATTATTTTAGGACTTCAGGAAACCACAAAGTACTTCTCATCAATGAAGTATTGTGGAAAGAGAGCTCAGATTTTATCTATTCGTATTTGTTTTTATTCCTTCTTGACAGCAACAAAAAAGAAGATTGAAGCTTCTTTATATATAAAAAAAGAGCTGGTCATTGACTTCAGGGAGGGTTTGGTGTACAAGTCTCTGTTTATATCATTGATACTGAGGTTGAGATTTTTGAAAGTTTCAAGTTGCTGCGAGGAAACATCACCAATTACGTAGATACCATGGCCAAAAAAAAAGCACCAGTGTCTTTACTTCCTCAGGAAGCTAAAGATGTTTGGCATGTCCCCATTGACCGCACCAGTTGTCATGAATGCACCACGGAGAGTATCCTGTCCAGATGCATCGTGGCTTCACCTGGGGACTCCTCTGCCTGAGATGGCAGAGAGATATAAGCACAGTTCAGCATATCACAGAAACCAGCCTCCTCTCCATTGTCTGCAATTCTCACTACCTTAGCAAAGCAGCTAATATAATCATAGCAACACACGCAAAAGCTCAGCAGATACCAACATGAATAAACAGTCAAGATTTCTGGCCAAGACCCTTTAACAGGATTGGAAAATAAGAGGGAAAATGCCCGAATAAAAAGGTGAGGGGAGAGGAAAGAGGACTGGCTTGAAGATGGTAGGTGAAGCCAGGTGGGTGGGAAAGGAAAACGCTTGGAGAAGAAGGAATCTGATGAGAGAGGAAAGTGGGAAATGGAACCATGGGAGAAAGGAAAAAAGGAGGGGCATAGAAGCAAGTATTAGGGAGGTGAGAAGAGATGGAGACCAGAGTGGGGAATAGAAGAAAATAGAAGGGGGGGAAGGAAAAAAAGAGAAAAACATTTCCAGAAGGAGAAATTGATGTTCATGCCATCAGCTTGGAGGCTACCCTCCCACCTGTTCATTCTGTCTTCCCCTCCCTCCCAACAGGTAAAAGATACAAATGCTTAAACTCATCTGCAACCAGACTCAATAACAGCCTCTATTTAATTGTTTTTATTATTGATTATGCCTCTTGTATGTAAAGATGGACTCTTGACCTCACAATTTACCTTATTGTGCTCTTGCAACTTACTGTCTACGTGCATGGTGCATTTTCCATAAATATAACACCATATTCTGTATTCCTTTATTGGATTCTTCTGTATTACCTCAAAGTACTGATATGATGTGTGGCACATGGCCAAGTGGTTAAGGCATTGGACTAGCGATCTGAATTCGAGCCTCAGCCGAGGCATTTAACCACACACTGCTCCAGTCCACCCAGTTGAAAATGGGTATGGGCAAAATTCTGGGGTTAACCTTGCAACAGACTGACGTCCTATCCAGGGGTGTCTTGTACTCTCAGTGGCTTCACGCCACAGAAAGCAGCATAAGCACTGGCCTGATGAGCCTATAAGTCTCGGGACAGACTTCAACTAACTAACTGATATGTTGAAATGATCTGTATGGATGGTATTTGACAATGTGACCATATATTAACCAAAAACACAAGAGTTTCTGCAGATATACTTGCCAACACAATTCAGCAGCCTTCACCCACATCAGTCCCACTCCCAGCAGCTTTTCTGCTTTCCCGACCTCGGCTGCTATTGCTCCCACTCCTGCTCCTGGACCAAAACTGACTCCCGCCTTTGGACCCCCACAGAATCCTGCGTCCACACGTATCAAGTATTCCATCAATGGGCAGATACTCTGGTGATCCTGATGGCTGCAGGAATTTTACTACCCAGAGCTGAAATTACAAGCCCAGCCTGGTTGTTTTGGTGATGATGTGTGAAAACTGGCCTAGATGGAACTCCACTCAGCCTGTTCACGGCCTTACAGGAGAAAAGATAGGCACGGCCTGCTGACAGGCATGGCCATTCAAGCCAAAGGAGGAGGTCTAGTTGGCATCAAGGGATCGTCCCCTGAATGTCAAGAGCCGCAAATTGGCACCAAGCTGCAGGGAACTGTTTGTACTGGAAAAGGCTGTCAACAAGATGTTGTATAGAAGATCCACCCATGTTTCCTAGCTCAACCCAGTTACTATCTCTCCCCTGGCCCCAGTCACCCCACCTTCCCCTCTCCCCTCTTGGTAGATGGGTCCCTGGTCTATATGGTGCAGTGCCTCCTGGCATCTCACCGGGTACGTGGTAAAGTCCAGTACCTTGAGGATTGGGAAGGGTATGGTTCTGAGGGACATTCTTGGACTCCAGCGAAGGACATCTTGGACAAGTTGCTTATCTGAGACTTCCAGTGGGAACAGGTGTGAGGGGCCTCAGGGGCTGCACCTAGGAAGTGGTGCTCTGTGACAACCACAGACTTGACAGCACAGCAGACACAGCAATTGCATTCATGAATATATGCATGTAAGGTAATTGTCATTTCATTCCCTTCTTTAACTCCCTTCTTTTCATCATAGTGCTTGTTGAGACTGGAGCACAGCACAGCAACGTTACGCTGCCTGTTTGCATTCGGCCTTGTCTGAGAAACTGGACTGAAGACTAGTGATATTTGTTATCTATCTATCTATCTATCTATCTATCTATCTATCTATCTATCTATCTATCTATCTATCTATCTATCTATCTATCTATCTATTTATTTATTCATTCATTCATTCATTCATTCATTCATTCATTCATTCATTCATTCATTCATTCATTCATTCATTCATTCATTTCAGCATCATTTTCCATTTGAGAGTTTTAGTAAATGGCCCTGTTTGACCTGGAGTTTATTATTTCCCTTTCCCTTTTAACCATGCTCACGTTAAAGTCTGTGAACTATTGATCTACTTCAGTGTCTCTCTCCACACTTGGGCCGTATCCAAGTGAACTGACAATTGGTCTACGACAATTGCCACTTGTCTGTAAGTGAGCATTAGGATATAGGAAGAGTTGATGAAAATTTGGGAATAAAATAAAGATTAATGTAGAATTAGAATAGACAGATGTCCACGTTGATTCTTACTATCAATCTGTGACAAGAAATTGACAGGCATTTCAAACACTGGTAACTTGATGTTTAAGCAGGTAGGTGGGATGCTGATCCTGACTTGTAACAGGTAGTGCATTTTTAAACATCATTACAGTAGCTTTGCAAAGGAAACTGAGAAATATTTCATTGTACGTGACTTCCACCTTGTATTTAGTGGGGTCTCTAAAGATTTAAGTTTGAATTGTATATGACCTAGTATCTAACATGCCCTGGTGGTCAAGGCCATATTTATCAGAGACCTTAATACCGTAGACATGGGATGCAAATTCAAGCCATTCAGCCCATCATGCCTGCTCTCTTTCCATCATGGTTGGTTAATTTCCCCTTTCAGCCCCATTCTCCTGCCTTCTGGTAAGTCACCTGAACCAAATGGACTGCATCCCAGGGTTCTGAAAGAAGACGCTGAAAAGATGGTGGAACCATTAGCAGTGATCTTTCAAGAATCACCAAATTCTAGAATGGTTTTGAGGGACTGGGAAATTACAAATGAGGGGAGTGAGACAGAAAGACAGCTTATAGGCTAGTTAACCTTACCTGAGTGGTTGAGAAGATGTTTGTGTACATTAAGGATGAGATTTCATGCTACTTGGAGGCACTTGTAAAATAGGTCAAAGTCAGCATGGCTTCCTTAAGGAAAACTCTTGCCTGACAAATCCATCAGGATTTCTCAAGCAAATAACAAGGAGGATGGGCAAAGCAGAAATGGTCAATGTTGTGCATTCAGATTTTCAGAAGGCATTTTACAAGCTGCTACACATAAGGCTGCTTAACAAGATAAGAGCACATGGTATTACTAACATGGATAGCAGATTAGTTGAATGGGAGGCAACAAGCAGTGGGAATAAAGGGGACCTATTCTGGTTGGCTGCCAGTGACTAATGATGTTTTGCAGGGGGTCAGTGGGGCAGCTTCTTTTCATGTTGTATGTGAGTGCTTTGGATGACAGAATTGGCTGCTTTGTTGCAGTGTTGTGGATGATACAAAATTGGGTGGAGGCGCAGGTAGTGTTGATGAACCAGAGAATATTCAGAAGGACTTGGACAAAGGTCAGTGACACTAACTTGACACTGGCCCAAGGTATTGTGTCTTTACAGAGGCATATTTAGTATTTTAATAATAAATATATAGTTTGATTAAACACTCCTTGTTTACATTATACACTGAGCTATTTTTTATGAATGGCGTATGTCATTATGCACCATGTCATATATGATTGCCATGCTAATGAAAAACTAAGTTGACAAAATAACATGCACAACATGCTGAAGGAACTCAGCAGGTCAGGCAGCATCCGTGGAAACAAGCAGTCAATGTTTCGGGCTGAGACCTTTTGTCAGGACTGAAAAGGGATGGGACAGGGGCCTTATAAAGAAGGAGGGTGTCACGGTCCGGTCTGAAGTCCGCATTCCAGTTCATGGTCGGGTCCACGGACTCCGGATTCCAGGTCCTCCGACTGTCTCTTGTTTCGGTTGGACTTAATCAAAAGCACCTGATGCTCATCTTGTTCACTGGGAATATAAGTGGCCCTGGGATTGAGTGTGGTTGGGAGGTTGTCTTGTCGAGATTCCCTGGGAGCAAATGGCCACTTGCTATTGTTAAGCTGTGTTGGAGAAACATTGCTTCTGGGAGCCTTGCTAGTAGTAGTTGGAGTGGTCATTGCGGTATGGATTCGGCTGTTTCTCAGGTCAGCTGGGTGGCCGTCAGCCACTCTGAGCTAGGTAGGGATCTGGTTGTTTCTGTAGCCAGCCAAGGTTGCTGGCCATAATGGCTACTCAGAGCTACCCTGATGCAG
Source organism: Hypanus sabinus (assembly GCF_030144855.1). Lineage (NCBI taxonomy): Eukaryota > Metazoa > Chordata > Chondrichthyes > Myliobatiformes > Dasyatidae > Hypanus > Hypanus sabinus. The sequence continues at coordinate 85,034,920 of NC_082710.1, read as the reverse complement.
AAGTGGAACTGTCTGTTGTTCCTTGGTGTTTGTCTCTTCCTGTCCTTGCCCTGTGGAGTAAGTCAGGCTGCTCTGCTGTTGCCCTGTGAGGGGATCTGTCTTGTCTTTGCCTCTGTCGGGTAAGTCAGGCCGATCTGCTGTTACCCGATGGATGGACCTGCCCCATCTTGGTGGGAGTGAAAGTTGAGTCCTGGCTCTAAGTCTATGTTTTGTCCAGTCTCATGTTAGTGTCTTGTTAATGTGAGTCCTGGCTTGTTGAAGGAGAAGCCCTGGCTCTATGTTGATGTACAGTTCCTAGTCTGCCTCCAAGCCCCCAGCCTCAAGCCTCAACACCCCAGGCCTTGTTATGTCTTTGCCTGGTTTGGGGTCTGAGCCTGAGTCATGACCCAGGTTCTGGGTCTTTGTGCAGTCTCGGGCTAAGGAGTCCACACCCAGGTTCCTTATTCCCAATCCCTCGTCCTGGTCCTGCTTCCTAGCCTAGTCTGTGACCGGTCCCATCCTTTAGTTTTGTCCTGTCCTGTTCCTAGTACTTCAGTGCCTGTGTCTTGCATTTGGGCCCATTCCTAATGCCCCCCATTACAGTGGGGGGAGAGTGGGAAGCAGAAAGCTGGTGGGTGCCAGGTGAAAAACCAGTAACGGGAAAGATCAAGGAGTGGGGGACGGGATAGGCAGGACAGGTGAAGAAGGAATATAAGGGGAAAGCACTACAGGTAGAAGAAGGAGGTGGGACCATGAGGGAGGTGATAGGCAGCTGGAGGAGGAGGCAAAGTGAAACTGCAAAGGGGGGGAGGGAATGACTGGAAGTTGGAGAATTCTGTCTTCAACCTTCCTCCTCCTCCTGGACACAACCCCCCCTCCCCCACCCCCGGAGCCTCTACCTGCACTCGATCTTTTCATCTCCAACTGTACCTGAGACATCAACCGTCTCAACTGCACCACTCCTCTCTCCTGTTGCAACCTCACTCCCTCTGAACGCACTGCCCTCCACTCTCACCCTAACCTCACCATCAAACCTGCAGACAAAGGTGGTGCCATAGTGGTCTGGCGGACGGACCTCTACCTCAGTGAGGGCAAACGGCAGCTCTCTGACACTTCTTACTTACCCCTGGAACAGGACCCCACCAAAAAACATCAAATCATTTTCTCCCGTACCATCACTGCCCTAATCAACTCTGGAGACCTTCCATCCTCAGCCAAAAAACTCATAATTCCCACACCCCCCACTGCTCGCTTTTACCTCCTCCCCAAGATCCACAAGCCTCACTGTCCCGGTAGACCCATTGTTTCAGCCTGCTCCGGCCCCACCGAATTAGTATCTACCTAACTGGACTCCATTTTGTCACCCATAGTTCAGTCCCTCCCCACCTACATCCGGGATATGTTCCATGCCCTCCAAAAACTTCCAGTTCCCCGGTCCCGACCGCTTATTTTCACCATGCATGTCCAATCCTTATACACTTCCATTGCCCATCAAGAAGGCCTCAAAGCCTTCTGCTGCTTTCTGGACAATAGACCTCACCAGTTCCCCAACATCACCATACTCATTCGGTTGGCGGAACCGGTACTCACACTTAATAACTTCTCTTTTTGCTCTTCCCACTTTCTTCAGACCAAGTATAGGCCCTAGCTATGCCTGCCTCTTCGTGGGTTATGTGGAACAGTCTATGTTCCAAACCTATACTGGTACTGTTCCCCAACTTTTCCTTCGATACATTGGTGCTGCTTCCTGCACCCATGCTGAGCTCGTCAATTACATCGACTTTGCCTCTAACTTTCACCCAGCCCTCAAATTCACTTGGTCTATCTCGGACACTTCTCTCCCCTTTCTTGATCTCTCGAAACAGACTGTCCACTGATATCTTCTAAACCTACTGACTCTCATACCTATCCCGACTATACCTCCTCCCACCCTGCCACATGCAAAAATGCTATTCCCTATTCCCAGTTCTTCCATCTCCGTCGTATCTGCACCCAGGATGAGGCTTTCCGTTCCAGGACTTCTCAAATAGGATCGTGGTTTTCCTTCTGCTGTCATCAATGATGCCCTCACCCACATCTCCTCCATTTCCCACGATTCAGCCCTCACCCCATCCTCCCATCACCACAACAGGGACAGAATTCCCCTTGTTCTCACCTACCACCCCACCAGCCTCTGGATCCAGCACATTATCCTCTGCAACTTCTGCCACCTTCAACAGGACCCCACCACTAAGCACATCTTTCCCGCTCTACTCCTCTCCACTTTCTGCAGGGATAGTTCCCTCCGCAACTCCCTGGTCCATGCGTCGCTCCCCATGGATCTCCCACCCGGTACTTATCCATGCAAGCATAAGTGCTACACCTGTCCCTACAACTCCACTCTTACCACCATTCAGGGCCCCAAACAATCCTTCCAGGTGAGACAACACTTCACTTGTGAGTCTGCTGGGGTCATCTATTGCATCTGGTGTTCCTGGTGCGGCCTCCTCTACATCGGTGAGACCCGACGCAGATCGGGGGACCGCTTCGTCGAGCACCTCTGCTCTGTCTGCCACAACAGACAGGATCTCCCGGTTGCCACTCACTTCAACTCTGCTTCACATTCCCATTCGGATATGTTCATACAGGGCCTCCTCTACTGCCATGGTGAGGCCAAACTCTGGGTAGTCTCCAGACCCTTGGCATGAACATCGAATTCTCCAACTTCCAGTATTTCCCTCCTCCTCCCTTCCCCCATCCCACTTTCATTCTGCCTCCTCCTCCAGCTGCCTATCACCTCCCTCATAGCCCCCCTGCTTCTACTACCCATAGTGCTTTTCCCTTGCATTCCTTCTTCACTTTTCCAGCCTATCCCCTCCCTTCTTCCCCTCCCCACCCCTTGATCTTTCCCCTGATTGGTTTTTCACCTGGCACCTACCAGCCTTCTTCCCACCCTCCCCCACCTTCTTTATAGCACCCCTGCCCCTCTGCTGTCCTGACAAAGGGTCTTCAGCAAACACTTCAGCAAAATGGACTGCTGAGGCCTAGCTACAGATGAAGATGGAAAAAGAGTCCAATGAATTTCTCAGCATAAAGGCTCACAAAGGGCTTCATTGCTAAAATAGGCTTAGTTTCTGCGACTGCACTCTAGCAGAAAGCTATGGACCAGTGTTACATGGATGATATTATACCTATGAGGATGACATGGAATAGCTGAAACCTCAAGCCAGTATTACAAAAATAGAAAATTATGGGCTTAGAGCATGACATGACAAATGTGAGCTTTTTAAACCAAGCATCACTCAGTGTGTTCAGACCATTTACACACAAGGATTGCACAAGTGTGTTTAGAAAATTCAAGCAGTGCTGGATGCCCAGGGCAAATTACTTTAATAAATTCCTGCCAAACCTGGCTATGGTGCTCTTCCACTTGAACTCATTACTACATATTGGGAAGAAATGGCAATGGACAAATTATTGTGAGGGCTTTCTAAAAGACAGGAAAGGTGATGGCAGACATTGTACTCACAAATGATTTTCCACATCACCCAGTGAAGCTAGCCTGTGATGCCTTACCTTATGGTACAAGTGCAGTTGTGTCACATGTTATGAGTGATGGAAGTGAATGCCTCATAACCTTTCCATCATGTTCCTTTATCACTGCAGAGAAATATTACCCACAGATTGACTGAGAGACGTACAAAAAGGCTGGATGAACTCAGCAGGTCGGGCAGCATCCGTTGAAAGGAGCAGTCAACGTTTTGTGCCGAGACCCTTCGTCAGGACTAAAGAAGGAGGGGGAGGGGGCAGGGGCCCAAAGAAGGTGGGGGGAGGGTGGAAAACCAATCAAAGGAAAGATCATGGGGTGGGGGAGGGGAAGCAGGGAGGGGATAGGCAGGAGAGGTGAAGAAGGAATGTAAGAGGAAAGCACTGTGGGTAGTAGAAGAAGGCAGAGTCATGAGAGAGGTGATAGGCAGCTAGAAGAGGAGACAGAGTGAAGGTGGGATGGGGGAAGTGAGAGGGAGGGAATTACCAGAAGTTGGAGAATTCGATGATCACACCAAGGGGCTGGAGTCTACCCAGATGGTATATGAAGTGTTGTTCCTCCAACCGAAGTTTGGCCTCATCATGGCAGTAGAGGAGGCCATGTATAGACATATCCGAATGGGAATATGGAGAGTTGAAGTGAGTGGCAACCAGGAGATCCTGTCTGTTGCAGCAGACGGAGTGGAGGTGCTCGACGAAGCGGTCCCCCAATCTGCGTCGGGTCTCACCGATGTAGAGGAGGCTGCACCGGGAGCACCGGATACAATAGATTACCCCAACAGACTCACAAGTGAAGTGTTGCCTCACCTGGAAGGACTGTTTGGGGTCCTGAATGGTGGTAAGAGAGGAGGTGTAGGGACAGGTGTAGCACTTACGCTTGCAGAGATAAGTGCCAGGTGGGAGATCTGTGGGGAAGGATGTGTGGACCAGGCAGTCGTGGAGGGAACGATCCCTGCATAAAGCAGAGAGGGGTAGAGAAGGAAAGATGTCCTTAGTGTTGGGGTCCTGTTGAAGGTGCCGGAAGTTGCGGAGGATAATATGCTGGATCTGGAGGCTGGTGGGGTGATAGGTGAGGACAAGGGGAACACGGTCCCTGTTGTGGTGACGGGAGGATGGGGTGAGGGCCGAAGTGTGGGAAATGGAGGGGATGCGGGTGAGGGCATCATTGATGATGGCAGAAGGGAAACCACAATCCTTAAAGAAAGAGAACATTTGGGGTGTCCTGGAACAGAAAGCCTCATACTTGGAGCAGATGCAGCGGAGACAGAGGAACTGGGAATAGGGAATAGAATTTTTGCATTTGGCAGGGTGGGAAGAGGTTTAATCAAGGTAGTTATGGGGGGACTGCTTCGTCAAGCACCTATGGTCTGTCTGCCACAACAGACAGGATCTCCCGATTGCCACTCACTTCAGCTCTTCTTCACATTCCTTTTCCGATATGTCTATACATGGCCTCCTCTACTGCCATGATGAGGCCAAACTTTGGTTGGAGGAACAACATCTCATATCCCATCTGGGTAGTCTCCAGCCCCTTGGTGTGAACATCGAATTCTCCAACTTCTGGTAATTCCCTCCCTCTCCCTTCCCCCATTCCACCTTCACTTTGTCTCCTCTTCTAGCTGCCTATCACTTCTCTCATGACTCTGCCTTCTTCAACTACCCATAGTGCTTTCCCCTTAGATTCCTTCTTCACTCCTTCTTACCCCCTCCCTGTTTCCCCTCCCCCACCCCTTGATCTTTCCTATGATTAGTTTTCCACCCTCCCTCCACCTTCTTTATAGGGCCCCTGCCCCCTCCTTCTTTCGACCTGACGAAGGGTCTCGGCCCGAAACGTTGACTGTTCATTTCAACAGATGTTGCCCGACCTGCTGAGTTCATCCAGCCTTTGTGTATGTCTTGATTTGACCATAGCATCTGCAGTGTACTTTGTATTTACTGTTTGTATTGACTGAGAGGCCTTGAGTCTGGTTTGGGGTGCAAAATATTTCAACTAGTATTTGTATGGGAGACAGTTTACCCTCATTACTGATGATCAACTACTGGTATCCATTTGCAGTTAATGGAAGAGGTTCCCTTAATAGCAGCAGCATGGATGCAAAGATCGGCTCTGTTCCTTGGAGTACACAATTACCAAATTGAATTCAAGAGGACAACTAATCATGGAAATACTGATGGATTGTCTCATTTACCTTTGGAAAAGGAAATACCTTAAATTTATAAAAGTGTTTATTCCTCTGGAGATATTATCTCAAACGCAAACTGAAAGTCTCCTTAATTCCGCACAGAAGAGCCAAAGGGTAATCAGAAAAGACCCCACACTTTCTCAGGTGTACATGGCCACACAAAATGGCTGGAATGTGCAGCAGAAATTCCAGTTCCTCTATTTTTACCAACACTGAGATGAACTTTCTCGACAGGAGTTGCCTTATATGGGATTGGGAGTTGTTGTACCATCCAAGCTGAGAGCTAGGTTTTTGGAGTAGCTTCATGCCAGTCATCTAGGTGCAGTCAAAATGAAAGTATTGGCTCAAAGCTTTGTCTGGTGGCCTGGAGCAACTTGCCATGCACTGTTCCAGATGCCCACAACCCTCTTTTCAAGAAAGACGTTATCCCACATAAGTAAGAAATCCGTACAATGTAAGAACATTGACTTCTCTAAGTTCCGTTAATGCCCCTCTTCCCCTTCTTACCCCATCCCTGAGATATTTAGTTTTTTCCCCTCCCTTTTTTACTTTCTCTTTCTGCCCATCATTCTGCCTGTTCTCTATCTCCCTCTGATGCTCCCCTCCCCCTTTCTTTCTCCCTAGGCCTCCCATCTCATGGTCCTTTCCCTTCTCCAGCTCTGTATCCTTTTTGCCAATCACCTTTCTGGCTCTCAGCTTCACCCCACCCCCTCCGGTCTTCGATCATTTCCCATTTTCCCCTCCCCCTCCTACTTTCAAATCTCTTAGTATCTTTCCTTCCAGTTAGTCCTGACAAAGGGTCTCGGCCTGAAACATCGACAGTGCTTCTTCCTATAGATGCTGCCTGGCCTGCTGTGTTCCACCAGCATTTTGTGTGGGTGTTGTAAGAAATCCTCTACCACAATTAAATCTTTAGGCCAGAACAGGACAATTTAAAATTTACTGTGCTGTAGATGTCTATACAGTCGGCCCTCTTTATACGCGAGGGATTGGTTCCAGGACCCCTCATGTATACCAAAATTCGCGCATGCTCAAGTCCCTTATTCAACATATCTCAATGCTGTGGATCTTAGGACACAGCAGAACCCCAGACCTTATTTAACCTGTCTCAGTGCGGTGGACATTAAGACCCAGCGGCAGAGATCTGAATCTGCACTGTTTCTGTTCATGAAAATAATCATGATAACGATTGAAAATAAAGTGGAAATAATAAAGTGATCGGAAAGAGGTGAAACACCATCGATCATTGGAAAGGTGTTAGGCTACGTTGATCAACGATTGGAACAATTTAAAAGGATAATGCGAGAAAGGCCCTGCCCCGATGAAAGCTACAATTATTACTAAGCAACGCAGTGGTTTAATTATTGGGTTTTGGGGTTTTGGGTTTTTGATCCTCCACATCAACCCGGCACAGTGCAGAGCGCACTTGGGAGCGGTCTGTCACTAGACTGAACTCGAGAACTTCTGTTCCCAAGCCTGGTACTGAAACATACGTTCTTAAGTGTATTATATGCATAGAAAGGTAAAATATATACTATATATGAAGACAAACTTCTGACTAACTGACATTAAATAATATTGGATGTACCTGTTCTGACTTACTAAGTAAGAACTTACAATTTTTTTCGATCCCGATCCACGATAACCCACGCACATCCTCCCATATACTTCAAATCATCTCTAGATTACTTACAATACCTAATACAATGTAAATGCTATGTAAACTAGTTGTTATACTGTATTGTTCAGGGAATAATGACAAGAAAAAAAGTCTGTACATGCTTGAACAACAAGTGCTGGAAGAGCACTTCTGGGTTTTCGCAGTTTCGCATGCGGAATTCACAGATAAGGAGGGCCGACTGTATAGTAGTTGTATTATACAGTATAATGTATATATAAAATACAAGATGACTAGTGAATAATGTGTTACATATTTGAGTTGAGATGTAGTTTTTATTGAGTTGGAGTTTATAGCTAAGTAGGAGTACAGTGTACTTAATATTTCAGTAATATTGGAAATTTATTGTTGGATTGCGATATTCATTATGGGTTATGCATGAAATATGTACATGGCATCCATTATTACAACATGATATCATCTACAAACACCTCACTAAAGAAATACTAAGTAGACTAACTTCTCTGTTTTTCTTTCAATTAGGTGTGGAATGAAATTTGTCATGTTCAGGTGCTCCAGAAGTTTTCCAGAATCTAGAGATTCTTGAAAGATCACTACTAATGCCTCCTCAATATCCTCAGCCACCTTTTTCAGAACCTTGAGGTGTACTCCATCTGGTCCATGGGACTTAATGACATTTAGACCTTTTAAGTACCTTCTCCTGGATAATAGCTTCGCCTTTGTGGACTACACAGACTTCTCCCCCCCCCCCCCCCCACCCATTCTTGAACTTCCACAGTGAAAACTGAAACAATATACTTAATCATTTTGCCTGTCATTTCTTTGATCCCCATTGCTACCTCTTCAGTGTCATTTTCCAGCAGTCTGAAAATAAATCAGCATAAACAATTTAAAAATAAAACTAGTTATTGATCATACTTAAAAAAAGCTATATAAAACCGAATGGTCTGCAGATATGGTTAATAAATGGTTTCAGTCTACTTCCCTCAATCTACAGACACATTACATTGGTTTTCCAAACATTCTCCTGCACAAAATGAAAAAAGCCAATTATTACACTCAGTAGTAATGGATAAATCATCTTCAAAAATTACTTTTTGTATAGATATTGAGAAAACGTGTATCTCATTGTTATAATCTATTAATCAAATCACAAATGCATAAATCACCAGGCAATCATTTCATGTTATAATTTTCTAATATATTACATTTGTGCACATCTTCAGTAAAGTAGGATTCTGAAAAACTTAATTCTCAAATATATAAAAAAACTTTTCTCCAATAGCTACATAATACACCTCTACAAAGTGTTGAGTGATGGTTCTTAGAGGTTCACAAGGAAAAATATAATTTGCATTCCGTTTAAATTATTTGAACAGAATTAATTAATTAAATAAGCTGAATTCCTTTCTCTCTTTTTGACACTGAGATGTATATAGTCAGTAGGATCAGACTAAACAGTTGTTAGTATACATGTAAATGTTATGGGAATTTGAATGTAATTGGATATATAAAGATAAAGATTAAAGAGAGATAAAAATCTCTCACCACGGCAAAAGTTGTCTTGGTAGTGTAGTAGTTAGTGCAACACTATTACAGCTCAGGGAGTCGGATTCCAATGTCTGTACGCCCTCCCCGTAGAATGTGTGGATTTCCTCCAGGTGCTCCAGTTTCACTCCACGGTCCAGTCTACTGCTTGGTAGGTTAATTGGTCATTGTAAATTTCTTGTGATTAAACTGGGGAAAAAGGGCCAACTACATGCTGTATCTCTAAATAAAATAAATAGATTAACTTGTATTTGTCATATATACAGTGATCGAAGTTGTTTGCAACATCAGCCAACATAGTCCAAAGACTGTGCTGGGACCAGTGGGATCAGGTGTCATCATTTTAATGGCAACATCACAAGCTCACAATTCACTAATCCTAGTCTGTATGTCTTTGGAATGTGGAGGAAACTGGAGCACCCATAGTCACAGGGAGAACTTACAGACAACAGCAGAAATTGAATCTCGATCTTACAGCTGCACTTTAAAGAATTCCACTAACCACTACACTACTGTGCCACCCAGAGCTGAAAAGGAAGAAAAGAATAAACTCACAGTGAAGGAAGCAAGAAAGCTGTCAGCACTCAATGTTCTGAGTTACAATTAGTCTTTGTAAAGTGTCCTGCAATTAGGCTAGAGTTGACTTAAGGGTCGCTGGAGTGGTGCAGCTTGGGCAGGCTCGGAATTTATGCCTTGGAGTGTAGGAGATAGAGGGGTGACCATATAGAGGTGAATCAAAAATTAGGGGGCATTGATTTAAGTTGAAAGTGAAAAGACTTAAAAGGGACTTGATGGTCAACTTCTTTATATAGGAAGGAATGAATGGTCAGAGTAGGTAGCTGTGACTGGTACAACAACATTTAAAAGACACTTAGATTTGTCCATGGACAGGAAGGGTTTCGAACAGGGGCTCCCAACCTTTCCTATGCCGTGGACCTTACCATTAACCAAGGGGTCTGTGGATCCCAGGTTGGTAACTCCTGGTTTAGAGGGATTAGGGGTGAAACTCAGTCAAATGAGAGGAGTTTAGATTCATGTCTTGGTAGGCATAGACTAGTTTAACTGTTTTCATGCTTTATGACTTTTTGACTTTAAATAACCAGCATAAGAGTTATGGCTGATTATCTTCCTATAGTATCATATGGAATTTATTACAATCAAAGTTCCATGTTTACGTATATTCATTCTCAGCTTGGTCAATGTCATATTTATTGGCCATTTCTGCAGTCATTTTCTTCTCAGCCCATACTGTAGCAATGATGTTGCTAGTTGCATTATTTCTGATGGCATGATCTGTCAATCAGCTGACGTGCACATGGAGCACATGCAGACTGGATCAAGCTTCCAGACTACCGAAAATAAGACAAGCACACCAGTGATGCTGGGGTTGGGTTACACAAAAGATGCAGGGTGGTGTGAGGGGAACAAACCATTTTACTTCAAGCAGCTAGTTTTATGAAGCTCAGTGATTGTGAAGATAGTGAACAATCAATAGTAGAAGTAGGAGAAGATTAATTTGCCACATATACATCAAGAATAGAGTGAAATGCATCGCCTACATCAAATTAAATCAGTGAAGATTGTGCTGGGGCAGTTTGCAACTGTTGCCATGCTTCTGATATCAATACAGGTTTCCCATAAGTTACTTACTTTAACCAAACATCTTTAGAATGGGAGAGGAAACCCACACAGTCCTAGGGAGAACTTAAACACTGCTTACGGGGAATGGGGGGAATTGAACCCTGATCAATGATTACTGGTGCTGTAAGATAATGCCTCTGTGCCTCTTTTTTTTAGGAGTTAGATCAGGAGCAAGGAAAGCAAGGTGCAGAGGATGGGGAAAGAGGAGGAAGGAGGTTAAGCACATTGCTCCACAAGGAAGAGTCAATGATACAAAGGACAAAATTATTTCTACTGTGCTGCATTGATTCAACAGGTCTACCTCTAGGTATTTCAAAACATAGTCTGAAACAAATCTACATAATGATATGTTCGGGCAGAGACCAAAGGTTGGGTCAGCGATAAATATCTTTTGGGTTGTGGTGTAGAATTGTTATTTATCTTGTAATTTAACTTCCTTATGCTTGTTTATATTTTAATATAGTCAGCATAAACAGTTTTATATAATTTATGTATACATGTGTTTGTTCATAGAGTCTTTCAGTGTTCCCAGTTGCCTTTGTAGTTTCCTAGAAATTTCTTGTTTTCAGTAGCGGGTGTCACATTACTTGAATCTGGCTATTTCATTGCTTAATATTATCATTGGAAGTTCAATTACATTTCTGTTATCAGTAGTCTGGTATAAAAAGACCACATTATTTTGTGTTTTACTCCTTTGCCTCCTTCTTTCCTGCTCTCCATTTGTCTGCCTTTTTCTTTTAATATTCTCTCTCTCCATGCTTCTTCAGTTCTGATTTTTGCCCTTGTAACACTTAATAAAACAATTAAAAGCAAAAGGTTTTATGCCTCATTCCTAACTTCTGAAGAACTTTTGTGTTGCAAAAGTGTAAGGATCTATTATATCCAAAAGGAGATTTGGCAATGTGAGAGATTCAGTTTGGAATCCATTATATCCAAAAGGAGATTTGGCAATGTGAGAGATTCAGTTTGGAATCTTCAAAACCCTAGGCCTTGGGCAACTGAAAGCACAACCTTCAGTGGCAGAACGATTAAATTTGGGGTATATCTGAAACCTCCTTTACAGTGGACCATTTTGATATTGAGAATATTGTGGAATGGCTGGGTATGAATAAGATCACAAAGTGAATGGAAGACATACAGAATTTCAAAATCAAGATTTAGTCAGTCATTGAAAGGAATAATTTCACAGGAATTTAGTTCCATTCTAAAGAGATGAATGTTTGTTATGTTAATTACAGTGTCACTGAAATGCCATTGTCCTTGTGTCTCAACATATGAAATACATCACTCCACTCCCTATTTTCTTTTTGCCAGCATAAGCTAGCTGTACAAGATGGTCATTATGTTCACTTATGTCCAAGAGGCTGGTCAGACATTTAGTTAATGCATGCTGTATATTTATATCCTGGATAATTATCACCTGTACATTTTACTTGATACCATCATCAAATTTTATATCAGTATGCCAGATGCTGTCTTCCCTGAATGAGTAATCATTGCTGAAAATAGCACAAAGCTTTCTCCAGCCCCCTCCATTGGTCTCTGTACCTCTATAGAGCAACTTGTCTTTTTTAAATTTCGAGATACAACATGGTGGCAGGCTGTTCTGGCTCAATGAGCCTATACCACCCATTTCACCCATGTAACCAATCAACCAACTCATGTGGGTGAGGAAACCAGAGCACCCGGAGGAAACCCACGTGGTCATGGGAAGAATGTACAAGCTCTCTTTAGACTGTGGCAGGTGCTGTAATTGAGTACCATACCACTCTCAAAACAAAACACACATGATGTAAGTCAAAACTAAAGGCAGATAATTATGTAAAATTCCATTTGTCAAGACAGAAATAGAGGTCTAGAGTGGAGACACAAGAGACTCCAGATGCTGAAATCTGGAGCAACACACAAAGCATTGGAGAAAATCAGCAGGTTGGTTAGCTTTATTGGGGGAAAAAGACAGATGACTCTTTGCATTGAAACCATTCATCTTGACTACTAGAAACACAATTCTGTTTGCCATCTGCTCACACACAGCAGGTTTACTTTTAACCTCTGCATGCTATTCTTAAACTGCATTGAAAACTCAAGGGTTAATTTCATAGCATTTGATTTCCATTAAATTCAATACCAGGCATGTCAGTGTAGTTGCCTCTTCACTGTCTTTTGAATTCAGGGATATTTTAGTATGGATAATAAACGTGAGTAATTGCAAAAAATGTTCAAATCTCACAAATGATTAAAAGAAGTGGAACATGATACCATGGAGAGGTACGGCAGTGGGTAGGCTATTCAGCCCATGCTGTTGTGCAAGTCTTCATGTCAATTTATACTAAATGTCCTCCTCCTGTGAACCATCCATATTGCCCCCTGTCCCGATCATCTGCCCCTCATATTCATGTGTCTATCTAAAAGCCTCTTAAACTCCACCAAACCATCTGATTCCACTACTGCCCCTGTAACACTTTCTAGGCACCTAACACACTGTAAAAAACCTGCCCGTCACATTAGCTTCAAAAATTACTACCTCCCCCCAAACTTAAAACCATATTCTCTGGAATTCAGCATTTCTACCCTGGGGAACATCTGTGCCTCTCATAATTTAAAAAGATCTCTGTCAGGTCTCCTCACAACCTCCAGTGCTCCTGTGAGAACAACACAAGTTTGTCCAATCTTTCCATAATGCTTGTTCATGTTGCATGCTGGAAAACCTCCTGCACCCTCTCCATAAACTCACTATAACTGATGAATGGCTACTGAACATTGAAGACAATTACCCAGTACCCTCACCAACGATCGTTGGTAGATAGGTAGAATATGATCCCTTGGTGAATTCTCTTTTTCGCTCTGTGCAGTTGGGAAGAGCATTTATAATATTACATTGTGGTGACCCACTTCCCTGCGCACTCGAACTGGCTCACAAAGTGGCGCGCGCTGGCATTGAGGCTGGTCACTAAAAGGGCTTCACCGGCAAGGGGAAAAGCCCACGTGCAGGAAGGGACTGTGAATATGCGCCCCCTACGGCATTCCCACCCAGGGAGGGCGGGAACAAGAAGGCTTTAAAACGAGGCCGTGAAGTTTGAATAAATCTCTTTTGCAACTGCTACTCACCGACTGCGTGTGATTATTTTAGCGCTGGGTGTAGCACACCACTACAACTGGTGACCCCGACGTGATGAACGACGCTGCATCTGTTCATGCAGTTTTGTTAAAACTGCCAAGCTTCTGGACGCTGCGACTTCACCTATGGTTCCAGCAAGTAGAAGCCCAATTCCACATTCGGCAAAAAACCACAGATTCCACACGTTACTACTACGTAGTGAACTCCCTCGACCAGGAGACAGCCGCCCAGGTTGAGGAGTTCATACAGTCGCTTCCGGAGGACGGCAAATACACAGAATTCAAAGCCTTGCTCATAAGGACTTTCGGACTCTCACGGCACGAGCGAGCTGCCCGCTTACTGCACCTGGATGGTTTGGGAGACAAGCCGCCATCAGCATTGATGAACAGGGACCACCCCTCCATGCCCGTGCTCAAAGGCTTCCCCTGGACAAGCTCCGACTGGCAAAGGAGGAGTTCAAGAGGATGGAGGAATTGAGGATCATACGGCGGTCCGACAGCCCATGGGCCTCCCCCCGCACATGGTGCCCAAAGCAACAGGGAGCTGGAGACCATGCGGCAACTACCGCAGGCTGAATGAGGCTACAACACCGGACCACTACCCTGTGCCGCACATTCTGGACTTTGCAGCAAACCTGCACGGCGCACGGATCTTCTCCAAGGTAGACCTCGTCTGGGGATACCATCAAATCCCGATACATCCAGACAACGTCCCCAAAACGGCACTCATCACCCTGTTCGGCCTTTTAGAGTTCCTCCACATGCCGTTTGGCCTAAAGAATGCCGCACAGACGTTCCAGCAGTTAATGGACGTGGTGGGATGCGACCTGGACTTTGCTTTCATCTATTTGGATGACACCCTCATAGCCAGCAGTATTTGTCAGGAGCATCTGTCCCACCTCTGTCAACTGTACGCCCGACTGTGTGAATATGGCCTGACAATTAACCCGGCCAAATGCCAGTTCGGGCTCGACACCATTGACTTCCTGGGCCACAGGATTACTAAAGATGGGGCAACCCCTCTGCCCGCCAAAGTAGATGCGGTCCGCCATTTTCCCCGACCCAACACAATCAAAGGCCTTCAGGAATTCGTGGGAAGTTGGATTTCTATCACCACGTCCTCTCCTCAGCAGCCTGAATCATGATGTCGGGTAAGGGCAAGGACATTACCTGGGACGAGGAGTCCGCAGCCGCTTTCATTAAAACCAAAGAAGCCTTGGCAAATGCCGCGATGCTAGTGCACCCCAGAACGGACGTCCCTACCACCCTCACAGTGGACGCATCCATCACGGCAGTCGGTGGGGTGCTGGAGCAGCTCATCGAGGGTCGCTGGCAACCCCTGGCATTCTTCAGCAAACACCTACGGCCACCCGAGCTCAAATACAGTGCTTTCGACTGGGAACTGTTGGCGCTATACCTGGCAATCTGGCATTTCAGGTACTTCTTAGAAGGTAGGCCCTTCACCGTGTTCATGGACCACAAACCACTTACCTTTGCGTTCACAAAAGCGTCCGACCCTTGGTCGTCCCACCAACAGCGACATTTGTCCTACATCTCCGAATACACAACAGATGTCCGGCATGTTTCGGGAAAGGACAATGTCGTGGCGGACGCCCTCTCCTGCCCTAACATCCAAGCCCTGTCCCAGCGGGTAGACTATGAAGCACTGGCAGAGGCGCAGCAGGCAGACGAGGAGATCCCTAGTTACAGAACTGCAGTCTCTGGTTTGCAGCTCCAGGACCTCCCCGTAGGCCCAGGTGAGAAGACCCTACTCTGTGACGTAACCACTGGCCAACCCTGCCCCATCATCCTGGCAGCCTGGCGGTGGCGCGTTTTCGACTCCATTCATAACTTAGCGCACCCCTCCATCAGGTCAACCACCCGGATGGTCTCTAACAGGTTCGTTTGGCACGGATTCTGCAAGCAGGTCAGTGAATGGGCCAAACCATGCATGCACTGCCAAATAGCCAAGGTGCAGCGGTACACCAAAGCCCTGCCGCAGCAGTACCACCCCACCCGCCGGCGTTTCGACCACATTCATGTGAATATCATGGGCCCCCTGCCGGTGTCACGAGGAGCGCGGCACCTCCTGACTATCATGGACTGGTTCACAAGATGGCCAGAGGCGGTCCCGCTCACCGACACCACCTCCGAATCCTGCACCCGAGCACTGATTGCAACCTGGGTATCTAGTTTTGGTGTACCGGCCCACATTACCTCCGACAGAGGCTCCCAGTTCACCTCCAGCCTGTGGTCAGCTATGGTCAGCATTCTGGGGACACAGCTGCACCACACCACTGCCTACCACCCACAGTCGAATGGACTAGTGGAGCGTTTCCACCGTCACCTGAAGTCGGCTCTCATGGCCCGCCTGAGCGGAGCTAACTGGGTGGACGAGCTTCCCTGGGTCCTGCTCGGAATCTGCACGGCGCCCAAAGAGAATCTGCACACCTCGTCGGCCGAGTTGGTATACGGCACACCCTTGGTCGTCCCAGGAGAGTTCATACTAGCCCCAAGGGGGCAAGAGGAAGAACCCGCAGCAGTCCTGGACAGGCTACGTGAAAGGATCAGTAACCCGCCCCCATACCCACTTCACAGCATGGGCAGAACCTGACCTGCGTACCCAAAGACCTGCAGAACTGTAAGTTTGTTTTTGTACGACAGGGCAGACACTGGACACCACTACAACGGCCCTACGAGGGGCCGTTTACAGTGATCAGAAACAACGGGTCCACATTTGTGCTGGACTTTGCGGGGAGAGAGGAGGTTTTCACGGTGGACCGACTCAAACCGGCCCATCTGGACTTGGTGCAGCCAGTCGAGATTCAGGCACTGCGGCGCAAAGGTAGACTTCCCAAAGAGAAACCGACGCAGACTGAGGACGTTGGGGGGTGTATCGCTGGTTCTGGGGGGGGAGGCGGGGTTATGTGGTGACCCACTTCCCAGCGCACTCGAACTGATTCACAAAGTGGCGTGTGCCAGCATTGAGGCCGGCCCCAAAAAGGGAGGCAGGCCTTCTTCACCAGCAAGGGGAAAAGCCCCCGCGTGAGAAGGGACGGTGAATATGCGCCCCCTACAGCATTCCTGCTCGGGGAGGGTGGGAACAGGAAGGCTTTAAAGTGAGGCCGCAAAGTTTGAATAAATCTGTTTTGCAACTGCAACTCACTGACTGCGTGTCGTTATTTCAGCGCTGTGTGTAGCACACCACTCCAACATAACATTTCACTATCACTTCCTGCATTACCAACATAAGGCTAAATATTTTCAATTTTGGATTCAGAACACTTTGTTGTGGATGCAAATGATATCATTTTTATCTTCAGGTACAGCTCCAAGTTCAGAATCAGTGATGCCAACCAAAGATCTCCCAGCAATGTTGTGTTGGCCTAACAGTGTAATGAGCTGGACTTGTCAATCAAAGTGATGTCATTCCATGAAGAACATTTTGAAATGAACCACATTGCTCAACATGCCAGAATATTCCAACTACAGTATAAAGCAAAAAATTAAACTCAAAGGATCCCATCACCTAAACATCATTAATCTTGTATAAAATAAACACTATCATTCTTCAACCTATCAAATATTGAAAGCCCCAGACAGAGTAGACGTAGAGAGGATATTTCTGATAGTGATGGAGTCTAGGATCAGAGGGCACAGCCGCAGAGTAGAAGGATAAACATTTAGAACAGAGCTGAGGAGGAATTTCTTTAACTGGAGGGTGTTGAATCTGCGGAATTCGTTGCTGCAGATGACTGTTGAGGCCAAGTCCTTGTGTATATTTAAAGAGGAGGATGATAGGTTCTTGATTAGTCAGGGCATCAAAGTTAACTGTGAGAGGGCAGAGAAAATGAGATGGATAATAAATCAGCCATCATGGGCTGAAAGTTTTAATTCTGCTCTTTTGTCTTATGGTCTGATGTTCTTTTGGTCTAAAGAATCAAAAAGTATTTGGAGATACTTCGGCATTAAAAAAAGGATGGAGATTGTAGAGTTACCTGTCAATATCCATTTTGATTAGTGTTTGCCCATGCACAACTTTACTGGTCTTTGTACATGTGACCATGTGGAGTAAAATCCATCTGAGTTGCTGCACTTATATTTTATATGACTTCACACATTAAATTAAGCACAGGATTTGTATTTACTCAGTGCCTTTTAAAGTCTTGTGGTGTTCCTGTGTGTGTTTTTCTCTGATAAGGTAATTTTGAAGAACATCTGTACTTTACAGGAAATGCAACAGGCAATTTACACACGGTAAGTTCCAGAAACAAAGTGCACAAAGAAGTAATCCATCTGAAATGATGAACACATGATGAATAAATCAGCTGGTCAGGCAGCTTTATAGAGGGTAATAAATAGTTAATACATGAGACCCTTCATCAGTGGGTAGTGTTGAGGAAACAGCATTACACTGCTGAGAGACTTAGATAGTTTAGGGGAATGGGCAAAGAAGTGGCAAATGAAATACAATGTGGGAAAGTGAATGGTCATGCAATTTGGTGGAAGAAATAAATGGGCAGGCTATTATTTAGATGGGGAGAGAATTCAAAATGCAGAGATGCAAAGGGACTTGGGAGTCCTTGTGCAGGATACCTTTAAGGTTAACCTCCAGGTTGAGTTGGTGATGAAGAAGGCGAATGTAAAGTTGGCATTCATTTCTAGAGGTATAAAATATAAGAGTGGCGATGTGATGTTGAAGCTCTGTAAGGCAAACATAAGACCACACTTGGAGTATTGTGTGCAGTTTTGAGCTACTTATTTTAGGAAGGATATACTGACATTGGAGAGGGCTCAGAGAAGATTCACGAGAATGATTCCAGGAATGAAAGGGTTACCATATGAGGAACGACTGGCAGCTCTTGGACTGTATTCCCTGGAGTTCAGGAGAATGAGGGGGGAAATCTCATAGAAACATTTCTAATGTTAAAAGGCCTAAACAGATTAGAAATGTGAAAGTTATTTCCCATGGTAGGGGAGTCTAAGATAAGAGGACATGATTTCAGGATTGAAAGATGTTAATTTAGAACAGAGATGTGGAGAAATTACTTTAGTTGGAGGGTGTTAAATCTGTGGAATTTGTTGCCATGAGCAGCTGTGGAGGCCAAGTCATTGGGTTAATTTAAGGCAGAGATGGATAGGTTCTTGATTAGCCAGGGCATCAAAGGGTATGAGGAGAAGGCAGGGGAGTTGGGATGACTGGAAGAATTGGATCAGCCATGATTGAATGGTGCAGCAGACTTGATGGGCCAAATGGACTACCTCTTCTCCTATATTTTATGGTCTTATGGCTTTATCTGAATCTGTTTGAACTGGTGCTCACTCAGTGGCCACTTTATTAGGTACACCTGTACATCTGTTTGTTAATGCAAATATATAATCAATGAATAAAATCATACAGCTATGGTCAAGAGGTACAGCTGATGTTCAGGATGGGGAAGGAATGTGATCTAAGTGACTTTGACCATGGAGTGATTGTTGGTGCCAGATGGGATGGTTTGAGTATCTCAGAAACTATTGATCTCCTGGAATTTTTGTGTCGCTAGAGTTTACAGAGAATGGTGCAAAGAGAAAAAAGTCCTATGAACAGTTGTTCTGTCAAAGAAATCACTTTGTTAATGAGAGAGATCAGAAGAAAATGACCAGACTGGTTCAAGCTGACAGGAAGATGACAGTAACTCAAATAATTGCACATTAAAATTGTGGTTTGCAGAAGAGCATCTCTGAATGCACAATATATCAAACCTTGAAGTGAATGGGCTACAGCAGCAGAGTAGCATAAACAAGAGGTATAGGAGGTACCTAATAAAGTGAGTCTGTTTCTGTTCTGCAGTGCTCTGTAACTGACTAATGAAGGAGACGTGATGTAGAAAACAATTACTGTGCAATAAATTCTTCTGATTTGCAAAGTTCATCCTGAACATTGTGCTGTGTGCTGCATGTGACTGTATTTGCTCCTTGGCTCCAGAGGAACACTGTTTCATTTAACTGTATACATGTATATAGTTGAATGACAATTAAATTTAAACTTGAAAGAGTAATGGGAGCAGATCCAAACATTATTTTCAAAAGGAACTGTATTAAATATTACAAACCAAAATATCAGCAAAAGTAAAAGTTAAAGTAAAGTTTTAAAAATCACCTTTATTTGTCACATGTACATTAAAACATACAGCGAAATGCATCCTTTGTGTCAAATTTGACACAAATTTGTGTCGGATTTGCAAATGTCTTCTTTCCAACTGTGATAAGACTGCTGAACGGATCCCGACCCGGATCTGGTCCGTACCTTCCAAATATCCGGACCTGACTTGCACTACCTTACTTTCCCTTTTCTATTTTCTAATTATGATTTATAATATAAAGTTGTATTATATTTAATTCGATTTGTACTTCAGAGAGTGTGAAGTGCAGAATCAAATGTAGCTGTGATGATTGTATGTTCTAGTATCAATTGTTTGGTGACGATAAAGTAAAGTGAAATCAAACCAGTGAGGATTGTGCTGGGCAGCTCGGACGTATTGCCACTGTCCTGGCACCAACACAGTATGCCCACAACTCGCCACCCTAATTCTATGTCTTTGGAAAGAGGGAAGAAACTGGAGCACCTGACGGTGATCCACACTGATTGCAATTGTTCAGATGAATGCTTTTAGAGCTGGCATATGTACGATGTGCTGAATGCTCTCTCCCAATCCTCTTATTAGGCACAAGGTGAAGTCCTGCCATAAGCAGTAAGAGCTCACAATTCATGCTTTGTGGTGATATTTTCAAGTACCATATGGCAGCAAGCGGGTCGACTTCTGAGCTGACAATAGTACAAACTTGTCTAACAATTCTACTGGCTGTGGCAGTGGCATACCTAACTGCCATTCAGCTATTGATATTGTTAAATACCGTATCACATGCAAGTAAGGAGCAGATTCTTTATTAGCTAGTTTCCAGTGGGGTTCCAGACTGACTCAGACTAAGACAACTCACCAGGGAATTATATATCATTGCAGATAACTTCTCTACTTAACATAATTCACTTTCTGCTCCGAATATTGCCAAAGCCACTATTGTTCTGTAAACCTCCAGCACTGGGACAGTCCCCGCCAATGGAAGGTGTGATGCCTGCTATCATTCTTTGTGAAATAAGTGAGAGTGGCTGGGTTGCTCCATTGTTGTTCCTGTGCGGTAATTCATAGGACACTTGGCTGTAGTTCAGCCACTTTAGGCCTTGGGGATCCATATTGTACCATTCCTCTCCATGTAACACTTTGCTTTGGCATTCATCTCTGTCACTTCATATGTTCCCTCCTCCTTCCCTTTCTTTTCTCTGTGACCCTGAATGTGCCTCGCCTCTCAGTTGGCAGCTCATTACTCAACCACAGCTATTTTTCTCTCTCTCCCTATCTGTTTTGTCACTTTGTCTTCAACATCCCAGGCTCTAGATAAGGCGTAACCCATCCTCTTCTATGTTGCTTTGCCTATTCTTTTTTGCCATTCTTCACCCACCCCAATTTTAAAGATTTCCACCTTTTCCTCATTATACTTTCACTTCCTGATTCTGACTCTGTCTCCTTCTCAGGTTCCTCTAATGGCCAAGTGGGAATGGAAGCTGCAGGGTGTCCTTAGGGTCACAACTCATACCTTCAGATTCAAGCCCAGTCACTTACCTGGTATACTAAAGGCTCTTCGCTATTGTCGTCAGCTGCAAAATTTGTAAAGCCACTGCTAAACTTGCATTGTATTACAGAATGAGTTTTACACCATTGTTTCCTGACATGTAACTTAATCACCAAATAGCTACTGTGTGAAAGGAGACAAATCATCTCTTCAAGTCAACAATTATTCTATGTAGGATCCTTCCAGCTCACAGCAATGATAGAATTATTGTGCATACTTGATGGGTCGAATAGCCTAATTCTGATTCTATGTCGTATGATCTTATACAGCAAAAACCATCTGTTTAGATGCCATTCAGACAGATCATTCCACATATAAATAACCCAAGACAGAGAAGCAGAAAAGGATGAAGTATATCGTGTTATAGTTACAGAAAAAGTGCTGGGCTTGATGCAGATCCTATAAAACCAAAGCTGTCACAATGAAACTCTGCAATGTATTAATTTAGCCAGGGCTTGGCTGCTTCCACTTAGTTCATTACAGGGAGGGTTTGATAATATTAAAGAAAGTGCCATAGTTATTTATTAGAACATTGCCAAATATTAAAGAACATTTACAATGAGGATGTGACGAAACACATTGATGAAGGAAGAGCAGTAGATGTAGTGTATATGGATTCCAGCAAGGCATGTGATAAGGTACCCCATGCAAGGCTTATTGAGAAAGTAAAGAGGCATGGATCCAAGGGGACGTTGCTTTGTGGATCCAGAATTGGCACACCCACAGAAGGCAAAGAGTGGTTGTAGATAGGTCATATTCTACATGGAGGTCGATCACCAGTGGGATGCATCAGGGATCTGTTCTGGGACCCTTACTCTTTGTGACTTTTATAAATGACCTGGATGAGGAAGTGAAGGGATGGGTGAGTAAATTTGCTGATGATACAAAGGTTAGAGGTATTGTGGATAGTGTGGAGGACTGTCAGAGGACAGCAGGACATTGATAGGATGTAAAACTAGGCTGAGAAGTGGCAGATGGAGTTCAATCCAGTTAAGTGTGCAGTGGTTCATTTTGGTAGGTCAACTATGATGGCAGAATATAGTATTAATGATAAGACTCTTGGAAGTGTGGAGGATCAGAGGGATCTTGGGGTCCGAGTCCATAGAATGCTCAAAGCAGCTGCGCAAGTTGACTCTGTGGTTAAGTAGGCGGACGGTGTATTGGCCTTCATCAATCGTGGAATTGAAGTTAGGAGCCAAGAGGTAATGTTGCAGCTATATTGGACCCTGTTCAGACCCCACTTGGAGTATTGTGCTCAGTTCTGGTCGCTTCACTACAGGAAGGATGAAGATGCCATAGAAAGGGTGAAGAGGAGATTTACAAGGATGTTGCCTGGATTGGGGAGCATGCCTTATGAGAATAGGTTGAGTGAACTCGGCCTTTTCTCCTTGGAGCAACGGAGGATGAGGTGACCAGATAGAGGTGTATAAGATGATGAGAGGCATTGATCGTGTGGATAGTCCGAGGCTTTTTCCCAGTGCTGGAATGGTTGCCACAAGAGGACATAGGTTTAAGGTGCTGGGGAGCAGGTACAGAGGAGATGTCAGAGGGTGGTGAGTACATGGAATGGGCTGCCAACAATGGTGGTAGAGGCAGATATGAAAGGGTCTTTTAAGAGATTTTTAGATAGGTACTTGGTGAAATAGAGGGCTATGGGTAAGCCTGGTAATTTCTAAGGTAGGGATATGTTCGGCACAGTATTGTGAGCCGAAGGGCCTGTATTGTGCTGTAGGTTTTCTATGCTTCTATGTGGAGAGACTCAATTTATTTTTGGAGAAGTGGATGCCAAGGATGGATTTAATTTACTTGGATAAAGTGATAAAGGGCCCAGGCAAGTGAATAGAATGAACTTGAGTAAAATGATCAAGTATCAGCAGGAATTCTAAGCAATTGATAGGCGGATTAGAGGGAAGGTGAACAGAATTGTTTTCAGGCTCAAGTTTCTCTGTCCGGTTTAAGAATATCAGCAACTACTTGTCTGCAGCAAACAGAACAACTAAGTACTTCATTAATAACATATTTTCCATTAAATGATCACTTTAAACTGTAGCCTGTAGCTTCCATTTTAGAGTTGAGCTTTTGTTACGATCTGGCAGTTTTGCAGTGTGAACTGAAGTCTTGAAGGACAGGACAGTTGTGGCATGGTGGACGGAATCAAAATAGCTTGGTCCACGCCAGAGAGTGGGGAATGAACCAAAGTTTGCCCATTGCTGGAGTGGATCTGGAATTGATTCGATGTGGCAGAACCAAGGTGAGGCAGAGTCGAGGTGAAGCCCAGGCCCAGAGCTGAGGTTTGGACAATTAAGTGCTGGGCCAATTGGAAAAATTAGAAATGGGCCAAATCAATTCAGTGGGGCACCAGCCAAAGAGCGTATTGAAGCAGCTGTGCCCAGGTCTGAGAGCAAGGAATGATGCAAAGATTGGCCGATATAAGTGCCAGGCCCAATTGAAAAGGACGGGGTGTCAGGGCTGGAGGTGAGGGATGTGCCAGTTCATCTCGTTGCTCTGTGAAGTGTATTCAGCTCTATGCTGAAATGAGGCTGTGGCCTGCTCCTGAATTAGCTGCAGTGATTCCTGGCTGCAAATCTATGGGTTCACTTTTGTAAACTTTAGTTCTAAATGCTATTTGCTTATTTTTATTTGCAGAATGTGTTTTTTTCCTGCACATAGCGTGTTTGATGGTTTACTTTTTTTAATGGATTGTATTGGGTTTTCTGTTTTCTGGATCTCAAGGTTGTATATAGTAGACATTGATAATAAATGTACTTTGAATTTTGAAATGTGGGACTAACGCACAGGGTGGTGGAGACAGAAGCTTATAGGCTCATCGAGTCAGAGAGCACAGAAGCAGGCCTTTTGGCATATCTAGTCTGTACCAAACTGTTAATCTGACTAGTTCTGTTGACACACACTAAGGCCCTCCCACCCATGTACTTACTCAAACTTCTCTGAAATGTTGCAATCAAACCCTCATCCACTACTTTCGCTGGTAGCTGTTTTTACACGCACCACGCTCTGAGTAAAGAAGCTCCTCCTGCAGATTCCCTCAAGTATTTCACTGTCTGCTTTTAACCTCTAATTCTATTCTCACCTAACCTGCTTGCATTTACCCTCTGTATACCCTTTTACAACACTGTAGTCCTCTATCAAATCTCCCCTATTTTCTATATGCTCCAGGGAGAAAGTCCTAAGCTATTCAACCTTTCCATATTACTCAGGTCCTCCACTCCCAGTAACATCCATGTAATTGTTCTATGTAATTTTTCAATCTTATTGATGTCTGTTCTGTAGGTATCTAAGCAAATCTACACACAATACTCCATATTTGGCCTCACCAATTTTGTGTACAGTGTCAACATATCATCCCCTGTTTGCTCTAAACTTCCCACTCTGATGCATTTAAAATACTTAGATAAACTCTTTAGCGACTATATCCATCAATATTTGGGATCTAAACTAGGAAACTGGGATTCCTAGTCTAAACTGAGAAATCTTTTCTTCAGTCACAGCTGAATGTCTTTCTCCTGCCTGTAGATTTCCAAGTTCTACAGCTCACTTATTCTGTTTAGTTTGCTTCCAACCTGATGGCATTAACGTTGATTACTCCAACATCTGCTAATTTCCCCCCCCCCTCCTCCTTCCATCTTTTTCAAGTCCTTATCCTGGCCTCTTACCTGTTCTCTTTACCTGCCCCTAGTGAACTTTCTCCCATGGTCCATTCTCCTCTTCTATCAGATTCCTTCTTCTCCAGCCTTCTACCTTTTCCACCCATCATCTTCCAGCTTCCTACCTTATTCCCCTGTCATACCCACCCGGGTTCACTTATCAACTTCTTGCTTGTCCTCCTTCCCCTCTGGCATCTTCTTCCATCCTACTCAGGCCAAATGAAGGGTCTTGCCCCAAAACACAGACTATTTATTCACTTCCGTGGATGTTGCCTAACTTGCTGAGGCCATCCAGCATTCTGTGTGTATTACTCACTATTTGTTGTTTTACTCTGTCATTTAAACTATTTCTGTTTGCCCCTTGGCTAGTTTTTAACCTTTGTGAATTGTATTCACAGTTTTGAAGTTTATTTTTCTCTTGGGGATATTTTCTTCTAGAAAATTTTGAAATGGTCTTAAAATCTCACTTTCCTTCAGTTTATTTTATTTCTATTTCTGTTTATTATTTAATCCTCCCTGCAGCCTTTCTCATAACTTAAATCATTGTTATAGTTAGCCTGTGCATTTTGCCTTGTGGATTTTAGCCTTAGGTTTGAACACTTCAATTTTAATGATGGATTGATTATCAGAGTCCAAAAATCAGATTATTTATCGACATCCATCATGACGACTGCTTAGTGTCTTGGGCCTTGAAATAACTCTGTGCAAATATATTGTAAAAGCTTAACTCTTCCCTATAAAATTCATTGATCTGCTCTTTTAATGGCGCCTTTAATCTATTAAAAAAATTATGGTTCATGCTTCATTAAAATTGGAGGGAAAGGGAATTCCATACAAATGTGCTTTTTTCCCCATAAAAGCTTTTGAATCCCCTCGTGTCCAAGTTCACAAAGAGAGCTTAATATGAACGAATGTGCTGGGAATGTAGCTAAGTAGGAATCTGGGTCAAGTGATAGACAGTTTGCTATTTGGTGGCTCCCTGGCCTGCAATAACAATCACCACAATGTCACTGTCTTCTATTAAGGTAGAGATTTCAAGTTGGATAGAGAAAATGGCTCAAAAATGGTCTCAAAGCCTCCTTGAAAAAAAAAGTAATATTCTCACTTCCTCCTGAGTATCCTTGGCCTGTCATGATCACACAATTTTGAGAATGAGCAAATGGGATAACTTCAAAACATTAAACTAATTCAAAGGAAGACACAAGAGTCTGAAATTCGGGTCTAACATTGGGTTTACTTTAAGTGAGGCATGCATGTATCATGTGGTAGTTTGATGACATATGAAATGCACAGATTTATACATATAACCCATAATGAATGATTTAAAAGAACAACAATGCTTAATCAAACTATGTACATACAAGATTACTCAAATGCCACTGGAATATTAAACACATAACACTCCTAGTCAAACCCACAGAATTGTGTGGGAGGGGGGATTTGTAGTCTGGTGGACTGACCTCTACCTTGCTGAGGCCAGGCATCAACCGTCAGGCATCTCCTCTTACTTAAATATCAAATATGTCCTCACTAAGGAGCACCGAGTCATTGTCTCCCACATCATCACTAACATTATTAACTCTGGGTATCTCCCATCCACTGCCACCAAACTCATTTTTCCCTTACCCCTCACCTCCAATTTCTACCTTTTCCCCAAGATCCACAGACCTACCTGTCCAGGTAGACCCATTGTTTCTGTTTGCTCCTACCTCACTGAATTTATATCTGCATACCTTGACTCAGTTTTTATCCCCCCGGCTCAGACTGTCCTACCTACACCCATAACTCTTCATATACTCTTTATCTTTTCAATGATTTCAAGTTCCATAGTCCTGATCATATTATTTTTATGATGGGCGTCCAGTCCCTATACACCTCCATCCCATATCAGGAAGGCCTCAAGGCTCTCCATTTCTTTCTGCACACCAGACCCAACCAGTTCCTCTCCACCACCACTCTCATCCGTATGGTGGAACTCATTCTCAGTAATTTCTCCTTCACCTCTCCCACTTCCTTTAAATGAAAGGTGTAGCCATGGGCACTCACATAGGTCCCAGCTATGCTTGCCTTTTTGTTGGCTATGTGGAACAGTAGAGTACTCTGGTGTTTGCCCCACCCTTTTGCTGTGTTACATCAACGACTGCATTGCTGCTGCATTCCTGCACCCATGTGGAGCTCATCGCATTCACCAACTTTGCTTCCAACTTCCACCCTGCCCTGAAATTTACCTGGTCCATTTCTGACACCTTCCTCCCTTTTCTCAATATCTCTGTCTCTAACTCTGGGACAGCTTACCCACTGATATATTTTATAAACCTACTGATTTTCAAAGCTACCTGAACTACACTCCTTCCCACCCTGTTACTTGTGAAAATGCCTTCCCCTTCTCTGAATTCCTCTGTCTTCGTGACATCTGCTCTCAGGATGAGGCTTTTCATTCCAGAACTAAGGAGATGTCCTTCAAAGAAAGGGTCTTCCCTTCCTCCACCATCAATGCAGTCCTCTCCCCCATCTCCTCCATTTTCACCCCATCCTCTCACCAACCCACCAGGGATAAGGTTCTCACCTACCACCCCACTAGCCTCCACATCTAGCACATAATTCTGCATAACTTCTGCCATCTCCAATGGGATCCCACTGCCAAGCGCATTCTTTTCTCCCCCACCACTTTTTATTTTCTGCTTTGTGCCAGAGCTACATTTTACTTTTCACCCTTAACCATTGACCTCTAGTTATAGTCTTACTCAACCTCAGTGAAAAAAGCCCATTTATTACCTCAGCATCGATGACATCTTCAAAAAGGAGATGCCTCAAAAAAGCAGCACCCATCATTAACTACCCCATCACCGAGCAGGTACAGGAACCCAAAGACACACACTCAATATTTTAGGAACAGCTTTTCCCCCTCTGCCATCAGATTTCTTAATGAACAATGACCCCTCGTACCCCGCCTCAGTGTGTTTTTTATTTTGCTGTATTTAGCACTACTTAATTAACTAATTTAAAAACATATTTCTTATTGTAATTCATAATTTTTTAATTATATAATACAATGTTTTGTTGCCACAAAACAACAAATTTCATGATATTTGCCAGAGATATTAAATCTGATTCTGATATAATTTTGTATGTTGGCATTTTAATTGTATTTAGAAGAAAAACTTATTTTTTTCTCATAATAGTGCAGATTATTTCTACTGAAATTAAATCAGATGGCATAATATAAAAACGTAAGTGAAGAAATCAACCATTCGTACCTGCCCTGAAATTCAATAGGATTGTGTATGATAATTCACTTCAGCATCACTTCCCCACATTTTTCCTTAATATGTACACTCAGTGGCTACTTTGTTAGGTACACCTGCTCAATAATGCCAATATCTAGTCAGCCAATCAAGTAGCAGGAATTCAATACATAAAAGCATGCAGACATGGTCAAGAGGTTCATTTGTTCTCCAGACCAAGCATCAGAATGGGGAAGAATTATGACCTAGGTGACTTAGAATTTTAATGATAATGATGTGAGAAGAGAATGGCCAGACAGGAGGATGACGGTAACTCAAGTAATCATGCAGACAACAGTGATTTGCGGAAGGACATCTCTGAATGCACAACACATTGAAACTTGAAATGGATGGGCTACAGCAGCAGAAGACCACACACAAACACTCAGTGACCACCTTATTAGGTACAGAAGGTACTCATTCTGCTAGTCATTCATGATCTTTTCATCCATGAGTTGGTTTCAAATCTAATCCACTGAGTACTTAGCTTAAATGGTACACTATAAGAAGCTTGGGAAATCATGGAAGAGGATTAAGGATATCTTGAATATGTAATGCAGGGACAGTTTGCCTCTCGGCCAGAACAAGATAAGGAAAGAAAGAAGTAGGTGGCCATCCTATGAATCAAAGAGAAAACAGGAGTTGTGCAATGAAAGGCAGGCACTTGCATTAAGTTCATATAACGGAGGTAAGGGTGGTTAATTTTATTACAAATTACATTTAATTGCTACCATATTGTGACATTGATTTCCTTGGTTGCACCAGAAAGATCTCACGAATAAGTTGTACATTAATGATTCCTTATTGCTCTAAGAACAATTCACATCAAACTATCTTTGTTTGCCCCTAAAAAATTACCTCAAGCAATGAAGAAATAATGGAACGGATACCTGTTTTAACTAATCATGATGACAGGCCTATATTATCAAGTTGAATTTGGAAATATTAATTTCATTAATAGCTGAATTACACTGGTTGCTTCACTGCCTGATATGGGAACTGTACCTCCATTAATCGTAGGATTCTGCAGAGAGTGCTGCGGACAGTCCAGCACATTTGTAGTTGTGAACTTCCCATGATTCAGGACATTTATAAGGATAGGTGTGTAAAAAGGGCCCATAGGATCATTGGGGACCCGAGTCACCCCAACCACAATCTGTTCCAGCTGCTATCATCTGAAAAATGGTACTGCGGCATAAAAGCCAGGACCAACAGTCTCCGGGACGGTTTCTTCCACCAGGCTATCAGACTGATTAACTTGCGCTGAATTGAGTGAACATTGACTGCTCTATTTATTATAAATTATTATAAATTAATATGATTGCACATTGAACTTATAGACATAAAGTTTCATGTATGTGATGGATGTAAGAAATAAAGTCAATTCAATTCAAATTGAATGATTATTTTGCTTCATAGAAAATTCATTAGCATAATATTAATCTGTGTAAGATTTAGACATGGAAAAAATGGGATGAAAAATAGTAAATGGGATTTAATGCAGACAAGTCTGAGGTGTTGCACTTTGGGAAGACAAATCGTGTTAGGACTTACATAATGGTAGGGCATTGAGGGGTGCAGTAGAATAAAGGGATCCGGGAATAGAGGTGAATAATACCTTGAAAGTAGCATTACAGTTAGGTAGGGTTGTAAAGTGAGCTTTTGACACATTAGTCTTCATAAATCGGAGTATTGCATACAGCAGTTGGGATGTTGAAGTTGTATATGATGTTGGTGAAGCCAAATTTGGAATATTGTGTACACTTCTGGTCATCTGCCTACAGAAAATAGATCGATAAGATTGAAGGAGTACACCGTATATCTACAAGGAAGTTGCTAGAATATATATACACACACACACACACACACACACACACACACACACACACACACACACACACACACACACACACACACACACACACACACACACACACACACACACACACACACATATATATATATACCTGTTGGTCCTGGCTTTTATGCTGCAGTACCATATATATATAGATAGGGAACTGCAATCAGGCTTTTACGACTGAGGTTGACTGACACTAGAACGAGAGGTCATAGGTTAAGGGCGAAATGTAAAATATTTAAAGAGAAGCTGAAGGGGGATCTTCTTCACTCAGAGGGTGGTGAGAGTATAGAACAAGCTGGCAGTGGAAGTGGGTTTGATTACAACTGTTAAGAGAAATTTGGATAAGTAAATGTGGATGTGGTATGGAGGGCTATGGTCCGGGTGCATGTCAATGTGACTAGGCCAAATAACAAATCAGCATAAACTAGATGGGTTGAAGTGCCTGCTTCTGTGCCATACTGCTCTATGACTCTATGATTCTTACTTACTCATTAAGATTATTTACATTGGTTAGAATTCTCTGAGCATGAAACATTTTAAGATATTTCCTTAAATGGAAGCTGATTAGGCAATGATGGTGAAGTCAGTGATAGAACAATCACATGTGACCTCTTTGCAGTGAGTTGATTGTTCTATTTGTTCACACATTTGCAATGTAGCATGTACAACATTGGTTGCATTATTTCAAGATATTTTTAGTGTACAATTGAACAGGATGGGAGAGCAACTTTCGGAGAATCAGAATCAGATTTATTATCACTGATTATCTGTGTGAAATTTGTTGTTTTATGCAGCATTATACGGCAACTACATTAAATTATTGAGAATTATTAAGATAAGTAAACAGTCCAGATAAAAGGAGTGACAAGGAGCTTCAAGAGCCACTCAGGAAGCTGATGGCAGAGGGTGAAGAGGCTGTTCTCAAATTGAATTCATAGAAATGTGATGGACTACTAGTACAAAAGAAAGCCACTCAGGCCATTTACCTGAGCTTGCAAAAAACATCAAAATGCATTTTTTCTGTGGATGAATATGGTTAGCAGAAGAATGTATTTACTGTCCCACTCGGGAAAAATTCCACCATGTAGAAAAACAGAAACATCGAGAGTTGCAGACAAAAGCAGAAAAAATACAGAACTACACATTCCTGAGACAATAACAGTAACAGGGAAAGGAATAAACAGGTAACTGAACCACAGACAGGACTCAAAGCTATCAAGTCAAGATCTATCCCGGGCCCAACATATTGATGCAATTACAAAGAAGGCATGCCAGCAGCTATATTTCATCAGAGGATTGAGGAGATCTGGGATGTCAACAGACTCTGGCACTTTTCTCCAGGTGCACCTTCGAGCATTCGAACTGGTTACATCACTGTCTGGTATGGAGAGGGCAATGCACAGGACTCAAAAAGGATGCAGATTGTTGTAACTCAACCTACTCCATGATGGGCTCCAGCTTCCCCAGCATCGAGGAGACCTTCAAAAGGCCAAGCCTCAAGAAGGTGGTATCCATAATAAAGTCCTCGCCACCCAGAACTTGCCCTCTTCTCATTGCTAACATCAAAGAGCTGAAGACACACCCTCAACATTTTAGGAACATCTTCCTCTCCGCTGTTAGTTTTTCAAATGAACAATGAAGCAATGAACACTACCTCACTATCTTTGCTCTCTTTTTGCATGATCTATTTAATTTATTTTCAATATATATTTCTTATTGTCACTTATGGTTTTTAATGTATTGCGCTGTACTGTTAGTACAAAACATCAAATTGCATGACAAATGTCAGTGCCTATAACCCTAATTCTGATTGTAGTTAGCATGCTAGATGTTCTGAATGAGGAATGCTGAGGGCTTGAGAGGACTGAAAGGTTGGAGGAAAGGGGATACTGAACAAAGGAATGAGTGGAATATTCTGCCTGGATAAAGGTATATTAAAGGGAACATATGCATACAGTCTTACTTTAATAGAAACATTAAATAATTTTGGGCCCACTGAGGCCTCTGTTGCTGGGGGTCAACAATGGATGTTGTGTCCTAGCTGTTTACATGCTATGCAAGGCAGGTCGGTATGCTGTGGAGGGCAAGCTGTTGCCCATGCAGCAGGCTGCCCCTCTCCATGCAGCTGATAAATCCAATGGAACAGCGGAGACTGATACAGTTTGGCACCAGTGGCATCTTAGGAGTTGTCAGTTGGTGTTGAACTCAATGTAGGACTTCCTAAGGCACTCCAGCTCAAGATGTTTTCTTGGAGTTTCTTCCCAAAGCCTTTCCCATTAGTGGGCATAGCTGCAAGGCAGTGAAGGTTTGAGATCAGAGTTTTCCTTCTCTTCGATGAGCTGCCAACCATGGCTGATGAGCCCCATCTGCCCAGTGCAACTGGTTTTAATGTGCTAATATCCTGCATTTGCTTCTCCTGTAGTAGAAACAGTTCCTATGGGCTTAATAGCTAAGCCACAGGTGAAAACCAGAACTGGACTTGACTATCAGAGACACACCCCTTTGGGGGCATTTAATAGATAATGGGAACTTATACTTACTACCTCCTCCCCATCGGCTATGGAAACCTTAAGGAATCTCGTTATGATAACCATTTTGACAAAGTTAAAATGCATTTTCTATTGTTCAACAACTACTGTTTCATGTTTTTATCTCATTTTACACTTCCACCAAAATTAGCAAATAGTAAAAATATACTTCATAGAAATCCCCTGAGAAATGAATAGGCGATCAATGCTCTTCAAAAAAATGACAGTAATTGTTTTAGAATTAAGTTTGAAATTAATCCTGCCTTTTAATGCAGTTATCTGCTTTATGCTGTCTGTATTATCCCCTTGCTCACAGAGGCAGCGTCTTTCTGTAAAACTTGTTTCGTTATCTTACCCAAGAGGAAGGATTATTCATTGAGAAGAAAAATTACTGCATTCAATTTGAGTAACTTATGATTTGAGTACATTCTTTTCCGCTGTGTGCTGACAGTGAGTGAGTTTCTCTGCAGCAGCCATGCTCTCATAAAAGTTTAATTCACATTTATGGCTAAGATAAGTCAAGTTGCTAAGTGTTATTTTCAAATATTGGCACCAAGTAACCGATGTGGCCTTCAGGCTTTGAAAAACATTGATACAACATGAGAAAAATGACAAGCCTATCATTCATATTACCCTGACTGGTCTAGATTGATCCAGATTTGTCTTGGACCTGTAAGGGAATGTGAGATGCACTCACTACAATTTTATTTTTACTTGGAATGATATCAGTTACATGCCATCCTAAATATTCCACATGTATGCAGATTTATTTGCTAATGTCACACATAAATTCTGCCATCTGTATTAAAAATGCGTTCCAATATTTGCTGACATATTGGTGGCCTTGTGCGGTCTGATTAAAATAGCTGTCTTCATGGACAGACGCACAGAAAAACTCCCAGAAATACTGAAAACCAAAGGTTCAGTGCAAATGAGGAAGTAAAATAAATTGATATTAGTACAGAGATATTACTAGAGAAATTAATGAGCCTGAAAACTAATAGATCATGAGGACTTGATGATCTACATCCCAGAGTTTTAAAAGCAGTACCGTTGGAGATAGTGGGGCTCTGCTTATCACCTTGCAAAATTCTGCAGCTTGTGGCCTGGTTTCTGTGGGCTGCAGGTTGGCAGTTCCAAATGTACTATTTAAGACAGGATGGAGACAGACAGCCAGAGAGAGAGAGAGAGAGAGAAAGAGAGAGGGAGAGAAGAGAGAGAGAGAAGAGAGAGAGGAGAAAGAGAAGGAGGAGGAGGATGAGGAGGGGAGAGAATGAATGGAGAATTATCAGCTTATTAGACTGATGTTGGCAGTCAGGAAGATGCTGGAATTTAAAAAAAAGGAATATTATATCAAAACACTTGGAAAATAATAACATGATACATTGAATGTCAGCATGGTTTTAAGAAAGGTTTGACTAATTGATTAATTAAATATTTTATGGAGTAAGATACCAAGACTATCCAGGTACAAATAAATGTGCTTTATTTAGATTTGAGGAGGAGATTTGATAAGGTCTTACAATGAAGGTGGACAGATAAGCTTAGAGCGCATTGGACATGAAGATATAAATAGTGCCTATAAAAAGTATTCACCCTCCTTGGAAGCTTTCATGCTTTATTGTTTTACAACATTGAATCACAATGGATTTTATTTGGCTTCTTTTGACATTGATCCACTCTTTCATGTCAAAGTGAAAACTGATCTCTACAAAGTGATCTAAATATATAAAAGACAATAGACAATAGGTGCAGAAGTAGACCATTCGGCCTTTCGAGCCTGCACCACCATTCTGAGATCATGGCTGATCATCTACTATCAATACCCGGTTCCTGCCTTGTCCCCATATCTCTTGATTCCCCTATCCATAAGATACCTATCTAGCTCCTTCTTGAAAGCATCCAGAGAATTGGCTTCCATTGCCTTCCAAGGCAGTGCATTCCAGACCCCCCACAACTCTCTGGGAGAAGAAGTTTTTCCTTAACTCTGTCCTAAATAACCTACCCCTTATTCTCAAACCAAGCCCTCAGGTACTGGACTCTCCTAGCATCTGGAACATATTTCCTGCCTCTATCTTGTCCAGTCCCTTAATAATCTTATATGTTGCAATCAGATCCCCTCTCAATCTCCTTAATTGCAGCGTGTACAAGCCCAGTCTCTCTAACCTCTCTGCATAAGACAGTCCAGACATCCCAGGAATTAACCTCGTGAATCTACGCTGCACTTCCTCTATAGCCAGGATGTCCTTCCTTAACCCTGGAGACCAAAACTGTACACAATACTCCAGGTGTGGTCTCACCAGTGCCCTGCACAAATGTAAAAGAATATCCTTGCTCTTGTACTCAATTCCCTTTGTAATAAAGGCCAACATTCCATTAGCCTTCTTCACTGCCTGCTGTACTTGCTCATTCACTTTCAGTGACTGATGAACAAGTACTCCTAGATCTCTTTGTATTTCTCCCTTACCTAACTCTACATCATTCAAATAATAATCTTCCTTCCTGTTCTTACTCCCAAAGTGGATAACCTCACACTTATTCACATTAAACGCCATCTGCCAAGTATCTGCCCACTCACCCAGTCTATCCAAGTCACCCTGAATTCTCCTAACATCCTCATCACATGTCACACTGCCACCCAGTTTAGTATCATCAGCAAACTTTCATATTATAAATATGAAACAGAAAATAATTGATTGCATAAGTATTCACCCCGTTTAAGTCAGTATTTAGCAGATGTATCTTTGGCAGCAATTACGATCTGTGTGTGGATAGCTTTCTATCAGGTTTGCATACCTGGACAGCAATTTCTCCCCAAAACTGCTCAAGCTTTGTCAGACTGCATGGGGAACAGCCCTTTTCAAGTCCAGCCACAAATTCTCAATTAGATTGAGGTCTGGACTCTGACCTGACCACTCCAGGACATTAACTTTGTTGTTTTGAAGCCATTTTTGTGTAGCTTTAAGCTTGGGGTCATTGTCTTGCTGGAAAACAAATCTTCCCCCAAGTCGCAGTTCTCTTTCAGACTGCATCAGGTGTCCCTCCGGGATTTCCCTGTATTTTGCTGTGTTATGAGTAATGAACAGGCCTGATGGAAATGGGGTGCAGAGTTAACCATTCCCCCACCCCCAAGAACCAGGAACTATTACTGTTGCTATGCTGCTAATGAGAGAGAGAGAGATGAAGCACAGAGGCAGGAACATCTGCTACAGATAAGAGGGAGAGAAAGACTGTTGATTTATTGTATTTTGACTCTTCCTGGATTGTTTACCTTTCACTACAAGGACTTTACTTTGCTCGTTAACATTCCTCAGGAGACAGCAGGAGTGGCCTGATTTGATGGACACAGTCATTCAGAGTTGATGGATAGCTGAGTCCCCATTAGTAGCGATAAAAGACAGGTCTGGAGAGACACCCTTCAGACACACCATTGGACACTGACTGAGTGTTGTGCACCCACAGGAAGGCGGGGGCTTCAAGGACCGAATCAGGAGATCGGTCTATAAAGCTCACAGTGTGACATTAGGGCCGGTGGGGACTTGTGTGTGTGTCCACCCATGTCAGAGTGACGAGTCCACCACAGAAGAATGGTCTAGCTGAGGATGGAGGGGCATAACCAAATGACCACAATGGTACAACAGGATCAGAAAGCAACAGAGGGTTTGCTGGCTGCAGTTGCTCAATCTCTTGCTCACTCTCACTCTCTCTCTCCAACAACTTACAATACAACAACCACAACTACCTCTGCACACATGAACTGAACTGAATTTTATATTCTTCAATGACAATTCATTTACCCCTAGACATTGATAGAGTTTGTTTATTATTGCTTATTATTGTTCCTACACTTTTATGTTTATTATTGCTAACCTGTTTTATCTGTATATTTGTAATATTGGTATTGTTTTGCTTATTTTACTAATAAACACCTTTAGTTTTCAGTACCATCAGACTCCAATGGATACTTCTATCTTCGTTGGTCTGACACCCAGTTACTGGGTACGTAACAGCTGTATTTATTTTACCCTTAAAATTCACAAGACTTCCAGGACCTGCTGCAGTGAAGCATCCTCACAGCATGATGCAGCCATCACCATGCTTCACGGTACGGATGGTGTGTTTTTGATGATGTGCAGTGTTTGGCTTATGCCAAACATAGCATTTAGTCTGATGGCCAAAAAGCTCAATTTTGGTCTTATCAGACCATAGAACCTTCTTCCAGCTGACTTCAGTCTCCCACATGCCTTCTGTCAAATCCTAGCCAAGGTTTCATGTAAGTTTTTTCAACAGTGGCTTACTCTTTGGCACTCTCCCGTAAAGCTGTGACTGGTGAAGCACCCAGACAACAGTTGTATGTATAGTCTCTCCCATCTCATCTACTGAAGCTTGTAACTCCTCCAGAGTTGTTATAGGTCTCTCAGTGGCCTCCCTCCCTAGTCTCCTTCTTACACAGTTACTCTGTTTTTGAGGGCTGCCTGCTCTAGGCAGATTTACAGCTGTGCTATATTTTTTTCTATTTCTTGATGATTGATTTAGCTGTACTCCAAGGGATATTCAGTGACTTGGAAATTTTCTTGTATCCATTTCCTGACTTGTGCTTTTCAATAACCTTTTTGTGGAGTTGCTTGGAGTGTTCTTTTGTCTACTGACTCACCAGCAGTTGGACATTCCACATACAGGTGTATTTTTACTACAATCAATTGAAACACCTTGACTGCACACAGATCTCCAAAAACAACCTATTGGCTGCACCAGTGATGATTTGGTGTGTCATATTAAAAGAGGCGAATACTTATGCAATCAATTATTTTGTTTTATATTTGTAATTGACTTTGATCACTTTGTTTTCACTTTGACATAAAAAAGTATTTTTCTGCTGATCAGTGTCAAAAAAGCCAAATCCAATCCACTGTGATTCAATGTTGTAAAACAATGAAACATGAAAACTTCCAAGGGGGCTGAATACTTTTTATAGGCACCGTATTCTCAGTGACCACTCCTGTACTCCAGTGGTCCTGGTCTTCTACTGCAGTAGCCCATCCAATTCAAGGTTCAAAATGTTGGCATCCAAAGATTCTCTTCTGCACACCACTATGCATGGAGATGTTGCCACATTACAGGCCGATTAAATATTTGTGTTAACAAGCAGGCATACGGGAGGCCACTGAGTGTAAGATACCAGGACTATCTTCAAGAAGGTACTGAAGTATAAATGAATAACTGTTTGTGGATTTTCAGGAGACTTTTGATAAGGTGCCAAATAAGAGATGGAAAAATCATGTTAGAACTCTGTGGAACTAATAATATATATTACTCTGGATTCAGGCAGCTAACCAATAGATTGAAACAGAAAACAAAGAGTAGGACTGTTACAAAGGATGAATAACTCCGATGGGCAGAAGGGTGCAGAGTGGCCCTTTTTGGAGAATCGCAAATCGCTACTATTTCGATGCTGCTAATAAGGAAGTAAGAGAGACAAAAGGAAATCTGCCAGGGCAGTTGTTATTGATAACAGCTCATGAAAGAGAATGAGAGAGAGACACAGCTAAGAGGTACACAAGGTGGAATGTCTCCTACTGACAAAAGAGGAGATTTACTGCTGTTGTCTTTTGGAGAAGGATTGTTTACTTGGTACTGTTCTATTCATTGAAATCCCTCAGGGATCCCAGAGTGGGCTGCTTTGATGGGTTAAGTCATTCAAACCTGATTGACACCTGAGACCCCTTGAGTGGGGATACAATTGAGGTCTGGGGTGACACCCCTCAGACGCACCAGGGGACACACTAGTGAGCATCAGAAACCCACGAGACAGTGTGCGACATTGGAGACCGAATGAAGGGTCGGTAAATTTTAACAGTGTTTATAGCGAGACCGGTGGGGGCTTGTGTGTGTGTCCAGCCTTGCCTGGGTGACGAGTCCACCACAGAAGAACGGTCTAGCTAAAGGACGGAGGGGTCACACTTGAATGGCCACAACAATGACACATCGACGGATCGAAATCGTAAAGGAAGGTTGGCAAAGACCATAGCTGTTACTGTTTGCGTGCTCTCTTTCTCTCGTCTCTCTCTCTCTCTCCAACAATTGCAACACATTGACCGACAACTACCGCAGCCTGAATGAACTAAACTGAACTTTATATTTCCATCTGACAATTTATTAGCCCCTAGACAACGATAGAGCTTGTTTTATTATTGATTATTATTATACCCGCACTTTTAGGTTTAGTATTGCTAATGTATATTATCTTATATTTGGATTGATATTGTTTTGTATATTTTTACAAATAAATACTGTTGAAAATAGCATTACCAGACTCCAACGGACACTTCTATCTTTGCTGGTAAGACACGCAGTTATGGGGTATGTAACAAGGTCTAAGTGGATTTGATTTACAGTATGAAGGTTGTGACTACAGGGGTACCACAGAAATTGGTGTTTGGGTCCATTTTTTCCAGCATTGACAGGAGACCTGTGTGGGGGAGTGTTTAAAGTGGAAAAGCAGTTGCACTGAGACAGTTCAACTCTTTCAAGCTCAGAAGTCGGGGTCCAGTGGTATGAGTACTCATCTCAAACTGGGGTCTTCCTTGGTTGCAGTAGATGACCATGACATCTTCTGTGCCTTGTCATGCCCTTTGCTCTCCACAAAACATTGCAGAATCGACTTCCTGACCATTGGATCTCACTGTTGATCTCATCCGCCCAGTCTGCTGGACATGACTTTGCATGCTGGGACAGGCATGTCCCCATCTCCCCAGGGTATGAGTCCTGCCAGCTACCCTCTCCTGGTTTAGCCCATCTGCTGAAGTGTTGTACTGGGGTACAGTATAGCAGGTGTCATATGCAAACAGCTACTTAGAGCTACAGATGCAAGCTGAGTGTCCGGTGGGGCCCAAATGTGAATGAACTGTCCCAGAATGGACATGACAAGCCCCTTCAACAGATGTGCTACTCCCTCCTGTACACCCCAACTATAACTATAGGTAATGCCCTGGTTAAGATTTTTACTGTTATGCTGTAGGTATTTCATTTTAACAGTTCTGTAAGAGTAGTCTGTTCTGTTTTCAGCATGTTTGTTTGGATTTGATAAGGTGTTGTAATGTTCATAATTAGGAATGTAGCATCATCCCATCAGGGTGTTGTAATTGGAAAAAGGTTCTAGAGAATGCTGGTTGGAGAGGTTTTTTTGTGAGGGACTGGTGTGGGTCAAAGTCTTTTTGGTGGGAACTGGGAGTGGACAGGAGGGAAGATGCCTAAGGATGCCATCCCTGTTGTACAATGTGCTTTATGCAGATGAATGGCTTCAGGGAGGAATTCCCAATACTCCTGTGCGGGAGCCCATTTGTTCGAGATGAATTTCGAGGGACACTCAGAAGGTGGTGTGTACTTTCATGCAGACTGTGGGTCCAGCACACGAGTTAAAGACAACTTCAAAATCACCTCCAACTTTTGTGCATAGTTGGACTGTGTTAACTGCAGTGGACCCTTTTTATTTCTTTTCTTAATAACTGTTTGATAAAGCTGACATTTGTAAATACGCCTTTTTTAATATAATTGTATGCAGCGTATGGTCTGTTATTTTTTGCTAATGTGTAATTGCAAGTGGACAGCCTTTATACAATATTTGCTCCATTCGGGCTTTGGGTTAGGCGAGACAATCGAACCTCCCAGGTTTGGTGGGACCCAAGTCATATCGATCATATGGAGTCTGGGGAAAGTGGTTTTCTCACCTCTGAGTCCATGGCCGTTAGCGAGTAGTTAATGAGCCTCATGCCTAGAGACGCCCAGTAAAAAAAAGGGTTTCATATACACCATCTAAATTATGTTCTTGATAGATGTGAGCAAATGTACACTTCAAAGTTTATTGATAACACTAACCTAAGTGGGAATACAAGGATTCAGTGCAAGGGTGAATAGACAAGTTGAATTATAGAGCAACAGCATTGAAGAGAATAAAATTATAAACTTTGGTGGAGAAAAGGTATATTGGGCACTTCCTTTAAATGGTGAGGGAATGGGAAATGTTGATGTTCCAAGAGATGAGGTGCTCTTGTACATTGGTCAATCAAAGCAAACATGCAAACATAGCAGATGGTTACGAATGCACATGGTATGTTACCGTTTATTGCAAAAGGATCTGTACACAATTGTTATGATGATTTCCTATAGTCTCATTGTGACTTGATATGATAGATCCTGGAATATTGTGTACAGTTTTGACCCCCTTAACCCAAAAAAGGATATGTTTGTTATTAAAGGAGTACAGCAAAGATATCCAAAGAAGGCTCAGTCAATCACTATATTCAAAACTGACATAAATAAAAGTCTAGAAGATTTAAGAGATATGGGGAAAGGAAAGGAAATAGTGTTGAGGTCAAAGGTGTTTAATGACAGAATATGATTGACTGGTGGAATATTCTATTCCTTTAGCGACACTCAAAGGAGGTTTTATTAGGTACATCTGTACACCTGTTCATTAATTCAACTATCTGATCAGTCAATCATGTGGCAATAACTCAGTGCATAAGAGCATGCAGATATAGTAAAAAGGTTTAGTTGCTCAAACCAAACATCAGAATGGGGAAGAAATGTGATCAAGGTGATTTTGACTGTACAATGATTGTTGGTGCAGGAAGAGCTGGCTTGAGTATCTCAGAAACTACTGATCTCCTGGGATTTTCTCATCACTGGAGTTTATGGAGTTTACAGAGAATGGTATAAAAAGAAAAGAAATCCAATGAGTGACAGTTCTGTGGGCCAAAGTGCCTTGATAATGAGAGAGGTTAGAGGAGAACAGTTTAGAAAGACAACAGCAACTCAAATAATGACACATTAGAACAATGTCAAACATTAAAGTGGATAGGCTACAGCAGTGGAAGACAACAGCAATACAATTCGTGGCCATTTTTTATTACCTCTTGTACATATAAAGTGGCTGATAAATGTATTTTTATGAAAATGGTAGTATTGGAAATTTTAGAATTTAAGTCACAATTTGGGTGCAGCATAGAATTAAATAATTAAAATAATTTTAAAGATATTATCAAAAATGTTTCAACTGTATTGAAGCACAGTGATTATTTGCTTCATAAATATTTTAAAGCTTTGATATTTGCCAAATTATGTCTTTGCATATAAACCAAAACAAATCATAATTTAAGAGCCACTTGGAAGAAATAAAAATAGGTACAATTAGTGGATACTCACCATGATGATTAATGTGATCTTAGGGCAAGACCGATTTTATGAGCAGGGCTCAAGTTCTAGCAGGAGATTTCTGAACAAAATATTGCATACATTCAAAACTTTGATTGTAATTCTGTTTTTCAACGAATAGTTTGGTTGATTTCAGGAGAATTGTGCTGAAGTAAACCAGCCCAACAACAAAATCTTCTGTCTGTTCATTTTGGCTTTGAAGTGAATTTCCATTAGGGCAGAATTATCTCTAGCTTGTCTTAATCTTCTGAACTGAGCTGAATTCTTGCCACTCTGCACTTTTCACATCATCGGTGAAATTATTAATGGCTTCATTAATGTCTTATCTCAACTGTTAATGAAAATGAAAATCAAAATAGACATTGAGGCAATCCCAGTAATATCTGCATGAGAAGCAAGCATTAATTAAAACAAATTAAAATAAATTATAAGGGCATTCTTCATACACACTAGTGCAAATATACCACAGCTGACTGTTATCAGGTTCCACAGGGATCAATTCCATTGAAGGCAAACCTTAGCTTTTAACTAACTATCCCTTCAATGTGACCTTCATTCTGCAGTTGTAGCTGAACATTTTTTCCCAAAATTCAACATTAGTTTAACAGGTAATTGGTTTACATGTACCAAGGTACAATGAAGAGCTTTGTTGTCATTGTTGTCCATACAGGTAATTTCGTTGCATCAATAGAATGAGGTAGTACAAGGGAAAAGCAATAAAATGACGCAGAATAAAATGTTACAATTGCAGCTACAGAGAACGTGCAGTGCAGGCAGGCAATCAGGTGATGAAGTGAATTGTGAGGTTAAGAATACAATTTATTGTATATGAAATCCCTTCAATACTCTTATAACAACATGATTGAAGCTGTTCGTAAGTCTGGTGCCACATGCTTTCATCTGCCTGATGGAAAGAGAGAGTGGGGCCAAAACCTTTGAGTGGTCAGGAATAAACTTGCCATAATAATTCACCATGCCCAAAAATGACCTCAGTTCAGTGATGCTCTTGGGGCTTGGGACCTCCTTGATAGCTCTCACTTTGTCCTCCACTGGGCAAAGCCCCTCAGCTGTAAACTTGTGTCCCAGGTAGGTCACACTCGGAGCCAGGAACACACATTTTCCACGTTTCAACCACAGCCCTGCATCTGAGAGTCTCTTCAGCACCTGTTCTAAGTTAGCCAGATGCTCTCCCTCCGTGGCTCCCGTGATCAAAATATCATCCAGATACACTGCTATGTGTGGAATCCCCTGCAGCAAAGAGTCCATTACCCTTTGGAAAATGGCAGGGCTAGATGCCACTTCAAACACCATCCCTTGTGCATATTGACGATGACGTACTCCTTTGAATCTTCGTCGAATCTCAGCTGTTGGTAGGCGTGGCTCATGTCCAGCTTTGTGAACAGCTGACGGGGTCACAAACAGATCATCCACCCGTGGCAATGGGTACTCCTCCAGCTTAGAGGCCTGATTCACCGTAAGTTTGTAGTCTCCACATATCCTCACCGTTTTATCCGCCTTCAAAATTGGAACAATCAGATCCGCCCACCTAGAAAACTGGACGGGCTCAATGATGCCCAGACCCAGTAAACTTTACAGCTCTGCCTCGACTTTGTCTTTCATGGCAAAGGGCACCGACCCGGGCTTAAAAAAACGTGGTGTGGCCTCAGGGTCGACACAGACCCTGTCACAGTCACGCCCTTCAGAGTGCCCAGCTCGTCCCTGAAAAAGTCACTATACTGCTGCAGAATGTCTTCTGTCATGTGTGCATACTTAATCTCATGCCTGTTGAGCCAGACCAGCCTGGCTTCAGCCTTCTGACCCCCGGCTGAAATATCCACATATAACACCCCTAAATGAGGTATGGGCTGCCCCATTTAGGTCCTGAGTTTGATGGTCTGATGGGAGGCATCCCCATGTCCTCCTGTAGCTCTCTTCAC
This sequence comes from Hypanus sabinus, assembly GCF_030144855.1. Lineage (NCBI taxonomy): Eukaryota > Metazoa > Chordata > Chondrichthyes > Myliobatiformes > Dasyatidae > Hypanus > Hypanus sabinus. The sequence goes on along the minus strand of NC_082710.1, from coordinate 84,991,129 downwards.
TAATGACCAATGCAGTAGCCCCTGAATCAATCTCAAACTTAATGTCCTTTCCATTGACAGTGACTGTGGTATAATCTGGTTCAGGTGGTCCCTCATCCATTTCCACCCCAGACATGTTGTAGACACACGCTGCCTCTCCGTCTGCTTCTCCTAGGTGGTGTGTGGCTGCCCGAGTCTGTTGAGTTTTCTCCTGCCCAGGCTTAACCTCACCCTTTATGCTCCTGCATCTTTTAGCTAAATGTCCTTTTTTGCTACAAGCATGGCAGACAGTATCTTTGAATTTACAAACATTTGCATAGTACGTTCCTCCACACCGAAAACATTCCATCGGCTGTTCCTGTCTACCAGTCTCCCTCCTGACTTGGAGCACTGCCGCTGACTGACCCCCATATCCTGTCTGTATATCCTTGGTATTATTAGCAGCCAACTCCATGCCTTGAGCAATCTCTAGGGCTGTCTTCAAAGTCAACGGTGGTGCTTCCCCAACAACCGGTGTTGTACAGCATCATTATTAATGCCGCATACTAATCTATCACAGAGCATGTCATCCAACACGGCTCTGAAATTGCAATGCTCTGACAGCTGCCAATACTCGGCCACAAAATCACCCACAGACTGACCTGGCTTCCGGACAGGGCTGTGAAACTTGAACCGTTGGACTATCACCGAAGGCTTCGGGTTGTGATGGTTCCCCACGAGCTTGACCAGTTCGTCATATGGACTGTCTCCCGGTTTCCGCGATGTAGCTAAGTTCTGTATCAGCTTGTACGTCTTTGCCCCACACACACACTCAGGAGAAGAGAGAGCTTCTTAGCCTCTTCAGTAATTCCATTAGCACAGAAAGGGTCCCAACCTTTCCTCAAACTCTGGTCAGTCCTCGGTCTGCTTCTCGAACTCACTGATATTTCCGAACGTAGCCATCCGAACACGAAGATCCTCGTCTGCTCACAGCTCCTGTTCAAAAATGCGCTGACCCGTCCACGAAACCAGTTCACCTCATCGCCAAAAACATGTGGTAACTTCTACTTTACGAAAAGACCACTCGGCAATTTGATGGCGGAAAGACCACCTTTATCTGGGACGGCATATGATATTTACAATACAGAGGCTTCCAGGTATCTCTTGCGGCCTGGGTGGAGGAACTATATACAATGCACGCTGGGAGTGAAAAGAGTGGAAGTAAAGACCCCGCCAACCCCAGATCCCGCCTCTTGCTACCAACAGCTCCCCAATTAGTATTAACTTACTTTTAATAATACTCACATTACAACACAAATGAATGATAGAGACTGAAACAATTTGGTACCAACGCCATCACAGCTGTTGCCAGTCAGTGTTGAACTCAGTGCAGGACTGCCTTAGGGACTCCAGCTCTGGATTTTTCTTTGCGGTTTACTCCCAAAGCCTTTCCCATGAGTGGGTATAGCTACAAGGCAGCAGACTTTTGAGATCAGAGTTTTCCTTCCAGATAAATTGCCAACCATGGCTGATGAGTTGCAACTGGCCAAGAATATAGATGTAAACCAACATTAAGACCAACACTAAGCTTTTTTCTGTTTCAGGGAGCTTTTGGAGGAGTGTAACTTGCTTTAAATATGCTGATTATATCTTCACTATTAAAGAGTCTGCTTATGCTAATATGATTCAAATACTTCACCAGGCAGCTTTTATTTTCATAACAGACTAACAGAGCATGAACAGCAAGATGTCTCTTTATAATCAGAATTTTCTGTCCACTGCTGTAATTTCATACAAACTTAATGGGAGTTCTTGTTACATTTTCTCAGTTAGCAGTTAGTGCAGGAACACGATCAACTATGAAGAAGATCATCAAAAGAATGAATGAAGTGCAAGTGCTGTAAATCTGAAGCAGAAACAGAAAATGTAGAAACAAGCAGCATCTATGGAGAAAGAAATAAATGAGCTCACATTTAAATTTCTTCCATCTTTTTAAATATTAAAAGCAACATGCAGAAATGCTTGAGTAACACAGCAGGTCAGGCAGCATCTGTGGAAAGGAATAAATGCCATGTCCTTTATTGGTGAAGGGTCTTGGCCTGAAACCTCAACTCTTTATTCCTGTGTAGTAGTAATAGAGTAATCACTCAAGTTGAATATGATGTTCTCCTAAGGGGATGTCTATTGGTGAGTCTTCCTGTGAATGTAGAGGATCCACATATTCTGGGGCAGTGTTGGCATGAGTAACCACCTTTCTCTTCTGTTAGTTGCTCTTGTTACATATCCTGTAACTGGTTAACTTACCAGCAAAGATAGAGAGGTCCGTTGAAGTCTGATGTCACTATTTTCAAACGTTTTTATTTATAAAGGGACACAAAAGTAAGGTTAATACAAACATTCAGATAATGCACATCGTCAATACTCAATCTAAAGTGCGGGTATAGTAATGATCATCATTAAGAAGTGAGCTCTACTGTTGTCTACGGGTTAGTAGATTGTCTGTTGGTAATATAAAAGTCACTGAGAAGTCTGCAGGCCTCAGCCTTTTGAGAATCGCTGGGTTTCACGTGGGGCGACCGAGAGAGAGAGATTGGGGAGAAGAGAAAGAACTTGCCGAGTCTTGATGAAGCTTCTGTGAAATCAGGGGAGCGTTGGTTCCCTCTCCCCGATGTTAGTTAAAAGTGATTTTCTGTGATTCCAGCCACAAATTCCAATCCCGGAATCTAACGCACGTGGCTTCCTTCAGAATGGCTTCCCGCTGCTGCGGGCTCACTCTCTCATGTCTTCTTGGTGCGTCTGAGGGGCTGTCCCCCTGAGAATCTCCTTTATACTTCCTCACGGGGTCGCAGGTGTCAATCAGGTTGGGACGATGCAATCTCTCTCTCAACCAGCCCACCTTGCCCGAGGGCTTTTCACGTGGTCTCCATGAGACAATAGTCGTTGTTGTCTTATTCTGCATCCTGGGTGGGACGTGCAATTCGACACATTTCTCTCTCTCTCTCTCTCCTACTGGGTTTACTGACCAGCCCCCTCGATGGGTGCTCTTGTGATTCTCACAAAGGAGGGCACTGGGACCATAACACCTCCCCTCTTAAAACGTTTTTACCAACGGTTAAAACGGAGTGGTACACGGTCTTACAGGAGTTTTGAATCTAACACAATACACAAGTTTTTTCTTTTCACAGAGTACTACTATTATACATTCAAGTCAGTATCTAAATAGTTAACGATTACAGTGCCCCTTTCTTTAATATCTTAACATTGCGAACCGTACATCAGACTTCAATTCAATAACCACATAATTATTTTTTTTTCTTAAGCAACAAAACTAAGGAGGTGTGACCTTAGCTTAGGTGCATTTATAAAAGTTTATGCGAATACTAATCGTTTCAGTCATTTAACTTAACCGGCAGGTCTCCAAAGGGCTGTCTTTATTATTCACAGGCTTTGGCGCAAACCCATTCAACCTGCTTGGCTGTCTAACAATGGCATCTCCATTAACCGTCGCCTCTTTTCCGGCAAGCCCCCCCATGGGGAACTTGAGTAGTTTTGCGTGGTGAACTCCCACCCGCCTCGTTCATCGGGGTTATTTTAGCAACACCATGCCCCAGACTTAGACCATTTCCACCCAATTCTTTGATTTGACCCAGGTGGCTGGCCCTTTTATCAGTACCCTTCAGGCTATTGGTGTTTGATTCGAACTCTTCACTCAAGTAGCATGTCGAAGGCAGCCTTTTCACACCCCACCCTGGCATAACAATAGAGTGGGGGGCCCCACTATTCCCCGGCTCACTCTGTGAGCGATCTGCCAGGTTTAGGATTTCTTCCTTCGATTTGGAAACTACAGACTTTCCGTTTCCTTCACTAACAATCCTCACCCCCCCATTCTTAAATTCTGCGTTAACTTTGAACCCACCTTCGAGTACAAACACCGGGGAACTCACACTTCCCCCGGTTACCAAGGTTAACCCTTTTCCCACTGAACCAAGTCTATCTGACCCACAAGGACGGCCGCCCCGTTCCACTGAATCAGATACTTCAGACTCCTTCTGAGCTCCGTTACCAGGTTTAGCACCACTTGCATCCCCATCTTGAACACACTCAAACAGGACATTGGCCTCGTCCAGGCTTTCAACACCCATACCTATTTCAAATTCTAACTTCCCCCGATCCTCCCAGTTACTCTCTGGGCAGCTCCCACCCGGGGAAGGCGCAACCCTGCGAGCTGAAACAACCTCCTCGGCCTTTTCAGCAGACTCCTTCGAGGCAAGGGTACCCTTTCCATCTAGGATTGCCCTCACCTCATTATAGGGAACACCTTTAGAACTCTCAAGTTCTTCAAACAATTCTGCCAAACCAGACAGATCATCCATGTCCAACTCTGGACCTTTTAACAGCTTTATCTGTTTCTCATCTTTATTTCCTACCTTTAGGACCTTTCTCTTCGCTAAGGGCAGATCTATCTCCTCTCCCTCACCCCCTTTCACTTTACTACTCTTTGTCTTACCACCCTCTAAACCCTCATGGCACAGGGTCAGCAAAGACGTCTCGGCCAAATCAAAACTGGTCAGATTTAAACTGCTCTCGTTCACAGCTGTCTCTCTCGACATGCTGTGAGTGACCGCGCCAGTGAGATAGTCCTTGGGCGCTAGGGGCGGGGCCACCACACTCTCCGGTCGGCAGGTCGGCAGCATTCCTGACCAAACCTTACCCCCTGCTAAGTCATTCCCCAGCAGGATGTCCACGTCAGCTCTCAGGAATTCTGATGGCACCCCTATTTCAACTGATCCATACACCAGCTCACAATCCAGAATGACTTTATGTAAGGACACCATTTCTATCCTTTTTTATTTATTCCTTCCACCTTTACCATGCCCGTTTTCCGACCAAATTCTAGTACCTTACGGCTCATCAGAGTCAGTTCAGCCCCCATGCCTCTCCAGATTCGTACGGGAACTGGTGTGTCTCCCTCCGTCACAGACACGGTTCCGTGTGACAGACAACTCTCAGAGCCTTCTCGTACTCTGTCTACCCTCGGCTCTCTGGTTGATTTACTGAGTACCACGGCACACCCGATAGGGACTGCGGCTTTCCCTCTTGCTATCTTCTTTTTCAGAGCAAAACATCGAGATGCAATGTGCCCCTCCTTTCCACAATTAAAACAGGTCAAACCCGGAAACCTCTGGCTGTCTTGCCTTTCCCCCTCAACCTTACCGCTAGTTCCCGGTGGGACCTCTGCCTCACTCGTTGGACTTTCTCGATCGTTCCCACGGTCCCTCTGGGGACCTTTGTTCGAGGAAGTCCTTGTCTTGTGGGTTAGGACATATTCGTCCGCAAACCTAGCAAATTCTGAAATGGACTTATCCGGCTTCTCATTCAAATACATCTGGATCTCCTCCGGAACACAACCTTTAAATTCCTCAATCAAAAGTAACTCCTGAGATGCCCATAATCCTCGTCCACCCTTTCCGTGGTGCACCAACGGTCCAAGAGCACCCCCTTCTCATGGGCTAGCTCGGTATACGTTTGATTCCACCCTTTCCTTAAATTTCTAAACTTTTGTCTATAGGCCTCAGGTACCAATTCGTAAGCCCGGAGAATGGCCTTCTTTACCTCATCATAAGTCTCCGCTTCCCCCTCCTCCAGGGACAATGCCGCATATGCTCATTGGGCTTTCCCCTTTAACACACTTTGTAACAACGCCACCCACTGCTCTTTTGGCCACTTCTGATTTACTGCCACCTTTTCAAAAAGCAAGAAATAACTATCGACATCTGTCTCCTCGAACGGGGGAACCAATCTCAACTCCCTACTAACATTAAACCGCTCTGCTTGGTCTAACTCTTGATCTCTTCGCTCGTTCCTCATCTTCTCAATTTCCCAATCATGTTGTCTCTGTTTCTCTTTCTCGGTTGCTTCTAGCTCCTTTAGGTGAATTTCATGCTGTCTTTGCCTTTCTTTCTCTCTCTCTCAGCCGCTTCCAGCTCTTTTAACTTAATTTCATGTTCCAACCTTAATTTCTCCACCTCTAACTGAACTGTCCCACTTGATGGTACCTTTTCAGGGATATCTCCCAATACCTCATCTTCAAACACATTCTTCCCAATGTAATACTGAGTTATGGCCCTTCGTACCTCCCGCTTTTTCATGGACGACCTCACTTCTGCGAGGTTCAACCCCTTCGCTAAATTTAACAAGTCCGATTTGGTGGCAGCCTCTAGCGTCCCCACAGTCGGGTTTTTCATAAATTCACCCACATCCATCTTTGCTAGTTTCCCGTCTGGCTACCCGCATAACCAGATTCAAGTTTTGGAATACAAGCCCGATTCACTGGCCTCCCAATTTGGTGTCAAATCTCGAGACGAGAACCCCAAGTTGTTACGTATCCCGTAACTGGATAACTTACCAGCAAAGATAGAGAAGTCCGTTGAAGTCTGATGTCACTATTTTCAAACGTTTTTATTTATAAAGGGACACAAAAGTAAGGTTAATACAAACATTCAGATAATGCACATCGTCAATACTCAATCTAAAGTGCGGGTATAGTAATAATCATCATTAAGAAGTGAGCTCTACTGTTGTCTAGGGGTTAATATATTGTCCGTTGGAAATATAAAAGTCACTCAGAAGTCTGCAGGCCTCAGCCTTTTGAGAATCGCTGGGTTTCACGTGGGGCGACTGAGAGAGAGAGATTGGGGAGAAGAGAAAGAACTTGCCGAGTCTTGATGAAGCTTCTATGAAATCGGGGGAGCGTTGGTTCCCTCTCCCCGATGTTAGTTAAAAGCGGTTTTCTGTGATTCCAGCCACAAATTCCAATCCCGGAATCTAACGCATGTGGCTTCCTTCAGAATGGCTTCCCGCTGCTGCGGGATCACTCTCTCGTGTCTTCTGGGTGCGTCTGAGGGGCTGTCCCCCTGAGACTCTCCTTTATACTTCCTCACGGGGTCGCAGGTGTCAATCAGGTTGGGATGATGCAATCTCTCTCTCAACCAGCCCACCTTGCCCGAGGGCTTTTCACGTGGTCTCCATGAGACAATAGTCGCTGTCGTCTTATTCTGCATCCCGGGTGGGACGTGCAATTCGGCACATTTCTCTCTCTCTCTCTCTCTCTCTCTCCTACTGGGTCTACTGACCCCACCCCCCCTCGACAGGTGCTCTTGCGATTCTCACAAAGGAGGGGGCTGGGATCATAACACTCTTCATAAACTCGTCATCACAGATGATAGGCTCATCCAGGCCTCACAGTCCTGTCCCATTCACCACTTGCTGATCATCACTGAACCTAATTCAGAATGTTAGGGTGGATCTCTTTACCAGAGAACAGCTGTGCATGACCTTGTTTAACATGGGAAGGCTGCTGCATGAGCAGGCACCACACAGTCCATTACAGATCAGGGTCAGGCTCCTGTGAAACTCTTCACCACAACACGGTGTGATCCTCGAAGGAGCAATATGCAGTAAGAAACTAATAGTTCACTGAATATCTTGATGATGCAGTAAGTTCTTCAAAAGAAGTTGTAGATTATCACACATTATGTATTAAAATATCAAAAAGCATCTATGAGGAGTGCCCCTGGTTGTTTTTAAGGTAACCAGAAACCTGAATTAGAAGAAAAATGTGAGATGCAGGCATTTTGATCAAGTAGTAAAATATTTTGGCAGCTTATAATGTATCAAGTAAATGCAGGTGATAGGATATCTAATAAACAGAGAATAAGATGAGAGATGCATAAAGACCTCCGAAAGAGGTAGCGGAAGATTCCAGCCTGCTACCCATCCCATTGTCAGGGTATCCAAGGTAAAAACTGAATGAAGGATTCTTCAGGAATTAGGCCACCAGATCCTAATCAACAGCATGTAAAAATCATGCGGGGTAGGAAGAGTCAGATGCAACTGGCTTTTTGGGATGGTTAACAAAGGATGGGAGAATATCTGTACATTGGTGAAGATACTCCATCCTGTCTTTAAATGTGCAGAAAATTGTTATGCTTTACACAATCAGACAGACTACAGTTCTGCTTTCAAAATTATTCTTCCAATTATACTCATCACCAAACTCCAGCCCCTGGGAGTCAACGCCCCCCTTTTGCAATTGGATCCTTGACTTCCTGGCCAACAGACTGCAATCAGTAAGCATAGGCAGAAACTCCTCCACAACAATTATTCTAAACACTGGTGCTGTACAAGGTAGTTTCCTCAGCCCCTTACTCTACACAATGACTGTGGGCTGATTCTGCTCTAATTTATCTGCAAGTATGCAGGTAATAACACCATCGTGGGCTGAGTCAGAATACATAGTGACATGGTGTTATGACAACAACCTTTCCTCCAAAGTGAAAAAAAAACAAGAGAGCTGGTCTTGGACTTCAGGAAGGGGATGGTGCATGTGCTCCTGTCTACACTTCAATGGTGTTGGGGTTGAGAACTTCAAGTCGTGGCCAAGAAAGCTCATAAACACTTTTTTCTTCCACAGAAGGCTGAAGAAATTTAGCATATGCCCTGTTGACACTTGCTTATTTTTATCAGAGCACCATAGAAAGCATTCTATCTGAATACACGATGACTTGGTATACGAATGGCTCTGCACATGATCACAACAAACGGCAGAGAGCTGTGGACATAGCCCAGTACATAATGGCAACAAGCCTCCCCTCTGTAGACTCGGATCGTGCTTTCCTCTGTCTCAGTAAAGCAGGCAGCATAATCAAAGATCCCATCCTCCTATGACAGCCTCTCTTCTCCACTCTCCAATTGGGCAGAAGATACAAAAACTTGAAACATGTACAACCAGGCCTAAGGACAGCTTCTATCCTGCTGTTATCAGATTCTTGAATGGACTTGGTGTATGATAAGATGGACTCTTGGCTTCACAAAGACTTTATTATGATCTTGCATTTTATCATTTACTTGTACTGCATCTTTGGTAGCATTTACACTTTATTCTGCATTATTATTGTTTACCGGTGGAGCTGTATGGAGAGGGGGAGACTGCTGCATGGGCAAAGGGTTGCTCTCCATATCTTACTGCCCTGTCTTGTGTACTGACTGACAATGATGTAGACAGCTATGGCATAACAACTATGGCTGACCCTGACCAATGGAGGGCTCATAGGTTTACCTTAGTCTAGCTCTTTGCACTGTGCAATGATTTAATCTGTATGAATGGAACGAAGACAAGCAAATCATTGTATCTTGATACATGTGACAATAATAAACCAATAACTATTCCAATACCAAAGGTAAATGGACCTCTCACTCTCCCACCATAAGATGAAAAGTTAATCAAATAAATATATTTCAGCTTGATCTGAAAATAGACATGTGAGTGAATTCTCCTAATCCACAACAATGCATTCAGGTGCCAAAGAACATATGAAGAGTATGCTTCTTATGTACAGAATGAGAATTGTACTAAGGTAAATTGCATGCATTATTCATAAAGTTGCATCAGAAAGCTCCACAGAGACCAAAAGATAGACAGGCAGCCAGTCAGATAGAAAACTGGTTACAATAAACTCTGATAACAAGGGGAAAAAAGGTGAATGCTTGTCTTACTGCATAATTGATGGTCTGTTAACAAAATCATTGAATGATACAGCACAAAAGGAGTCAATTCAAGCCTTTATTTCAACCTTGTTCTTTGAGAGACCTGGTCAATTAATTCCATCCTCAGTTTATTTTTCTAGTCCCCAGCCTTTGCCCTTTTGGAATATTTACCCAATTTCTTTTTTGAAGTAACTATTAACTTACTTAATTTCAAGGACTCTAACTCAGTCCTATTTATTTATTTCCTTCTTAATATTTGCATGATTTATCTTATTTTGCACACTGGGTGTTTGCCAATCATTAATTAATATTTTTCAGAAAATCTTTTTGCATTTTTTATTTACTTGTAAATACCTGAAAGAAAATGAATCTCATAGTAGTTTATGGTGACATGTACAAACTTTGATAATAAATTTGGGCTGCATGGTAGTGTAGTATTTAGCATAATGCTATTGCAGTGCCAGTGATGCAGGTTCAATTTCTGCTGTTATCTGAAAGAAGTTTATACGTTCGCCATGAAACTGCGCGTGTTTCCTCTGGATGCACTGGTTTCCTCTCACACTCCAAAGACATACAGGATGAGTAGCTTAATTGATCACATGGATGTAATTGGATGATGTGCGGCTCGTTGGGCCAGAACAACCTGTTACCATGCTGTACCTTTAATTAAAAATTTACTTTGATCGTTGTACTTTGAACTACTCTTTTGAGTATGGCATAGTAGCTCATTGCATAGTCTCTTAAGTGCTATTCACTTCCTATGGCTTTGTTACTAATACCGTCACTCAGATTAGAGCATCCATTATTGAGGATAGCTCAATGGCATTTGATATGACATTATATGCAGTTCATATCAAATGTCAATGTGGGAACTGCATTGGTCCTGATACACAGTCTCCATCCAAAGCATCAACAATTCCTTTCGTCCCACAGATGCTAGTCAAGCTGCTGAATTCCTCCAACAGGTTGCATCTTGCTCCCTTACAATAGTTATTAAGCTTCACTGGCTTCATGAAAATGGGCATTAGTCAGAAATGTTTTTGAGGGGCAACAAATTAACTACCTTCTCTTCCCCAAAATACTGTTGAGGTGTCTGAAGAGCTGCAGAATTGTGTTTCACAGCCTTTTAAATTTAGTTGAAGGTTTAGCAACTGTAATGTCAAAATAGCCACGTGTGACAGGCAAAGAGTGTTTGGTAGTCACTTTGAAAGCAAACTTAACAATTAGATTTATTGTTACATGTATACTGAACCATCGAAACATACAGTGAAATGCGTCATCTATGTCAAAGACTAATACAGCCCAAAGGAGTGCAGCCTGCGAGTGTCCCTGTGCTTCAAACATCAATGTAGCATGTCCTCCACTTACTAATCATAACCTGTATGTCTTTGGAAAGTGCAAGGAAACTAGAACACCCAAAGAAACTCATGCTCACACAGAATGGACCTACAAACTCCTTACAGACAGTGGCGGGTGGTGGAAATTGAGCCTTGATCTTACAGCTGATACTGTAAAGTTCAAAGGAAATTTACTAACAAAGTACATATATGTCACCATTTACTACCCTGAGATTCATTTTACATAGAACATAGAACAATAAAGCACAGTATAGGCTATTCGGCCCACGATGTTGTGCTGACCCTTAAACTCTGCCTCCCATATAACCCTCCACCTTAAATTCCTCCATATACCTGTATTGTAGTCTCCTAAATTTCACTAGTGTATCTGCCTCCACCACTGACTCAGGCAGTGCATTCCACACACCAACCACTCTCTGAGTAAAAAACCTTCCTCTAATATTCCCCTTGAACTTCCCACCCCTTACCTTAAAGCCATGTCCTCTTGTATTGAGCAGTGTTGCCCTGGGGAAGAGGCGCTGGCTGTCCACTCTGTCTATTCCTCTTAATATCTTGTACACCTCTATCATGTCTCCTCTCATCCTCCTTCTCTCCAGAGGGTAAAGCCCTAGCTCCCTTAATCTCTGATCATAATGCATACTCTCTAAACCAGGCAGCATCCTGGTAAATCTCCTCTGTACCCTTTCCAATGCTTCCACATCCTTTCTATAGTGAGGTGACCAGAACTGGACACAGTACTCCAAGTGTGGCCTAACCAGAGTTTTATAGAGCTGCATCGTTACCCCACGACTCTTAAACTCTGTCCCTTGACTTATGAAAGCTAACACTCCATAAGCTGTCTTAACTACCCTATCTACCTGTGAGGCAACTTTCAGGGATCTATGGACACATACCCTCAGATCCCTCTGCTCCTCCATACTCCCAAGTATCCTGCCATTTACTTTGTACTCTGCATTGGAGTTTGCCCTTCCAAAGCATACCAATTCACACTTCTCCGGGTTGAACTCCATCTGCCACTTCTCAGCCCAATTCTGCATCCTATCAATGTCTCTCTGCAATCTTTGACAATCCTCTACACTATCCACAACACCCTCAATTTCTGTGTCATCTGTGAACTTGCCAACCCACCCTTCTACCTCCACATTCAGGTCGTTAATAAAAATCATGAAAAGTAGAGGTCCCAGAATTGATCCTTGTGGGACACCACTAGTCACAACCCTCCAATCTGAATGTACTCCCTTCCAGCATGACCCTCTGCTTTCTGCAGGCAAGCCAATTCTGAATCCACTTGGCCAAACTTCCCTGGAACCCATGCCTTCTCACTTTCTGAATAAGCCTACTGTGTGGTACCTTGTCAAATGCCTTACTAAAATCTATGTAGATCACATCCACTGCACTACCCTCATCTATATGCCTGGTCACCTCCTGAAAGAACTCTATCAGGCTTGTTAGACACGATCTGCCCTTTACAAAGCCATGCTGACTGTCCCTGATCAGACCATGATTCTCTAAATGCCCACATCTCTATGAATCTTTTCCAACAGCTTTCCCACTACAGTCATAAGGCTCACTGATCTATGATTACCTGGACTATCCCTACTACCTTTTTTGAACAAGGGGACAACATTCGCCTCCTTCCAATCCTCCGGTACCATTCCCATGGACAACAAAGACATAAAGATCCTAGCCAGAGGCTCAGCAATCTCTTCGCTCGTCTCGTGGAGCAGCCTGGGGAATATTCCATCAGGCCCCGGGGACTTATCAGTCCTAATGTATTTTAACAACTCCAACACCTCTTCTCCCTTAATATCAACATGCTCCAGAACATCAACCTCACTCATATTCTCCTCACCATCATCAAGTTCCCTCTCATTGATGAATACCGAAGAGAAGTATTCATTGAGGACCTCGCTCACTTCCACAGCCTCCAGGCACATCTTCCCACCTTTGTCTCTAATCAGTTCTAACTTCACTCCTGTCAACCTTTTGTTCTTCACATAATTGAAGAATGCCTTGGGGTTTTACTTTACCCTACTTGCCAAGGCCTTCTCATGCCCCCTTCTTAAGTTCCTTTCTTGCTACTCTATATTCCTCAATAGACTCATCTGATCCTTGCTTCCTAAACCACACGTATGCTGCCTTCTTCCATCTGACTAGATTCTCTACCTCACTTGTCACCCATGGTTCCTTCATCCTACTATTCTCTACCTTCCTCACCAGAACAAATTTATCCTGCTAGAGATCCCTAAACATTGACCACATGTCCATAGTACATTTCCCTGCAAAAGCATCACCCCAATTCACACCTGCCAGTTCTAGCCTTATAGCCTCATAATTTACCCTTCCCCAATTAAAAATGTTCCTATCCTCTCTGATTCTATCCTTTTCCATGATAATGCTAAAGGCCAGGGAGCGGTGATCACTGTCCCCCATATGCTCACCCACTAACAGATCTGTGACCTGACCCAGTTCGTTACCTAATACTAGATCTAGTATGGCATGTCCCCTAGTCAGCCTGTCAACATACTGTGACAGGAATCCATCCTGGACACACTTAATAAACTCTGTCCCGTCTAAACCATTGGAACTAATCAAGTGCCAATCAATAATAGGGAAGTTAAAGTCACCCATGATAACAACCCTGTTATTTTTGCACCTTTCCAAAATCCGCCTCCCAATCTGCTCCTCGGTATCTCTGCTGCTACCAGGGGGCCTATAGAATGCTCCCAATAGAGTAACTGCTCCCTTCTTGTTCCTGACTTCTACCCATACTGACTCAAAAGAAGATCCTGCTACATTACCCACCCTTTCTGTAGCTGTAATAATATCCTGACCAGTAATGCCACCCCTCCTCCCATTTTTCCCCCTCTCTATCCCCTTTAAAGCACAGAAATCCAGGAATATTGAGGATCCATTCCTGCCCTGGTGCCAGCCAAGTCTCTGTAATGGCCACTACATCATAATTCCAAGTGTGTATCCAAACTCTCAGTTCATCACCTTTGTTCCTGATGCTTCTTGCTTTGAAGTATCTGCACTTTAGCCCTTCTACCTTACTACCTTTACAACCTTTATTCTGATTCTCTTTCCTCAAAGCCTCTTTATATGCTAGATCTGGCTTTACTCCATGCACTATACTTGCAGCTCTCACATGATCTTTATCCTTCTCCACCTCACTATCTGCTCTAACACTCTGGTTCCCCTCCCCCTGCAAATCTAGTTTAAACCATCCAGAGCAGCACTAGAAAACTTTCCTGCAAGGATGGGAACATTTCTTGTAGAACAAAGAAATACAATAGAATCAATGAAAATTTACAGACAAAAACTGACAACCAGTGCAAAAGAAGGCAAACTGTGCACATACAAAAGAAAACAAGTATTGATAAATAATATTGAGAACACTAGTTGTAGAATCCTTGAAAGTCAGTTCATAGGTTATGGAATCAGTCAGCGTTGTGCTGAGTGAAGTTTTTGATGCTTGTTTAAGAGTTGAAGGGAAGTAACTGTGCCTAAACTTGGTGGACCTAAGGCTGCTGTACCTCCTGCCCAATAGTAGTACTGACCTGGATGGCAGGGGTCCTTAATGATGCATGCTGCAGTGCTCCTTACAGACGAGTCCAATGATGGAGAGGGCTTTTTCTATGATGGACTGAGCTGTATCTTCTACTTTTTGTCAACTTTTCTGTTGTTTACCATTGGTGTTTCTGCATCTGGCCATGATACAACTGTGTAGGGCTGTAACCTTACCTGACTGTGTAAGACATTAACCTATGCGACCACGCTGTTCATAAACCAGAATGCTCCTGGCTTCTTCATGCAGAACTGCAATTTAATTTGTTAATCTCTACAGACTAAGGATGGCTTTGGTTTTCCTTGGTAGAAATATTAGTGAATGCTAGTTATCACTTAGAACAAGAGTGACTAATCATAGAGCACTTATCTGTAGCGGCAAACTTTAGTTAGGCTTGTAGCATGTAGGACTACAGTAGGTACAATAACTCAGTAACTCAGCAAACTCAGCTTTTTCTTTGTGGATGTGGGCTTCATTCCAGCTGAAGTTGATGGGATAGAAGCCTTCCACTTTGTCAGTATGAAGGTCCCCAAGTGAAATCAGTTTAGACAGCATTGATATAGTCTCAGCCAACAGCACAATATCTGCTGATAATGTGGCGTAGACTTGACAGCCTTGTTTGGAGAGGTCACAGGGATGAGTGGTGTGGGAAATGGAAGTGTCACAATGATGCAGTAAGTAGCATTTCTATAAAGCTGTACATTTTTGAGAAGCTTAGAGGATCCCTAATTCAGGGAGTACCTCATACTGACAGTTCATTCACATACACAAAAATATTCCATGTGACACGGCAGATACCTCTCACCTGCAAAAGAAAACTCCTAATTGTCAACAGAAAACACTGGAAACAAGTGCACATGGAGAGAGGAAGATTTGGGTCAGAAAATGAACAGGTTGCCATGTGCAGAGAAAGCATAATCAAAAGAGAAGGAAAAGTCAAACTGGAGACAAGAAAAAGATGAATTTGGATCAGTGCTGGGCCTATTGATATTTGTTATCTATATTAACAACTTGGATTACAACGTGGTAAACTGGATCAGCAAATTTGTGGATGACACTAAGATTGGGTTCTTATTGGTCAACATATCAAAGCCTACAGTGGCTGAAAAATTGGGCTGAAGAATGGCAGATGAAATTGAATTCAGACAAGTGTGAGGTGTTGTACTCTGTGAGGACAAATGAGTATATGACTTGCACAGTGAACAGCTGGGCACTAAGGAATGTAGTAGAGCAGAGGGAACTGGAAATACATGTCCATAATTCCTTGGAAGTGGCTACACATGTAGGTACAGTCATGAAGAGTGCATTTAGCACATTGGTGTGTGTAAATCAAAGAATTGAGTACAAAAGTTGAGCTTGTTATGCTGAAGTTGTATTAAACATTGGTGAGGGTTAATTTGGAGTTACGATATCAATTAGACTGAAAGAGTACAAAGAAAATTTGCAAGGATGCAGCTGAGACTCGAGGACCTGAGTTACAGAGGAAGGTGCTAAAGGTTAGGAGTTTATTCCATGGAGCATAGGAAAATGAGGGGAGACTTGATAGAGGTGTGTAAAATTATTAGAAGTATAGGTAAAGTAAATGCAAGCAGAATTTCTCCACTAAGGTTAGGTGAGATCAGAACTAGAGATGACACACGAAGGCTGAAAGATGAAATACGTAAAGGGAACCTGAGCGGCAAATTCCCATTCCACTCTGTCTCCTCTTCTAGATGCCTATCATCTCTCATGACTCTGCCTTCTACTACCCATGGTGCTTTCCAGTTAGATTCCTTCTTCACCTCTCCTGCCTATCCCCTCCCTGCTTCCCCCCCCCCACTCCTTGATCTTTCCTCTGATTGTTTTTCTACCCTCTCCCCACCTTCTTTATAGGGCCCCTGCCCCCTCCCCCTCCTTCTTTAGTCCTGACGAAGGGTCTCGGCCCAAAACGTCGACAGTGCTTCTCCCTAAAGGTGCTGCCTGGCCTGCTGTGTTCCACCAGCATTTTGTGTGTGTTGTTGTTTGACAAATTATTTACTTAGATGGTGGTGACAGTGCAGAATATGCTGCCAATGGAAATGTGGATGCAGGTTCCACTTCACAATTTAAGAGAAATTTTGTCAAGGTCATGAATGATAGGGGTATGGAGGATTATACTCCAAGTGCAGGTCAACAATACCAGGCAGAATAACAGTTCTGTATGTACTAGTTGGGCCAAAGGGCTAGTTACTGTGCTGTAGTGCTCTATGATTCTATAAATCTATGACAATAAATCTGCAAAGTGCATCGACATAAGACCTTAAGAAATAGGAGCAGGAATAGACGTACAAAAAAGCTGGATGAACTCAGCAGGTTGGGCAGCATCCGTTGAAAAAAGCAGTCAAAAAGAAAGGAGAGGGAGAGGGAGGGAATTACTGGAAGTTGGAGAATTCGATGTTCACACCAAGAGGCTAGAAACTACCTAGATGGTATATGAGGTGTTGCTCCTCCAACCGAAGTTTGGCCTCATCATGGCAGTAGAGAAGGACATGTATGGACATATCCGAATGGGAATGTGAAGGAGAGTTGAAGTGGGTGGCAACCGGGAGATCCTGTCTGTTGTGGCGGACAGAGAGTAGGTGCTCAACGAAGTGGTCCCCCAATCTGTGTCAGGTCTCGCCGATGTAGAGGAGGCCACACCGGGAGTACCGTATGCAATAGATTACCCCAACAGATTCACAAGTGAAGTGTTGCCTCACCTGGAATGGGGTTTGGGGCCCTGAATGGTGGTAAGAGAGGAGGTGTTGGGACAGGTGTAGCACTCACGCTTACAGAGATAAGTGCCAGGTGGGAGATCTGTGGGGAGGGACTTGGGGACCAGGCAGTAGCGGAGGGAACGATCCCTGCGAAAAGCAGAGAGGGGTAGAGAGGAAAAGATGTCCTTAGTGTTGGGGTCCTGTTGAAGGTGGCGGACGTTGCAGAGGATAATATGCTGGATCTGGAGGCTGATGGAGTGATAGGTGAGGACAACGGGAACACGGTCCCTGTTGTGGTGATGGGAGGATGGGTTGAGGGCTGAAGTGCAGGAAATGGAGGAGATGCAGGTGAGGGCATCAGTGATGACAGCAGAAGGGAAACATCAATTCTTAAAGAAAGAGGACATTTGGGATGGCCTGGAACAGAAAGCCTCATCCTGGGAGCAGATGTGGTGGAGAAAAAGGAATTGGGAATAGGGAATAGAATTTTTACATTTGGCAGGGTGGGAAGAGGTATAGTCAAGGTAGTTATGGGAGTCAGTAAGTTTATAGAAGATGTCAGTGGACAGTCTATCTCCAGAGATGGAGACCGAGAGATCGAGAAAGGGGAGAGAAGTGGGAGAGATGGACCAAGTGAATTTGAGAGCTGGGTGAAAGTTAGAGGCAAAGTCAATGAAATTGACTAGCTCAGCATGGGTGCAGGAAGCAGCACCAATGTAGTCATCAGTGTATCGAAGGAAAAGTTGGGGAGCAGTACCAGTATAGATTTGGAGCATAGACTGTTCTACACAACCCATGAAGAAGCAGGCATAGCTAGGGCCCATGCGAGTGCCCATAGCTACACCCTTGGTCTGGAGAAAGTGGGAAGAGCCATAAGAGAAGTTATTAAGTGTGAGTACCAGTTCCGCCAACCTGAGGAGTGTGGTGGTGTTAGGGAACTGGTGAGGTCTATTGTCCAGAAAGTAGCGGAGGGCTTTGAGGCCTTCTGGATGGGGAATTGAAGTGTATAAGGATTGGACATCCATTGTGAAAATGAACCGGTCGGGACTAGGGAACTGGAAGTTATTGAAGAGGTGGAGGGCATGGGATGTATCCCGGATGTAGGTGGGGAGGGACTGAACTATGGGTGACAAAATGGAGTCCGGGTAGACAGATACAAGTTCTGTGGGGCAGGACCAGGCCAAAACTGTAGGCCTACCAGGACAGTCAGGCTTGTGGATCTTGGGGAGGAGGTAAAAGCGAGCAGTGCGGGGTGTCGGAATTATGAGTTTTTTGGCTGAGGATGGAAGGTCCCCGGAGTTGATAAGGGCAGTGATGGTATGGGAGACAATGGTTTGATGTTTTTTGGTTGAGTCCTGTTCCAGGGGTAAGTAAGAAGTGTCAGAGAGCTGCCGTTTGCCCTCACTGAGATAGAGGTCCATCCGCCAGACCACTACAGCACCACCTTTGTCTATGGATTTGATGGTGAGGTTAGGGTGAGAGTGGAGGGCAGTACGTTCAGAGGGAGTGAGGTTGGAACAGGAGAGAGGAGTGGTGAAGTTGAGACGGTTGATGTCTCAGGTACAGTTGGAGATGAAAAGACCGAGTGCAGGTAGAAGGCCCGGTGGGGTGTCCAGGAGGAAGAGGAGTGTTGAAGACGAGAGAAGGAGCCATCAATAGGGGAAGAGGAATCCTTGTTAAAGTAGTCGGCTCGGAAACGTAAGCGACGGAAGAAGAGTTCAGCGTCATGCCGGGCACGGAACTCACTGAGGTGTGGACAGAACGGGACAAAAGTGAGGCCCTTGCTGAGCACAGAACGCTCTGCCTCAGAGAGTCAGAGGGAATGGTGAAGACACAGCAAGGTCTGGGGCTGGGGTCAGAGGAGAGTAAACAGTGGGAGGTCTCGGTTGGGATGTTCAGGGAGAGCGGCCTGAGGGGAGGATGATGCATCATAGGAATGGAGGGGAGATGAGGGGTGGAGGGAGGGTTGGGAGTCGCGGGGAGGATAGAGGGTAATAGAGGAATAAGGCGAGCAGTAGGACCCAGCGGCAGTAAGAGCGGTGCTGGTCTGGATAGGGTCAGGATCTCGGTTCGAGCTAGATCTAGAGCTATGTGTGTCAGAGTCTGTGGTCTGCAGGACACCAGAACTGAGGTCCGAATCAGAAGCGGGTGAGTCCATGGCACACCGGGGGCTGATGCCCATGTCCAGAAGGCCATGGTTCCGGTGGGGGTTAGAGTCCGCGGCGGATGGGTCTTCGGCCTGCCGAAGGCCTGAGAAGTCGAAGTCCGAGAGGTTGGCGTCCGGGCTGGAGGCGGTCATCGTGGGCTGCAGGTGGGCGAGCTGGTGATCCTTCTTGGACGCGAGGAACCAGACGAAATGGCAGTTGGAGGCGTGAATCCAGCAGAGAATAAAGTGTAGGAGAGGTCCAGGAGAGGTGGAGAGTGAGGTCCGCAGTGGTGACAGGAGCAGGAATAGGCCATCTGGCCCATCGACCCTGCCCCGCTATTCAATAAGATCATTGCTGAGTCCGTAAACTCAGCTCCATCTACCTGCCTTTTCCCCATAACCCTTTATTCTCCTACAATGTAAAAACAATTAATATGGTGGTACTTGATGCACCATCAATAACTCTCTGAGATGTGAGGTGAGATATAGGCTTTTATTGGCTGGAAGAAAGACAAGCAGCAATTGACCACCATGCTACAAACTGGAGACTGAGGGCATGGCTCAAGCCCCAATCGCCTTTATACCGGGGTCCGTGGGAGGAGCCACGGTCAGTGGGAGGGGCCACAGGAGTAGTCAGTGGAGGGGCGTGTCCAGACAGGTATATGTAGTTCACCACAGTGCTGGAACAAAAATGATGGGTTCAAAGAGGTGACAGACACAAGAATTAGGACATTCAGCATATTGAGCACTCCATCATTCAATCATAGCTGATTTATTTTCCCCCCTTAATCCATTTTATTGCCTTTCCCCATAGTCTATAAGACCATAAGACATATGACATATTGCCACAAGCCAATTTTAATAGTGTAATATTTTAAAATGGTGCTTCCAAATCTGTAGTAGAACTAATATTAAATCTCAAACAAAACCTGTGGATGATTTAAATAATCTTTTAATTCCAAATCCTACTGGCAATATGTATTATATCTGCTGTGTGACTCATCTGACTTTTGCTATGCATTGAGGTCCTGTTTACACATGAACAGACTATGATTTTCACTTGCCTGACATTAAATGCCTGATGAAAAGATACTCTACCGCAAATTCTGTTACTTGAAGGGTAAGAGCTTCCTTTATGAAAGACAACACTTCCAACTACACCCCTCCCCAGTTCCAGGGATTCCTTGTCCTCTGACTATAAAAGCATAGGACCACAAAACATTGGAGCAGAATTAGGCTTTTCGTTTTTGAGTGTTTCACTATGGCCAATTTATTTTCCAATTTTCCTGGTATCTCCCCATTACCTTTGGTGTCTTTACTAATCAAATTTTGCTTTAAATATACTGAATGATTTGGTCTTAACAATTGTCTCCGGCAATGAATTCCACAGGTATATCACCTTCTGGCTAAAGAAATTCCTCCTCATCTCTGTTACAAAGGGGCATCCTTCCATTCTGAGTCTGTGCCCTCTGGTCCTTGACTCTCCTAGCAATGGAAACATATTATCTACATCCAGTCTATCTCAGCCTTTCATTAATTAGTGACATTGCAGGTCCTAGTACACTAGGTATTATTGTAAACAATGGAGAATGCTATCAAAATTATAGAGGGAGCATGTCAGCTAAGGAAGTAGCAGAGTATTGAACAGTGGCACTCAATCCAAATAAGTGAAGGTAGAGACACAAGAAATTGCAGATTCTGGAATCTGAAGCAACATTCAATCTGCTGTGGAAATTCAGTGGGTCAAGCAAGGTTTGTCAGGATTATGCAGGTTGTTGACCCAAAACATCAACAGTTTCTTTCCACCCACCATTTCTGCTTGACTTGCTGAGTTCCCCCAGCAGAATGCAAGTGCAAGGAGTTGCATTTTGGGAAGTTGAAGGAAGGGAAGGACTTCTACAGTGCAATGTCGGACCCTGTGGAGTGCTGTGAAACAGAGAGACCCGGAACTACATGTGTGTGTGTGTGTGGATCACTGAAGGTAGTGTCATAGGCAGACAGAATGGTGAAGATGACATTTGACACACTGACCTTCTGCAAATCAGGGCACCGAGTACATAAGGAGCACACACAAAACACTGGAGGAACTCAGCAGGTCAGGTAGCATCTACAGAAAAGAGTAAGCAGTCAATGTCTTGGACTGAGACCCTTCATCATGACTGAGTATATAAGTAAGGATGTCATGTTACAGTTGTACAAAGCATTAGTAAGGCCACACTTAAAGTACTGTGTCCAGTTTAGGTCACCTTGTTATAGGAAAGACATTCTTAATCTTGAAATATTTATAACAATGCTCACAAAATGTAAGAAGAATTCAAAATGTCAGCCAGCATCTTTGGAGGTGAGACATTTGTTTCAGTCTGTGTCACTTCCTCTGTTCTGAAAAGCAAGAGGGCAGAAGCCAGAATAAGAAGGTGGGGGAGTGGAGGGAGTACAAGAGTACAGGTGATAGGACAAACTAGTTGGGGAGAAGATAGGTGAGTGGGGAGGAAGGATGAAGACAGAAGCTAGGAGGGTATAAGTGGAAGAGATAAGTTACTAAAAAAGGAATAAAGAAATCATGCAGGTGATTCAAAGGGTGGAGCTGGGCAGGTGAGAAGAAGAGGAGGGTAACCAGAATGGGGAATGGAAAAAAGAGAAGGAGGAAGGATTTTGTGGTTGTATTGCTCAAAAGTTCCAGTGGCTGCCAGGAATTGTGGGCCTGATTTATAGAGAGAAGCTGCTTCAGGTTAGGACTTTATTTATGTAGGAGGCTGAGGGGTGACCTCATAAAGGTGTATAAAATCATGAGGGGTATAAATAGGGTGGATATTCACAGACATTTACCAGGGAAAGTGAATCAAAAACTGCAGGGCATGGATTTAATGCGTGAGGGGTAACATTTAAAAGGAACCTGAGAAGCATCTTCTTCACTCAGAGGGTGGCGCCTGCTGGCGCTCACTGGGTGGCCACTTTATTAAGTGTACCTATACGTCTGCTCATTAGTGCAGATATCTAACCAGCCAATCAAGTGGCAACAACTCATTGCATAAAAACATGCAAACACAGTCAAGAGGTTCAGTCAGAATCCGAAAGAAATGTGATCTAAGTGACTTTGACTGTGGAATGATTATTGGTGCAGGACAAGTAGTTTGAATAAACCAGAAACTACTAATCTCTTTGGATTTCTACACATAACAGTCTCTAGAATAATGTAGAAAAAAACAAAACATCCAGCAAGCAGCAGTTGTTTGGATGAAAAAGCCTGGTTAATGAAAGAGGTCAGAGGAGAAAGTTCAGACTGGTTCAAGTTGACAGGAAGCTGACGGTAACTCAAATAAGCATGTATTACAACAGTAGTGTACATAAGAGCATCTCTGACCACAAAACCCTGCAAGCCTTGAAGTGGATGGGCTACAGCAGCAGAAAACAATGAACTTTTACTCAGTGGCCATTTTATTAGGTACAGGAGGTACCTACTAATAAAGTGGCCACTAAGTGTACGTGGAACGAGCTGCCAGAGAAAGCTGTTGATGCAGGTTTAATGACACTTAAGGAACATTTGAATAGGAACATTGACAGGAAAGGTTTTGAGGGATTTTGGCCAAATGCAGGCAGATAAGACTAGCTTAGCTGTACACCTTAATCAGCATGGATAGGTTGGGCTGAAGAACATGCTTCTGTGTTTTATGACTCAAAAACTGTTCAAATGGAGAAGGATAGTTTTGGGAATGTTGACTTTACACAGTGGGAGCTCACAAAAGTCAGTATAAGTTCCTGAAGAGGTGCTGCGCCTCATTAGCCAGCCACCTACTCTTCTGACAACCACATTTTCCCACTTGTGAAATAGTTTGCACATTGGTCTCATTAGTCACCGAGGAACCTGCAAAGCCAGAACACAAACAGGTTATCCTCCATCCCAAGGGCCTGTCTAAGTAGAAGAAGAAAAAATACACACATTCAGAATTCATTTGCCTTAATTAAATTGTTCTTTAAAAAAAACTTCAGCCAAACACAACAGGTTCTGTAGAAGTGTCTGTTAATGATGGTTTACAAATGTCAAGTATATTATGCAAACTAATATGATACTCCCTGAAGTCAGAGTGCTGATTTAATTAATTTGATTAATGTTTTCATGAGGAACCAATAAGGTGAATGAAAAGAAACAGTTCTATGGTGAACGAAGAAGACGTCATCTAAATGAGTGTATCATGGTATCTAAATGAATGGTTAGCACAATAATCGCTATACAGTGCCAGCGATCACCCATCGGGTTATGATTCCCGCCGCTGTCTGTAAGGAGTTGGTACATTCTCCCCGTGAACTCATGTGTTTCCTCTAGATGCACTGGTTTCCTTCCATGTTCCCAAAGACATGGAGGTTTGGGTTGGGGTTGGTAAGCTGTGGCCATGCTAATTTGGCACAGGGAGCATGGTGATAATTAGGGGCTGTCCAGCACAATACTCACTGATTTGACTTGAAGCAAACAACCCATTTCACTGTATGTTTCACTTTTTCCATGTGACAAATGAAGCTGATCTTTAATCTTTAAATATTAAAGCATTATCTTCACAACTAATCAAGATACATTTCAAGAGGCAATGCAGAGCAGAAATTTCACTCTTTCTTCTGTAAATGTTTATGCAGGTTAATTTTAACTTTAAATCTGATCATATTTTTATTAGACCTTAGTATTAATGCAATATGAGGATTTATGCAACAGATTTATGCTACAGATCAGCAGTGATTTCATCAACCAAAAGATGGATAGGAAATAGCGGGAAATGTAATCTCCTCTGCCATTCAATAAGATCATCTCATCCTTTACCTCAAGCACATTTTTCTGCCCAATCTTCATTAAGGATTGAAGATTAGCTTTATATGTCACATGTATATGGAAACATTCAGTAAAATGCATTGTTTTGTATCAAATCAAATCAGCAAGGATTCTATTGAGCAAGTGTTGCCATGCTTCCAGCACCAACATAGCATGCCCACAACTAGCTCAAACCAGACGTCTTTGGAATATGGGTGGAAACCAGAACACCAGGAGGAAACCCATAGTCATGGGAAGAGCATGCAAACTCCATACAGGCAGTGATGAAATTGAACCTTGAACATGCATCAGGTGCTGCAAAGCATTGTACTACTTCATTGTACAGAGGTAATGCTGCAAGATAGCTCACTGACCAAGAAACATAAATTGTGACATTAGTCAACTCTGCCTGATCAGAATCAGAATCATTATCAGGTTTGGTTTCACTGACATACTATATGTCGTGAAATTTGTTGTTTTGCTGCAGCAATACAATGCAATAATAAAACAGTACTATAAGTTACAAAGATATACATGTTATTGTAATTGATAGTACTTTCTTATTCATTTTTATATTATAAATAAACAATAAAAATTAAGTAAGTAGTGCAAAAAGAGAGCAAAATTAGTGAGGTCGTGTTCATTGTTCAGTCAGAATGCTGACAGAAGGGTGGAATAACCTATTCCTAAAATGTTGAGTGTGTATCTTCAGTCCCCCTATACCTCTCCCTGTTGGTAATAGTCAGAAGGGTGATGGGGGTACTTAACAATGGATACCACCTTTTTGGTATCCATATCTTTTGAAGATATCCTTGATGCTGGGGAGGCTAGTGATGGAGCTGTCGGAGTTTGCAGTTCTCTGCAGCTTTTCCACTCTGGAGCAGTGGTCTCTCTATACCAGGTGCTGGTGCAACCAATCAGAAAGGACTCCGCAGTACATCTGTAGAAATTTGCGAGTTATCTTTGTTGACAGAACAAATCTCCTCAAACTTCTAATGAAATGTAATCAGCCTCATGTTCTCTTAGTTCTTCTGAAACCTGCTCTTCATCAAATGGTGACACAGGCACAAGCGCTAAATACCTATCCCCAGTTACAACACAGCTTTAAGCTGGTTGATTTCAGAACTGCTACATTCTCATGGATTTTCACATCCAAGGAAAAGTCTTATTTTTACTTAGAGTCACACAGACACAAAATACATCACAGAAACAGGCCCTTCTGACCATCCAGTCTGTGCTGAACCATTTAAAGTGCCTTCTCTCATTGACCTGCTCCCAGACCATAGCCCTCCATACCCCTTCCATCCAAATTTCTCTTAAACATTGAGATCAAAATCATATACATCACTTCCACTGGCAGCTCGCTCCACACTCTCATCACATTGTAAGAGAAGGTTCCCCTCGTATTCCTCTTAGACATCTCACCGTTCACACTTAACCCATGACCTCTAGTTGTAGTCACACCTAAAAGTGGAAAAAGCCTGCTTACATTTACTCTATCAATATCCATCTAATGCCCTTCCCTTGAACAACATTGGTGGCATGGAGAGGGGAGATTGCAGCTTGGGCAACTGTCGGTCTTCCATTTAAAAAAAACCTTGCCCAGGTTTGCGCCCTGGAAACTTTCCAAGGTAAAAAATACATGGTCTATTGAGACTAACGGAGGTCTACTACTATCCATCATAATTTTGTGTACCTCTATCTCCTTCAATCTTCTATGTTCTATGGAATAAAGTTCTAATCAATTCAATCTTTCTTTGAACCTGAAGTCCTCCACTCCTAGCAACATCCTTGTAAATTTTCTCTGTACTCTTTTAATCTTGTGTTTACAACTTCCCTGAGGGGAGGTAACCAAAACGGTACACAATCTTCCAAATTGGGCCTGAGCAATGTCTTATACAACTTCAACGTAACATCCCATCTCCTGCACTCAGTAATTTGATCTGTGAAGGCCAATGTGCCAAAAGATTTTTTAATGACTCTATCTACCTCCGACACTGCTTTCAATGAATTATGGACCTGCATTCTCAGAACCCTTTGTTCCACCACACTCCTCAGCTCACTGTGTAAGGCTTACTCTGTTTGGCCCTCTCCAAGTGCAACATCTCACACTTGTCTGCATTAAATTCCACCTGCCAATTTTCAGCCCACATTTCCATCTAGTCCAGATCCTGCTGCAGGCTCTGATAGGTTTCTTCGCTGACCACTAAATCCCAATCATGGTGTCATCAGCAAATCTGCTGATATGGTCAACCATGTTATCATCCAGATCATTGATATAGATGATAAACATTAAGGGACCCAGCACTGATCCCTGTGGCACTTCACTAGTCACAGGTCTCCAATCAAAGAGGCAACTATCTACTACCACTTTCTGGCTTCTCGCACAAGGCCAATGTCTTATTCAATTTATTACCTCATCCTAAATGCCAAGTGACTGATTCTTCTTAATCAACCTCCTATGTGGGTCTTTGTTAAAAGTCTTGCTAAGATCCATCCACTGCCTTGCTTTCATTAACTTTCCTGTAAGTTCCTTGAAAAATCTATAAGATTGGTTAAACATGACCTTTCATGCACAAAGCCATGCTGACTATCCCTATTCAGTCCATGTCTATCCTGCCTGCCAGAAGGTCCAAGGGAAAACCTTGTCAGGCCATGAAAATTCATCCACCCTGATATGCCTCAAGACACCAAACACCTCCTCCTCTGTAATCTATATAATGTCCATGACTCCTCTGCTGCTTTGCCTCAGTGCACAGGCAGGAGGCAGCATAAAGGGGGTCTTCTCTGGTTGGCTGCCAGTGACTAGTGGTGTTCCTCAAGGGTCAGTATTGGAACCACTACTTTTCACATTGTTTGTTAATGATTTAGATAATGGAATTGATAGCTTTGTACCAAAGTTTGCAGATGATACGAAGACAGGTGGAAGAGTAGGTAGTGATGAGGAAGTAATGAGATTGCAGAAGGACTTAGACAAATTTGAAGAATGGGAAACAAAAGTGGCAGATGGAATAGTGTTGGAAAAATTATGATAATGCATTTTGGTAAAAGGAACAAAAGTGCAGACTATTATCTAAATGGGGAGAAAATTCAAGCATCAGAGGTGCAAATGGGCTTAGGAGTCCTCGTGCTAGAATTGCAGGAGATTAATTTACAGGTTGTGTATGTGGTAAAGAAAGCAAATGCAATATTTGCATTCATTTCAAAGGGAATAGAATATAAAAGCAAGGAAATAATATTGAAGCTTTATAAGACACTAGTCAAGCTGCACTTGGGAGTATTGTCAACAGTTTTAGCCCCTTATCTCAGATAGGATGTATTGTCACTCGAGAGAGTCCAGAGGACATTCACGAGGATGATTCTGGAAATGAAAGGGTGTAACATTTGGGGTGCGTTTGGCAGCTTTGGGCCTATGCTCATTGGAATTTAGAAGAATGCTTAGGGATCTCATTGAAACCTACTGAATATTGAAAGGACTAGATAGGGTGGATGTGGAGAGGATTTTTCTTATGGTGGGAGTATCCAGAACTGGAGGGCACAGCTTCAAAATTGAGGGGCAACCCTTTAGAAAAAGAGTAAGGAGGAATTTTTTTTAGTCAAAGAGTGATGAATCTGTGGAATGCTCTGCCACAGACAGCTGTGGAGGCTAAGACCATAGGTACATTTAAAGCAAAAATTGATAGTTTCCTGATTGGTCAGGGCAGCAAAGGTTAATGTAAGAAAGCAGATGAATTGGTTTGAGTGGCATTCAGGATCAGCCATGATAGAATGCGGAGCAGAATCGCTATGGCCTAATTCACTCCTATGTCTTATGCTCTTATAGAATCTGTGTCCTCCTCCACACTAAATACAGATGCAGAAAATCCATTTAAGATCTCCCATATCTCCTTTGGCTCCATGCACAGTTACCATTTTCATCTGCCAGAAGACCAATTTTATCCCTTGCAATCCTTTTCCTTTTTACGTATATGTAGAATCCCTTAGTATTCTTCTTCAGCTTGTCTGTTAAAACATCATGTCTTATATTAGCCCTTATTTCTTTAAGTATTCTCTTGTATTTCTTATACTTCTCGAGAACCTCATTTGTTCCTACCTGCCTATATCAGCAATGCAGCTCCTTATTTTCCTTAACCACAGCCTCAATATGTCTCAAGAGCCAAGGTTTCCTGAACCCATTACCCTTTCCTTTTATTCTGACAGTCACCTATAAGATTTGTACTCTCAAAATTTCACTTTTGAAGGCCTCCCACTTACCAAGTGCACCTTTGCCAGAAAACAACCTGACCCAATCCACACATGCCAGATCATTTCTGATACCATCAAAATTGGTCTTTCTCCAATTTAGATCTTAAACTGAGGACCAGACCTATCCTTTTCCATAATTACCTTGAAACTAATGGCATTATGATCACTAGATGCAATGTGTTCCCCTATACCAGGGGTCAGCAACCTTTACCACTGAAAGAGCCACTTGGACCCGTTTCCCACAGAAAAGAAAACACTGGGAGCCGCAAAACCCGTTTGACATTTAAAATGAAATAACACTGCATACAACGTTTTTTTTGCCTTTATGCTATGTATAAACAAACTATAATGTGTTGCATTTATGAAATTGATGAACTCCTGCAGAGAAAACGAAATTACATTTCTGCATGCAACAAAAACATTTTGAACTCCGAAAAAAAGACGTTGGGTTGAAAATTACTTTTAAGTAAAATATTCAATGTCTATTTGAGTCCTTCTTGTATTTATGAAAAACGCCGAACTTAAATTTTCCGCCAGCAGCAAACCAAAAATAAAGTCAGCCAGCTGTCATCCTGAAAAATGAAAGGACTATTTCACTGAACAATGAAAAAATATGAATATAAGTAAAATAATAGGCAATTAAAATATTTATCATACTTGGTTAATGGGATTTCTGCTCCTGGACCTCAGCGCACAGCGTCTGCACATCAGGGCTGTATGATGTCACCTTCATCTTTACACAGGATTGCAAGCTGTCATCTGTGA
Source organism: Hypanus sabinus (assembly GCF_030144855.1). NCBI lineage: Eukaryota > Metazoa > Chordata > Chondrichthyes > Myliobatiformes > Dasyatidae > Hypanus > Hypanus sabinus. Next base: position 84,962,034 of record NC_082710.1, on the reverse strand, counting down.
GGTTTTCAATATCACTCCATTTGTGTTTCTGAGCAAGTACGGCCTTCTGACGGGCAACATCTTCAAGGTCTGCTGTCAAGCGTCTAAACTTGGACACCCATATGTCTTTGTCGGCTATGTCGGCCAGTTCCATCTCAAGATCAGGTTGACTCACACCTGCCAATGCAGTCGTATTCAGTAGGGAAGGATCGATGCTTAAGGGAGTGACCGGGAAGGATAATGTGTTTTTTTCCTCTCTGAACTCACAGAAGCGTTTCCCAAACGATGTTTGCATTGCGATGATTGCAGAATGTAAATACTCCGAAATTATCATGTCGTGACCTTGTTTGAACTCTCTCAAATTGGGGAAGTGAGACAAAGTGCCTTTCTGTAAATCTCTGGCAAGCACTGTCAACTTGCGCTCGAATGCCAAAACATCCTCCAACATGTGCAGGGCTGTACGTCCTTTCCCCTGAAGAGCTGTGTTCAGCGTGTTCAGGTGCGCTGTCATGTCTACCATGAAGTGTAGCTTTTCCAGCCACTCTGGCTGTTCCAGCTCAGGAAAGGTGAGCCCTTTGCTGCCCAGGAAAGTTTTCACTTCTTCCAGACACGCGACAAAGCGTTTCAGCACCTTCCGTCTGGACAGCCAGCGATAAAAACACGTTGTAGCGGTGTCAGTAAACTGCAGTCAAAGATAGCTTTATTCGAACTAAACAGCCTTGCTTTTAAGCCTCCCTCAACCCAGCCCCCATGGACGCAGATGCTGCAAAAGACGCGTACTCACAAACCCCCGTAGGCTATCTCCCTTAGCCGGAATGCTGGCTAATTGTGAGCCGTTTCGGATGTGGCAGGAAATGTGTCACTACACTTAGGTTGTACAAGATCACCATAATTACATTTCAAAAGCTAACAAACTAACATAAAATACATTTTAATTAAATACTGACCAATTATTTCCCAAAGCCACAGGGAGCCGCAGCACAGAGGTGAAAGAGCCACAAATGGCTCGGGAGCCGCAGGTTGCCGACCCCCGCCCTATACAAACTTCTGCCAATTGCCTTTTCTCACTTTCTATTAGGAGATCAAGTATCCCACACTATTTTTTTTGGACTCCTATGTGCTGATTAAGGAAACTTGCCTGAACACACTTGAAAATACTCTATCCCATCAAGTCTTTTTATGGCACGGAAGTCCCATTCAATATGTAGAAGGTTAAAATAATCTACTATCACAACCTTATGTTGCTTGCAACAGGCTGCAATCTCTCCACAAATTTGTTGCTCTAAATCCTGCAGACTGTTGGGTGGTCAAAAATATAGGCTTATTAAAATGTTATACTTTTATTGTTCCTCAGTTCCGCCCACGAAACCTCACTAGATGAGTTCTCCAGTCTGTTCTGACTGAGCACTGCTGTGACACATTCCTAAAATAGTAATACCACCACTCCCTCTTTAATCTCTACCACTCTATAACGTCTAAAATACAGAACCCCAGAAGACTGAGTTGTCAGTCCTGCCCCTCCTGCAATCAAATCTCACAAATGGATACAATATCATAACTGCATGTGTTGATCCGTGCACTGAGCTCATTTGCCTTTCTTACAGTACATCTTGTATTGAAATATACACAATTCAGAACATTAGCCCCACCATGCACAGCCTTTGCTTCCTAGCCTTGTCTGAGGTCATAGCAACATCTGTCTCCACAGCCACTCTACTATCTGTTCTGGCATTTTAGTTCCCATCCTCCAGCTCTAGTTTAACCTGCCCCACCACCCATGCAGAACTAGCAAGCCTTCCCTCAAGGATATTAGTTCCTGTCCAGTCTCCAGTTCAGGTGCACACTGCCTCTTCTGTACAGGGTCCCACCTTCCCTAGAGAAGAGCCCAATAATCCAAAAATCAGAAGCCCCCCCTCCTACACCAACTCCTGAGCCATTTTTTAATCTGCATGATCTTCCTATTTCTGACCTCACTATCACATGGCACAAGTAGCAATCCTGAAATCAAAACCCTGGAGGTCCTTTCCTTTAAATGAGCACATAACTCCCTGAACTCACTTTGCAGAACCTCATCCCTCTTTGTACCTATGTCATTGGTACCTGTATGGACGACAACATCTCATTGCTCACTGTCCCATTTGAGAATGCTGAGGAATCAAGCCGGGATGTCCCAGACCTTGGCACCCAGGACGGAACATGCCATCTGGAACCTCATTCTCGTCCACAGAACCTCCTCTCTGATTCCCTAACCAAAGAATTCTCTATTACCAGAGCTCTCTTCACCTTTCCCCCTTCCCTTCTGAGCCACAGAGTCAAACTCAGTGCCAGAGACCTGACCGCTGCAACTTTCCTCTGCTTGGTCACCTCTACCCACACCAAACTGTATCTAAAATGGCATCCCTGTTGCTGAGGGGGGTGGCCACAGGGTACTCTGCACTGGCTGTTTAACCCCTTTCCCCCTCCTGAAGGTTTCTGTGTCCTGCAGCTGTCTCTCTTTATGTCCTGTCGATCACCCCCTCAGACTCCTGTACGATCCAGAGTTCATCTGGTTCCAGCTCCAACTCCTTAACATGGAGTGATAGAAGCTGCAGCTGGATGCACTTCTTGCAAGGACATCAAAGGTCTCCCTGCCTTTCCACATCCCGCAAACCTGGAACTCCCAATGTGCTACAAAAACTGGCAGAGTATTCCAGCTTCAAATGTGTATTCTTTTCACAAGGAAAGTAATCCAGAGGGTCAGTCAGTCAAAGAAAATCAGCAGCTAGATTGACAGTCAGGAGAATTTCCTTGAACCATGTTACTGTTCAACAGTTTTCAATCGTTATGCACAAATGCAACTAACAATCAAAACTAATGCATAGTTCAGTCATGATAATGTATGACCTTGAGGATGAGAAGCACCTGTGGAGATAAGATTACTCTCAATACTAACAGGTTACCTATGTCCAGAGTTGGACTCTTATGTCATATAACTTTTAATTAAAATCTTAACCTTGGGGAAGAATGATTGATAGCTAGGCTAGTGGATTTAATGTTTTCAACCTGATAAGGAGAATGTCTTTAAAGACAAAGATTTTTTTTTTGGTTGGAATTTCAAATTGTTTCAATCAAAGACAGGGAAAGGTAAAAACATTCTTGGAGAAATGTGCAGATTACTCAGCAGATTGTTTACAGAAGAATTGAAAGAAGAAATAAAAACATGAAGAAAAATTGGGAGACCAAAATATGGGAAGGAAAATGCATGAGAAAATGTCAGACTTTAATTAAATTGAGGTCACTTGAAAGCTGAGACAGCAAGAACAATATCATTGGGGGAAGTCAAGGGCATACTGCTTGTAAAAAGAATTACTTCAAAGTTCAATTGCATATATTGTTATTGGAAATCAATGTTTTCTGGAGCAAATGATGATATTGACCATTTCCAGGCCATGTGTTAAGGGTGAAAGGTGAGATGTTTAAGGGGAGTGAGGGAGAACTTCTCTCAAGGGGTAGTGAGAGAATGGAATAAGTTATCAGCAGTAGCGTTGGAGGCAGGTTTCATTTCAAAATGTAAGAGAAGGTTGGATAAATACATGAGGTACAAGAGGAGTATGTTGCATAATATGGTCCAGGTGCAGCTGATGGGATTAGGCAGCTTAATAGTTCAGCACAGAGTAGATGGGCCAAAAGGCATATTTCTGTGCTTTAGTGACCCTAGAAATCTGTTCAGCCACTTCTCAGCCCTGTGCTGTTGAAAACTGCAAGCAGGGACAGGGACATTTACTAAGCAACACTGTTTTTGCAGTGTTCCACCTGAGCTTTAGTCACTTTGTCCCAGGAAGTGATATTACAGGACACACCTGAGATGGCCTGTGCATACTAGCTCAGGTCAAGACTAGGATGCCTGCCAAATGAGTCAATGGTTACCTTACAAAATTTGTTTGTACCCACTCTGACAGCACATCCATCCTTCATACCTCAAACAGTATTGCAATCTCTCCTCACCTTCCACTTTTCAGAATGGCCCTATGCCAAAGCTATAACCATATCCTCTCTCAGACATTCTCCTTCACCAGAATGCCAAACACTCAACCTTTCATTAACACAAACTCTAAAAGTCAGAGACATCAAGAAATGTTAAAAGGTGCACCAAAAGGAAACAATAGATGCTGTCCATTGACTAAAGGTCTAGGTTTAACACCACCACTCACACTGTTATGATCGTTACATTATAGAACCTGGGTCTCTGTATCTCCCTCTGTAATTGGATCCTTGTCTTCCTATCTGGAAGACCATAATCTTTGTGGACTGGTAATGATATCTCCTCCTCACTGATAATCAACACTGGTGCACCTCAGGAGTGTGTGCTTAGCCCTCTGCTCTGCTCCCTCTATAACTGACTGTGTGGCTGGTATAGCTCAAATGCCATCTATAAATTAGCTAATGATACAACCACTGTTGGTAGAATCTCAGATGGAGATGAGAGGGTGTACAGGAGTGAGATATACCAACTAGTTTTGAGTAGTGTCACAGCAACAACCTTGCACTCAGCATCAGTAAATGAAAGAGCTGATTGCAGACTTCAGGAAAGGTAAGGCAAGGGTACACAAACCAATCCTCGTAGAGGGATCAGAAGTGGAAAGAGTAAGCAGTTTCAAGTTCCTGGGTGTCAAGATCTCTGAGGATCTAACCTGGTCCCAGCATATCAATGTGGCAAGATAGTGGCTATATTTCATTAAGTGTTTTAAGAGATTTGGTTTGTCACCTAAAACACTTGTAAACTTATTTAGATGTACTGCAGAGATAATTCTAACAGGCTATATCACCGTCTGGAATGGGGGGATGGGGGGGGGGTCAGGGGCTACTGCACAGGACTGAAAGTGTCACATCCACGGATTCGGCAGCGCAATAGGTATTGCAACTGCGCTTGTGAATATTCATGTGTCAGTTCATTATTATTTCATTGTAATCGTATTTAACTCGTACTTGTAGTTGTAGTGCTTGTCGAGACTTGGACTCAGCTCAGCAATGCTTCACTGGCTTTTTGAATTCAGCGCTGCCTGAGAGATTGGACCATCGAGTCATCTGACTCGCAAGACTAGCGGTATTTGTTTTATATTTTAGTTGTTCTTTTCAGCCACAGTATAGGCTTAATTTTTCCGTTTGAGAGTTTTAGTGACAGAAAGAAGCTACAGGAAGTTGTAAAATTAGTCCACTTCATTTTGGGTATTAGCCTTCATAATATCCAAGACAGCTTCAAGGGCAGTGCCTCAGAAAGTTAAAGTCCATTATTAAGGACCCTCATTACCCAGGACATAACCTCTTCTCATTGTTACCATCAGGAAAGAGGTACAGAATTCTGGTAGAAATGGTTAAAACTAGTGTATGATGGGATACTTGACTATTCTGGAGCAGCCGGACTTAAAACTATTAACGGAAGTCAAGAATAACCTTGCACCGTTAATAAACATGGCGCCAGGAAATCAAATAAACAGGCTATGAAGCCCCTGGGATCAGGGGGGAGAATGCATCTGGGAGTAAATTGTGAGTCGTGATAACAGGGAATAAAGAGGACTATTAGACTCGCACTAAGAGAAAAGTAATATATCTTTTCAATAATTGATCATTTACTGACTGTGGGATGCTAAACAGTTATTTAAAAGTTACTTGCCTTGCTCTATAAATATGGGAACTATATAACCAATCAAAGTTCTGGTAGCTGTGGAGGCTGCTGCAGACTCTCCATGATATAATGTTAATAAACTCTTAAAACAAAACTCAAAGCCACTCTGGTGTTCTTAGTGTTTCCACAACAAAAAGCCTGAAGGGACACACTCAACAATTCAGAAACAGTTTCTTCCCTCTGCCATGCAATTCCCAAATAGACATTGAACCCATGAACATTATCTCTCTTTTATATTATTTCTGTTCTACAGCTTTTGCACCTACTGCTCAATGGAAGGGAGGAAAAGAGAGAATCACCAGGGTGGGAAGCGTCCTTGATTATGCTGTGTGATTACCGGAATTATTGGCCAGGAAGAATTAATATATTCAAATCAGGGAACTGGAACAAGCCAAGGATAGCGGAAGACAAACCAAGTGTCTTTGTTCTTGACATGCAGACAAAGGAACGGAGGCTGCCGATCTTGTTGCTGCCTTTTTGTGAACAAGCTCTTGCTCTGGAATGTCTTGTTCAGAGCAACTGAAAGTGGACATGATGAGTTACCCACTGATTATCAGCCACTCTGGAGATCAGTTCCAAATTAGATATTGTTTGTTTTGTTCTGTGAAAACGGCAGGTTTGTCAAGGCAGCAACCTGTGACCTGAAGTAGCCTGATCTGAGAGTTTGGCTGACCTGGCTAAACTGGTTTGAATTGGCCTGATTTGGTAAGAATAAAGAAAGCGACCTGAAGCAAAGTTCTGGGAGAAGACCCATAAAGTATTATGGCATCTAATTCTGATGTTGTCCTATTTCCTTTCCAGTCCTGATGGAGGGTCTCAGCTTAAAACCTCGACTGTTTTATTCCTCTCAACAGAAATGCTGCCTGACTTGATGAGTTCCACCAGCATTTTGTGTGTGTTTGTAGTATTGGGCTAGATCCATTGAGAAGTCGACAGAGGTCATTAGGTGAGCCCGAGCCAATAAGATGAAAATCCAACAGTTCAATTTGGTCAGAAAGCAAATAATAATTGAGGATAGTGGGAATAGAGGCAACAAAAACTCTGGAGACCAACCATCATGGAAGTGTAAGACCCCAGACTGGAAATGTGGAGATAATGCCGTGATCACTACATTGGAATGGTGAAGCAGACTCGATATGCTGAAAGCATATACCAACAAGCTCAAGGACAGCTATTATCCCAAATGATCATACTCTTGATTGAACCTCTTGTATGACAAGATGGATTTTGGATCTCGCAATCTACCAAGTTTTGATCTTGTACTATATCGTTTACCTGCATTGCACTTTCTCTGTAATTTTTATACTTTATTCTGTATTGTTATTAATTTACCATTATATCTCAATGCAGTGTGACCCAGATGAGCACTAGGCAAGCCAAGCGTTTCACTTTAGTTCAATCTATGTGATAATAATACACTATACAATTACCAATTGATTTAACTTTTAAGACACCACAGCTGCTGGAGTAGGATTTAAAGTCTGTTACTGTTCCAGAATCTGTAGGTCTCCAGAAATACATACTCTACCTTAACTAGTGAATGAGTCTAGAATAAAGAACCTCACATCAAAGTGCAAGGCAGATCTTTAAACACATCTCTATCTTTGACTCTTCTACTAGAAGCTGTACTTCATTAGTCTGCAATATACTGATGTCTTTTTCAATTGTTACACTGTTCAGAATGCCACAAGCTTATTCTAAAGCATGATGCAAAATGCCACAAAGGAATTCAGGCAGAAAAAATATTGCTTGAAGACTTCAAAGCACTGCTCAGTGTGTACTCCAATGTGCTCCTCAATCTCACTGAATCAGTTGAACTAGAGGTCATGTCTATTACTAGCATCAGACAGTTTTGAAAAGAAAACACATATTCAGCTTTCCTGTAATCTTCTTTGTAAATACCCTAGTAGTGAAAACATTGCTAGCAATGTGAATCATATTGGATATCTAGATGTAATATGGAACCTTCTGCATATAACACCTGTCTTTGTGTAATAGCTGGAGATATATTCCAGAAAATGGAACCGGCAAGGATCACTCATCTCAACACTGAACTGATTCCTCGACCTACAGACTCACTTTCAAAGGCTCGACCACCAAATGTTCTCAATATTATTTGTTATTTATTGATTGATTGATTGATTGATTGATAGATATTATTTGTTTTTTTTGTGTTTGCAGTTTGTCAACTTTCTCACATTGGTTGTTTGTCCATCTTTGTGTGTCGTTTTTCTTTGAATCTATGATGCTTCTTAGCATCTACTGTAAATGATTCTCATGGTAGTATATGGTGACATAAATTTACTTTGATAATAAATGTTTTGAACTTTTGAACCTTGAATTTGAATGGGTGGAGTCAATGACATACAGTTTTTTTATATCACAGTTTGCTGCTCATATATTACTATTGCTGAGAATTTATCTGATTATGTTTAATATTGAATGCAGGTGCTATTTTATGCCATAAGCAAATGAGGATTAAATTATGCAAGAGAGCTATATCAACTCCGGTATTAGAAATGCACTTTTCAGTGTTTAGATGCTGGCGCAGTTGGAATTAGCGAAAGAGGCCTTGCACAAAAATATCTGGTATTAGAGTAGCTGCTAAGCCATTGTATAGTACTAGATAGAACAGCATGTAACCAAGATCAGTACATAGGATTAACTCTGTGTGTGTGTGTGTGTGTGTGTGTGTGTGTGTGTGTGTGTGTGTGTGTGTGTGTGTGTGTGTTTGTGTTTAAATGAAGTAATATAGTATGAAATAGGCCCTTCAACCCAAATCTCCCAGGGGTGTAGCAGTTAATGTGACACTCTTACAGCTTGAGTTATTTTGAAATAGAAAATAGAGTGTGTATAAAAACTTACAGGTTGTAATCCTGTTGTATACAAGTCAGGTCTTTGTGGAATTGTCTTTCTGTGAATGATCAACTATTTCATCCAATGAGAAAAGAAGCAAGATAGCGAGCCACCCAAGATCGAAGAAGCAGTGCAGGAACAAAATGTTTAATGATGTAGAAGATTTAATACGGTTGAATGTTTAAGTTTATTTTCATTAAGAGAATCTGAATTTGATTTTCTGAAAGAACAGATTATTTCAAAGACTTTGTCAGTTACTGAATGAGATTTACTTTGTTTACAAGTTGTGATGTTGGAGAATTGTGAAAAGAGTTGAAATATAGACATATAAATAATTATTGCATTTGTTGACATACTGGTTGGAACTGAAACTGAAGTTAACCATAATGCTTAAGAATAGGAATTCAATCAGTTTTCTTAGTAACTAGGGATAAAAAAAAGGATGGTCTGTAATCCTTTAAATATAGAATAACATTAGATTTAATTAGTTTGAAAAATTGTAGTAATAAAGGTTATTATAATAAATATCACTGATTCAAATTGAACATGTATTTGGAACCTTACAGAATGTTTTGAATTGTTCTTATTCAATTAAATATTTTGTATATATTGTTTTTTAGACAAAACTTAACTCCAGAAGTACCTGTTTTCTATTCACTGCCTTCTTCTGATACCTAGAGCTTCTGATGACCTAATAGCACAAGTGTACTACTAATTAATTTGATTTTCTCATAAAGAGTGCGATGACCAGTTACACAAGATAAGAGAAGCGCTACACGGGTGTTGGATAAAACTTAGCAAGCCAGCCAGGAGGTAGTGTATTAGATAACCAGTAACACACTGATTAGTATACAAATGCTAAAAGAATCTTATTGTTCAAACTCACTTGTTCAATTACGAATGAACAAGAGTGAAACAAAATGGAAGTCATAGAAGAAAAGAGTGTCAAAATCACAAATGCTGTTTTCCTCAGTGGCACACAAGAACAGAAAATGATGAGGAAATAATAGACTTTCTAAATGATATGTGGTTCAGTTGCCAGACTCATTCATCTGACTCTTAAAGCAGCTTTGTAGGTGATTTTGGGACCTGTCTATCCTCCCTCTCAAACTGCCTACAAGTTTTCTCAACTTGTGAGCCAACCACCCGTTCTTCTGTCTCTTCAGTTTGGTTCCCACACCACAGTGATTCTAGTTTAAACTCTCCCCAGTAGCCTTAGCAAACCTCCCTGCCAGGATATTCATCCCACTGGGACTCAAGTGCAACCAACCCTTTTTGTACAGTTCTCACCTGCCCCAAAAAGGGTACCAATGATCCAGAAATCTGAATCCGTGCCCTCTGCTCAAATCCCTCAGCCATGTATTTATCCTCCACCTCACTCTATTTCTATACACACTGTCGCACGGCATAGGCTGTAATCCCAAGATTACTGCCTTTGAGGTCCTGCTTCTCAACTTCCTTCCTAACTCCCTGCAGTCTGTTTTCAGGACCTCCTCCCTTTTCCTACCTATGACATTGGTACCAATACATACCACGGTCTCTGGCTGTTCTCCTTCCCACTTCAGGATATCGTGGATGTGATCAGAAACATCCTGGGCCCTGGCACCTGGGAGGCAAACTACCATCCATGTTTCTTTCCTGCATCCACAGAATTGTCTTTCTGACCACCTAATATAGATTCCCCGATCACTGCTGCCAGTCTCTTCCTTTCTCTACCCTACAGGGCCAGATTCTGTGCCAGAGGCGTGGCCACTGTTGTTTCCCCCAGGTAGCTCCTTCCCCAGATGGTACTCAAACAGGAGTACTTATTGTTAAGGAGGACAGCCACTGGGGTACTCTCTAATATCTGACTCTTGCCCTTTTCTCTCCTGACTGTTACCCACTTACCTGTCTCCCAAGGCCTCAGTGTGACTACTTGCTAATAGCTCCTCTCTATCATTTCCTCACTTTCTCTGACCAGAAAAAGTCATCGAGCTGCATCTCCAGTTCCCTAACGCAGTCCCTCAGGAGCTGCAGTTCAATGCGTCTGGTGCAGATGTGGCCAATGAGGAGGCTGGGAATCTCTCGAACATCCCATATCTGACACCCAGTACAGAACACTGGCATCACAGACATACTTCATATTCCTATTCTTCACAAGTAACTTACCTTGCCTCAAACTGTTATGGCTGAAGCCCCCGTTGAGTCAAAGCCCCCCTACTCTGACTCGCACTACTCCAAAGCTCGCTCCTCTGATGCCCGCTGTACAATGCCGTCTTCTTTTTATAATCTCCCACCAGTCTAACTTGCTGATGTTCACACACCTACGCAGTCGTTCCTCAATCAGACCTTGCTCGAGAAGAAAAACTTTGCCTGAGAAAGCTGCTCCTTTAGAGAATATTGTGACTACTCAACCCTAGTAGCTGGTCTGCATGGATTTACTTACATTAGAACCCGATCAAAGTAACACAAAAGAGGTGTTAGTAATAACTGATCAAGTCACTCAATATGCTTTGGCTATTCCTACACCTAACGAAAAAGCCAAGACAGATGCAAAGTGCCTATGGGAGCATTTTAGCTTGCATTATAGTTATCCTGAGCATCTACACAGTGATAGAGGGCCTGACTTTGAATCTTCCTTGATTAAAGGATTGTGAGACAGCTGGAATTCAGTAAGTCAGAAGTACACCATATCATTCCAGAGGAAACCCTGTTGGGAGGTTTAACAGAACCCTCTTAGATACGTTGGAAACCCTGGAGACACTAGAATAGTACAGCACAGTACAGGCCCTTCATCCCTCGATGTTGTGCCAACCCATAAATTCCTTAAAAATAGAGTACTAAACCCACACTACCCCGTAACCCTCTATTTTTCTTTTATCCATGTGCCTATCCAAGAGGCTCTTAAATACCCCTAATGTTTTAACCTCCACCACCATCCCTGGCAAGTCATTCCAGGCACCCACAAACCTGTGTAAAAAAACTTACCCCTCATATCCTCCCCCCTAAACTTCCTTCCTTTAACTTTGTACATATGCCCTCTGGTGTTTGCTATTGGTGCCCTGGGAAACAGATACTGACTATCCACCCTATCTATGTCTCTCATAATCTTGTAGACCTCCATCAAGTCCCCTCTCATTCTTCTATGCTCAAAAAAGAAAAGTCCCAGTTCTGCTCACCTTGCCTCATAAGACTTGTATTCCAATCCAGGCAATATCCTGGTAAATCTCCTCTGCACCCTCTCCATAGCTTCCACATTCTTCCTATAATGTGGTGACCAGAATTGAACACAATACTCTAAGTGCGGTCTCACCAGAGATTTGTAGAGTTGCAACATGATCTCTCTACTCTTGAATGAAGCCTAGCATCCCATAGGCCTTCTTAACTACCCTATCAACCTGTGCAGCGACCTTGAGGGACATATGGATTTGAACCTCAAGGTCCCCCTGTTCATCCACACTCTTAAGTAACCGACCATTAACCCTGTACTCAGCGTTCTGGTTTGTCCTTTCACAATGCATCACCTCACACTTATCCAGATTGAACATCTGCCACTTTTCTGCCCAACTCTTCATCCAGTCTATATCCTCTTGTAACCTTTGACAACCTACAGCTGCATCCAACTCCGCCAATCTTCGTGTCATCCACAAATTTACTCACCCATCCTTCCGCCTCTTCATCCAGGTCATTTATAAAAATCACCAAGAGCAGGAGTACCAGGACAGATCCTTGGGGCACTCCACTAGTCACCGACCTCCAGGCAGAATTCTTTCCTTCCACTACTACCCTCTGCTTTCTTCCAATAAGCCTATTTTTTTATCCAAACAGCCAAGATTCCACTGATCCCATGCCTCATGACTTTCTGGATGAGTCTGTCATGGAGGGACCTCATCAAATGCCTTGCTAAAACCCATGTAGACCACATCTACTGCCCTACCCTCATCAATTGCTTTTGTTACCTCTTCAAAAAACTCAGTTAGTCTCGTGAGGCACGACCTTCCCTTCACAGAGCCATGTTGACTATCCTTGATTAGACTGTACTTCTCCAAATGCTCGTCGATCCTATTCTTAAGAATCCTTTCCAATAGTTTGCAGACCACTGACATAAGACTCACTGGTCTATAGATCCCAGGATTCTCCCTATTACCTTTCTGAAACAAGGGAACTACATTTGCCATTCTCCAATCCTCTGGCACCTCCCCTGCAGCCAAAGCAGATTCAAACATCATAGCTATTGCTCCAGCGGTCTCTTCTCTCACTTCCCACAGCAAACTGGGGTATATCATGTCCGGCCCTGGGGACTTAACAATCTTGATGAGACAAAAGATAAAAGTCACTGGCAAGAATTTGTGAAACACCTAGTCAATGCTTATAATTGTACTAGGAATGAGAAGACTGGTTTTAGTCCGTATGAGTTGATGTTTGGATGAAAACCCTGATTCCCAGTTGACTTAGCATTTGGGCTACCTTTGAAAGGCAAACATGGTACATTATACTCTCAATATGTAAAAACTTTGAAATCTCATCTTGAGGAAAACTTCAAGATAGCTAAAGTGGCAGACAAAAGCAATGCTAAATATGACAACACGAGGAAGTTTGTGACACTTCTCACACTTTGAATTTTTTCAATGATTTTAAGTTCCCTGGCCCCCACCATCGTATTTTCACCATGGACATCCAGTCCCTATATACCTCCATCCCCCACCAGGAAGGTCTCAAAGCTCTCCGCTTCTTTTTGGATTCCAGACCTAACCAGTTCCCCTCTACCACCACTCTCCTCCGTCTAGCAGAATTAGTCCTTAGTCTCAATAACTTCTCCTTTGGCTCCTCCCACTTCCTTCAAACCAAAGGTGTAGCCATGGGCACCCATATGGGCCCCAGCTATGCCTGCCTTTTTGTTAGCTTTGTGGAACATGTTCATGTTCATGTTCCAAGCCTATACGGGTATCCAGCCCCATCTTTTCCTTCGTTACATCAACAACTGCATTGTCGCTGCCTCTTGCACACGTGCTGTGCTCGTTGACTTCATTAACTTTGCCTCCAACTTTCACCCTGTCCTCATATTTACCTGGTCCATTTCCAACACCTCCCTCCCCTTTCTTGATCTTTCTGTCTCCATCTCTGGAGACGTCTTATCTACTGATATCTACTATAAGCCTACTGACTCTCACATATACCTGGACTATTCCTCTTCCCACCCTGTCTCTTGCAAAAATGCCATCCACTTCTCGCAATTCCTCCGTCTCCACTGCATCTGCTCTCAGTGTGAGGCTTTTCATTCCAGGAAGAAGGGGATGTCTTCCTTTTTTAAACAAAGGGGCTTCCCTTCTTCCACCATCAACTCTGCTCTCAAACGCATCTCTCCCAATTCACACATATCTGCTCTCACTCCATTCACCCGCCAACCCATTTGGGATAGGGTTCCCTTTGTCCTCACCTACCACCCCACCAGCTTCCAGGTCCAACATATAATTCTCTTTAACTTCCACCACCTCCAATAGGATCCCACCACCAGACACATCTTCCCTTCCCCCCTCTTTCTGCTTTCCACAAGGATCGCTCCCAACATGACTCCCTTGTCCATTCGTCACCCCATCCCTTCCCACCAATCTCCCTCCTGGCACTTATCCTTGTAAGCAAAACAAGTGCTACACCTGCCCTTACACTTCCTCCCTCACCACCATTCAGGGCCCCAGACAGTCCTTCCAGATGAGGCGACACTTCACCTGTGAGTCGGCTGGTGTGGTATACTGCGTCCGGTGCTCCCGGTGTGGCCTTTTATATATTGGTGAGACACGAAGCAGACTAGGAGACTGTTTCGCTGAACACCAATACTCTGTCCGCCAGAGAAAGCAGGATTTCTCAGTGGCCACACATTTTAATTCCACCTCCCATTCCCATTCTGATATGTCTATCCATGGCCTCCTCTACTGTCAAGATGAATCCACACTCAGGTTGGAGGAACAACACCTGATATTCCGTCTGAGTAGCCTCCAACCTGATGGCATGAACATTGATTTCTCTAACTTCTGTTAATGTCCCTCCTCCCCTTCTTACCCCATCCCTGATTTATTTATTTCTACCCCTTCCTTTTTTTCTCTCTGTCTTTCTGCCCATCACTCTTTGCCAGTTCTCCATCTCCCTCTGGTGCTCCCCTCCCCCTCTCTTTCTCTCTAGGCCTCACGTCCCATGATCCTTTCCCTTCTTCAGCTCTGTATCCCTTTTGCCAATCACCTTTCCAGCTCTCAGCTTCACCCCACCCACTCCTGGCTTCCTATAATTTTGGATTTCCTCCTCCCCCTCCTACTTTCAAATCTCTTACTATCTTTTCTTCCAGTTAGTCACGCATTTTGCGTGTGTTGCCTAAATATGACAAACATTTAACAGTTTCAGAGTTGAAAGAGGGAGACCAAGTGCTTGTAAGTTCCTATGATGTAAAAACAAAACAACACACATAAAATGCTGTTGGAACGCACCTGGCCAGGCTGCACCAATAGGAAGAAGCACTGTCAACGTTTTGGGCCGAGACTCTTCATCAGGACTAACTGAAAGAAAAGATAGTAAGAGACTTAAAAGTTGGAGGGGGAGGGTGAAATCTGAAATGATAAGAGAAGACAGGAGGGGTGGGGTGAAGCTAGGAGCTGGAAAAGTAATTGGCAAAAAATACTAAATAAATAAGGGATAGGGTAAGAAGAGGAAGAGAGACATTAATGGAAGTTAGAAAAATCAATGTTCATTTATTTATTCCCCCTCCCTTTTTACCCTCTCTCCTTTTTTTCTCTCTCTGCCCCTCTCACAATCACTCCTTGTCTGTTCTCCATCTCCCTCTGGTGCTCCCCTCCCTCTTTCTTTCTCCCGAGGCCTCCCGTCCCATCATCCTTTCCCTTCTCCAGCTCTGTATCCCTTTCGCCAATCACCTTTCCAGCTTTTAGCTTCACCCCACCCCCTCCAGTCTTCTATCATTTCGCATTTCCCCCTCCCCCTACTACTTTCAAGTCTCTTACTATCTTTTCTTTCAGTTAGTCCTGATGAAGAGTCTCAGCCCGAAACGTTGACAGCGCTTCTCCCTATAGATGCAGCCTGGCCTGCTGCGTTCCACCAGCATTTTGTGTGTGTTGCTTGAATTTCCAGCATCTGCAGATTTCCTCCTGTTGATGTAAAAACAAACTTGCCAATAAATGGCAAGGAATAGTCTATGTAGTGGTGATCCAAGCTGGTGATCTGCCTGTCTACAAGGCACGCCTGTGAACCAGTCTGGGAACATATGAACATTACATAGGGATCTATTGCTCCCTTGTGGATTTCTTCCTTCTGAAGAAAATGAGGTGGTGATCTCTTTAAGCTCACCCAGCAGAAGACAGAAGGCAAAGGCACGAACGTGATTTCCCAATGTGTCAGAGCAGCATGGAGGGAAATCGTCTGCCAACTGGAAATCCAGATATGACCTATGACCACGATGGAGAAAATGAGCAACTTTCTCCTGTCCTTGTTCCCGAGCACACAACTCACACCTCACAGGACTACTAAGAGTGAACAGTCAGTTGAAGAGGAAGAAATTCCAATTAAATCTGAAGAGGATGAGGGTTGTTACCTCAGACCAAGATTTAACATTGTAGATGAACCTTCTAAGAATCAAGAAAACTTGTGAATAGTTACCCAGAAGAATTGTGGGCTCAAGCCCAAACCAACCACTTACAAGCACTCTAGTTACAGAAAAGGTGCTGGAATACCAAAGAAATGTAAGTTACTTTCCTGACGTAGAAGTGCCCACTGTAGAAAGTACACCTTATCCCCATTATATGTGGGGGATACATTCTTCACAGTCAACGCATAATGTGAACAATTATTTAAATATAGAAAATAGGGATGCATTTCAGAGGGCTTCCTAAATGTTTAATCTGTAATTTACTCACATTTTCATAACATTATGACACAAAAGCAGTACCACAAGGCAACATTTGTATCAGATTTCATCAATTTAAGGTCATACTCAATGTAATAAATCATAGAAAGTTACAGTACTCATCAACAGTGGCAGGTGTGTTTGCTCTGGGAGATGAGTGATTGTTGTGATGTCAGGATCATATCAAGCACAGCAAGGGGTGAAGGAAGACTCACAGAGCTCTTAGAACTCCCGGCAGCAGGAGATGACACTGGTTTGAAGAAAGTGGTGAGGGTTGTTTTCTCGGCAGCATTTTGCTTTTCAGCATAAATTTACTTGTAGGGAAGAATGGTTGATGGCAGGGAACGACTGAAATGCTGACTCCGTTCTAAACTTGGGTCCATGTCCATCACCATTTGTGCCAAGTATTCCGACTTCCACCATTCCCTCACTGTTGGTAAACTCCTGAGATTATCAAAATCGTCTGTTGCTTGCAGCATCTGAGAGATAGTTCACCGTAAAAAAAAACACCTTGAATGTGGATCACACCCTTTTTGAGTGGTTGAATCAGCAATGTTGTGTTAGGCGGCAGGAAATGCACTGTTGCGTTAGGATGAATGTTGTCCAAATGTTTAGGATGGGCTGGTGCATGGTCAAGCAACAAAACAACTTTAAAAGGAAAATTCTGTTCCCAGCAGTAACATCCCAGAGCTGTGTTACCTTCAGCTGATGCCGCGCTGTTCATCATTTCCAACTTTTTTTCAAGTGTTAAAGCGGTTCTCTGCCACTCGGCTGATGGTCCAGGACATGGCATCGGACGCTTAGGAGGCTCAGTTAAATAATTCAAGTACAAAATCACTGCACCGTAGGTAAAACCAACAAAAGTTTAAGAGCGCAAGATCACATATCCGCACCTTGCCAAAACCAATGCAAGACTGGCGGGATTGAGATTGTGAGGTGTACACACGTGACTTGTATTGACGGGAAAGAGGTGATTCTCATTCCAACAGTGAGACTGTGAGGTGTACACACGTGACTTGTATTGACGGGAAAGAGGTGATTCTCATTCCAACAGTGAGACTGTGAGGTGTACACACGTGACTTGTATTGACGGGAAAGAGGTGATTCTCATTCCAACAGTGAGACTGTGAGGTGTACACACGTGACTTGTATTGACAAGAAAGAGGTGATTCTCATTCCAACAGTGAGACTGTGAGGTGTACACATGTGACTTGTATTGACGGGAAAGAGGTGATTCTCATTCCAACAGTGAGACTGTGAGGTGTACACACGTGACTTGTATTGACAAGAAAGAGGTGATTCTCATTCCAACAGTGAGACTGTGAGGTGTACACACGTGACTTGTATTGACGGGAAAGAGGTGATTCTCATTCCAACAGTGAGACTGTGAGGTGTACACACGTGACTTGTATTGACGGGAAAGAGGTGATTCTCATTCCAACAGTGAGACTGTGAGGTGTACACACGTGACTTGTATTGACGGGAAAGAGGTGATTCTCATTCCAACAGTGAGACTGTGAGGTGTACACACGTGACTTGTATTGACGGGAAAGAGGTGATTCTCATTCCAACAGTGAGACTGTGAGGTGTACACACGTGACTTGTATTGACGGGAAAGAGGTGATTCTCATTCCAACAGTGAGACTGTGAGGTGTACACACGTGACTTGTATTGACAAGAAAGAGGTGATTCTCATTCCAACAGTGAGACTGTGAGGTGTACACATGTGACTTGTATTGACGGGAAAGAGGTGATTCTCATTCCAACAGTGAGACTGTGAGGTGTACACACGTGACTTGTATTGACAAGAAAGAGGTGATTCTCATTCCAACAGTGAGACTGTGAGGTGTACACACGTGACTTGTATTGACGGGAAAGAGGTGATTCTCATTCCAACAGTGAGACTGTGAGGTGTACACACGTGACTTGTATTGACGGGAAAGAGGTGATTCTCATTCCAACAGTGAGACTGTGAGGTGTACACACGTGACTTGTATTGACGGGAAAGAGGTGATTCTCATTCCAACAGTGAGACTGTGAGGTGTACACACGTGACTTGTATTGACGGGAAAGAGGTGATTCTCATTCCAACAGTGAGACTGTGAGGTGTACACACGTGACTTGTATTGACAAGAAAGAGGTGATTCTCATTCCAACAGTGAGACTGTGAGGTGTACACATGTGACTTGTATTGACGGGAAAGAGGTGATTCTCATTCCAACAGTGAGACTGTGAGGTGTACACACGTGACTTGTATTGACGGGAAAGAGGTGATTCTCATTCCAACAGTGAGACTGTGAGGTGTACACACGTGACTTGTATTGACGGGAAAGAGGTGATTCTCATTCCAACAGTGAGACTGTGAGGTGTACACACGTGACTTGTATTGACGGGAAAGAGGTGATTCTCATTCCAACAGTGAGACTGTGAGGTGTACACACGTGACTTGTATTGACGGGAAAGAGGTGATTCTCATTCCAACAGTGAGACTGTGAGGTGTACACACGTGACTTGTATTGACGGGAAAGAGGTGATTCTCATTCCAACAGTGAGACTGTGAGGTGTACACACGTGACTTGTATTGACGGGAAAGAGGTGATTCTCATTCCAACAGTGAGACTGTGAGGTGTACACACGTGACTTGTATTGACGGGAAAGCGGTGCACCTTGCATAACTGTGAGTTTTGGACGCATAGAAAGAGTCATTGTTAGAAATAGGTTCCTCGCATAATTGTGAATCGGCATAGTCTGAAGAACATATAACAAGGATAGGGTGTAACTTACCTCTCAATTCTGAAGAAAACCCAGTAGAAGAAACAACTGAAGAAATGCGTAATCAATTTAGGATGAAAGGAGTCTGGAAATTACATCACCAGGTGGAGCTTAGGAGGGACATTGGTGCCTAACGGCAACTCCTTTGCTTGCATCTTCTGAAACAGCTCTATTTCCACCTTTAATATCTTTCCACCTTTAACCCTTTCAGGGTTCTTTTGAAGACCCTGACCTTGAGTTACACGCAGGCATTGGGTCGTTGTGGAAACGGGGCCCATTCTTGGGTTCCACCACTGGCCGTTATTCGATATGCCAAGGGGTCGGCCTGAGAGGTGGCCTAGTGTTCGGAAGCCTAAGATCTCGGGGCTCTGGAGACAGGTGGATCAAGGGTCAGTGTCACGGCAGGAGACTCGTGTGTTGTCGGGGAGGCCGGAAAATCTTTCACTATGGCCCTGCAGACCTGAGGTCTTTGTGATCTTCGCACACAGGGCTCATAAAAAGCAACGAAACGGACTTTTAACATTATAAACTAGCAGGTGGTTGATAGGTCTCCCGCTCGCTGTGAAAATGGGGGCACCTCCCTCTCGAACCTGTGGTTTGTCAGATGAAATGCAAAGCCTTTGGGGTAACTTTGGTCAGTGTCTTTGCACACACTTGGGCTGGGTGACGGTACCGATGAGCTTTGTTTTGCTGGTGGGGAGGGGGGGAATTGCTGCCACTTATGCAGGGGAGTGGGGAACTTTGGGGTTCTACATTTAACTGTCATTCTTTCTATGGGGCACTCTATTTTTTGTGGATGGTTGCAAATAAAAAGCATTTCAGGATATCTATTGTATACACTTCTCTGACATTAAATTCATTTTTCAACCCCAAATGAGCCTGAGATTTCACTAGAAAAAGAGACACCTGATGAAGTGTTAACTAGAAAAGACAGGACAAATGAAAATTCTCACAAAGAGCCTGAACTCAGAAGGTCTTCCAGACACAGAGAAAAACCTAGAACTCCAATATACCTGGAGCTTGGAAATGCTATACTGTAGTGACAATAGTTCATTCCCTTTCCCAAGCTCTGAGCTCTTCCAGATTCCACATACGTTGAACACCCCAAACCCATTATGATGCAACCTGTAGGTATGCACGAGAACTAGCAATATTCAAAGGGAGAGGTTGTAAACCAGGTTAATTAATCCCAGAGATGTGATGTTAAGAAGCTCCACCTGAGGAACGATGTGAACGAGATTTACCCAACGAGAACGAGGCTCTGCTGACGCAGCATGGGAAAGCGAGAGAGACGCAGCCAACTATTAGTAACTAAAGATATAAAATTGTTAAATGTGGAGTTAGTAGTGATTATCCTTACTCAACTTACTTGAAAACCTTGGGGTGAAACCTCTGGAGGAGAGACGATAACGATAAAATATCTATTGAAGCTATGGTATAACACGCAGCAGCTTTAACAAGACAATATCGGCAGAGATGAGTGTCCAAACTCCCTACTGTGTAGTTGGGAATTAGTTCTGTTAAATTATACCAAGGGAATTGGTGAGTTAAAACTTTTACTGTTCTGGGTGCATTAATTTGTGTGTGAAAATATGTTCAGTGGTGTAACTGAGAAATGTTTGGAAATGGCAATGTGATAGTTATTTTGAAATAAAATGTGCATAAACAGGGATTGTAATCCTGTTGTAAACAGGTCAGGTTTTTTTTGTGTAAATTGTGAATCGACTTTCTGTGAATGGTCAACTATTTTATCTAACGAAACAAGATGGTGAGCCACCTAAGCTCGAAGAAACAGCGCCGGAACAAAATGTTTAATGATGTAGAGGATTTAATACAATTGGATGTATAATTTATTTTCATTTGAAGGATCTGAATTTGATTTTCTGAGAGAACTGATTATTTTTGCAAATACTTTGATAAGTTACTGAATGAGATTTACTTTGTTTACAAGTTGTGATGTTGAAGAATTGTGAAAGGATTTAATATATATATATATTGAATTTGTAGACCTACTGGTTGGAACTGAAACTGAAGTTAATTCAATTAGTTTTCTAACTAGAGATAAAGATCAGTTAGCCTGTAAACCTTTAAATAGGGAATAACACTAGATCTAATTAGATAAAGAAATTGGTGTAATTAAGGTTATTATAATAACACTGATTCTAAATAAACACGTTTTTTTTGTTGATAATCTGAGATTTGGAACCTATCAGAATGCTGGAATTTTGAATTGCTCTTACTCAATTAAATAATTTGTAAATTGTGTATTTTTTATAAGCCAGACTTACTTCCAGAAGTATATGTTTTCTGATGACCTACCAGCGCCTAGTGTAATACTATGTAATTTGATTCTCTTGTAAAGAGTGTAGTGACCAGTCACACCAGATTACATCAGTGCCACACAGCTGTTACAGGTGGCTTTTCTCTGGGTGCTCTGGTTTTCTCTCACGTTCCAAAGATGTACTGGTTGGTAGGTTAATGGGTCTTTGAAAATTGTCCCGTAATCAGCCTTGGGTTAAATCCAAGGTTTCTGGCATGACAGAAAGGCCAAAAGTGCATATTCCATGTTGTAAATCCAAATAAATAAATCATTTATACAGACAATGGTTCACATCAAACTAGTCCCATATGACTACATTTGGCCCATAATCTTCGAAATTCAAATGCAACTTCATTTTTTAACCACATGTACATGAAAAGATATAGTGAAATGTGCAATCTGCATTAACAACCAGCACAAACTAAGGAAGTGTTGGGGGCAGCCAACAAGTATCACCACACATTTTGGCATCAACATTGCATACCTGTATGTCATAGCAGCTTACAGTATTTTGCAAAAATGCATATATTTTTGGCATATAGGCACCTATTCAGTATATAGCTTTGGTGCCTAAGACTTTTGTACAGTACTGTAATAATTTTATGCATTACACTGTCTATCTGCCACCCAAAAAACAAATGTCATGACATGTGAGTGATAATAAACTTGATTCTGATATGAGTCTCTAATGTGGACTGAGTGGGAAGGGGGAAGGGAGCAGGGAGAGGGAAATTATGGTTGAGAAAAGGGAAGGGAGAGGGTTTCCAGTGACATCATAGTCGAGAATGGTAATTTAAGTCTCTAGCTCCTCTGGAAAAATGCGTATTAAGCCCCATTAACTCGTCAAATATAATATTTTTTGAAAAATATTTGAACTGAAAAGATGGGAAAGAAAGGGGAGAAGAAATGGAAATTAAAAAAGTGACACTGCGGAGCCTGTGTCCGAGAGGAGTGCAGCAAGCGGCTCTCCGACACGACCGCGTGCGAGCAAGGCAGCTGCCGGGCCTCGTTCAGATGAAGCGGTGAATATCTTCGAAATCCTGAAAAAAATAATGGAGGTCCAGAAAGATATAAAGCAGCAGCTCCATGATATTAAGGCAGAGCTTGCCAGCGTTAATCAAAAAATAGTGGGGGCAGAGACTCAAATTGAGAAGGTGGAAGATCGCGTTCAAAATGTGGAACGGATACTGAGCAAGACAATAAAAGTAATACATCACCAAAAAGGTAAACTGCTTGACTTGGAGGGAAGATCATGGCAGAAAAATATCAGAATCTACAACGTTCCTGAAGGAGCAGAGGGCTCGTCTATGACAGAGTTTGTCGGAAAGTTACTGTGGGACGTGTTGGATCTTCCCCCGGCTATGAAGCTGAAAGTCTATAGAGCCCACCGTGCGTTAGTTCCAAAACCTACCCAGGATAGAAAGCCACACTCAATAATATTTAAATCCCTTTGGTACAGCACCAAGGCAGAGATTCTATGAAGGGCCTGGGGTAAGAAGAGTGTTTTTAGAGGATAAATTAATATATTTCGACCAAGATTAATCTCCCCCGCAGTCCTCCAGAAACGCAAAGAATACTCCGAAGTAAATCGAGTATTAAAGCAAAATAAGATTAGATTTCAAACTCTGTACCCTGCTAAACTTTGAGTGTTTTATGACAACGGGATGCAGTTGTACCAGACAGTGGAAGAGGCGACTACAGACATGAAGGCCAGAGGGTTGCCCGTCAGCATGACCAAAACGAAGGAAAGCCTGGCTGAGGAATTGTCCCGCTCGGCTTGGGAAATTGTGTGAGAAAGGAGAAGGCAGGAGCCTGGAGGAAGCCAAGAGAAACATATCAGGAAGAGACTAGGAGCTTCCCAAAGACAGTCCTCACTCCCTTCAGAACAGCCATGAGGTTTGGCTAAGTTTTAAAATGTTGAGAAGCTAAACAGAAGCAAAAGTACATGGTGATATACCTCTCTCGAGAAATATTTATTATAATGTGGATTTTATATTACTTAGTTGTTATTCTTTATTCGCTCACTTACTCCTTTTTCCCCACCAAAATGAGAATATATATATATGTCTGCATATATGTGTAATGTGTGTGTGTGTGTATATATATATATATGTATGTATATATATGTGTGTCTATATATGTATGTGTGTGTGTGTATATATGTATAGTACACAGGGAAATCTTTTCTGTGTAATGGATTTGTTCACAGACTTTTATGAATACTGCAATGGGGGGCCCTCAACTCACAAGTAGGAGGGGTTATCCCCCACAGCTAGACATTTCCTCTTGCTCAACACAGGGTCATCTACTAGAGACCTCAGCCTTGGAATCACACGTTTGTTGCCATTTTTGTTATTATTTGAGTTTCTTGGTTCTCATTTGTTCAGGGAGTAGATTGATTAAGTTTTATTCTAATTTCAATGATACATTGACAAATAAATACAGATGGCTAAGGACAAGGTAAAATTCATTTCTTTTAATGTAAATGGGCTATTATATCCAATCAAACCTAAGAGAATTTTATCCAAAATGAAAAAAAGAACAAGCCCATGTAGTATATTTACAGGAAACTCATTTAGGTGATAATGAGCATAAAAAACTAAAGAGAATGGGCTTCACTAATCTGTTTTTCTCCTCCTGTAAATCAGGACATAGGAGAGGAGTTGCTATTCTTATCTCAATTAAGCTAAATTTTGAAAAAATATTCGAAATGGGAGATAAAGAAGGCAGATATATTCTGGTAAGGGGGAATATAGATGACAATTCAGCTACTCTATTGAATATATATGCACTCCCAGGAAGTGATATTGGTTTCTTTCAGAAAATTACTGATACTATGGTAATGGAAAGAGAATGTCTCCTGATATGTGGGGGAGACTTAAATTTACAATTACAACCAAACTTAGACTCTTCCAATAGAAAAACCTATCAAACAAAATCTTTGCATAAGAAGGTTAATACACTTTTTGAGGATGTTGGTTTAATTGATATATGGAGGGACCTTTTCCCTGACATAAGGGATTATACTCACTCTTCAGCTCCACATTCTGTATATACATGAATAGACTATTTCATAACATTTGGAACAGACAGCCAAAATAAACACCTGTGGAATTGGGACAATAGATGTAAGTGACCATGCAACTATATAATTATCTGTTGATTTTGACCTACAACCAAAGAATATTATTTGGAAACTAAATTCAAGTCTACTCAATGATCCATACTTTAAGGAACAAATTAAAAAAGAAATTGGTCTCTACTTAGAATTTAATGATAATGGAGAAGTTTCACTTCCCATTTTATGGGATACTCAGAAGGCAGTGTTAAGAGGGAAAATTATAGCGATATCTTCATATAAGAAAAAAATAAAGAATAAAACATTAGAGGAATTACAAAATAGGCTGAAGGAACTAGAGAAAAACACAAATTGAATTTGGCACAGGATACATTAGGGGAAATTAAAAGAATTAGGAATGAAATAAATAATCAGGAATCAGGAAAAACCTAATGTTTCTGAAACAGAGACATTATGAAAGTTGATCGAAATCTATGAAAATACTGGCATGGAAACTGGAAAAAAAAAAGCAGAAAATACAATTCATAGAATTGGGGACCCAAGAATGAAAATAATAAAAAGTAAGCTAAGTGAAATTCAAGAAGCTTTTGAAATGTTTGACAAAACGCTACATTCCAAAGTTCCAGGGGAAACATAACCCAAATTGACACTTTCTTGAATTCTCTAGAGTTACTTACATTAAGTGAAGAACAAAATAGAACGATGACTGCTGACATAACTGAAGTTGAATTAAAAGCTGCAATTAGTAGGCTTAAATTAAGCAAGTCACCAGGATCAGATGGGTATATGGCAGAGTGGTACAAAGAATTTTAAAATGAGTTAATTCCTGTTTTACTCCCCACACTGAACTGGGCTCTCAAAAAGGCACAAATGCCACCCAGTTGGAAGAAGCAATAATCTCAGCTGTACCGAAAGAAGGCAAGGATAAAATGGAATGCGGGTCATTTAGACCAATATCCATTTTTAATGTAGATTATAGATTATTTACCTCCATCATGGCCAAACAATTAGAGGAGTTTCTACCCATACTGAAACGTAATGATCAGACAGGTTTTATACAACAACGTCAGACTCAAGACAATATATGAAGGACATTTCACATTATGGATCATATACAAAAAATTAAAATCGAAGCAATAGTGATAAGTGTGGATGCTGAAAAAGCATTTGATTCAGTTAATTGGAATTTCCTTTACAGTGTTTTACATAGATTTGGTTTCCAAGACAATTATTAAAACTATACAGACACTATATGACAATTCTACTGCTGGGATTAAAATTAATGGATATTTATCAAATAGTCACCCTAGAAAGAGGCACATAGAAACATAGAAAATAGGTGCAGGAGTAGGCCATTCAGCCCTTCGAGCCTGCACCGCCATTCAGTATGATCGTGGCTGATCATCCAACTCAGAACCCTGTACCTGCTTTCTCTCCATACCACCTGATCCCTTTAGCCACAAGGGCCATATCTTTAACTTCCTCTTAAATATAGTCAATGAACTGGCCTCAACTGTTTCCTGTAGCAGAGAATTCCACAGATTCACCACTCTCTATGGCACGAGACGGGGTTGTGCATGGTCACCACTACTCTTTGCGTTATATCTGGAACCATTAGCTCAATACATCAGACAAAATGAAGATATCTGGGGAATTACTACTAAAGGAACAGAGCATAAATTGGCTTGTTATGCGGATGACATTTTGATCTATCTAGGGCAACCAACATACTCTTTACCTAAATTGATGCAATCCTTTGAACAATATGGTCAATTATCAGGATACAAGATCAACATAGATAAAACCCAATTACTTTCATATTACTATAGCCCACCAAGAGAAATTGAAAGTTGATACCCCTGGGCATGGCACACAGTCTTTCAAATATTTGGGCATCATTATGCCAAAAGATTTGGCAAAATTATCAGAATATAATTATCAGCCTTTATATAAAAAAATTAAGAAAGATGTGGCAAGATGGAACCTGATTCCTTTTTTCAGTCTCAGTTCAAGGATTGAGTCTATTAAAATGAATATACTGCCCAGACTGTTATATCTCTTTCAGACCCTACCAATAGAGATTAATCAAAATCAATTCAATGAATGGAACAAGATGCTATCAAGATATATTTGGCAGGGTAAAAGGCCTAGAGTGCATCTCAAAACTTTGCAATTAGCAAAGGAAAAGGGAGGATGGGGCTTGCCTTCTCTTAGAGATTATTATTTTGCAGCACATTTGAGAGATGTGATATGTTGGTGCAACCCATCATATGACGCTCAATGGAAAAACATTGAGGAGCGGGTACTTCCCATCCCCATACAAGCAATTTTGGCTGATAACAACCTGCAAATGTACATAAATACTATTGATAACCCATGGGTGAAATTGACTCTTAAAATATGGAAAACTACTGTAAAAGAATATAATTTAGAGGGAGATATTGCAATTCTTAAATGTTGTGCATATGACTCGGATTTTACACCAAATAAATTGGATATTAGATTTAAGGACTGGACAGCTAAATGAATAACAGTTCTTTGCAACATAATGAAAGAAGGAACAGTGTTCAGTTTTGAAATGCTTAAAGAGAAACATTTTTAGAAAAACAAGATTTTTATCGGTAGTTACAGTTGCGACAATATGTTAATAAGATGCTTAAAAATGTAACCAAGGCAAATACATGCTTGATAGAGCTCTTTAGAAAAGCATATAATTCAGATAATGGTAGTAGAATCATTTCAAGCATGTATAAGGGGTTGTCAAATCTTAAAACACATTCGACTTCATACATTAAAACAAAATGGGAGAACGAAGGAGGGATAATAATATCTGAGGAAGAATGGACAACACTATGGAGATATCAATGTACCAGTTCACAGAAATGGAGGGAATTTGGAATTAGATGACCTTGATTGGGTGTCTGTACCCACTCCAGACCCTGGTACTGATTTGCCACCTGTCCTACACCCTGCCCACGGCATTCCACCCTCAGAATTCCCAACATATAAATTTACAAACTCGTGCTCCACTCCATGTTAACAAATACAGTACCGTGTTAAAGTCTTAGGCATGCTAGCTATATATATGTGCTTAGAGTTTTACACAGTTCTGTAGAACACAACTAAAACATAACAGAATAAACAACAAAACAACTGTGAAACAAGAGCAACCCACAAAATGGTGGAGGAGTGGAATGACATTTACAATTTTCTAGAGGTTTCGAACTGTGCCAGATTTTATTGATTCTGAAAAGATCATTACTAGGTCTTACAGGTTCTCTTCAGCTACATCTTTCAGAACCCTGGGATGTAATCTTACTGGTCCAGGTGACTTACCTATCTTCAGACCTTTCAGCTTCCTGAGCACCTTCTCTGTATTATTAATGACTGCACTCTCTTCTGCCCCCTAACACTCTTGAACCTCTAGCATACTTGCTAGTGTCATCCACACAGAATACTGATGCAAAATAATTATTTAGATAATCCACCATTTCCTTGTCACTCATTACATCATTTTTAGCATTCCAATATCCACTCTCGCTTCTCTTTTTATTTATATACCTGAAAAACTTTTGGTATACTCTTTGATATTTTTGGCTAGCTTACATGTTTAATCTTTGCTCTCCTCATTTTCTTGTGGCATTCTGTTAGTTTTTAAAGGCTTCCTAATCATCTAACTTCCCACTAATTTTTGTAATGTGATATGACACCCACTCTTTTGTTTTCATGCTCTATTTGGCTTATCTTGTCATCCACATTTGCCTCATTCTCCCTTTTGAATACTTCAGCTTTGGGCTGCATTCAACCTGCACCTTCCGAATTGTCCTCGGAAATTGCAGCCATTGCTGCTCTACTGTTATTCCTGCTTGTCTTCCATTAAAATGTAGTCAGCTCCTCTCTCGTGTCTCTGTAATTCCATTTACTGTACTGTAGTACAAATACATCTGACTTTATCTTCTCCCTCTTTGACTGCAGGGTAAATTCTTTCACATTATGATCACTGTCTTCCAAGGATTTCTTGACCTTAAGTTCCCCAATCAAATATAGGAGATTCATTACACAACACCCAATCCACAATGGTCCTTTTTCTAGTGGGCTCAACCAGAAGCTGCTCTAAAAAGCCATTTCTTAGGTATTCTACAATCCCGTCTCTTGAGATCCAGCACCAATCTAATTGTCCCAATCTACTCTTATATTGACATCCCTCATGATTATTGTAACATTGCACTTATTACGTGGCTTCTATATTTCCTTTTAAAATTTATATTCCAAATCCTGGCGCTATTCAGGGACCTATATATAACTCCCATAAGTTTTTTTTTAACCCCTGCAGCTTCTTAACTCTCCCCACAAGGATTCTACATCTTCCAATCCCATGTCACCTCTTTTGAAGGATTTGATTTAAAGTTCTTATGAACAGAGTCACACCATCCTCTCTGCCTACCTGCCTGTACTTTTGATACAACATGTATCCTTGGATGATAAGCTCCCTCGTATGATCTTTTCTCAGACACAACATTATAAATGCCAGTTTCTAACTGCTACGAGATCATCTCCCTTATTCGGTATACAGCGTGCATTCAGATATAACACCTTCGACTGTGTATTCATTATTTTTTTTAATTTTTCCACTTATACACAGCACCTCATTCCACTGACTGCAATTTTGCCCTATTATCTGCCTTTCCATCCTCACTGTCTCATTGCACACTGTATCAAATTGTATACCAATTGCCCAACCTCAGCTCTATCACTGGTTTCCATTTTCCTTGTCAAATGAGTTTAAATCCTCACCGGTAGCTCCAGCAAACCTGCCCATGAGGATATGTGTCCCCCTTGGAATCAGGTAACTTGTCCTTTTAGTACCGGTCATACCTTCCCTAGAAGAGATTCCAGTGATCCAGAAATCTGAAACCCTGCCCCCTGCTTCTGTTCCTTAGCCACTCATTCATTGAGCACAGAAGGTAATCCAGAGGTTACTATATTTGGAGGTTTTGTTTCTCATCCTTTTCTCTGTACTCACTGCACAGGGCCTCATCCCCCTTTACGTATGTTACTGTTACCAATGGCACCTCATCCTCTGGCTGCTACCGTCTCTCATGAGATTCTGCTGCAGCAGCTCTGAGCCTTACTGGACCCTAGCTGGACCCTACTGGAAGGCAACACACTACCCTGGCTTCCTATTCACTGCCACAGAATCTCCTGTCTGTCCCCCTAGCAATCGAGTCTTCTATCACTACCGCTCTGTCTAACTTCATCCTTCCCTGTTGAGCCTCAGAGCCAGCCATAGTGCCACTGGCCTGGCTGCTGCTGCTGTACCCTGATAGATCACCCCCCTCCCCCAGCAGTATACAAAGGGGTATACTTGTTGCTGAAGGGAATGACCACAAGGGAACCCTGTTTTGACCTCTTATTCCTCTTACCGCTCCTGATAGTCACCAATCTACTGCCTGAAGCCTGCATTCAGTAATAAACTCGTCTATGAAGATTTCAGCCTCCTGGATGATATTAAGTCCAGCTCCAGTTCCAGGACCTGAAGTCAACTACACTTCCTGCAGATGTGGTCATCGGGAAGACTGTTAGGTACCACATCTCATATGAGGACCATTCCACTGATGAACTAATATTCTGTCTACACTTGTTATGCCTCTAACTTCCCAAAGTTAAGTTCTAGCTTGCACCTGTTCTCACCGCCATTGATTCAGAGAGGAGGAGATATGATTTGTAATGTATACTGACTGGTCTCCCAGTGAGAAAGTCAAGGACCGGGTTGTAGGAGGAGGTACAGAGGCCCAGGTTTTGGAGCTTGCTGATTAGGACTGTTTTGTAATGAGTAAGCAGCAGCCTGACGTAGGTGTTGCTATTATCCAGTCTATCCAATGCCAGGTAGAGAGCCAGTGAGATTGTCTGCTA
The DNA here is from genome assembly GCF_030144855.1 of Hypanus sabinus. Lineage (NCBI taxonomy): Eukaryota > Metazoa > Chordata > Chondrichthyes > Myliobatiformes > Dasyatidae > Hypanus > Hypanus sabinus. The sequence goes on along the minus strand of NC_082710.1, from coordinate 84,931,571 downwards.
TAGTCCTCTAGTGGCGAAAGGCAAGTTGCAGACAGTCTAGGTCCTTGCTTAGGCAGGAGTTGATTCTGGCCATCACCAACCTCTCAAAACACTTCATCACAGTAGACATGAGTGCAACTCATTGAAACAGCTCACCCTGCTCTCTCGGCTGCTTGGGCACTGGTAAGATTATCATCCTTTTGAAGCAAGTGAGAACTTTCAAATGCAGCAGTGACAGGCTAAAGAAGTCCACCAGTTGGTTGGCACAGGTTTTGTGTGCCTTACCATCAGGGCCTGACACCTTGTAAGGGTTCACCTTCTTGAAAGTTCTGACATCAGACTCCAAGACAGGAATCACCAGATGCTGCATGCATTCACACAGGTATATTTTTATTCTTCCTTTCAGGGTATGCATAAAAGTTGTTGAGCTCATCTAGGAGTGTAGTATCACAGCCATTGATGATGATAGGATTTGCTTTGTAGGAAGTAATGGACTGCAAACCATGCCAGAGCTGGCGTGCATCTGATTCCATCTCAAACTTCAAGTGAAATTATTTTTGGCTTTAAAATAGACTTCATATCTAGATTCCTTGCATATTTCTGCATCACCAGGCATGATTGGGATTCATTTGAATGTCAAGCATTACTATGGCCTACGGCCACACCTTTGAGCCATATTTCTCCATCTGGTTGCTCCAGATATCCACCGTCAGCAGTCTTTTCTGTCTACATAGACAAACCATACTTGATCTGTCAAATAGATCAAGTAGATTTGCCAATATATTTCATAATGTCATTGCCTTAAAAAAAATCTCAGTTTACAAAATGTTAATTCTTAACAACTTCTAGGGTCATTGGGTCATGGAGCACTACAGCACAGAAAAATGCTAATCTGTGCCAAACTATTATTCTGCCTGGTCACATTGACCTGAAACTGGAACATAGTCTTCCATATCCCTCCCATCCATGTGTTAATCCAAACTTCTCTTGTATGTTAAAATCAAATCCCCATCCACCACTTATTCTGGCAGTTCATTCCACACTGTCACCATCCTTGGATTAAAGAAGTGTCCACCCAAGTTTCCTTAAACCATTCAGCTTTCACCCATAATTCATGACCCTTAGACGTACTCTCACCTAACCTCAGAAGAACAAGCCTGCTTGCATTTATCCTATCTATACCCCTTTTCTAGGAGGAGAGAATTCCATATTGTGATGACGAAGCATGCATTGGTGTTTCATGTGTGACAGGACAAGTAAGGAGTGAAAGCCTAATCTTTACCTTGGTAAATCTGGAGAGATTAAACATTTAGAGGTCTACAGTGCCAATCTCAGGGAAGTTGATCCGCAATGTCAATGGCACGTCTTGATTTACAATGCCAAAATTCCACGTATTGGAAGATGTACTTGCCTTTGGATTCATTTATGAAACAAAGGGAAACTGAGTGAGCTAATGGATGGATAGATAGTTGTTTCAAAAACAAAACATCCAAACCTAGCAAAAATAAGATGTATGAAAAATACATTGGTAACCAATTTTGCAGCATTTTCTGTTCAATGTACATTGACATTTAGGGTCGTAAAGAAAGCTTTAGGCACATTGGCAATCATGAATCAGCATATTGAGTACACGAGTTTGGATGTTAAGATATTGTTGAAGCCTAATTTGAAGTGTGCCAGATTTGTCACCTACCTACAGGAGCAATATCAAGAAGATTGAAAGATTGCAAAGAAAAGTTTACAAAGGTTTTAAACCATAAGAATTTAAGATTTGGAGCAAAATTAGGCAATTTAGCCCATCAAATCTACTCTACCATACAATCATGGCTGATCCTTGCTTTTCCTTCCCCAGCCCTATTCATAGCCTTGACCACATAACCTTTGATGCTGTAGCCAATCAAGAACCTATCCATTTCTGCCTTAAATACACCAAATAACCTAGCCTCCACAGTTAGGTGTGGTAACAAATTCCACAAATTCACCACTCCAGCTAAAGAAGTTTGTCCACATCTCTGCGTTAACTGGATGCCCCTCTATCCTGAGGTTGTGCCACTTTGTCCTAAACTCTCCCACCATAGCAAACATCGTTTTCACATCTACTCTGTCTATGCCTTTCAAATCTGAAAGTTTTCAATGAGATTCCACCCCCCCCCCCCGCTCTAAATTCCAGTGAGAGTAGGCCTAGAGCCATCAAACATTCCTCACATGATAACTCTTTCATTTCTGGAATCATTCTTGTGAATCTCCTCTGGACCCTCTCCAATGCCAGCACATCTTTTCTTGGATGAGGAGCCCAAACCTGTTCATGATACTAAAGGTGAGGCCTCACTGTTCCCTTATAAAGCCTCAGTGTCACATCCTTGCTCATATTCTAAATTTCTTGAAACTAATTCTAACATTGCATTTCCCTTCCTCACCACCAATGATAATCTACAAGTCAACCTTTAGGATGTTCTCCACCAGTCTTCTGCAAACTTGGCAACAAAGCCATCTATTCCATCATCTAAATCATTAATGTATAGCATAAAAAGAAGTGGTCCCAACACTGACCCCTGCGTAGCTCCACTAGTCACTGGCAGCCAACCAGAAAAGAATCCTTTTATTCCTACTCACTGCCCCCACCAATCAGCCAATGCTCTAACCATGCCAGTAACTTTCCTGTAATGCCATGGGCTCTTAACTTGGTAAGCAGCTTCATCTGTGGCACCTTGTCAAAGGCCTTCTGAAAGTCCAAATGTATAACATTCACTGCATCGTCTTATCTAACCTACTTGTCATCTCCTCAAAGAATTCCAAAAGGTTTGGCAGGCAAGATTTTCACTTAAGGAAACCATGCTGACATTGTCCTATTGTGTCCTGTGTCACCAAGTACTCAATAACCTCATCCTTAACAACTGACTCCAATGTCTTCTCAATTACTGAGGTCAGGCTAGCTGTTCTATAATTTCCTTTCTTAAAGAGTGGAGTGACATATGCAATTTTCCAGTCTTTTGCCACCATGCCAGAGTCCAATGATTTTTGAAAGATCATTATTAATGCCTCCACAATCTCTACTGCTAGGATGCAGAACTCTAGGATGCAGTTCATGTGGTCTGAGCGACTTGCGTACCATTGAGTCTTTCAGTTTTTGAGCACCTTCTCCCTTGTAAAAACTGCACTCACTTCTCTTCCCTCACACCTTTCAACTTCTGGCATACTGCTAGTGTCTTCCACAGTGAAGACTGATGCAAAACACTCAGTTAGTTTATCTGCCATCTCCTTGCCCCCGTTGTTATTTCTCCAGCCTGATTTTCTAGCAGTTCTATATCCACTTCCGTCTCTTTTATTTCTTACATACTCAAAAAAGCCTTTACTATCCACTTTGATATTGTTTGCTAACTTGGTTTCATATTTCATTATTTCTCTCCTAATGATTCTTTCAGTTGTTTTCTGTAGTCTTTTGAAAGCTTTCCAAACCTCTGTCTTCCTACTATTTTTGAGTTGTTGAATGCCCCCTTTTTGGCTTTTATATTAGCTTTGGCTTCCCTTGTCAGCCACAGTTGGATCATTTTGCCATTTGAGTATTCCATTGTTTTTTGAAGACATCTGTCCTGCACCTTCCTCATTTTTCCCATAAACTCACACCTTTGCTGCTTTGCTGTCATCCCTGCCAACAGCTCTTTCCAATTTACACATACCATTTTCAACATCTCACACCACTGTAGTGTCCTTTACTCCACTGAAATACTGCTACGTTAGACTTTCTTCCGATCAAAATTTCAAGTTGAACTCAAATCATATTTTGATCACAGCCTCCTAAGGATTCTTTTTTCCTTAAGCTCCTTCATCACCTCCAGTTCATTGCATAACACCCAATCCAGTATAGCTGATCCCCTAATAGGCTCAATGACAAATTGGTGGAACTTGAGACCCTGAATAATAGGGAAAGGTTGAAAAGTTTAGGTAATTATTTCTTAGGATGTTGGAGAATGAGTGATTTGATTAGAGGCAAATAAAATTATGAGGGGTATAGATAGGGTCATTGTCATTTGTCCATTGTGTAACGAAGAAAATTGTGATTTGTAGGCACTGGACTGATCTATGGGTCTGCAAATGGCTGGAGAGACCAATCCATGCTCAAGGTTCTTTGGTAGTATGAACCAAAGAACTGGGTTGGGGTCACTGGCTTGGGATTTCCTGGACAGCCAATTGTTCTTTCTCCCTCGTGTCACTGCACCCTTATGGAGGGAGGAGTGTCACTCAGCTTGATCCTGGGTGATATGTTGGTTTGTCACCAAAGGCTTGTTGTGAATTTTTCAGGACATCTTTATTACATTTTGTTTGTTGTTCTTGTAAACGCTTTCCTTTCTGTAGTTCACCGTAAAGCAGTCTTTTAGTTAACATGCAGTTTAGCATACCAGCTACATGGCCTGCCCTGTAACTGGGACTGCATCAGGATGGTGTAGATACTGGGAAGGCCCGCCTTGGTAAGCACCTCTGGGTCAGGAATTCTGCCACTTAATTTTGAGAAGCTTTCTGAGATCGACTGTGTGGAAATGGTTCAGTTTCTTGGCTTGTCATAGGTTCACTAACCATGTTTCACATGCATAAAGCAGACTGGTAAATACAACAGCCTATACACCTCCAGCTTCATCTGTAGACTTGTGCCTCTTCTGTTCAGATGTTGGTCTTACGTCTCTCAAAAACTAGGCTTGCTTTGGCGATTTTGGATTTTACTTCATTATCAGTGACGATGTCTGGGGTCAGTGTGCTGTCAAGGTACGGGAACCTGTTCACTAGATTGAGTATCTGACCTCTACTTGTAATGTTTGGTGTAATGTATGTCTTCTGTCGTCCTGGTGTTGATAGTGAGCCCAAAGTTGGTACATGTGTCAGAAAACTTGTGGACGCACTGCATTTAATCTTTTGAACCAGCATTGAGGGCACAGTCATCAGCAAAAATAAAGTCTATGATGATGTCTGTCATAACTTTTGTTTTGGCTTGGAGCATTCTGAGGTTGAATCCTTTTCTATCAGTGCAGAATCTGCTGCTGATACCTAGATCATTATCTCTGAAGGCATTAGTCAACATGGCAGAAAGCACCAGACTAAATAGTGTTGGTGCCAAGACTTGAGACAGGGAAATGCTCAGATGTCTCTCCATTGTATTGATCTCTGGCTTGTGTGTCATCAGTGCAATTGCTGCACCATGGAGATTAATTTCCTTGGGCAGCTGTACTTTGCCCTGATCTTCCACAGACCCTCTCTGCTAACAGTGTCAAAGGCCTTCATCAGATCAACATAGCAGGAGAACAGGTCAGCATTTTGCTCCTGACCTTTCTCTTGTAGCTGCCTTGCAGCAAACACCAGGTCGATGGTCTCAAATCTCTTTCCAGAATCCAGACTAGATCTCTGGTAGGAGTCCCTGGTCAAGGTGTGGTGTGAGACTGTTGAAAGGAAGATCTTGCTTGTGATGGATAGCAAGGATATTCCCAGATAGTTGTTGCAAGACTGTCAGTTTCTCTTTCATTATATGGGTGGATGATAGATGCATCTTTAGATTCATGTGAAATTGTCTCTTGCTGCTACATGAGTTGGAGGTGCTGTGGACCTTGTCTGTTAGCACTGCACTACCATCCTTGTGGGCCTCAGCTGTCTTGCATCTGTTCCAGGTGCTTAGCCGCTAGACAGCTGATGCATCGCTTTCTGGGTCTGGACTAAAGTTGGTCGAGCATTCAATGCTTCATTGACGGGTACTTGGGTCAGTCAATTGATTGCTTCATCATTTATTGTCCAATGATGATTCAGAACACTGTTAATGTGCTCAGCACACCTCTGACAAATTTTCTCTTTGTCCATGATCAGCATGTTCCCATCAGTACTAAGGAGCTGATAATGTGAGGCTATAGACTTCTTTTAGTGCAGCTTAGAAGTTCTTTATATCATATCTATCTGCGTATGCATGGATCTCATCAGCTTTATTGCTCACCAAGAAATGATGCATCTGGTGCAGTTTGTGTTGTACAGTCCTTCATATGTTATTGAAGGCATCCTTCTTTGAGATGGATTTAAGGTCACAGAGGAAAGCTTTCTGGAGACAATATTTCTCATCCAGCACTTGTTTGATATTGATACAGTTTTCATCAAGCCAATCCTTTTGATTTCTGGTAGCAGGCACTAGAATCTTTGCAGTAGTGTTGTAGATCAGCTCTCAAAGTGTTGACTGAGCAGTTTTCACATTCTGATTGTCCAGAGGGGTGGAGTTTAAGATATTTTCCAGAGTGTCAACAGAAGACACTCATGTTGCTGCTTTTCAGCTTGGAGATGTTCAGCTGTCTTGGGGCTTTCTTTATTTGTCAGTGTCTCTTGGGCTGGATATAGACATTCAGTTTAGAAGCAATAAGAAGGTAGTCTACACCGCACATACACTTTGTCAGCGATTGCATCCTGACTGTCTCCGTTCCTGATGATGGTGTAGTCAATTAGATGCTAGTGCTTAGAACGGGGATACATTCACAAAGTTATTTTATGGGTGGAAAGGCAGACAACAACATTGGTAATCAACAATTCATGTTTGACACATGTCTGGAGTAGTGGAAGATTGTTGTAATTGTAGCAGCCAATGCCATTAGGTGAGCCACAAGTGAGATCTGAGTTCCAAGTGAGGATCAATGATGGATGATCTACTCCAAAAGAAGCACAACATGCCTGCCTTAGGAAAAATGCAAGCAGAAGTAGTGGAGGCATGTTCAATTTCAATGTTTAAGAGAAAATTGGATAGGTACAGTGATGGGAGGTATATAGAGGGGTATTGTCCAGGTGCAGGTTGATGGGATTAAGCGGATTAATAGTTTGGCATGGACTAGATGGGCTGAAGGGCCTGTTTCTGTGCTGTATTGTTATATGACTTAAATATTTTATGACTCCATTTGGAAACTCAGAAAAGATGTTCTTGCAATTATTTTGTCATATCAGTAACTTTTAAGCAAACCAGCCCAGGGAAAATGAAAAAGACAATAAGAGAAGTTGCAGGAAATTTCAAAAACACACAATTCCCTCAGGATGATATTTATAAATGCAGCAAAGTACTCAACTCCATATTGTCAGATAGTTTCCCAAGAATTACATAACACCAACAAGTTATTGGAGCAAAGTGTGCATTGATGCTCCCTAGAGATCAGTGATGGGATCATTGCTCTTTAGAGCATCTTTTAATAATGAGTTTAGTTATGCAAGTTATCTTTTTGAAGAGTCTGATAACACCAAACTTTTCACCATCAATGACATAGCTAGTATAGAATGAAAAGAAAACTGGAGTGATTTATGAAATAGTTGATAAAACTTAGAAGCTGAAATTATACATTTTTGGTAGAAGGAATACTGTCAAGCAAATTTAATATAATCGAAGCATGTGTATATCACCATATACCTTAGTACCTTAGAGATTTTCAAATCTAAACTCAATAGTTATTTCAACACACAATGTGAATGGGAATTTGGCAAGCTTTGTTGGACTTTGTTGTCAAAAAAAACTTTCCAGTGTTCTCATACTATTGAGATTCATTTCTTGCAGGCATTCACAGTAGAACAAACAATCAATGAAAAACTATACACAAAGACCGACAAACAACTAATGTGCAATAGAAGCAAATGTGCTAATACACACAAACAACAAATAAATAAATAGTACTAGGAAGATAAGTTCCAGTGTTCTTCAAAGTGAATCCATAGGCTGTGCAGTCAGTTCAAATTTGAGGTGAGTGAAGTTATCCACGCTAGTTAAGGAGACCAATGATAGAAGGGTAATAACAGAACCTGGTAGTGTGGGATCTAAGACTCCTGTACCTTCTCCCAAATGTAGCAGCAAGAAGAGAGCATGGCCTACATGGTGGGTGCCCTTGATGGTGGATACTGCTTACTTGTACAGCATTCCTTTTAGATGTGCTCAGTGGTTGGGCCTGCTTTTCCTATGGCCGTAATGCAACCGGTCGAGATACTTGCCACTGTGCATCCACAGAAGTCTGTCAGAGTTTTAAATGTCATGCCAAATCTGCACAAACTTCTTGGAAAGTAAAGGTGTGACCATGCCTTCTTTGTTAGAATAAGTGTAGGTCGTATAAAATAACGGAACAATGGAAGGAACAAAGAGCAAAAGACATTAAAGTTGGCAGGATAAACAGTTGCTGTAAAATTGCTGTGCAGAATTCTTGGGTTTATTAATATAGGAAAATATTACAAAAGGAAGAAAATTACATGAAACTTTAAAAAAAAGTACAATTTAAGCTTCAACTAGATGACTGGTGATTATTTGGGATTACATGAAGATGGATAAGCCTTAGAAAAGCTTTGCTAGAATTTATTAGGGACAGAGTTGCACACCTTCTGTTAAATGGAAGATGAGGGATGCAGAGAAATTTCCTTCAAATAAAGAGATGGTTGAATGGAGATTTGAAGTAAGTTTTAAAATAAAAGTTTTACCTGTTTTAAAATGAGTGAAGCAAGTGATCAAATGGGCACTGGTTCTTGTTAACACTAGCTTTTATGGTACAGTACATTTCTCTTCTGTAAGCATTCTAAATGTGCACTGTTAACAAAATGAACCTTTGAATCCACAGGTGATTCTAAAAAGACCAATTCGCATTGTATAACATCTTACATGCTTCTTGATAACAAAATTCACCTCATCCCTACAGAAGTTATTAAAATAAAACCACACCTCAATGCTTTAAACTCTGGCCTGCCTTGAGCCCAGCACATAGGTGCAAACTCAAGGAAGACACACCAGTGTGCCCGTTTTCTGAGAAGTAGTTTCAACATATCATTGAACACTCCAATAAACTTCTACAGATGTACTGTTGAAGGACCATAAGACATAGGAGCAGAATTAGGCCATTCACCCTGTTGAGTCTGCTCTGACATTCCTTTATGGCTGATTCATTTTCCCCCTCAAGACCATTCTCCTGCCTTCTCTCTATACCCTTCAATACCCTGACTAATCAACTAAGTAACAAACTTTGCTTTAAGTATATCAAATGACCAGGCCTCCACAGCCATCTGTGGCAATGAGTATAATAGATTCGCCAACATCGGGCTAAAGAAATTCCTCCATCTGTTTTCAAGCAATGTCCTACTTTGACAATGATAAGACCATAAAATGGAGGAGCAGAGTTAGGCCATTCAGTCCATTGAGTGAACTGCCATTCTATCATGGTTGATTCAGGATCCCACTCAACCCCATACACCTGTTTTCTCGTCATATCCTTTGATAATAAAACCATAATACATAGAAGCCCATTCTATTTCTGAGGCTGTGCCCTCTGGTTCCAGACTCTCCTGCTATTGGAAACTTCTTCTCCAGGTGTATTTTATCAAGGCCTTTTGATGTTTGGCAGGTTTTATTGAGATACCCCTTGTTCTTCTGAACTCTAGAAAATAAGGTGCAGAGTCATCAAATCCTGCTCATACATTAACTTTCATTTCCAGGAAAATATTTTGACTGGTTGCATCATGATGCGATATGGCAAATAAGATGTGCAGGAATATAAGAAGGTAGATGGATTAATGGATTTAGTTCAATATATCATGGACATATCTCTCCACAATCAGTAAGTCCCAAGTCAGATGAAAGTTGACCATCACCAGAAGAAACAGCCGAAGCTAGATTAAATCATTGAAGCCTGAGACCAGAAAGCGAGTCAGTGTTCAGCTCCATTGGACAAAGGAGAGGCAGTGGATGTCATTTTCTTAGATTTTCAGAAGGCATTTGATAAGGTGCCACACATGAGGCTGCTTAACAAGATAAAATCCTATGGCATTACAGGGAAGATACTGGCATTGATAAAGAAATGGCGGACACCCAGGAGGCAGCGAGTGGTAATAAAAGGGGCTTTTTCTGATTGGCTGCCATTGACTAGTGGTGTTCCTCAGGGGTCAGTATTGGGAAAGCTACTTTTCATATTGTTTGTCAATAATTTAGATAATGGAATTGCTGGCTTTGTGGCAAAGTTTGTGGATGATACAAAGACAGGTGGAGGGGTAGGTAGGTAGAGCTGAGGAAGCAATGCAATTGCAGTAGGACTTGGACTAATTGGGAGAATGAGCAAAAAAGTGGCAGATGGAATACACTTTGTTGAGGAATGTATAATAATGCATTTTGGTAAAAGGAACAATAGTGCAGACAATTACCTAAATGGGGAGAAGGTTCGAACATCAGAGGTGCAGAGGGGCTTGAGAGACCTCGTGCAAGACTCCTAGTTTTACAGGTTGAGTCAGTGCTAAAGAAGGCAATTGCAATGGTTGCATTTACTTCAAGGGGAATAGAACATAAAAACAAGGAAGTAATGCTGAGCCCTTATAAGGGACTTGTTAGGCCACACCTAGGGTATTGTCAACAGGTTTTTGGGCCCGATATTTCAGAAAGCAAGTGTTGTCATTGGAGAGAATCCAAAGGAGGTTCACAAGGATGATTCCGGGAATGGGTGGGGGGGGTGTTAACCTATGTATGAGGAGCATTTGGCAGCTTCGGGCCTGTACTCACTGGAATTTAGAAGAATGTATGAGCATCTCATTGAAACCTATCGAATATCGAAAGGACTATAGAGGGTGGATGTGGAGATGATACTTTCTATGGTGGGGTTATCCAAAACTGGAGGGCACAACATCAATATTGAGGTGCAACCCTTTCGAACAGAGATTAAAAAGGAATTTTTTTTTAACTAGAGAGTAGTAATCTGTGGAATGTTCTGCCGCAGACTGCGGTGGCCAAGTCGGTGCATATATTTAAGGCAGAAGTTGATAGTTTTCTGATCTGTCAGGGCATCAAAGGATATGGCAAGAAGGCAGGAATATGGGATTGAGTGAGATTCGCAATCAGCCATATTGGAATGGCAGAGCAGACTTGATGGGCTGAATGGCTTAATTGTGCACCTGTGTCTTATGGTCTTATAATCCATACCAAGAACCTCCTTCTTATCCCCCCACCGAGCCCATCTTGTCAGTCTGCACTTGACCTGTCTCCCTGTCTTCTCACTACTACCATTGGACGGGAGTCTTGGGTCCCATATCACTAGGGTCAGAAGAAGCTGTTGTCCTGCAGTCATCAGGACCAGCTTCACTCGCCTCAGCACTGAGCTGACCCCATAGTCTAGACTCACTTTCAGGGACTCTGCAGCATTACTTGTTTACTCTTTCATGATTTGCCTTGCTTTGACATTAGATTTGTGAATAGTTTATCATAGATTTTATTGTGTTTCTTTGTATTCCTGTGTGTATCTGCAAGAAAATGAATCTTGATTTTGTATATGGTATACATACTATATTAAATTTCCTTTTGAACTTTAAACTTTAAAGTAGTACCTAAATGAGGCACTACCTCAAAAAGGCAACACCTATCATTAAAGGTCCCCATTGTCTGAGCCATGCCATCATCCCCGAGCTATTATCAGAACAAGGCTGGAGAAGCATGAAGTCCCACACTGTCAGATTCAGCCACGCATAGCCTCGGGCAGTGGTGTTGCCTGTTTACAGTTGTTCGGGGGAGGCATTGAGAGTCAGGTGCTCCACCAGAGTGCTGGAAGTGGTGTGGTGTGGTATCCCTGCTGAGGCTGGTGTTACCCCCAGTATTCATCCAGTAGAAGTCAAGCTATATTATGTTTAGAATTAGAATCAGGTTTAATATCATCGGCATGTGTCGAGAAATTTGCTAACTCAGCAGTTCTATGCAATACTTGATAATATAGAAAGAAAAATAAATAAATCAATTATAGTAAGCATGTGTGTGTGTGGATGTATATGTACTTTAAAATAGTGCAAAACCAGAAGTTATAAATATATATATATTTTTTTAAAAAGGTGAGGTAGTGTTCATGAATTCAATGTCTATTCAGGAATCATATCGAAGAGGGGAAGAAGCTGTTCCTGAATCACTGAGTGTGTGCCTTTAGGTTTCTATACCGCTGTCTTGATGGTATCAATGAGAAGAGGGCATGCCCTGGGTGATGGGGGCCCTTTATAAGGGGCAACGTCTTTCTGAGGTACCACTCCTTGAAGATGTCTTGGATACTATGGAGGTGAGTTCCCAAGATGAAGATGACTAATTTTAAAACATTTTGTAGCTTCTTTTTGTCCTGTGCAGTAGCACCTCCCACCCCCAACCCACCAGACCAGACAGTAATGCCACCCATCAAATACTCTCCACAGTACATCTATAGAAACTTTTAAGTGTAGTCAGTGACAAACTAAATCTCTTCTAACTCCTAACAAAATATAGCCACTATCTTTCCTTCTTTATAGCTGTATCAGTATGTTGGGACTGAGATAGATAGAGCAGTGGGCTAAGCTCACATCGCTGAAGTGTTGACACCCAGTAACTTGAAATTGCTTACTCACTCCACTTCTGATCCATCTGAGGATTGGTTTGTATTCCCTCCTCTTATCCTTCCTGAAGTTCACAATTGGCTCTTTGTCTTACTTGTTGCTGAAACAGCACTCAAATAGTTAATATATCTCACTCCTGTACGCCCTTTCATTTCCATCTGAGATTCTGCCAACAATGGATGTATCATCAGCAAATTTACAGATGGTATTTGAGCTATGCCTAGTCACATTGTCTTGGTTATATAGATAGTAGAGCAGTGGGCCAAGCACACACCCCTGAGGTGCACCAGTATTAATAGTCAGCGAGGAAGAGGTATTATCACCAATCACGCAGATTGTGATCTTACGGTTAGGAAGTCGAGCATCCAATTGCAGAGACTGAGGTTCTGTAGCTTATCAATCAGGACTGTGGGAATGATGGTGTTAAATGCTGAGCTATAGTCAATGACAGCTTCCAGACAGATGCTTGCATTGTCCAGGTGGTCTAAGGCCATGTGAAGAGCCATTAAGATAGCATTTGCTGGAGACCTATTGTAGTGATATGGAAATTGCAGTGGGTCCATGTCCTAATCTAAAGGCTACAGAATTCAGGTCCTGTACCAACCTCTACAATTGGATGCTCGGCTTCCTAACCAGAAGACCACAACCTCAAGTCAAGATCATTGTTATTTAACTATACATATGTATATAACCACATAATGTACATAGAAATGAGACAATGTTTCTTCAAAACAGGGTGTTACATACACATAACAATAGATAACTGATGAAGGTAAGGAAAACATCTGCAGATGAATCACACATAAATAACAAACTAAAGTGTATCAATATAAAATATTGTAAAGTATGGAACACATTAACCAGAGACACTTTGAATATGATGCAGCCGAGAGTTCAGAAGCTGAATGGCCTGGGGGAAGAAATTGTTTCTCATCCTAACAATTCTTGTTTTTGTGCATCGCAGTCCCTGTCTGATGGTTGCTGGATGGATGAGTGGGATCCTTAATAATACTAAGGGCTCTGTGTATGAAGCACTTCTGATAAATGTCCCCAATAGATGGTAGGGGGACCCCTACCATCCTCTCAGCTGTTCTCATTGTCCTTTGTAGGGACTTCTGGTCCGATGCTTAACTGCTCCCATACCAGATGGAGATGCAACTTTTCAGGATGCTCTCAATGGTGCTCCTGTAAAATGTATTTAAGATGGGGGTGGATGGGAACCTTGCTTGCTTCAATCTTAGGAAATGGAAGCGCTGCTGTACCTCCTTGTTCAGGAAGGTGATATTAAGGGAGAGGTCATCTGTGATGTGAACTCATAGGAACTCGGTACACTAAGCTCGCTCAATGGAGGAGTCATATTCACAAAGATGGTTTGTCTGCACCCTCCTGAACTCAGCAATCTGTGGATTAGTAATAACATCTCCTCACTGTTGATCAACACTAGAACACACAGCGATGTGTGCTTAGCCCACTGCTCTACTCTCTCTATAGACAAGACTTTGTGGTGAGGCATAGCTCAAATGCCATCTGTAAGCTTGCTGATGATACAACCATTGTTGGCAGAACCTCAGATGGCAACAAGAGGGCATACAGGAGCGAGGCATAACAGCTAGTTGAGTGGTGCTGCATCAACAACTTGCAGTCATTGTCAGAGACCAAAGAGCTGATTGTGGACTTCAGGAAGGGTAAGATGAGGGTAACACAAACCAATTCTCCTAGAGTGATCAGAAGTGAGAGTGAGCAATTTCAAGTTCCTGGGTATCAAGGTCTCTGAGGGTCTAACCTGGTCACAGCATATTGATGTAGCTATAAAAAAGGCAAGACAGCAGCTATATTTCATTAGGAGTTTGAGGATGTTTGGTTTGTCACCTAAAACACCAGAAAATTTCTATAGGTGCACTGTGGAGAGCACCATCTGGTATGGTGGAGGGGTTGGGTGGCAGGTTACTGTTCAGGATTGAAAGAAGCTAGTTGTAAAACCAGTCACTTCTTCATGGGTACTAGTGTTATATCCAAGACATCTACAAGAAGCAGTGCTGCAGAAAGGCGCATCCATTATTAAGGACTTCCATCACCCTCTTCTCATTGTTACTGTCAGGAAGGAGGTACAGAAGCTAAAAGTCATATATTAAGTGATTGAGGAATCGCTTCATCTCCTCTGCTGTCCGATACCTAAATGAACGCTGAACCTATGAACATTATCTCACTTGTTAAAAATTATTTGATTTTTCATTACCACTATTTAATTTAACTATTAAACATACATATATTCTTACTGAAATGTATTTATTTTTTCTATATTCATTATGGATTTTATTGTACTGCTTCTGTCAAGTTAATAAATTTCATGATGTGTCAATGATATTAAACCTGATTCTGACTCTGAATTTTGCTCTATTGTAAAGATTGTGTGCAATTGATGTTCGTTCTTGTGAATATTGTACCTGTAGTTCTACTGCAAATAAACTTCTTTATTGTAACCCTGCATATAGGTACTTGCACGTATCAGAATCAGAATCAAAATGAGGTTTATTATCACTGACATATAATAGTGGTTATTGCAACACTATTACAGCTTAGGGCTTGGGATTTCAGAGTTCAATTCCAACACTGTAAGGAGTTTGCACATCCTGTGACTGTGGGTTTTCCCCGGGTGCCCCTTGTTCCTCCCATGTTCCAAAGACATACCGATTGGTAGGCTAATTGATCATTGTAGCCGTGGGCTAAATTAGTGGGCTGCTGGGTGATGTGGCTCGTTGTTTCAAAAGGGTCAGTATCTTTAACTAAGTAAATAAATAATAACATAAAATTTGTGGTTTTGCAGCAGCAATATAGTGCAAGACATAAAGGTTATAATTACAAAAATAAATAGAGCATAACAAAAAAAAATGAAGTTCATGGCCAGTTCAGAAATCTGATGCCAGAGGGGAAGAGTCTTTTGCTTTGTGTGTGGGTCGTCAGGCTTAATGAGGCACTGGACAGACTGCACTTGGAGTATTAAGAGCATTTTTTGGCCCCTTATGTAAGATGTGTTGGCATTGGAGAGGGTCCAGAGAAGGTTCAGGAGAAAAAAAAAAGGTTAATGTAAAAGGAGTGTTTGATTGTGCTGGGTCTGTACTCACTAGAGTTTAGAAGAATGAGGGAAGATTTCATGGAAACCTACTGAATATTGAATGTCTTAGACAGAACAGATGTGGAGAGGATGTTCCCTATAGTGGGTGAGCCTAGGACCAGAGGCACCACCTCCGAATACAGGGCTGTCCCTTTGGAACAGAGATGAGAAGGAATTTTGTTAGCCTGAAGGTAGTAGATCAGTTGGAATTCATTGCCACATATAGCTGTGGAGGCCAAGGCATTAAGTATACTGTATTCAAAGCTGAGGTTGATATTTGGTTACAGGCAGAAGGCAGGAGAATGGGGTTAAGAAGGATAATAAATTAGCCATGATGGAATGGCAGAGCAGACCTAATAGGATAAACATCCTAATTCTGCTCTTAGGAATTATAGCCAGACAAAACCACATTTCTCCAGGGCCAAGGTGCAAAACACATTACCAGTATTGCATAGCACACTGGACTTAGTACATAACACAAATAACGCATATGGTGCAAACATGAGGAAATCTCCAGATGCTGGAAATTCACACAACAACACACACAAAATGTTGGTAGAACACAGTAGGCCAGGCAGCATCTATAGGGAGAAGCGCTGTCGACGTTTTGGGCTGAGACCCTTCGTCAGGACTAGATTAGACTAGGACTAGTCCTGACAAAGGGTCTCGGCCCAAAACGTCAACAGTGCTTCTCCCTATAGATGCTGCCTGGCCTGCTGTGTTTTACCAGCATTTTGTGTGTGTAACACATATGGCTATGATTTCAAGAAAGAAATTATTTTTCTTTTTGTTCTAAAAGTAATAGTAATCCAGGATGGATATGTTGGAAAGACTTTCTTGAAGAACACTTCAGTTGGGGGCTTGTGTTTGACACAAGTGACTTTGACTTCTTCCCACAGCTTTACAAGGTCAGCACTATCTGAACTTCACAAAAGATTGTAATGACTATCTAACAACTGAAGATAAAACATACATAAAACATATGGCCTCCACAGCTCTAAAGGTTGTCAGAGAAGTACCTTTTGTACAAATTCATTACCTCACTTCCCATCATTGTTTATTCCTCTCTTGTAGATGTTGTGTTTTTTTTTGAGTTCTTCCTGTATTTTGTGTGTATCATTTCCCTCATCTGGGAGGAGGAAAATTTGTCAGTAGATCCCAGAATTATTACATTCATGTCTATATTCTAGATAGGAGACAAGTAAACTTTATGTAAAATCACAGGAACAGTAATCACAATTAATCTTCCCCACTGGCTGATGAGCTCCACTCAGTTATGAGGTAGTGTCTATACACTAGGAGGCAATCTGGAAATGATCTGTCCTACGTAAAAATTCAGTCAAGGTATGTAGAACCCAAGACTCTCCATGGCATTTTGTGACATCTAAGAAGTCTTACACTGACTCGTGAGAATCTTTCCCAGAGTAGTGTGATCTCAGAAATTTAATACCATATTTGGGGGTAGGAGGGGTGCATGGAAGAGGACTAGTTAGCATTATGCTATTACAGTGATGGTGACATGAGTTCAACTTCCACTGCTGTCTGTATGTTGTTACCCCATGATCAGGTGGGATTCCTCCAGGCGCTCTGGTTTCCTCCCATATTTCAAAGACATACAAGTTGGTAGGTTAAGAGGTCACATGGGTGTAATTGGGCTGCGCAGGCTCATTGGGCTAGACAGACACCTCATTCAACACCAAGCCTGTTGTCTTTAGGACAGTGGTGGTTTCCATTGGCCTCTGTGATAATTACCGTACTTTGTCAATCTCTCATACAAAGTAATATTGCAACAGTTCCTACTCTGTCTCTACAAAGACCTGCATCCTGTCCCAGAATAAATATGCTCATCCAAATCCAATGGGGGAACTATACTGCTTACATGTCAGACATTATTTCATTAAGGAAACTTTTTACTTCAAATTCCATCACAGCAAAATATCGAAAAGGAAACACTTGGAGAATATTAATAGAACATAGAACATTTCAGCACAGTACAGACCTTTCAGACCACTCTAAATTCAGTCTAATTTTTCCCTCCTGTATTGCTTTTTTTTTGATCATCCATGTGCCAATCTAAGAGCTGCTTAACTGCCCCTAATATATCTGCCTCTACACCACCCCGGTAGAGTGTACTGTGCACCCACCACTCTCTGCCTTTGATTTAAAAAAAAACAACTTTCCTCTTACATCCCCCTCAATATTCTCCATGTAAAAGGTGTTACATTTTCTCTGACTAAAAAGAGTCTCTGACACATGGCTGCTGGAGATTGAACATCTAGGAAGGTGCTAAGCACCACAGGACCACACTATCTGCCCCAGCTGCGGCAAAGAGTGCTTCTTAGAAATACAAAATGCTGGAAGCACTTAGCAGATTAGGTAGCATCTGTAAAAAGAGAGACAGGGTTAGCATCTCAATTTTAAGACCCAGGGAACGAGTGAAAATAAGTTGCTATTAAGGTGCACAAATGAATAGTACACAATTCTCATGTACATGAGGATATACACATGATTTTCATGAGTGGATACTGCATAGGACATATCAATGATTGCAAAATCCACGGACATGAAGTATTGAAGAAATGTCAAGAAACAGCTGAGTGCCTCACAGAATCAACTCTGTCCAGCTGGAAAGCTAACAGCTGTGGACAGACTATTGAACCAAAGTCACAAAGCCCAAGTAATCCTTTTATTGGAAAATTATGGACACCAAGCTGTCCAATCAATGAACCAGTCCCATTCTCAAACACACATATTAGTTAGTGAATTGACAATAGCTCTGCAGGGACCAAAGAATCCTGGCTGCGTTCAAAATTCAATTCCATCAGGAAGACAGATGCACCAGTCTCTCACAGGTGATGGATTTATCTAATAGGTTAATTCACCAATGTATGACAAGCTATTCAACCAGTAGTATAGTAATTGTTCAGTAAAGTCGAATTCCAATATTAATATTCCTTCTCTAAAGCCATACAGCCATATTGAGAAACATCTGTGGAAGGGAAGAACTATGGACACCATGAGTCACAACCTTTCATCAGGATCCTAAACATTTCTAAATCCAGATGCAGGGTTTCAATGCAAATTTTCAGCAATTTCATTCCTCCCAGAGATGTTGCCCAACTCATTGTATTCCTCAATGAGGTGTTGGTTGCTCCAGATTCCAGCATTTATATGGTCCTGTAGTGCTTAGTCCTGGTGCCATAGAGGAATATTGTATGGAAATGGGTCCTTTGTCTCAAAATGGTCATGCCAACCACAGCATTCTCCCTGCTTGGCCCATTTGCCCACATTTAACCAATAACCGTCCAGACCCATCCCCTCCATGTTCCTATCCAAATGACATGTTAATATTGCAATTGTACCCACCTCAGCCACTTCCTCTGTTAGCTCATTCCAGGTTTTCACTTACATCCATGTAAAGAAGTTACGTCTCAGATCCTTTTTAAATCTTTCCCCTTTGTGTCCAGTAGCATTGGACTCCTTAATTCTAGGTAAAAGATTATGACCATTTAGTTTCTCCATACTCTTGATGATTTTATGAACTTCTTAGAGGTCTCCCCTTATTCTCATACAGTTCAGGGAATAAAGATCCAGTGTGGCCAACCTCTCCCTATAACTCAGGCCCTCTAGTCCAGACAGAATCTTTTCTGCAACTTGACAATGTCTTTCTGTAACAGGGTGACCAAAACTGTACACGATACTTTCAAGTGCAGCCTGACCGATGACTTGTGCAACTGCAACATAACTCCTAAACTCAGTACCCTAATTAATAAAGGCAAGCAAGTTGAACACCTACTTCATCATCCTGTCTACTTGCATGTCTGCTTTCACGAACAGTGCCCTTGTACTCCCATGTCCCTCTCTACCACAACACTCGGCAGTGCTCTGCCATTCCTACTCTGTTCTGCCTGTCCAAGATGCATCACCTCACACTGACCTAACTTTTGCTATTTCTCACCCATCCCCTAACTGATCACGATCTCTTAGCTTCACTCTCAACAAACCCCATATAATTTAATATCATCAACAAACTTATTAATCACGTTATGTACATTCATATCCAAACTGTTAACATAAAGAATAAATAAAAGAAGCCCCAACACTGAACTGTGGGTCACCTTACAAGTCACAGGACTCCAAATGGAGAATCAAACTTCAACCATCACTCTCTGATTCCTATCATCAAACCAAATCTTAATCCACCTCACTATCTCCCTCTAGATCCCACCTAACCTTCCAGATCATCCCATCATTGTGGTGCCTTGTCAAAGGTTTTACTGAAGTCTGTGTAGAGAGCATCCACTGCCATATCATTATCTATTCACTTAGTTACCTCTTGACGCTTCAAAAGACTCATCAGACATGAATTCCACATATAAAACCATGCTATTCTTGATCATCTCTTGACTATTTAAATAATGATAGATCTTGTCCCACAAAATTCTCTCCTGAAACTTCCTTGAAGCAAAAGTCAGGCTCACCAGTCTGCAGTTCCCTAGCCTGTCCTTGCTACTCTTCTTGAACAATGGAGTAATATAGCCAGCATCCAGTCTACTGTAACTTTGCCAAGATGAGGCAAGTATCTCTATAAGAGTCTCAATGGCCTGGCCTCCCAGAAGTTCTGGAGGTACACTTGGTCAGGTCTTGGGGATGACCACTGTAGTTTGTTTCAAGGCTGTAAAGACCTCCTTTGAAATGTCCATATAATCCAAAATCTCACAACATGTAGCCCTCATATGGATAGGCAATTTCACAGAAAATGGCTGACCTCAGACATGCCGGATGTGTTGGTAAGACTGGATCGACCCTACTGCTGAGAAGGCAAAGGGTGGGGGATTACACTTCATGATGAACTCAGATGCAGCGGTCTTGTCGCACTCTTGTTCCTCTGATCTGTAACATCTAATGATTAAGTGCCAACCAGTCTACTTGCCAAGAAAGCTCTCCTCTGTGATCCTGACTGTAGTTTATATACCATCAAAGGCTGATATTAAGCAAACAAAAACAGTCGACCCTGACATCTTTCAAATCATTGCAGGGAGATTTAATCAGGTTTGCTTGAAGAAATCTCTCCCCAGTTATCATCAATATACCACCTGCAGCATCAGCAGTCCTCATACACTTGAGTGCTGCTACACTACCAGAAGAAATGTCTACCTTTGGATCCTTACACCATGTTTCAGGAAATCTGACCATCTGGTTATCCTAGCTGCATACAGGCAGAGCAGAGACTGAAGAGAACGCTCCAGAAGTAAGGACAATGAAGAGGTGGTCATGGAGGCAGAGCTGCAGCTATGGGATTGCTTCAAGTTGGTGGACTTGGCCATATTCAAGGACTCATCAGAGGATCTGAACAAATACACCACAGTTGTTATGGATCTTTTAAAAACAGTCATAGCTGAGTGTTTCCCCACAAATAAATACAGAGTGTTCCCTAACTAAAGCCTTGGTGGAGCCATGAGATCTGCAGTCTACTGAGGGCCATATCAGTAGCATTCAAGACTATTGACTAAGTAAAATACAAAAGATCCAGGTATGACTTCTGGAAAGCCATCTCCAATGTGAAGTGGTAATTCTGGACCAAAATTGAATAACTGAGGGATACTCAACAGCTGTGGCTGGGCTTGAATGCTATCATCTCCTACAAAGTAAAACCAAGCGGCATATGTGACAACAAGGTTTTGCTCCCAGAGGAATTCAATGCCTTTATGCTTGCTTTGACTGAGAAAACACAGAGGCACCTTAACAAGCTTGCAGAGAGTTTAAAGACCTTGTGATTTCAGTCTCTGATGACAGCCTTCAGGAGGGTGAATCCATGGGAAGCAACTGGCTCACATGGAGTACCTGACAGAGTACCAACCAGTTGCAGTGTTCACCAGTATCTTTAACCTTGCACTTTGGCCATCTGAGGTACTCACTTGCTTCCAGCATGCTTCAATTATACTGGTACCCAAGAAGAACATGGCAACCTCTTTCAATAACTATCTTCCAGTAGCACTTGTATCCACTGTGATTAGGTATTTCAGATGTTGGTAATTAAATATATTAACTCCTGTTTGAGGAGTGACTTGGACCCACACCAGTTTTCCTACTGGCACAATAGGTCCATAGCAGATGCCATTTCATTGGCTCTTCACGCAACCCTGAAACATCTGGACAACGAAGATGCATACGATAGGATGCTGTTTATCAGCTACAGCTCAGTATTCAAAACTATCATCCCCTTAAAACTAATCAATAAGATTCAAGACCTTGGCCTTAATTCCTCCTTGGGCAATTGGATCCTCAATTTCCTCATTGACATGCCCCAGTCAGTTTAGATTGGCAACAGCACCTCCTCCATGATCACAATCAGTAATGATGTACCATCAGACTGTGTACTTAGCATGCTGTTCTACTCACTTTATACCTATGCCTGTAAGTTATGCGCAACTTGATTTTCATACTCAGGTTTGCTGTATCAAATGTGGTGATGAATCTGCATTTAGGAGGGAGACTGAAAATGACCGAAAATCTGGCTGACTGGTACCACAACATCCTCTCACTCAATGTCAGAAAGGCCAAGGAGCTGATTATTGACTACAGGAGGAGGAAACCAGAGATCCTCATTGTACCAGAAGTGGAGAGGGTAAGCATCTTTAAATTCCCGGTGTTATCATTTCAGATCTGTCGTGGGTGAGCACATAAGTGCCATTGTAAAGAAAGCACAGCAGCACTTCTCACTTTCGTAGAAGTTGCAAAGATTCTGTATGTCATTTAAAACTTTGTATACATGCAGTGGAGAGTATACTGACTGGTTGCGTCATATAGCCTGGGATGGAAGCACCAATACCTTCTAACAGAAAAGCCTTCAAAAGGTGGTGAAGACGCCCAGTTCATTACAGGTAGAGCCATAAAGTCCTTCCCGCCACTGAACACATCTAAAAGGAGTGGTGTTCAGGAAAGCAGTATCTATTATTTAGGACCCCCACCATCCAGGTCATGCTCTCTTCTTACTGCTGCTGTCAGAAAGGAGGTACAGGAGCCTCAGGGCTTGCGTCACAATGTTCAGAAACAGTTATTACTTGGCAAACATCAGGCTCTTGAACCAGAGAGGATAACATCATTCAACTTCACTTACACTATCACTGAACCTTTAAGGACCCCTCATCTCATTCTCAATATTTATTGTTTGTTTGTTTATTTATTTATTTTTTTATTCATAATGACTTGTTTGTCTATGCACATCGATTGTTCTCCTTTGCTGTGGTTTTTCATTGATTCTATTGTGTTTCTTTGTATCTACTGTGAATGCCTACAAGAAAATGAATCTCAGGGTTGTATATGATATGTATGTACTTTGATAATGAATTTACTTTGAACTTTGAAGTTTGGCATGCATTCTTCTTAGTAAACACAGAAGAGAAACAGACATCAAACATTTGAGCCATCTCCCATGGCTCCACACATAAGTTACCCTGATTGCTTTTAAAGGCAATGTTCTCTCCATAGTCACTCTATTGGTATTAATATACTGACAAATCTCTTATCTTTAACCATGCTTGCCCAATCCATCTCATACCCTATTTTTGTCCACCTGGCCTTGATCTTTATTTTTGTTGAGGGATTCATTCATTCCCAGTTGCCTATACCTGATGTCAATACCTTCTTTTCCTTACTGGAGGCTTAATATCTTTCATCAGCCAGGGTTCACTGAACTTGGTATGTCTACCTTTCACCCTGTCAGGAACATGCCACCCCTGGGCTCTTGCCATGACCCTTTTAAAAGCTGCTTTCTTGCCAACCATTCCTTTGCTTTTAAATAAAGTCACGCTGTCAACCTGAGCTAGATCCTGTATAACACCCTCAAAGTTGGCCCTCACGTTCGGGACTTGAACCTGCGGATCTGTTCTGTCTATATTCATAGCCATTTTAAAACTAAATGAATTGTGTTGATTTGATCCAATGTGCTCCCCAACCAACACTTCAGTTACTTGGCCTGCCCCATTCACTAAGAGCAAGTCCAATATTACTCCTTCCTGAGTATTATGTTCCCCTATATATATATATATATATTTTGTAATTTATTTTTATTGAAGTTCATCATCAAACAAACATTTCCATAAGATGTATTTCAGAAATTGTACATATATATTATAATCATATCTCCACAAATCTCCAAAAAGTATTTATCTGAGGTAAACACTTATAGAAAAGAGTGGAAAGAAAAACAAGCAAAAGGAAAGAACTATGTACAAATAGGGAGTGATCTTTTTTTTTACAACAGATTCATTTATTTGTGAGAATAAAATCAGGCTTATGAGGCATTATGTAGTTAAACCATTTTTCCCAATATAAATCAAATTGTTCTAGCTTATGGTTAACAGATGCTGTTATCTTCTCCTTTTTGTAAATGTCCATTGTAATTTCCATCCATGTATTTAAAGTTGGGCTCTCCTGTGATAACCATTTCCTAGTAAGAGTCTTTTTACCAGCCACCAACAATATATTTATTAAATATTTATCTCTTTTCAACCATTCTTGAGGTATATATCCAAAATATATGGTCTTACTCTCTAAGGGTATTGCACATTTAAAGATGTATTTTAGGGCATTGTGTATCCCCCTCCAATAGTCTTTGATAACAGGGCAGTCCCAAAAAATATGATAATAATTTGCATTTTGATTTCCACAATTTTCCAGCAAACAGGGAGGTTACTATCATAATGGGATTTCTAGAGGGTGTAATAAAATATCTTATCAAGTTTTTCCATCCAAACTCCCTCCATTTCTGTGAATTGGTACACTTCCATTGATATCTCCATATTGTTGTCCATCCTTCCTCAGATATGATTGTCTTCCTTCTCCCATTTTGTTTTAATGTATAAAGTTGAATGTGTTTTAAGATTTGACAACCCCTTATACATGCTTGAAATGATTCTACTACCATTATCTGAATTATATGCTCTTCTAAAGAGCTCTATCAAGCATGTATTTGCCTTGGTTACATTTTTAAGCGTCTTATTAACATATTGTCGCATCTGTAAATAACGATAAAAATCCTGTTTTTCTAATAAGTGTTTCTCTTGAAGCATTTCAAAACTGAACAGTGTTTCTTCTTTCGTCATGTTGCAAAGAACTGTTATTCCTTTAGCTGTCCAGTCCTTAAATCTAGCATCCAATTTATTTGGTGTAAAATCAGAGTCATATGCACACCATTTAAGAATTACAATATCTCCCTCTAGATTATATTCTTTTATGGTAGTTTTCCATATTTTAAGAGTCAATGTCACCCATGGGTTATCAATAGTATTTATGTACCTTTGCAGGTTGTTATCAGCCAAAATTGCCTGTATGGGGATGGGAAGTACCCGCTCCTCAATGTTTTTCCATTGAGCGTCATATGATGGGCTACACCAACATATCACAGCTCTCAAATGTGCTGCAAAATAATAATCTCTAAGAGAAGGTAGACCCCATTCCCCCCTTTTCCTTTGCTAATTGCAAAGTTTTGAGATGCACTGTATGCCTTTTACCCTGCCAAATATACCTTGATAGCATCTTGTTCCATTCATTGAATTGATTTTGATTAATCTCTATTGGTAGGGTCTGAAAGAGATATAACAGTCTGGGCAGCCCATTATATTACTGAGGCAACTGTTTTGGATGTACCACACAAATTTTGTCACACCCACCAAATTGAAATCTCCAACCAGCATTACCCTGCTATTCTCATAACTGCATGCAATTTCTTAACCCATCTGCTCCTCAGGTTTCTGGAGACAAAGGTGGTGTATTGCACTACAAAAGTGACCATTCCCTTCTTATCTCTGCATTCTACCCAAATGGACTTGCTAGATGACTCACAGAAATATCCTGTATAAATATTACTGTATGTCTTTCCCCCATTAAAAAGGCAAAACCCTCCACTCTTACCTGTTCCTTTGCCACAGTTAAAGTATCGCTATCACAGAATCATAAACTTCCAGTCGTATCCTTCTTTCAGTCACTTTTCTTTTATGGCCACAATATCCCAGTTCCTAGAGGTAATGCATACCCTCAGTTCGACAGCCTTGCCTGTTAAGCTATATATGTTGAAATACAAAGTAGGTGCAATTTAAAACAGTGATCCCATCTGCACTTCTACCGTAAACACGGCTATCCTGATCACCAGGTTTACCTCACTCTTCTCACTAGATTCACTCTCTCAAATCCCAACACCACACTTTCCCAGCCAATATAGTTGGCTCTTCTGTCTTGTATGAAGGTAAGCTAGCCAATGTTATAAAAGAGGATTCCAAAAGTTTGTTTTTCAGATATATAAAGTAAAAGAGACGCAAGAGTGGATATCAGACCACTAGAAAATGACACTGGAGAGGCAGTACTGGACAAGGAAATGTTAAATAAATTCAAAAAGTATTTTGCATCAGTATTCACTCAAGCATGAGCCCTCACTCGCTATCAACCATTGATTTGCACGAATCCTACCCGACCCCATTTTAATTAAGCCAACATTCTCATCAATTTCTCCAGATTCTATCACTCATCTCAACACTAGGAGCAATTTATAGTTGCCAATTAATTATAGACTTAAGCCACATGTCTATCGGATAGGGGAGGAAATCAGAGTACACGAATGGAGAATCTGTAAACTCTCCAAAATCAGGTTTGAAATTGTGTTTCTGATTCCAGGAGGCAGTATCTCTACTCGCAGTGCTAAAGTGTTTTTGTGTGAGCATGATAGCTTAACAGTAATATATGGGCACAAGTCTAAACTATGTGGCTACTACTGATGCCAATCACGTGAAGTGCTTTAAATAGCTATGGCACATATCAAAAACTCTATTCCTGCCAATACTCACCAATATGCTTACTGGCAGAACCTCTTTATGACAAATGCTGTAGTATCTGTCATGCATCTGGCCCTGACACACCAAGAAAACAAGCACAGTTATATCAGAATGCCACTTCTGGATTGCAGTTCTGCATTCAACACCATTTTTCCATTGACCTTGGTGGACAAACTCCCGCTCCTCAGTCTAAATACACAACTATGCCAGTGGGTGTTGGGCTTCCTAGCCAACAGACCTCAAACAGTCAGGATACACAACCACTCCTCCCTACCTGTCATCCTCAATGCGAATTCTTCCCAGGGCTGTGTGCTGAGCTCATTGCTGTATCCTCTGCTTACATACGACTGCACAGCCAAACCCAAGAGTAATCACTTTGTCAAGTTTGCTGATGACATGACAGTGGTGGGCTCATCACCAACAACAATGAGAGGAAGTGGAAGAGATAAAGGCCTGATGCCAGGCAAAATAACCTCTTCCTTAATGTTTTCAAGACAAAGGAGATGGTTATTGATTCCACGGGAACTTGCACAAATCACACATGCTTTACATCGGTGGAGCAGCAGTGGAAACTGCAAGGAGTTTCAGACAGCTGAGAGTGCACATCCTCTCATGGTCCAAGAACACATCCTCCATAGCTCACCAACGCCGTTGCTTTTTGAAGAGGTGAAAGAGAGCTGGACAATGCACAGCAGTACTCACAACCTTCTACATCTGCGCAGTTCAGAGCATCCTAACATGCTGATTCACTGTGCTGCAGCAAACAGGAGGGCTCTACAACAGATAGTTAAAACTGCCCAATGCATCATCCATGCCAGCCTACCTGATATCAAAGAGCTATATACAGAAAGGTACTAACACCACAAAGGGTCCCACCCTCCCTGCTTATGGACTGTCTGTCTCACTCACATCAGGAAGAGGCTACATAGCAGCCATGCCAGGACTAACACAGTCAAAAACAGTTACTTCTCCCAAGCTATCAAGCTGCTCAACACATCCACCTACTAACCCACTCACCACAATCCCCAACACCACTGCTTTATCATTTCTTGTCATCTTACATATGTACAGTATGCTCCTGTACTTAGTGTCACTTCATATATGTACAGCCAGTCTTTGTATACATCTAATCTTATTACCAACACCTGTACATCTGCTTAGTTGACGCGTGGCCAAGTGGTTAAGGCGTTTGTCTAGTTATCTGAAGGTCACTAGTTCAAGTCTTGGCTGAGGCTATTGTGTGTCCTTGAGCAAGGTACTTAACCACACTTTGCTCTGTAATGACACCAGTACCAAGCTGTATGGGTCCTAATGCCCTTCCCTTGGACAACATTGGTGACGTGGAGAGGGGAGACTTGCAGCTTGGGCAACTGCCGGTCTTCCATAAAAAAACCCTGCCCAGACTTGTGCCCTGGAACTTTACAAGGTGCAAATCCATGGTCTGTCAAGACTTACAGAGGCCTACACACTACACATCTGCTTACTAATGCAAATATTTAATTAGTCAAGCATGTGGCAGCAACTCAATGCATAAAAACATGCAGCCATGAACAAAGGTTTCAGTTCAAAGGTTCGTTTATATAAATAATTTATTATCCATATATAACTTTGAAATTTGTCTTCTCCAGATAGCCATGAAACAAAGACAAAACATGAATTCAACACACAAAACCTCTCTTCCCCGAATTAAAATGGAACAGGATCGATCCCACAAAATAACCCCTCCTCTGCACAAAATCTAACAGAACACCACCAAAACATCCTCTCCTCACACAACAAGATAGAAAAGGAACGAATGATTAAAAAACACAGAATATAAAAACCATAAGTCTGGAAAAAGTCCATAAACGCAGAGGCCATGATACCATCCTGCGATATCACCAACATTCCTGGAAAGAGAGGGACAGCATACGAGGCAGAGAGGCCCACTCAGCTGTCACAGAGAGCTACACAGTGGTTGGACACTCACAGGTACCTTCTCCAGCAGCAATCAGAAGGAAGGCAGTCAGTGTGAACTCTCACTCACTTTCCCCATTCGATTCAATGTCTCAATCTTCCTCAACACTTTAATCGGTAATTAATGGATGACTCAATCGGTGAAATGGAGTCGAACACTGATTCACACCTTGTTTTGAAATTTCTTCACATCGAGACTGCTTCCTGGAATCTTCTCCGAGACAGCAAAGCACTGGATCACTCATATGAACTCCAAACTGTAAATCACAGGCTCTAACAATCTCAGAAACACATTTTAAGGTGAAAAATAGATGTAAAGGAAGTATAAAAGATATTTTTATGAGCTATCTGGAGGATGTTAACTGAAGGAGCATTGTATGCTGGCTCCAAAAGTTGTTCCAACAAAACATCAAAGAGAAGAAATATGATCTGAGTGACTTTGACTATAGAATGATCATGGTACTAGATAGGGTGGTTTGAGTATCTCAGAAACTGCTAAGCTCCTGGGATTTTCATACACAACAGTCTCTAGGGTTTATAGAGACTGGTGTGAAAAACAGAATACATGCAGTGAGTGCCAGTTTGAGGGTGAAAATGCCTTCTTGATGAAAAAGGCCAGAGTCAAATGGTCAGTCTGGTTCAAGCTGACAGGAAGGTGACAATAACTAAAATAACCATGCATTACAACAGTGGTGTGCAGAAGAATGCACAACACATCAGACCTTGAGGTGGATGGGCTACAGCAGGAAACCATGAACTTACACTCAGTGGCCATTTTATTTGCTACAGGAGGTACCTAATAAAGTGGCCACTGAGTTTGTATTTATTGTGTTTTCTAATTATGTTCTTTATGTTTATTGTGACATGATGCTGCATCAGATTTGGAGTGACAATCATTTTGTTCTCCTTTACACTCTTGAAACTTGTGGGACTTCTAAACAGGGAAAGAAATGCCAGCAACAGCATCAGTCCTGTAGACCTTTCTCATGGGGGTACATTCATACAGCTATGGATCCAGTTTGCTAATACTGTGTACAGTATACACACATTAAAGGTAACATTTCTCTTGCCAGTCTTTCTCAAGTCGTCAAGTCACTTTTAATTGTCATTTCGACCATAACTACTGGTACAGTACACAGTAAAAATGAGACAAAGTTTTTCAGGACCATGGTGCTACATGAAACAGTACAAAAACTACACTGAACTACTTGAAAACAACACAGAAAAAAAGAAACTACACTAGACTACAGACCTACCCAGAAGGTAGGTCTAAATCTTTAGATCCTTAACTCCTAAGTATTAAAGACACTGGACAATCAGGTGCTCAACCATTACAGAGTCACGGGTGTGTAGCACAGAAACATCCTCTTTGACTCACCACGCCCACAGCACCCTCTCACCCATCCACATCAATCCCAGTTGCTGGTATTTTGATCATATTTTTCTTTGGCTAAGTGCCTGCTTAAACATCTCTCACATGAGATAATTCTATCTGTTTCCACCATCTCCTTTGGTGGTGTTTTTTAGATAACAACCATATTGTGGTTGAATCGCACTGTTCAGTTTGATTTTGGATGAGTTATATCTTATTTATCTGTTTTCTCTATTTCTTTCCTACAAAAATAAAATCTATTCCTTATTCGGTTCACACAGTATCCATTGGGTTATACACCGCAGCTGCTTGAAATCTGAAGAAAAATAACCAGATATTGGTAAAGCTTTGCAGGTCAGGCAGCATCGGGGAGATGAAACAGAATTAAGATATAGACTCAAGTTTCTGAAGCTGCATGAAGCTGAAGCAATAAAGATTTAAACCACTGGAATATCATGGTTAAGCAACATCTGTGGAGGGCAAAGAAATGGGTGGCATTAATAAAATTAACATTTCAGAGTGATGGACTTTCATCAGAAATGGGAAAGTTTGGAAAGACGCATTACGATGTAAAGAAAGTGTGGAGTGGAGAAGAGATTGAATTATGTGATCTGGTGGATGAGAGAAATGGTTAATGGTTCAATGGCATTAGGTAAAAAAAGATGGTAACAGAAGGAAAAAAAAAATCCCTTTGTCACTGAATGTGACATGCTGGATAAGCTTGGTTGCCACCTTAAGCCAGTATTTTTAATACAATAATTGATGGGAAGGTACTCTTCAGTTTTGGAAACTCAGCCTTTCATTATTCAAGTTTTACTGATCTGTGCTTTCCTCTTAATGAATCTGGATGCTCTTCGATATTCCTCTTCAAAGAGAAGGAGACTCCTAAGGGTGTCAACAGATATGTGAAGAGCAAAAGTAAAGCAAGGGACAGAATTGGCCATCGAGAAAATCAGAGGGGTAATCTATGCGTGGAGCCAAAAGAGAAGGGGGAGATCTTAAATGGATTTTGCAACTTTGGTTACTTGGCAGATGGTCACAGAGTCTATAGATGTGAGGCAAAGAAGCAGCAAGGTCATGGACCCTTCACAGATTGCAGATAAAGAGGTATTTGTGTCTTGAGGTAAATTAGTGTGGATCTGACACGGTGTTCCCTCAGACCCTGTGGGAGGCAAGTGTAGAAGTTGCAGGGGCCCTAGCAGAGATACTTAAAACATTCTTTGCCACAGGTGAGGTGCTAGAGGATTGGAGCATAGCTAATGTTGTTCTGTTGTTTAATAATAAGCCAGGAAATTATAGGCCAGTGAGCCTGACCTCAGTAATGGGAAAATTGTTGGAAGGTATTCTGAGGGACCGGATATATAAACGTTTTTGGATAGACAGGTGCTGATTTGGGATGGTCAAGTGGTTTTGTGCATAGTAGGTCATGTTTAACCAATCTCATAGAGATTTTTGAGGAAGCTACCAGGAAAGTTGATGAAAGCAAAGGCAATGGATGTAGTCTACATGGACCTTAATAAGGTGTTGACAAAATTGCGCAAGGGAGGCAGGTCAAGAAATTTGAGTGGATCATGTGCTAGACTGGGGCTCATACAATTTAAAGTTTTACACAGGGTACATTAAGTAAAGCCAGGCTTGCTGACATATATCCTGGGACAGACACGGGCTGTATCAGGTGTTTCTTCTCCGACTGCTTTAGTGCATGCATTTTGGTCTTACCCTCAGCTTGATGGCTATTGGGCACTGTTTTTTAAGATTATCAATGAGGTTTTGGGGGTGACACTGAGACCTTGCCCGCTTATAGCTATGTTTGGTGTGGCGGATGATGTTTTGGGTTTAAATGCAAACCAATCGGATATTGTTGCATTTACATTGCTTTTGGCCCATAGGAGAATCTTGCTGGTCTGGAAATCTGCCATTCCCCATCTGCTGCTGCTTGGTTAGAGGACGTAATGTTTTTTTCTGAAATTAGGAAAGATTAAATTCACTCTGAGGGGGTCTGTAAAAAAGTTCTATTCAAAATGGGGATTTTTCTTGTCTTATTTTGGGAGTCTTAAGGAATTA
Source organism: Hypanus sabinus (assembly GCF_030144855.1). Classification (NCBI taxonomy): domain Eukaryota; kingdom Metazoa; phylum Chordata; class Chondrichthyes; order Myliobatiformes; family Dasyatidae; genus Hypanus; species Hypanus sabinus. Next base: position 84,899,905 of record NC_082710.1, on the reverse strand, counting down.
CCTACTAGTTGAGGGCATTTGAATGTACTTGTGAAGTTGCCTCCCTTTTAACATGCATATGGTTTACCTCACAGTGTGGTTGATGAATTGTAATATGAGTGTATTTTGGATCATCTGACATGTTGTGGATGTCTGTGGGCCTTCATCTTGAAGTACTGTGGGGGTATGGCTGTGAAATGTCTGTACTTGTATTTGTAAATATGTTAGCTACCATGGTATGTTCGGAGAGTTTTGTTTAGGGGTAAGATATAAAAGCAAAATGGAGGAAAATGTAATCCATTATGTATTCTGTATTGAGTCATTCCTTCAATAAAAATCTCTAAATACAAAAGAAAGTTGAGTGGCTTGGCATTCAGGATGAGGTAGTACATTGGATTAGACATTAGTTTTGAGGGAGGTGCCAGAGACTGGTAGTAGAGTGTTGCCTCTCTGACTGGAGGCCTGTGACTAGTGGTGTGCCACAGGGATCAGTGCTAGGTACATTGTTCTTTGTCATCTATATCAATGCTCTGGATGATAATGTGATAAACTGGATCAGAAAATTTGTGGATTGTCAAGATTGAGGGTGTAGTAGGCAGCAAGAAAGATGAACAGAGCTTGCAGTGTGATCTTGAGCAGATGGAAAAATGGGCTGAAAAATGGTAGATGGTATTTAATACAGACAAGTCTGAGGTCTTGCACTTTGGGAGAACCAACCAGGTTTGGTCCTACACGGTGAGTGGTCTGGCACTGAAGTGTGTGTTACAACAGAGGGATCGAGGAATACAGGTCCATAGTTCATTGTAAGTGGTTTCAAAGGGAGATAGGGTTGTAAAGAATGTTCTTATGCACATTGACCTTCATAAATCAATGTATTGAGTTAAGGAGTTGGGATGTTATGTTGAAGTTATATAAGACAGTGGTGAGGTCTAATTTGGAGCATTGTGTGTAGTTTTGGTCTTTCACCTACAGGAAAGATGTAAATAAGATTGAAAGAGTGCAAAGATTATTTACAAGTGGCCAGGACTTGAGGTCCTATAGGGAAGTTTGAATAGGTTAGGACTTTATTCCCTAGAATGTCGAAGATTGAAGGGAGATTTGATAAGAGGTATACAAAATTATGAAAGGTATAGATAGAGTAAATGCAAGCAGGCTTTTTCCACTAAGGTTAAGTGAGACTACAACTAGAGGTCTTGGGCTAAAGATGAAAGGTTGAATGTTTAAGGGGAACATGAAGGGGAACTTCTTCACCTGTAGTGAGAGTGTGGAATGAACTGCCCATGCAAGTGGTGGATGCAATTTGTGGGACCTGTTCTAATACCCTATACAGCTCATCTTCGTTTGAGGTCAATGATATTTAAGAGTTACTTCTTTGCAAAAACAACTGCTTGCCATGCCTTGGTCTAATTGGCAAGTTCCTTTTTGTCTCAGCCTATTCTGCCTATGCATTAAGCTGCCCATGCTAATGAACAGAACTGACTTAATATTAGTCGGCTCTACAGGAATGAAAGGATTAGCATTTATATTGAACCTTTCAGGGCTTTGTGTCATCCCAAAGTGCTTTATATTCAATTAATCTCTGCTGAAATGCATTCAAAGTTGTAAAGTAGTAAAGGCAGCAGCTATTAAGGCACAGCAGGGTCCCACAACATCATACCACATAGGAGCAGAATTAGACCTTTCAGCCCATCGATCCGGCTCCACTGTTCCATCATGACTGGTTTATTGTCCCATTCCCTTGACTTCTCCCTGTAACCTTTGACATCCTTACTAATCATGAACTTATCAACCTCAGTTTTAAATGACTTGGCCAAAATAACCATATGTGGCACTGAATTTTACAAAGTGACTCTGGCTATAGAAATTCCTCCTTATCTCTGTTCTAAATGGATATCCTTATATTCTGAGGCTGTGCCCTCTGGTCTGAGTTCCTCTTCACCTCTACTCAATCTAGGCCATTCTATATTCTATAGGTTGCTAAGAGATCCTCCTCCCCCCACTTCTCGAAACTCAAAAAAGTACAGGCTCAGAACCATCAAAAGCTCCTCATACGTTAACTTTTTATTCAAATAAAGATCAAATGACTAATTTTGGAATTTTGATTGGAGGCTTGAGAATATTAAAAGAGAACATCCTTCAAGCGGGTGAACTCACGGAAGGTATCCAGTCCAGATGGATTTCCTGGCTTCTGCTGATCAACTGACTGGAGTGTTTACCAATATTTTTAACCTTTTGCTTTGGGAGGCCGAGGTACCCAAAGCTTGAAGCTCCTGCTTCAAGTAGACCTCAGTAATGCTGATGCCTTAGAATAATGAGGTAACCTGCCTTAATGACTTTGTCCTACTAACTGTGCAAATGCAAATATAAATAAATAGCAATAAATAACAAGAACATTGATTAATGACAAAGAGTCATTGAAAATGAGATCATAAATTGAGAGAACGTTTCAATGATGGGGTGAATGAAATTGAGTATAGTAATCCCCTTTATTCAAGAGCCTGATAATTGAAGGGTAGTAACTGTTCTTGAACTTGCTGGTGTGAATCCTCAGACTTTTGTACCTTCTACCTGATGTCAGCAGCGAGAAAAGAGTATAAACTGGGTGGTGGCGATCTCTGATGATGGATGCTGCTTTCTTATGAAAGTGTTTCCTGCTCAGTGGTTAGGGCTTTTCCCATGATGCACTAGGCTGAATCCACTACTTTTTCATGGGGTTCTCTGTTCAAATGTGTTTCTATTCCAGGCTTGATGCAGCTAGTCAATATACTCTCCATACTCCTTTATAGAAGTTTTAGACGTCATGCCGAATCTCTGCAAACTCCTAACTTCCTGTCAAGGTGGTGCCTTCATAGAACGCTTCCACGGTCTATACCTTCTATATAGACCATAAAATTACTAGTTTTACTTCTTTTAGGTATTTTACATCTTGAATTGTTGCTGTGGTGAGGAGACTGCAGGATGGGGTGCAAGCCAATGTTAGACTCCATTTCACCAATTAAAGCTTCCATTGCTTTAAAGTGACAAGTGAGATTTAAACATTGAGGTGAATGCAGAAGGAGAGCCCTAGCTGGCTGTCTCTTGTTTGCTGGTGGGATCACTCTGCTGCCAGAGAGATGAGCTAGCATGGCAGCTGAGAGGTTGTTTCTGAGGTTTTCCTGTGTTTTGGCTATGGATATGGAATGGACTATAGACTATGGACTTTTTTTCATTGTTGTAGTTGTAGCCCCCTCACTAGGCATGTATGCAAACTTGGTTCATTAGCCACCTCTGGTAGCAGCCATGGGACTCAGCAGTGAGAGATAAACTATATACGATAGGGTCGGTATGAATGGGGTTCAGCCAAACATTACCTTAGAGATGTTCTGATTAAAGATACCTCGATCTGAGTGAATGCTGTGTAAATATTGCCCATACACTATTGTTGGTTGTCAAAACATAACAGATCGCGTACAGCATAAAATTATAAAAAAGTGTATTTACAAATTACACTTTATGGAACAGTTAGAAGGAAAAAGGAAGGAAAAATTAGGGGCCCATTTCAGTTAATCCAGTCCAAATGTGCATGTGAAGGTGGAGGTCATCTTGAAGTTGTCCTTTCTTGCATTGGACAAATGCAAACTGCATTCCAAACTTCACTCAAAATCCATCTCAAACAAATAGACTCCCTCTCAGGAGCATCTTACTCGTTGGAGCCATTCATCTGCACAAAGTACTTTGTGCAATGGGGACGCTCCTTCCCCCAGCATCCTCAACCATCTTCCCCCCTGTCCTCTCCGCCACTCCCGACAAAAAGACCAAGAACCCCACAGTGTCTGTCACAAATCTCTCTCCACCCAGCTCTCTCTAGAACCTTCTCTCAATTCCACCATCCTGATTGGCTGACACAATAATCCTAAGTTGAGCGTCACGGCCCGTTATCTTTAGCAAAATTCAAACATTCTACCAGCAGGACACACTACTTTTGTAGAAGCTGCTAAAATGAAATATCTACAGCATAGCAGTAGAAATCTTAACCAGAGCATCACTAGTTTTTTTTTAACTCTGTCTTTGCCTGATCTTTCTTTTTTTTTGTGCAAGGGAGGATGACTTTGGGATCTAAGTTCCTATTCTGTTTTTGTTCATATTTTTGTGCAGAGGGGTGTGATTTAGGGGTTGATGATCATGTTGCCGTTCTTCCTTGGTTTCATAGACATCTGGAGAAGAAAAATTTGAGAGTTGTATACTTTGATAATAAATGAACCTTTGAAATTTTGAACGTTTTAAGGAAGTAGAAGCACTGCTGTGCTTTCTTCACAATTGCACTTACATGTTGGGTCCAGAACAGCTCCTCTAAAATAGTAACACCCAGGAATTTAAAATTGCTAACCCTCCACACCTCTAATCCTCTGCTCAGGTCTAGCTCATGGACCTCTAGTTTCCCTCTCCTGATTTATAATTAGTTCCTTGATCTTGCTGACATTAAGTGAGAGGTGGTTGTTATGACATCACTCAGCCAGATTTTCAATCTCTTTCCTACATGCTAATTCATCACAGTCTTTGATTCAGCCCACAGCAATGGTGTCATTAGTAAACTTGTATAAGGCATTGAAGCTGTGCTTAGCCACACAGTCATGTGTAAAGTGAGCAGAACAGGGGGCTATACACACATCCCTGTGGGACACCTGTGCTGATGTTAGACCTTAAGACATAGGGACAGAATTAGGCCATTCAGCCCATCGATACTGCTCCACCATTCCATCATAGCTGATCCTGGATCCCACTCAACCACATACACTTGCCTTCTCACCATATCCTTTGATGCCCTGTCCAATCAGGGAACTATCAATGTCTGCTTTAAATATACTGCCAGTCTTGGCCTGCACCTCTCTCTGTGACAGAGCATTCCACAGATTAACTATTATTTGGCTGAAAGAATACTTCCGTAACTCTGTTCTAAATGGTCACTTCTCAGTTTTGAGACTGTGTCTTCTAATTCTGGATTCCCCCACCATATGAAACATCCTCTCCACATCCACCTTATCTAGTCCTCCCAATATTCGGCAGATTTCAATGAGATCCCCATTTAAATTCCAGTGAGTACTGGCCCAAAGCTGCCAAACACGTCTCATATGTTAACCCCTTCATTCCTGGAATCTTTCTCATGAACCTCCTCCAGGCTCTCTCCAATGACAACACATCCTTTCTAAGATACGGAGCCCAAAACTTTTGACAATACTCCAAGTGCAGCCTCAGCATTATCTCCTTGCTTTTTTATTCTATTCCCCTTGAAATAAATGCCAACGTTGCATTTGCTTTCTTTAACACAGACTCAACCTTTAAATTAATCTTCGGGGAGTCTTGCATGAGAGCTCCTAAGTCCCTCTGCACATCTGATGTTTGAATTTTCCCCCCATTTAGATAATAGTCTGCATTATTGGTCCTTTTACCAAAATGCATTATCATACACATCCCAACATTTTATTCCATCTGCCATTTTTTGCCCATTCTTCCAATTTCTCGAAGTCCTACTGCAAACATTGCTTCCTCAGTACTACCTACCCTTCCACCTATCTTTGCATCATTTACAAACTTTACTGCAAAGACATCATATCTGTTATCTAAATAATTTACAAACTATTTGAAAACTAGTGGTTCCACTATTCACCCCTGAGGAAAACCCTAGTCACTGGCAGCCAACCAGAAAAGGGTTACTTTCTTCCCACTTTCTATCTCCTGCCTGGCTGTCATTTCTTGATCTATGCCAGTATCTTTCCTGAAATGCTATACCTTGTTTTATCTTGTTAATGTTGTTGCCAATGTGAACTGACCGGCATCTGCAACTGAGGAAATCCAGGATGTAATTGCATAAGGAAGCATTGAAGCCAAGGTCTTTGGGGCTTGGTGACATATATGTGTTATGTACCCCGTAACGGGTTAAAAGAATCAGCAGAAATGGAACACACCTGGAGTTTGAGTCTTCTGTTATCAAACACTATTTTATTAGTATCTGTGTAATAAAGTAATATAAAACAAGATAAAGCAAACAGGTTAGCAGAGTTTATGCATATATAAGTGTAAATATAAACTCCCAAACTTCTTCAAGCTTAGGTGGTAATTGATACAGTCTTATGATGGTATGTGAGAAAGTTCAGTTCAATGCACGAGGTTGATGTTTTTGGTAAGAGAAAGAGATTTGTAATCCAAAGGCAAATGTTGTGAGAAGGCAATTACGTCAATATTCCACAGATTCCACGACAGCAATACAAAATAACAACAGCAGTAGGTTTTATCTCCGAAGTTGTTCCACTCCACACACGAAGTATCTCCGACAGTGATCTTCAACGAATATCCTTTCAATACAAGTGGTACCACAACTGAATTCAGCTACGGGATATCTCAAAGTGGTGGCCACAGGATACTCATGAATCCACGTATGGATTATCACCAACAGTAGCTTATCACAAAAAGGGGACCATCTTTAAGGGAGTCAGGCAAGGGTTGACACATTGGTAGATTCCAGAAGGTTACCCCAAACACATAACACATAGCCTCTTATCTAGTTCCACCACGTAAAAAATAACTGCAACAGTGATTTGCCACAGGGGTGTCTTTCTTCAGTGAACTACCACACCCAGACAAAGGGTAAACACACACGTGGTAATCACAAAGGTTTTTCCCTCACCAGAGAACCCACTCCTGTGGATTAACTAAGTGACAATCACTCTTCCGTAGCCGAATGGAAACAAACTCACCCTTACCGGCTACTTACAGAGAGAATCCAAACAGTGACTTTTTGTCACTAAATTTCTTCTGTTCCAAACCTTCCTGCAAACTTGTTCTATTTATCAATACTCTGGATTGATCTCAACTCACCCCTTAGGGCTACTGGAAGATTAAACCGGTGACCGACTCACTGGTGTCTTCCATTGACCGAATCCATCTTAACTCAACTGTGTCTTTCTGTGTGTCCTTGTAAAATTCAAAACAAACCATAGGAAAAATGTAAGCAAGCTGCAGAGAAACCATAACATCGATTGTCCATCAAATAACTCCTCCTCTCTTTGCCATAGCAACTCAGAAGCAGGCAGTGTTCTTGCATAAGTCCAAACATACTGTAGTCAATATAAATCCAACAAAGCACAAGTCAATCTCATTCTTCTGGCGTTTTAAAGCGACAGACCACAGAAAAAATGAACCCTAGGGGTACATAACTTATGTACTTTGATAACAAATTTTGAACTTTGAGTAAAGAGTGAGGTTGCAACATTGCAGTATATGTATTTTAAAGATTAAAGATTATCTTTATTGTCATATGTACATCAAAACATTGAAACATGCAATGAATTGCATCAAATCAAATCAGCAACAGTAAATGCTGCTGTCTTCTGGCACCAACAGAACATGCTCACAATTCGTTAACTCTAACCATACATCTTTGGACTGTGGGAGAAGACCTATGCAGTCTCAACGAAAACTTACAGAGTCCTTCCAGGCAGTGGTGGGAATTGAACCATGATCAGTATTTTCATGTGCTGTCAAGGATCGAGAATCAAGGATAGGCATTATTTGCATATACACTCAGCACCACTTTATTATCTATGTTCTATAACTAATAAAGTGTCCACTAAATGTATATTCATGATCTTCTGCTGCAATGGCCCATCAACTTCAAGGTTTGACTTGGGTGTTCAGAGATGCTCTTCTGCACACCGTGGTTTTAACATTAGATTATGTCAGTTACTGTCACCTTCCTGTCAGCTTCAGAATAACAATCATGTTTATTATCACTGGCATGTGTTGCAAAATTTGTTAACTTAGCCGCAGTTCAATGCAATACATAATGTAGAAAAAAATAAAATAATAATAAATAAATATGTAAATCAATTACAGTATACTTTAATAGCACCTCTATTTCCTTTGGAGTTTGTGAAGATTCAGCATGACATCTAAAACTCTGACAAACTTGTGTGGATATACCACTGGAGTCTGATATGGAAACAACATTCCCTTTGAATGGAAAATCCTACAAAAGATAGCAGATTCGGCCCAATACATCATAGGCAAAACCCTCCCAACCATGGAGCACATTGCTGTCCTAAAAAAGTAATATCCATCATCAGATATCCCCACTACCCAGGTAATGCTCTCTTGTCCCTGCTGATATCAGGTAGAAGGTACAAGTGCCTCAGGATTCACACCACCAGGTTCAAGAACAGTTACTACCCCTCAAACATCAAGCTCATGAATAAAAGGGGATAACCACACTCAACTTCACTTGCCCCATCTTTGAAATGTTCCTACAACCAATGATCCTATGTTAAGGACTATTTATCTTATTATCTCACTTTCTTGTTCTTTATTGCTATTTATTTACATTTGTATTTGCAATTTGTTGTCTTCTGCACTCTGGTTGATCTTTCATTGATCCTGTTATAGTGTTATGGTACGGCAACGATGAATATAGAATTGAGACAAGTTTTTTAATAAACAAATTAAACATTTATTTAAACTCAGCTCAACAACAAATGAAAAGTAAACAAATGACTAACTTAACCAGAAGTTAACTGCTATATGGCAACTCAAACAGATCTTAAGGCGATAAATGCAAACACAGTTCTTAAAGTGATAAATGTAAAAGTCCAAATGATTTATACAGTCAATTAGGAGAGACATTCCTCAAGTAATGAATTCCTTGACGACGTGATGTTACTGCTGATCCCAGCTGAAATATGCCTTGCTCGAAGGATTTACGATGAAGGAAATAAAAACAGCTTAAAGGAACTGACCTTCCTTGGTGAATAATACTGCGTCCAATCCTTTCTGCTTTCACAATACAGGGGCTATCTCAGATTCAGGTTACTACTTCCTTGAACGAAGTTTAAATAAGGCCGATCCTGTATTACCACCGACGACTCCAACTTTACTCGATCCTTCAGGTTCCCATACTTCTATAAATTCTTCACTCTCTGACTGGACTAAAACTGGCAACATTGTGGCAAAACTGCCGGCAATAACCTTTGAGACTAGATAGAAAGTAAAACTCCACTTTAAAAAAAAACTGTGTAATGAGATGAATACGCAGCATAAGAGAGTTACTGATGAATTAAACAACGAACTGACCTGCATCATAGCAAGGCTTTCCCATTTTATACCTGTTGGAATAGGTCATCACATGACCTCTCACTGGCAAGAAAATTACATCTTGTGACCTCACACTGGCTGGAAATTGCACCACCCCACCATCACAAGACCATTACATCATGCTCATAATACAGTCACAAGATACTCACAGGGTATGTAACAATAGTTACTCAGTATTCCCACAGGAAAATGAATCTCATGGTTGTACAGTATATGGTGACACACATGTACTTTGATAATAACATTTACTTTGAACTTTGAACCCATTTGGCCATTCTCCCCTGAGATCTCTTAGTCTTTTATTAACAAGCCTTTTTCATCCATAACTGCTGCTTACTGGATTTTTTTTTTTGTTATGTGCACCACTCCCTGTAAGCTCTAGAGACTATTGTACATGAAAATTCCAGGAAATCATTGGTTTCTGAGATATGCAAATCATCCCATCTGGCATCAACATTCATTCCATGGTCAAAGTCACTTCCATTGCAGTTCCTCCCCATTCCGATGTTTGATGTGAATAACAAATGAACCGTTTGACTATGTGTGCATGCTTTAATGCTTTGAAATGCTGCTACATGATTGGCTGATTAGATATTTGCACTAATGAGCAGGTGTACCTAATAAAATGGCTACTGTGCGCACATTTACAATCGACAAATTAGGAATTTGCTGTGATGTGTGTGCCACGGTGCACGATCCAACAACAAATAATATCATTCGACAATTAACAATTTGCTAGTCAGGGAAAATGTTACAGCAGTGCTCAGGCAGGACAGATTAGAGGGCTTGTATACCGAGGCAATATGGGTGGAGCTGAGAATCAGGAAAGGTAGGACCACATTAATGGGGTTGTATTGTAGACCACTTAGTAGTCAGCGAGAATTGGAGGAGCATATCTGCAGAAAGATAGCAGACAACTGCAGAAAACATAAAGTTGTGATAGTAGGGGATTTTAATTTTCCACATATTGATTGGGACTCCCATACTGTTAAAGGTCTAGACGGGTTAGAGCTTGTAAAATGTGTTCAGGAAAGTTTTTTAAATCAATATATAGAGGTACCAACTGGAGAGGATGCAATATTAGATCTCCTATTAAGAAACGAGTTGGGATAAGTGATGGAAGTGTGTGTAGGGGAACACTTTGGATCTAGTGATCATAACACCATTAGTTTCAACTTGGTCATGGATAAAGATAGATCTGGTCCTCGGGTTGAGGTTCTAAACTGGAAAAAGGCCAAATTTGAAAAATGAGAAAGGATCTAAAAAGCATGGATTGGGACAGGTTGTTCTCTGGCAAGGGTGTGATTGGTAAGTGGGAGGCCTTCAAAGGAGAAATTTTCAGAGTGCAGAGATTGTATGTTTCTGTCAGGATTAAAGGCAAAGTGAATAAAATAAGGAACCTTGGTTTTTAAGAGATATTAGAAATCTGATAAAAGAGAGATGTATGACAGGTATTGGCAACAAGGAGCAAATAAAGTGTTTGAGGAGTATAAAAAGTGCAAGAAAATACTTAAGAAAGAAATCAGGAGGGCATGAAGACATGAATACATGAGGTTGCTTTGGCAGTCAAGGTGAAGGTTAATCCTAAGAGCTTCTACAGGTATATTGAGCAATAGGATAGTAAGGGATAAAATTGGTCCTCTTGAAGATCAGAGTGGTTGGCTATGTATAGAACCAAAAGAAATGGGGGAGATCTTAAATGGGTTTTTTGCATCTGTATTTACTAAGGAAACTGGCAAGTTGTCTATGGAAATAAGGCAAACAAGTAGTGAGGTCATGGAACCTATACAGATGGAAGAGGAGGAGGTGCTTACTGTCTTGAGGCAAATCAGAGTAGATAAATCCCCAGGATCTGACAGGGTATTCCCTTGGACCTTGAAGAAGACAAGTGTTGAAATTGCAGGGGCCCTGGCAAATATATTTTAGATGTCGGTATCTACGGGTGAGGGTTAAAGGATAGCTCATGTTGCTCCATTGTTTAAAAAAGGCCCTAAAAGTAATCCGGGAAATTATAGGCCAGTAAGTTTGATGTCAGTAGTAGGTTAATTATTGGAAAGAGTACTAAGAGTTAGTATCTACAAGTATTTAGATAGACATGGACATATTAGGGAGAGTCAACATGGCTTTGTGCGTGGTAGGTCATGTTTAACAAATCTATTAGAGTTTTTTGAGGAGGTTACCAGTAAAGTGGATGAAGAGAAGGCAGTGGATTTTGTCTACATGGACTTTAGAATGGCCTTTGACAAGGTCCCACCTGGGGGGTCAGTTATGAAGATTCAGTCACTAGGTATACATGATGAGGTAGTAAATTGGATTAGACATTGGCTTGATGGGTGAAGCCAGAGAATGGTAGTGGAGGACTGCTTCTCTGAGTGGAGGCCTGTGACTAGTGGAGTGCCACAGGGATCAGTGCAGGGTCCATTGTTAATTGTCATCTATATCAATGATCTGGATGATAAAGTGGTAAATTGGATCAGCAAATTTGCCTTAAGATACAAAGATTGGAGGTTTAGTGGACAGTGAGGAAGATTTTCAAAGCTTGCAGAGGAACTTGGACCAGCTGGAAAAATGGGCTGATAAATGGCAGATAGAGTTTAATGCAGACAAGTGTGAGGCATTGCACTTTAGAAGGACAAATCAAGGTAGAACATACAAGGTAAATGGTTGGACATTGAGGAGTGCAGTGGAACAGAGGGATCTGGGAATACAGATACATAATTCCCTAAAAGTGCTGTCACAGGTAGGTAGGGTCATAAAGAGAGCTTTTGGTACATTGGCCTTTATAAATCAAAGTATTGAGTATAAGACATTTGTGAGGCCGAATTTGCAGTATTGCACACAGTTTTGGTCACCTAATTACAGGAAGGATATTAATAAGGTTGAAAGAGTGCAGAGAAGGTTTACAAGGATGTTGCCGGGACTTGAGAAACTGAGTTACAGAGAAAGGTTGAATAAATTAGGACTTTATTCCCTGGAGCGTAGCAGAATGAGGGGAGATTTGATAGAGGAGTATAAAATTAAGATGGGTATAGATAGAGTGAATGCAAGCAGGCTTTTTCCACTGAGGCTAGGGGAGAAAAAAACCAGAGGACATGGGTTAAGGTTGAAAAGGGAAGAGTTTAAAGGGAACATGAGGGGGAGCTTTTCACACAGAGAATAGTGGGAGTGTGGAATTAGCTGCCAATTGAAGTGGTAAATGCAGGCCCACTTTTAACATTTAAGAAAAACTTGGACAGGTACATGGATGAGAGGGTTATGGAGGGATACGGTCTAGGTGCAGGTCAGTGGGACTGGGCAGAAAAATGGTTCGGCACAGCCAAGAAGGGCCAAAAGGCCTGTTTCTGAGCTGTAATGTTCTATGGTTCTATTATGAAGGATAGTGAATTATATTAAAAATAAAGCTAGAGATGAAAGTATGGATAAGGAATAACATGCATAAATACATCAATTCCAGCATGTTATTACAATGTAAACAGTGTTACAAAAAGTGGCTTGAGATGTTTAGAGTGCAGCGCAGTGACAGGGTAAATGATAGAGGGGGATCGAGTGATTCTGTTGCTACACCACAGTGCTGTTGATATTAGTATGAGTATTGTTTTATTTTTGTCACGTGAAAATCTTATGTATCAGATTATTATATAGTGAATTGAGCTAGAAATAAGTAAAAGAATAGCATTGCAGGATAAAGTCTAAATGCTTGTGAAAGAGTGCATTGTAGGTAAGTGATAAAATGCAAGATTATATCCAAGCAGTATTTTCCACTGGATGCTCATTAACTATAAACGTGCCTTGTTTGACACTCAATCTGTTATGTAAGGGTCAGTCACACTCTCCTCACCTCTGGTAATCACTCTATTCAGTGCCACTGTAGCGTAGCAGTTGGCGCGGTGCTATTACAGCTTGGGACATTGGAGTTCTCAGTTCATTCCTGGCAATCTCTGTAAGGAGTCTATACATCGTCCTTATAGAATGCAAGGGCTTTCTCCGGGTGCGCCAGTTTCCTTCTGCAGTCTAAAGACATACTGGATAGTAGGATAGCTGCACATTATTAATTTTCCCATGGTTAGGCTAGGATTAACTTTGGGGTTGCTGGGCAGCATGGCTCAAAGGGTTGGAGGGGTCTATTCCAGGTTGCATGTATATTAATTAATAAGTAAATAATAAACGTTTTTCAGGTTTACTGTAACAAGTTGTGGAATGGTGTTACCCCGGTGGAAGCGCCAAACTGTGCCTCACTAAAAAAAGTTCTCGGTGAGTAAATGCTATTTTGATTGCAAGGACAGTGACCCCATCATCGGCTTGTGGGTGATTGAGAGCCATCTGAGTGGGTAATAGTTAGTCAGAATGGATTTGTCTTGTCTCTCTGTGAATGGTCAGACCAGGGTAGATGATTCAATTTACTTTGTTTGGATGGTTCATGAGGCAGAGTAGTTGTCATATATAAAACCTGTTAACATCAGCAAAACTCCAATCTGTTTTCCTGTAGCTTTTATGAATTTGCAGTCAAATAATGAAAGACATTAAACCGTGTCTCCAGCACTGAAGGTGACTAATGCCTGTATTATGGAAATAAAAATGTTTTTAATCTGCTGATTTTTTGCTTTCCAATATTATTATTATTATTATTATTGCTCTGCCTTGCAATCTACTTAAAGCAGCGGTTCATCAGTAAAGTTTGCATTGCATATATGTACCTTAATCCAGAGTCATAGTTATACAGCACTAAAGCAAGCATTTTGGTCGATGCTGACCAAGATGTCCATCTAGGCCAATCCCACTGGTGTGCATTTTGCCAATATTTCTCTAAATCTTTCCTGTCAATGTATCTGTCCAAGTGACTTAAAATGTGGAAAGAGTTGCCTGGGGAAGTGGTGGATGTGAGTTCAGTCTGAATATTTAAGTGAAATTTGGATACGAAAATGAATGAGAGGACTATGGTCCAGGTGCACATTAATAGGACTAGGCAGAATAATAGTTTGGCATAGACTAGATGGGTCAAAGGGCCTGTTTCTATGCTATGCTGTAGTAAGACTATAAGATGTAGGAGCAGAGTTAGGCCACTTGGCCCATTGAGTGTGCTCCACCATTTCATCATGGATGATCCAATTTTGCTCTCAGTACCAATCTGCTGCCTTCTCACCATATTCTTTCATGCCCTGACCAATCAAGAATCTATCAACCTCTGCCTTAAATATACATAAAGACTTGGCCTCCACAGGAGTCTGTAACAAAGAATTCCATACATTCACCACTTTCTGGCAAAAAAAAATCATTCTCATTTCCATTCTAAATTTCCATTCCCGCTATTCTGAGGCTGGGTCCTTTGGTCTTAGACTCTCCCCCACCCCCATAGGAAACATCTTCTCCGCATCCACTGTAGCAAGGCCATTTGATAGTTTTAAATGCGGTTACCCCTCATTCTTCTGAATTCCAGTGAATACAGGACCTGAGCAGTCAAATGCTCTTCATGTAATAACGCTATTAAACCCCTTCCAGTTTCAGCACATCCTTTCAAAGGTAAGGAACACAAAATTGTTCACAATAATTCAAGTGGGTCCTCACCAGTGCCTTATACACTTTCAACATCACATCTTTGCTTTTATGTTCTCGTCCTCTTAAAATAAATACTAGCATTGTATTTGCCTTCCTCGCCACTGACGCAACCTGCAAATTAACCTTTAAGGAATCCTGCACAAGGACTCCTAAGTCCCCTTGCGCCTCAGTTTTTTGTATGTTTTCTCCATTTAGAAAATAGTCAACCCTTTAATTACTTCTACCTAAGTACATGGCCATACACTTCCTGACACTGTATTCCATCTGCCAATTCTTTATCCATTCTCCTAATCGAAGTCCTGTAGTCTCTCCCCTTCCTCAAAACTAACTGGCTGACCACGTATCTTCATATTATCACCAAACTTTGCAACAAAGCCATAAATTCCATCATCTATATCATTGACATATAAATTTAAAAGAGTCGGTCCCAACACAGACCCCTGTGGAACACCATTCGTCACTGGCAGCCAACCAGATAAGGCTGCCTTTAATCTCATTCTTTGCCTCCAGCCAATCAGTTTTATCCATGCTAGAATCTTTCCTGTAATACCATAGGTTTATAGCTTGTAATGCAGTCTCATGTGTGGCACCTTGTCAAAAGCCTTCTGAAAATCCAAGTACACAACAACAACCAATTCTCCTTTGTCTATCCTGCTTATTATTTCTTCAAAGAGTTCCAACAGATTTGTCAGGCAAGGTTTTCCCTGGTGGAAACCATGCTGATTGCAGCCTGTTTTATCAAGTGCCTCCATGACCCTGAGATTTTATCCTTAGTAATCTCTCCTAACATCTCCTCTACTACAGAGGTCAGACAAACTGGCCTATAGTTTCCGTTCTTCTGCCTCTCTCCCTTCTTGAAGGGTGGAGTGACATTTGCAATTTTCCAGTCTTTGGGAACTATTCCAGAATTTATTGATTCTTAATAAGAAATTCTAATGCCTCCACAATCTTTTCAGCCACCTCATTTAGAAGCATGGGGGTGTACACCATTGGGTCCAGGTGACTTATCTACCTTTCCATTTTCCAAGAACTTTCCATCTACTTGTGCTAACTTCACACACTTCATGACCCTTGACACCTGGAACTTCCACTATACTGCCAGTGTCTTCCACAATAAAGAATGCAAAATATTTTTCAGTTTGTCTGCCGTTTTGTTGTTCCCCATTGCTAATTCTTCAGCATCATTTTCCAGCAATCTGATATCCAGTCTTGCCTCTCTTTTACACTTTATGTATTTGAAGATATTTTGCATCCCCTTTAATGCTATTGTCTAGCTTACATTTGTGTTCCATCTTTACTTTCTTAATGACTTTTTAAGTTACCTTCTGTAGGTTTTTAAAAGCTTCCCTATCCTCTAACTTTCCACTAATTTTTGTTCTATTATATGCCCTCTCAATGGCATTTTTTCGGTTGGTTGTGTCATCTTTCCTTTGGAAAATATTTCCTCTTCTTTGGGATGTATATGTCCTGTGCCTTCCAAACTGCTTCCAGAAATTCCAGCCATTGCTAATCAGCCATCATTCCTGCCAGTGTCCCAGACAATTCTCTCCAACTCCTGTCTTATATCTCTGTAATTCCCTTACTCCTTTGCAATACTGATAAACTGACTTTAGTTTATCCTTCTCCAATTTCTGCATGAATTTGATTGTATTATAATCACTTTCCCTAAAGGTTCGTTAACAATGAGCTTTCTAATCAATCCTGGTGTTCTATGACAATGTTAAATCTACTATATTATTCTGTCATTTAACATGGAAGAATTCATTAGTTTTGTTTTTTTTTAATGTACATAATTAAGAAAATTGTAATAATTTGGACAGTTTCTCTGAGTTTCAACCTTATTTAGAAATTGTGCTCTGGTATAATTGCAAATTTTAATTTAATTGTTCCCAAATTGAAACTGAATGCTATGGATTTTAGAAGAGAGGCACAATGTTCAAAAGAGACATGTGGGATACCTTACATGCCAATGTGTTTTTTTAGTAAAATTAGACAGTAGAATTTGATTCCGTTTACTCAAAATTATAATTGTAGATAACAGCATTTCCTGAATTTTATTATTTTTCAATATAGAATGATAGTTCCGGATTTACAATTATTTATTTTCATTATTAAGTCTACATGTTCCTCAGACTCGAGAAGGTTTCCTTCAAATTGGAAATTTTAATAAACAGCAGAAAGTTAATGCACTGATGTGAATTTTTCACAGATGTTTATGGCATATCCTTGAAAATAGCTGATAGTGGAGCAAAAGAATCCAATTTTCTGATGGAAAAAGTCCTTTATAAGGAAACAGTGGATGATTTATGCCATTAGCCCAAGTGCAGCTCCTGCTTTATCGTTACTGTATCAGTCAACGGTGTTTTTGAATATCGCTCTAGGACTGCAGAATTATATCAGAAGGGATTTTTTTAAATGAATGAGGCAAAGTGCAGTAGTACAGACTGTGAATGTTGAGGAGTAGTCTCCTGCTGTACAGGCAGGAATGTGTCAAAACACAAGTTCCACTAGTAGGTTAACAGAGGGCACAGGTTTACAATAACTGCAGAAAGGCCAGTGGGGAGATGAAAAGGAATTTTATTTATGCAGCATGTTTTAATGATGTGGAAAGCAGCATCTAATTAAGATGTTAGAACACATATTCAATAGTGACATTTAAAGTATAATGGGAACACAGACAAGGACTGTTAGGATGGGAGGCAGCTTCTTCCCTCAGGCCAAGGGACTTCTGAACTCCCTGCCGCCACACAGTTCTCATCATTTTTGCAGTGCCAGTAATGTTATACTGTTTACTTTTTAACCTGTGTCATAAATATGTCTTATGCTAAATATCAGTCTTCTGGAATATATTATTTGTTAATTTATTTGTAATAATATTACAGTACTTGTTTTTTATGTGTGAGTTATATGTACTGTGTTGGTCTGGAGGAACATTGTTTTGTTTGGTGCGATGCATGTACATATATGGTTGAATGACAATAAACTTGAAATTGGATTTAAAAAGACCTGGAGAGTGATGGAGGGAGAGTAGGCAAATGGACATAAAGGGAGAAATAGTTGAGGTACAATGGGCCAAATAATTTCACTGGAAAACCAAAATTTTGGGGAGACCATAGGCTACCTGGCCCACATTCAATATGACCAAGGCTAATCTGCCCCAGACCTCAATTCTTGTTCTGTGGTAGATTACCATAGCCCTCAATTCTCCTCTGCCATATTTCTTCTGGTACTCACCCAAGGGATCTCTGAAATAGTGAAGAGAAGGTTATAGTTGAGGGGAACAGGAAAAATAGAGTTTGCAGATGATTGGTTGTACCATTTATCTGAGAACTGCTCCTGCCCAGGTTTTAAAGTATTACTTTGGTCATTATACTATACCTTAGCAAATGGTCACTTTAAAACACTACTGAATGGGGATTAAGCAAATGTGCCAACAAGAGCAGTTAAAATTAGTGTATCAGGGGAAATTAAATCAGTGATGTAGATTTATAGCACACAATATTTGACCTAGAAAAATAGACCAGTACATCAAGCTAGTATCATGTATGCCTGTCCAAATATAATAAACATATAATTAGTTCCAATAGTTCCAAGAAGAACAATTCCATATTTAGTCATGCTAATTTAAAGTTTGTGCAATTAAAATTAACTTTAACATTGAAAGGATAGGGCACCTATGAATACCTCAAACTGAAAGGATCTTTAGCTAATAATGATTTTTTTTGCATTTAGACACATTTACTTTTATTTCCAGTATTTAATTTTGTTGTAGAGAAACTCAGAAGTTTTGAAAACATCAAGAGTATGCCAATGAAATATAACAGTCACTTTCAGTTCTCACTGACGTTATTATTTCTGAATGAAGTTCTGGTGAAAAGTGTGTACATCTTTAAAATTCTGTGGTGGAAGATCTACTTTAATTCAGAAAGTAGAAAGAATAGAAATGTTTGTTTTAGTTGTGCACTACTGCAGCTGTTGCATGAACAGAAATTTGGTCCATTGCTTTAGAAATGGTTAGGATTGAGGTGGAAAGTAGATTGAAAGGAACGGGGATTTGCTAAGTAAGATTTTGTACTTTTTGGAATCACTGGGGACATTGGTTGGAATGCTGAGAAGGATGAGGCAACCTGGTGCCTAAATTAGCAATTAATTAATTAAGAGATGCAGCATGGGACAAGCCCTTCCAATGAACTACATTGCCCAGCAACCCACCTATTTAACACTACAGGACAACTTTCAATGAATAATTAACTTATTAACCAGTACGTCTTTGGACTATGGAAGGAAACTGGAGCCAGAGGACACACACGTGGTCACAGGGAGAATGTAACTCTTTACATTTGGTGAACTCCGAACACCAGAGCCCTGAGCTACAATAGCATCATGCTAACTGCTAGGTTACTATGGAGCTCCTAATGAGACAGTGTTTTTTAGTTTGGAGATACAGCATGGTAACAGGCCCTTCCTGTGCAACATATGACACTAATTATGACACATATCTGTGACACTTATAATTCTATACGTCACCTCTTAATCTCCTTCAGCCAGGGGAAAAAAATCCAACGTATCGAATCCTTTCCAGGACTAACATATTCCAATCAAGCCAATATCTTTGTGAATCTTCTCGCTTTCTCCAGCATAGCCACATCCTTCCCATCCTATCCAAGTGCAGTCTAGTCTAGTCAGTGTGTATAAAATTACAATATAATGTCCCAACATTTATATTATGTGCCCTGAACAATGAAAGGAAACATGTCAAATACTTTCTTCACCAGCTTATGTGGTACCACTTTCAGGAAACTATGAATATGAACCACAAGGTTGGTCATCAGTAATGTCTATCATTTACTGTAGATATCTGTTCTACTACTTGACTTGCCAAAAGGGTTCCTCTCCATCAATGTGCATATGGTGTGTCAGACAAGGACCATGAATGATGCTGAACTTGCTGAGAATACACAAATTGAAGTCTCAAATAGGTTAGCTTCAGAACAACTAAATTACACTATGCTAATACTGTTTCTGGACAAAAATGAAAACAATCACCTTACAAGTAAAATATTCGGTTCTTTATGGGAATAGGACCCGCTCTTGGGGTATCACGACTGGCCGTTATTCAATATTCCAAGGATGTGGCCTAGAAGATTACCACACCTTCAGAATTTCAAGGTCTTGTGGCTCTGGAGGCAGGTGGACTCAAGGTCAGTGCCTCAGCCGGAAATTGGTGTGTTGTCGGAGACAGAAGATCTCTGGCTGTGTTCCCAGAGATTTAAGTTCTTTGGGCACCGAGCTTGGAAAAAGTGATGCAATGGACTTTTAACATCGTAAATCAGCGTGTTGTTTATTAAGTCTCCCCTCTCGCTGTGAAACGGAGACATCTCTTTTTCCCATATTAGTGAGAGAGAGAGAGAGTCCGCGCCTGTGGTAGGTCGAATTACTGGGTGAACGAGTAGCCGTTGGGGTACTGCAAGTCTGTGTCTTTATTGATTCTTTGCTGCACACTTGAATGCTTGATGGAGGGTGCCAATTCTTTTTTGCTGGTGGATGTGTGGGGGGGGGAGATGTTGGTTTGTGTAGGAGTGGGAGCTAGGGGGGCTTTGGGGTCTAACATTTAATTGTCATCCATTCTTTGGGGCACTCCTCTGTTTTTGTGGATGGTGCGAAGAAAGAATTTCAGGATGTATGTTGTATACATTTCTCTGACATTAAATATACTTTTGAGGCCTTAGAAATATCCCAGCTTCATTTCAATTACATCAAACCTTCGACATAAATTACATCATATGTACTGCGTTTTAGCGATTCTATTTAATTATTTGATGATCATGGAAACCCATGTGTTGTGATGAAGGGTTATCTTTCTAAATCCTAATCCTAAAGGGATGATCTTGAGAGTGATGGGGAGGGGGTGCACCTTATTGAAACCTATCAAATATTGAAAGGCCTAGATAGAATGGATGTGGAGAGAATGTTTGCTTGTGGTGGGGAAGTCAAGGACCAGAGCGAACAGATTCAGAATAGAGAGGTACCTTTGGAACAGAGGTGAGGATAAATGTCTTTTGCCAGAGAGTGTTGAATCTATGGAATTCATTGGCACAGACAGCTGTGGAGGCCAAGTCATTGGGTATATTTAAAGCATAGTTTGATAGGTTCCAGATTTGCAAGAGTGTCACAGGTTATGGGGAGAAGGAAGGAGAATGGGGTTAAGAGGAATAATAAATCAGCATTGATGGAATGGCAGATCAGACTTGATGGGCCAAATGCCCTGATTCTGCTCCTGCTTCTTATGGTATTACCTGTTGACTGACCTGGTCTTTTCTTCAATGAGCTCTTTCTCATTAAACCAAGGTGTTGTTGACTTCTCTCAATGATTTTCAGTACTGTTGCTCCATTGTATTCTAGCCACACAACAGGTATTTCATTTTGTGTGTCATGGTAACATAGTGGTTCGCATAAAACTATTGTAGCACTAGCATTCACTCATTGGGTTTGGTTCTTGCAGCTGTCTGAAGGAGTTTATACTTATATGTAGGTTTCATCCCAGTGCTCCATTTACCCACATTCCAAAGCTGTATAATTAAAAGTCAAACTAAACTACTGCATTCCCTTACTAATCAAGGAAGGCACTTATCCCCCACTGTGTCCCACAGTCTAGTAATCTCTGGACACCAAATGTTCTTTTTCCATAGCTACCCAGGAATGGACATGTCTCCTGAGTATTGCCAGGCAGTCAGCCCGGGCAGTACCCTCCGCTAGTCATTTGCAGGACACAGAGTTAGCTATATTAGCCAGCCCCACGAGCAGGTTAACTAGGACTTTCTCCTCCTTCCCTGCCCCCTTTCATACTGGATTACCAAAGTTGAAGAAAGTAGGGCTGCGGTGTAGCACAGTTGATGTATTAATCCGGTGGATGTGCTCATTGCTAAGATGAAGTATTTTCTCCTCATAGAAGTGGAAATGAAAGTTCCATTGGCCCCATTTAAGGCAAAGCAATGTAGTTCAGAAGCTGTCCTGGCCAATATTTATTTCCAAAATTACATGACTAAAATAAGATTAGGTCATTTATCTCATTTGGTGACATTTTGTGAAGAATTTGACTTCTTTTCCCTAAATTACAACTGTGACTACACTTCACTGGTAATTAATTGGCTATCAAGTGCTTTGGGACATCTTGAGACCATGAAAGGCATTACATCAACACAAGAACTCTTATTCACCTGTGATTCAAGAATTTTTATCTTGAAAATATCATGTTTCAGAAACACCTTGAAGTTCTTCACCTGCAATTAATTTTCTAGTGACTGCTGCTATGTAAGTATGACAGTAAACATGAACCCCAATGTGGGTAAAGTATCCCACCAAGCAGTGTGTTTGTCTGGGCTGCAGAAATCCATCCCTTTGTGATGAAAAGATGTAAGACTGTGTGTTAGGAGAGAGGTTAAAAACAATTTTATGTTGGTAAATATATAACTTACCAACATATATAAAATCATAATGCCAGATTTTAAAAATGGGGATAGTTGTGGACTAACCCCATCCGAGAATGGAGGAGTTGTGGATTGAGCTGCAGGTTGTCAAAGGTTACAAGAGGATATAGGCAGGCTGCAGAGTTGGGCAGAAAAATAGCAGATGGAGTTCAATCCGAACAAGTGTGAGGTGATGCATTTTGGAAGGACAAACCAGAAGACTGAGTACAGGATTAATGGTCAGTTATTTAAGAGCGTGGATGAACAAAGGGACCTTGGGGTTCAAATCCATACATCCCTCAAGGTCGCTGCGCAGTTTGATAGGGTAGTTAAGAAGGCCTATTGGATGCTAGGCTTCATTAACAGGGGGATTGAGTTCAAGAGTAGAGAGTTCATGTTGCAACTCTACAAATCTCTGGTGAGACCGCACTTAGAGTATTGTGTTCAATTCTGGTCACCTCATTATAGGAAGGATGTGGAAGCTACAGAGAGGGTGCAGAGGAGATTTACCAGGATATTGCCTGGTTTGGAGAACAAGTCATATGAAGCAAGGTTAGCAGAGCTGGGACTTTTCTCTTTGGAGCATAGAAGAATGAGAGGGGACTTGATAGAGATCTACAAGATTATGAGAGGCATAGGTAGGGTGGATAGTCAGTATCTGTTTCCCAGGGCACCAAAAGCAAACACCAGAGGGCATATGTACAAGATTAAGGGAGGGAAGTTTAGGGGAGACATCAGAGGTAAGTTTTTTACACAGAGGGCTGTGATTGCCTGGAATGACTTGCCAGGGATGGTGGTGGAGGCTAAAACATTAGGGGTATTTAAGAGCCTCTTGGACAGGCACATGGATGAAAGAAAAATGGAGGGTTATGGGTTAGTGTGGGTTTAGTACTTTTTTTAAAGGATTATGTGGGTCGGCACAACATGGAGGGCTGAAGGGCCTGTACTGTGCTGTAATGTTCTATGGTTCTATGGTTCTGTTACAATAGAACATTTAGGAATTTGCTGTCACTTATTAAATAGATAAACTTTAACATCACTCATAATCAAAAATTCTAATGGGATCAGATGGCATACATTGCTTTTGTAAACTAGGGAAAATACACACTGGTGTTTCACTTGGCTCTCTGGATGTGTTCCCAAAAACAGTAGTGCTAATAGAATCAATGGTGAATTATAGCACTATCATATTGATCTCCACACTCAGTGGTCACTTTATTATATACACCTGTATACCTGCTTCTACCCATACTCAAGTGTTTTCCCCATTTTCTAAAGCTGGGGGAGAGGTAGACTTCAGTCCCAGTGTAGCTATAGCATGAAGGGGGTCTTATTGTTCAACAAAGTGTGACAGTACACAAGGACATGCATAACAAGACAGTACTTTTTGGGTTTCACATGTAAGATAGATTCAAATATTGATTAAAATTCCTTCAACTTCTAACAAAGTGCTTCTAATGATTGAAAACATTTTCAAGTGATTATATAATGGCCAACCTAATGCCGAAGGTTAATTGTTTAAAAATGCATTAGTAAGTAATCAACAACTACAAGTAAGCAATGAGAACTGGTAGATAGAAATAAAATAGCAAACCAAAGAAGAGGTCATAACACAAATATCTAATCAGTCAATCATGAGGCAGCAATACAAAGCATAATTACATGCAGACATGGTAAAAAGGTTCAGTTGTATTTGACTGTGGAATGATTGTTGGTACCAGATAGGGTGGTTTGAGTATCTTAGAAAGTCAAGATTCAGGTACATTTGTTATCAAAGAATGTATAAATAATACAGCCTTGAGATTTGCTTTCTCATTGGTAGCCACAAAGCAAGAAACCTTAAAGAACTCAATTACAGAAAAAAAGAATAAAAATACAAGATCACCACTTGATGCACAAGAGAAATTTTTAAAAATGGAAATCATGCAAACAATTAAAAGCACCAAAATTGAACTCCAGAGTAGTCTGGAATATGCCCACAGCCTCATTTATTGGTTCATCATATTAGGAGGCTTGGAGAACAGCAGCCATGGCAGACTTCATAGCCTCAGTCTATGGAGATACCCATCGCAGAGACTGAGTGAAATTAGCTCTCATCCAAACTGACATCCTGTCTTATCAGACTATCTGAGCCAGTGTATAAATTGACCAAACAACGGACCAGCGAAAGACTCTGGCGCCCTGGAGAGAGGAGTGAAGATCGCGGAGTGTGAGTGAATCGGCTCTCGCTTCTGGCTCTGGGCGGTGTTGAAATTGTCTCAATAGTGAATAATACCTCAGACTATGACCCAGGCACCACTGCTGGGAAAGGCTCTGGGCCTAGACCATGCTGCCCAGCGACTCGCTTCAGGCCTGAATTCGTCGCCCAACCTGAAACTGCTCACAAGCTCTTCAAATCAGCTTGGCAATCCAACCTCACACACGGGCCAATTGTACGGGCACTGAATCTTCTCTGCCTGGGCCCTGACTACTCCTTTTGGCACTCAGAGTGATCTGACCTTGTTCCTGAGCCAGCTCTTCAGGGATCAGAACTCCAGCTGCAATGATTCCGCAACACGCCATGTTGGCTCATCCTCCAATCGTGCTTCGCCATTGCTCGCCCCTTCATTGTGGATGGTGATAATTTAGCACAATTTACCTCAGAGAAAGTATTTTTTGTGATGTTTCTAGTCAGATTTCTTAACTTTTTGACTGCCAGAAAGCTGTCACACACATTCAGTGGTGTATCATAACTGGCATTCTTAATCTTAAACCACTGATATCCTGGGGTTCTCACACACAGTAGTCTCTAGAATTTACAGAGAGTGGTGCAAGAAATGAAAAAACATCCAGTGAGTGGCAGTCCTCTAGATGTAAACACCTTGTTAATGAGAGAGGTCAGAGGAGAATGGCCAGACTGGTTCAAACTGACAGGAAGGTGGCAGTAACTCTACAGATTACAACAGTGGTGTGCAGAAGAGCATCTCTGAATGCACAACACGTTGAAGTAGATGGGCTATAGCAGCAGAAGACCATGATCATACACTCAGTAGCAGTTGCTAGGCACTGGATGTACCTATAATGTGGCCAGTGTGTGTAGCCTCTGTGCCCCCAGTTGACCGCCATTTGCATTGGGTGAATCGCCGTCCCCCCACCAATAGTGCAATGCTTTGGTGTAAGTACAGAGTAATGTTCCCCCCCCCTCCCCGTACACGCTCGCAATACAAATACCAGACAATACACCCAAAAGTGAGTAAATAATTGCAACTGTATAGTTATCTCTTGGATTACTAGAAAAGAATAATCTAAAGGTGCCAAATAAATAAATTTATCAGTTTGTTATATCAGTATCTATCATGTAATATATTCTAATACATTGGAGCTCATGCCTCTGGTTCCATCCACAATGACTTTCCGAGCCTTTGGCCACCTTCCGAACTGCTGACGTCGATGATCCGCCGCCCTGGAACTGCTGTCTGCTCCTCGCACGTCCGTCGTCCTCACTCTCCTCCCTAAAAAGACCGCAAACTCCCGCTCAGCTTACACATACAAGATAGCATAACAATTCTCCATTGGTTATTTTTCCCCTTATCAGTAGTCATAACCCAAACGTACCAGATTCAGAAACCCATTACAGCATTACAGAGAAGCCATTTCATTATAACAATGCAGAGAAGCCATTTTGTTAGCCTGAATAGTTAACACCACTGTTACTGGGACTGAGAGTCCTACATGTGTGTATAAAACATATAATACAGGCAACACTGCTGAGAATGGAATGTGGTGAGATCCAGTGACAAATCACCCTCACATGGTTAAGTGTGGAGGTTACCTCCTGAGGGCCAGTCACTTTGTGTTGTTATTTTTGGGCTCTGAGCTGCACCCCAGACAACGCTTAGAATGAGACGCTACTAGCACCTGCTCCATTGGCTGATAACTCCTTTGGTATGCAAGTTGGTGAGTCTAGAGGTTGAGACCTGTAATTCAGGGTCTGGTCATCAGTGAGTATGGAGTTCAAGACCTGGAGTTCAGGGTCCAGTCATCAGGAAGTCTGAAATTTGAGACCTGTAGTTTGGGGTACCATCATTGGTGAGTGTTGGTGTCAGCACTGAAGATCAAAGCCCAGAGGTAGATCTGAAGTCTGGAAGTTGAGGCCTGAAGGCCAAATCCGTGTCTGCAAGTCTAATGGAGGCTGCCAACCTGGAGATTGTCTGAGGATTGGAGGACTGTCTGTGTGTGTGAGTAGGAGTGAGGAAAAGGGGTTGCTTTGCCTTTGGTATTTGGTTGAGATTGTTTTGCTGAGCATTGTGGGAAAACTATGTTGGTGTAGGAATGTGTAGCGACACTCACAGCTAGCCCAACATATCCTTAGGTTGTGTTGGTTGTGAACACAGACAAAGCATTTCACTGTATTTCATTTGTCTTCTGTGTAAATGTGATAAATGATTCAGACTCTGGATGTGTTGAAAGTCTGCTCAGGTTCGCCTGCCTCTCTCAGAGGCTGTCTTCTCTCTTACCACAGAAAGATCTCTGGATGTGGAAGAGCTCTGCAGCCAGACAAAGAGTAGGGGATAGGCAGCATTTTGAGATGCTGTACCAAGTTGTTCTTCCTATTTAGTTTTTCCTGTAGATTATTTCAGCCTTGACATCCATGAGCCTTTCCGTCACCAACAGGACGCCAAGGAGGAATATTCTCCAATGCATGGACATGTAGCAGTTAGCACATTGCTGTACAGTGCCCACAGTCACTGATCGGGGTTCAATTCCTGCCTCCGTCTATAAGGACTTTCAAAGTTCTATCCATTCCAGTGTGAGTTTCGTCTGGGTGCTCTGGTCTCCTCCCGCATTCCAGAGTTGTACGATTAGGGTTATTGAGTTATGGGCATGCTATGTTGGTGCCAGAAGCTCGGTGACACTTTGGGCTGCTCATCTCCCCCAATCCCCCGCAATCTTCGGACTATTTTGGCTGTTGACACGAAACAACCAATTTCACCGCTTTGCTGCTGTTGTGACAAATCTTTAGCTAGATTTGTGAAATGCCAGCAACATTCACAGACACAGTACCACCAAGCCAAAACAGGGTGTTTGATTTACAAACTCTGCCATTGTAAAGGTGCATTCCCTCCATCAGTTGCCCACCATGGTTACAAGTGCCATACTGTTCCTCACCAAGGCATCGCCAGCAGCTCCTCCCAAACTCACAAACTCTATCACCAAGAAGGAGACAGGGAAGATTTAATTAAGCATAACATTATGAGAGGGCTAGACAGGTTAAGAGGACCGGTCTATTCACCTGAGTAGAGAGGTCAATAATTCAGGGGCATGGATCTAGATATATTGCAAGAAGAATTGAAATATTGGTAAAGAAAGTAGTTCGCTCAATGAGTGTTGGGACTGGAAATCATGGGAACCTTTACCATATTCATAGATCATAGAACTGAAAACAGTACACCACAGGGGTAGACCCTTCATTCAGCAATGTCTGTGCTGCCCTAATGCCAATTTAAACTGCATATCTGTCTGCCAGTGGCTTTACCCCTCCTTTCTCTGGAAGAACTCAATGCATCAATATGGAAGGAAATGGACAGTCAATGTTTTGAATTGAGTTCTTTCATCTGGATGAGTAATCTCATTCCTTTCTCCTTCAGAGATGTTTCCTGACCCTCTAGCATCTCATAAACACAAGAGATTCTGTAGACGCTGGAAATCCAAAGTAACACACTCAAATTGATTGAAAAACTCAACAGGTCAGGCAGCATCTATGGAGAGGAATAAACTATCAATATATTGGCCTGACACCCTTCATCAGGACCTCTCTCCATAGATACCACCTGACCTGATGAGTTTCTCCAGTAATTTGTGTGTGTTTCTCTAGCATCTTGTGTGTTGCCCCACATTCCAGCATAAGCAGCCTCTTATATCTGCCTTTTTCCCCTGGTTAATCATGATTCTGTTTACCTTCTTCCTAAATATTGCTATCCCTTCCAGAAAGCCTGGACAAGCATTTGGAGAGCTATAACCTGTAGGGTCAAGAGTACTGAATAAGTGTAAACATTTTGGTTATTTTTGATTAGTGTGAACTGCCTGGCAGAATGGTTTCCTTCTGTGTAGCAAGTTCCTATGATTCCAAATTTCTCTGCAGCGCAGGATTGTTTTTTTTATTGAGTTTTCATGTAAGATGGAATATTGAGTGTGGGTGAAATTCCCTTTCTCATTTCAGAGTCCAGAAATTAGGAGGAAAAGGGTAAGCAGAAATCTGATGTTTCCCAGAGTAGTGCCTCTTGAATAGGGTCTACTCTGCTGTAGTGACTCAGTTAATCCCAGAGGTATTTCACTTTATTTGATGGACTTCTCCTCAGATAAAACGCTAGCTGGGTGTCTTCTGTGAGCTCAGGCTTCAGACAGTTTAAACACTGCAAGGATACAAGGTAAGGGGAATGCATATCCACTGGCTGACATTGATTTCTCTGGCTTTGGTCCCTTTTAAGAACTTATGGATTGCAGCATTTTTAAAAAATCTTCATGCTGAGTTCTGCTGTGAGTAAGCCATAGTAGGAACTCAGCTTAGAAGAAAATAACAGTTCCCTTACTGGCCTATGTGAATGAATTGGCCATACTGCTGTGCTCAAATTGCTGTCAGGGTCTAGTGATTCCAAAAATGGCAGGAAGCCTGCTTACGTTGTGCCAATGTTAACTTCTCCACAAAGTCTGAGAGTGAATTTGTTTTCACGGAGGTGAGGACTGTTGGGCTTGGAAATTGAACACTCTGCCTTGGCATCCACTGTTAACAGTCAGCACTCTCTGATCAGCTCTAGCACAGCTAGATGCATTGAGTATCTCCCAGTGATCTTCTCCCCCATTACATTTAATTAACATCAGAAAATCAATGGGCTTTCATCTCAGTGTGTGCCCACACCTCCCAAATGGGAAAATGCAAAACAGAGTATGTGGTGAATACAAAGTGAAGTTGGTGGGGCATTACTCTCCGCCATGTTAGTCTGTGGATTTCCTACTTGGCAGCAGTGATGGCTCCTGTTCTTATAAGGGACCAAAGACAGAAAATTCAATGTCAGCCAGTGGCCCTGAAGTCCTTTGGAATCTTCTGAGGATGTGAAATGTGTTTTAGACACTAAAATCTTTTATATTAGGGCCAACGATAGCACTAACTAAAGCCCCCATTGGTAATGACTCGAGCAAAATAGGGACATTCCTGAGTGCGAGGAGGGCTGTCCTATTTTTCTCTATAATGCAACCTAACAGAATATTCTTCTAGTATCCACAATAATTAAACTACTCATATTACCTCACAATAACTACATAAGAACCAAACTCACGAAAGAGAGCTTACAAGCAATTTAATTTGAATTTGAATTTGAATTTTATTTTATTTCAAGATAGCGTGTAGAACAGGCCCATCTAGCCCAACTAAGCTGCAGTTCTCAGCAACCCATCTATTTAACCTTAGCCTAATCAGAGGACAATTTACAATTAACCTACTAACTTGCACATATGTGGGAGGAAACTGTAACACTCAAAGGAAACCCATCGGCTCATGGGAAAGACATAATACTTCTTACAGACAGCATTGGAATTGAACTCTGAACTCTGACACGCCAAGCTATAATAGCATCATGCTAACTGCTACTCTACTGAATTATTGCTAACCATGGATCTCGTTCTGTGACATGAACACTTAGATCATGAGTTATTAGTTTGATACAGTTTTGAAAAAGAGCAGTATTGCTGAAAATATTGGATTATAAATTGAATTATATAGCATATGGTTTTTAGTCATAATGATATCTCAAAGCAATTGACAGCACCATGTGAACTAGTGTTCTTTGGGAAATAACACAGAAGAATCTATGTGAAATGTGTTTATATACAGAGCTTTTTGAGGCATTCTTCAGTGTCCCAAAGACTTCAACTGAAGTTGTGAACCATTAATGCAACTAATTTCCTGAGTTGCATACAGTATACTTCCATGCAAGAAATATTGTAGGAAAGGAAGATGAGCTCAGGGCATGGATCAACACCTGGAAATAGGATATGTAGCCATTAGAGATACTTGGATGCAGAAGGGGCAGGATTGGCAGCTCAGTGTTCTTGAACTCAGTTGTTTTAGATGCAACAGAACAGAAGGGACTAAAGGAAGAGGGGTGGTTTACTAGTCAAGGAAAATGTCACGGCAACGGTCAGTCAGGACAGACTGGAGAAATCGTTTAGAGAGGCGTTATAAATGGAACTGAGAAACAAGAGAGATATGACCATGTTAATGGGGCTATATTACAGTCAACATTCTGAGGAATTTAAAAGAAGAAAATTTGCAGAGAGACTGCAGACTGCTGCAAAAAATAGAAGGTTATTATTGTAAGTGATTTTAACTTTCCACATATTTTCTGGGACTCCCATACTGTAAAAGATCTAGATGAGATGTAGTTTGTCAAACGTATTTAGAAAAGTTTCCTTACTCAGTACGTAGAAGTCCCGACGAGAGAGTACGCGATATTTGATCTGCTATTAGGGAACGAGACAGGGCAGGTGGCAGAAGTTTGTGTAGGGGAACTCTTTGCATTTAGCAATCACGATGCCTTTAGTTTCAAGATAAACATGCAAAAAGATAGCCCTAGTCTGCAGACTGAGATTCTAAATTGGAGAAAGACCTATTTTAATAATATCAAATTGGCAAGTGTGAACTGGGACAGGTTGTTTTCTGGCAAAGGGGTATTTGATCAGTAGGAGGCCTTCAGAACTGAAATTTTGAGAATGCAACTCATGTTAATGCCTGTTGGAATGAAAATCTGTGCTAATCAGCTGACGGGAGTATTCAAGGACATTTTCAACCTCTGACTGCTATGGGTGGAAGTTCGCACTTGCTTCAAAAAGACAACAATTATACTAGTGCCTAAGAAGAATAATGTGGGCTGCCCTAATGACTATCACCTGGTAGCACTCACATCAACAGTGATGAAATGCTTTAAGAGGTTGGTCTTGACTAGACTGAATTCCTGCCTCAGCAAGGACCTGGGCCCATTGCTATTTGCCTATTACCATAATAGGCTAAAGGCAGATGCGATCTCAATGGCTCTTTACACGGCCTAGACCAGCTGGCCAAAGCAAACACCTACATCAGGTTGCTGTCATCGACTGTAGCTCAGCATTTAACACGATCATTCCCAAAATCCTGATGAGAAGTTGCAGAACCTGGGTCTCTGTACCTCCCTCTGCAATTGGATCCTCAACTTCCTAACCGGAAGACCACAGTCTGTGCGGATTGGTGATAACATCTCCTCCTCACTGATAATCAACACTGCTGCACCTCAGGGGTGTGTGCTTAGCCCACTGCTCTACTCTCTATGTACTCATGACTGTGTGGCTAGGCATAGCTCAAATACTTTCTACAAATTTGCTGATGATACAATCATTGTCGGTAGAATCTCAGGTGGTGACAAGAGGGCATACAGGAGTGAGTTATGTCAACCAGTGGAATGGTGCCACAGCAACAATCTGGCACTCACTGTCAGTAAGACGAAAGAGCTGATTGTGGACTTCAGGAAGGATGAGTCGAAGGAACACATACCAATCCTCATAGAGGTATCAGAAGTGGAGAGAGTGAGCAGCTTCAAAGTCCTGGATATCTAAACTGATCCCAACATATCAATGCAATTATAAAGAAGGCAAGACAGTAACTATACTTCATTAGGAGTTTGGCATGTCAACAAATACACTCAAAAACTTTTACAGATGTACCATGGAGAGCATTCTGACAGGCTGCATTACTGTCTGGTACGGGGGGGAGGGGCGGGGGGTGTGGCTACTACTCAGGACCGAAAGAAGCTGCAGAGGGTTCTAAAGTTAGTCTGCTCCATCTTGGGTACTAGCCTACAAAGAACGGTGTCTCAGAAAGGCAGCATCCATTATTAAGGACCTCCAGCACCCAGAGCATGCCCTTTTCTCACTGTTACCGTCGGGTAGGAGGTACAGAAGCCTGAAGGCACACACTCAGTGATTCAGGAACAGCTTCTTCCCCTCTGCCATCCGATTCCTAAATGGACATTGAACCCTTGAACACTACTTCACTTTTTAAATATATATTATTGCTGTTTTTGCATGATTTTAATCTATTCAATATATGTATATTATAATTGATTTACATATTTATTTACTATTTTTTCCCTCTATGTTATGTATTGCATTGAACTGCTGCTACTAAGTTAACAAATTTCATGACACATGCCAGTGATAATAAACCTGATTCTGATTTTGAATCTGAATAAAAGGCAAAGATAACAGGTTTAGGGAACCTGGATTTTCAAGGGATTATCAGGCCCTGGTTAAGAAATAAAAAGAGGAAAGGAGGTGCATAACAGGTGTAGGTAGGTAGGTAGGAACAAATGAGGTGCTTATGGAGTATAAGAAATGCAAGAAAACACTTAAGAAAGAAATCAGGAGGTCTAAAAGAAGGCATGAGGTTGCCGTAGCAGACAAGGTGAAGGAGAATCCTAATGGATTCTACAGATATTGAATTGAATTGAATTGACTTTATTTCTTACATCCTTCACATACATGAGGAGTAAAAATCTTTATGTTACCTCTCCAACTAAATGTGCAATGTGCAATTAAATTAATTTATAATAAATAGAACAGTCAAAGTAATATAGAGTACACTCAAATCAGCATGAGTTCATCAGTCTGATGGCCTGGTGGAAGAACCTGTCCCAGAGTCTGTTGGTCCTGGCTTTTATGCTGTGGTACCACTTCTGTGATGGTAGCAGCTGGAATCGATTGTGGATTGGGTGACTTGTTCCCCCCCGTGGTCCTACAGGCCCTTTTTACACACCTGTCCTTGTAAATGTCCTGAATTATTGTCCTCACCACTCTCTGCAGAGTCCTGCGATTAATGGAGAAACAGTTCCCATACCAGGCAGTGATGCAGCCAGTCAGGATGCTCTCAATTGTGTCCCTGTAGAAAGTTCATAGGATTTGGGGACGCATACCAAACTTCCTCAAAAGGATTGCAAGGGACAAAATTGGCTGTCTAATAGATCGGAATGGTAACCTATCTGTGGAGCCAAAAGGGATGGGCAATCTTAAATGAATATCTTGCTGGGACAAGAAGACCTGAGTTACAAGCAAAGACTGAATAGGTTAGGACTTTGGTCTTTGGAACGTAGAAGACTGAGAGTAAATTCGATAGAGGTATACAAAATTATGTGTGTTATAGATGTGATAAATGCAAACAGGATTTTCCACTGAAGTTGATTTGGACTCCAACTTGAGGTCACGGGTTAAGGGTGAAAGATGAAAAGTTCAAGAGGAACATGAGGGGAAACTTCTTCATTCAGAAGTTCATGAGAGTGTCAAATGAGCTGCCAGCACAAGCAGTACATGCAAGCTCGATTTCAACATTTAAGAAACATTTGGATAAGTACATGGATGGTGAGGCTATACTCCTGATGCAGGTTGATGGGACTAGGCAGTTTAAATGATTCAGCATGGAGCAGATGGGCTGAAGAGCCAGTTTCTGTGCTGTACTTTTCTGTGACTCTAAGGATCTTGGCCTGAAATATTGACTGTCATTCATCTGCATGGATGCTGCCCGACCTGCTGAGTTCCTCCAGCATTTGAGTATGTTGCTTTAGATTTCCAGCATCTGCAGACCACAGATTAGTCGCAAAATGAAATAGATATCCAGGTTAATAATGGTCTAAAGAAAGTAGACTTTTTTCCAAACACAACAGATTTTGCAGATGCTGGACAAGCAGAGTAACACACTCAAAATGCAGAAGGAATTCTGCAGGTCTGGCAGCATCTATGGGCATGAATTAATCGTTAACTTTTTGGGCTAAGACTTGATGAAGAGTCTCGGTGCAAAAAGCTGACTCTTTATTCATCTCCATAGATGCTGCCTGACCTGCTGGGTTCACCCAGCATTTTGTTGATGCTACACTATTTACCAGGTCTGCACACCATCGCAGACTTCAAAGCTAAGCACAATGGTGCTGCCAACATCACTGCCTTCCCAGATGAGCAAAATCTTTTTTAACCTTGGTTTGATCTCACCAACAGGTGTTTCCAATGAGTGGACAGCAGCAAGGCTGCAGGAATGGACGGCATCCCAGGCCTGGTACTCAGAGTGTGCACAGAACAACTGGCTGGTGTGTTAGCAGACATTTTAATCTCGCCCTCTCCCACTGTACACTGCCCTCCTGCTTCAAAACAGCCACTGTTATCCCTGTACCTAAAAAGACCAACGTAACATGCCTGAACGACTGGCGACCTTTCATACTCACCTCAATTATAAGCAAATGCTTTGAGAGGCTGGTGAAGATCTACATCTGCAGCTTGCTACCACCCACACTGGACCCCTACAATTCACTTACCGACACAACCAATCGATAGATGATGCAATAGACACAGCTTTTCACACCATCCTTACACACCTGGAGAAGAGGGATGCTTATGTGATAATGCTGTTCTTGGACTACAGTCCAGCATTCAACACCATAATTCCCTCCAGGCTTGACACCTGGAGGAATGGAGACAGCATCACTCCTATTGACATTAATGAATCTGGGATTGAGAGGGTGAACAACTTTAAGTTCCCAGCATACACATTACTGAGGACATCACATGGTATGTACATAGCAGCTGTGGGGTGAAAAAAGCACAACAGCGCCTTTCACCTCAGATGGTTGAAGAAGTTCAGCATCTGTCCCCAAATCCTAAGAACTTTCTGCAGGGGCACAATTGAGAGCATCCTGAATGACTGTATCACTACCTGATATGGGAACTGTACTTCCCTCAATCGTAGGACTCTGCCAAGAGTGGTGCGCCCAGCCCAGTGCATCTGTGTATATGAACTTCCCACTATTCAGGACATTTACAAAGACAGGTGTGTAAAAAGAGCCCAAAGGGTCATTGGGGACCTAAGTCACCCCAACCACAAACTGTTCCAGCTGTTACCATCTGAAAAATGGTACCACAGCATAAAGGCCAGGACCAACAGGCTCCCAGACAGCTTCTTCCACCAGGCCATCAAACTGATTAATTTACACTGAGGCAATTTTATTACTGAGCTCTATATATTGTTCTGTTGTATATCTTACTGTACATACTATTTATTACAAATTATTATAATTTGCACATTGCTCATTTAAACGGAGACATAACGTAAAGATTTTTACTCATGTATGTGAAGGATGTAAGAAATGAAGTCAATTCAATAGGTTTGAATAAAGGAGAAGGTTTCACCAGAATGGAGAGGCCAGAATCAGCTTTAGTTATTGGGTATGTTTCCTTCAAAATATGGGCCAGGAACTCTAGCATGGATGGTCCTAATATCAAAATATTTTTCTTTCCTGTGGAGGGATGTTCTAACTGATGACCTGAGAGACAATCTTGAGTGACAATTTGTCCCATCAGCCATCAAATTATGTAACAAACTGTTGCTATTGGTTTCTTATGGTCACATGTAGCAAGATACAGTGGAAAAACTTGTCTTTCTTACTGCTCATACAGATCACATCATTACACTGTGTTGAGGTGGAACAACAATAATGCAGTATAAATTGTAAAAGCTGTAGCAAAAGTGTATTGCAGGGAAACTATTAGCCGGTGAGGTCACGAGTACATCTTACTGTACAAGAGTTCATTTAAGAGTCTGATAATATTGGGTCGGAAGCTCTCCATGAGACATGCTAATCTACCTTCTGCTTGATGGGAGGAGAGAGAACGCTTGGGTTGGGTGGGCTCTTTGATATGCTGACTGTGAGAATAGGCAGAGTCCATAGAGGCAGTTTGGTTTTTGTGATGTGCTGTACCACATCACCAGCTCTCTGCAGTTTCTAGCACTCACATGCAAAGCAGTTGCTACAACAAGCTATTAAGCACAGAGTCGAAGAATAATTAGGTGAGGAAGCAATACCTTCAGTCAATTTGGTCCATGTCAACCAAAGAGCTCACCGAAGCTAGTCCCATTTGCCTGCTTTTGACCCATATTCATCTGAAACTTTTCTATCCATGTAATTATCCAAATATCTATAAATTTTATTATTAAATATTTGTTACTTAATTAAATAATATTAAATTAATGCTTGACCTCATCACCGACCTGTCTCTTTAGACCTGCGGCTTGAGCTGAAAGTTCTTAACCTTGATTGACCTGCTGATATTGACAGTAAATAGCACTTTTTGATGCATTGTATTGTAAAGAAACAACAATAATGGGCAGAGTCTCTCACAGCCATCACCACTATTGGTGGGATATTTCCGTGTATGAACTGCTACTAGATTTGCCTTCAAAACTACAGTGATTCAGAAATAATTAATTGGCCTTAAGGTGTTTCAAGGATGTAAAATCACACCGGGGATACCAGATTTTTTTTTTCTTCAGCACCTCAGTTCTAGATACAAAGACCTCAAATTATTTTTTACTAAAAAGCTGTCACAACTGGTGGACAAATGCATGTGGCATATACTCATGGACTTGATGTCAGTGGCCCTGGCTTTCAGGTGCTTGGCAGGCTGTACGTTAATCAGGTCAGCAGAGGGCCAGATAAAGGCAGTCACCAGTTGCTTCCACAAGTGTTAATGAATGGTTAGGAGAAATAGTTTTGTAGCTTTGAGTCCAAAACTGTGCAATGTGGTGGGAAGGCTTCTGATTTCTATGGTCATCAAATGAAGATCCAACCTCAACGTCTCATTCTTTCCATCTG
Organism: Hypanus sabinus; assembly: GCF_030144855.1. Classification (NCBI taxonomy): domain Eukaryota; kingdom Metazoa; phylum Chordata; class Chondrichthyes; order Myliobatiformes; family Dasyatidae; genus Hypanus; species Hypanus sabinus. Next base: position 84,863,091 of record NC_082710.1, on the reverse strand, counting down.
AATGTGGTAATAGAATGAGAACCAAGAGCTTCAGAAAAGAAATAGAAGTTGCTAAGAAAGCAAAGAAAAAAAATGTATTATCCAGTTCCTTTATATGTTCGTTGTGATCTAATCACTAGAGCTCTTGTCTCTGAGAAAAAATGTTTAAACACTATCCAAATCTAGGCTGATAATTCAGTGCAACCACCCCCCCCCCCACCTTCACCATTCCCCATTGCCATTTCTCCCTCTCACCTTGTCACCTCCCTCTGGTGCTTCTCCTCCTTTTCTTTCTTCCATGGCCTTCTGTCCTCTCTTATCAGATTCCCCCTTCACCAGCCCTGCATCTCTTTCACCAGTCAACTTTCGGCTCTTTACTTCACCCCACTCCCTCCCAGTTTCACCTATCATCAAGTGGTTCTTCCTCCCCTACCCCACTTTGTTACTCTGACTCCTCATCTTTTTTTCCAGTCCTCATGAAGAGTCTCAGCCCGAAACATTGGCTGTAGTCTTTTCCATAGATGCTGCCTGGCTTGTTGAGTTCCTTCAACATTTTGTGTGTGTTGTCTAGCTCAGTGCAATGCTGAGAGAATGCTGAACTGTCTAAGATGGCACTTTAGATCATAAAACCATAAGACATAGGTACAGAATTAGGCCATTTGGCCCATCATGTCTACTCCGTCATTCCATTATGGCCGATTTATTATCTCTCACAACTCCATTCTCCTGCGTTTTAGCTTTTCAGATGACGCATTCAAATAATTTGTTTACACTGTAAGGTAGCCATAAAAGATCCCATTGCAGTATGCAGAGTTCTTGTACTATCCTGGGCAGTATTTTCAATGTCGTTACTTACATAGATTCTGTGGACATTATCAGTTGTTGGGAACATGCTATGTACAACTTGATTACAGCATTCTCTACATTACAACAGAGTATAGTTCAAAAAGATACAGTAGCAGCTAGGGTTTTGGGAAGTATTGAGTGTGATTAGGAAAGCACTACATAAACCTGAGACTTTTTTTTTCTGTGTGGCATTTGTTTAGCTCCTCAGTTTACAAAAATAATAAGGGTGTGTGATGTATTCTCACTTGGTATGGCTGCTCAGAAGCAGCTGCAATACATTACAAGCATTTTATTATTTACGTAAGGCTCTTGTATGCATAGCCTGGGACCACTGTGAGTAAGCTCAAATTGTCACCGGAAGCAGTGGAACCTAACCAAATTTTCAACAGAGAGGAATCCAACATTCCAGCTCCACAGTCCCATACTACGTGTGAGTTCCAGTCTTCATGCACTGTACAGTTATTGTGCCTAATATTTTAGTGTTTAATGTTTAGTTTTAATTTTACCAAAAAAATTCTAAAATTAAACCTCGGTATTTAATATTTTGTAGCTATTTTTGCTATGGACCTTAAGCGAGAGTTAAAAGTTCGAAGTAAATTTATTATCAAAGTATGAATATGTCATTAAGTACAGCCTTGAGATTCATTTACTTACAGACATTCACAGTCGAACAGAAAAATACAATAAAATTATTGAAAAACTACACACAACAAGAACAGACAACCAATCAATGTGCAAGACTGTGTAAATAGAAAAAATAAATAATACTGAGAACATGAGCTGTCAAGCCCTTGAAAGTGAGTCCAGTGATTAATGGTTCAGTGTTGAGGTGAATGAAGTTAGCCATGCTGGTTCAAGAGCCTTGTATTTGAAGGGTAACTGTTCCTGAACCTAGTGGTGTGGAACCTGAACCTCTTGCCCAATGAGAAGAGAGCATAGCCTGGATGGTGGGGGTACTTGATGATGGATGCTGCTGTCTGGTCCAGTGCTCGTGTGATGTGCTCAATGTGGAAAGGGCTTTGAATACAAATCTCTGCAACAAACGTGATGAGAAACAGTATTTCTTAAGAATCATGCAAATACTCACCAAAACCACCCACACACTTGCACCCCACATGAGCCTGTCTGTGGCCTCACTGGCTGAAATGGGAAATGCTCTAAAGCCTAAAAGTTTGAATCAACATTCAAATGCAGGATGAACTAATTGAGAAATCACACATTAATTATTTGATTGTTTGTTGCTTGTGAATTTATTTATTGATTGTATTTGCACCATGTGTCTTTTTTACACATTGGTTGTCAGCTGTTGTGTGTGTGTAGTTTTTCTTTGATTCTATCTAAGTATTTGTTCTACTGTGAATGCATGCAAGAAAATGAATCTCAGGGTTAGTATATAGTGACATATATGTAATTTAATTAAAAATTTTCTTTGGATTTTGAATGTTGATGGCACAAGGTCTGGTAGGTAAATTAGACACTATCATTAGTTCGTATGTTCTGAGGTGGCTGATTGAATCTAGGGGTATACATGTGGGGGATGTTGATAGGAATTTGCAGAGAGGAAAAAGTAAGAAAGATGGCATGTTTCCATGTCATTTACAGATACATTAGGGAAATTAAAGACTTAGATCTGCACATGAATATGAGGAAAATAAAGATATGGACCTTGTGTAGGTAGAAGAGATTTGTTTAGTTGGTCAATTGGCTCAGCACAACATTATGGGCCAAAGGGCCTGTCCCTGTGCTGTACTGTTCTGTGTACCATGTTGTATGTCAAGCTGTTTGAATCAATGTCAATTGATAGTTAAAGACATGGATGTTCCATACATGTCTATGTTTTGACAACTCCATATATTGAGATGTTGAATTACTGGATTAATATGCAGAGAGCTGCTGCAACTGGGGAATAGCAATTCAAATAATTAAATTAATCTATAATAAAAAGCTGGTATTAGTAACTCCACAATTTACTGGAACCAACTGGCAAAACTGGAGCCACCACAGCAGACTTTTTGAGTACTCTGCAGTAAAATGGAGTTTGTTTTCTTGCAATTGTATTTTATTCTTGTAAAAACATATATCATCTATAGTTAACTTGCAAATACTATTTATATGATGCTATATGCCTGTAATCTTGGTAAATGTAAGATTTTCATTGCATCTGCGTATGCATATACTTGTGCATATGATAATAAACTTTGGCTTTGAAATCATTATAATTGCAATAATATTTAGATTGGAACCTTCAATTGAAATATGGGAATTTAATTATTCTATTACTCCAGTAGTTCTTTATTCTCTTTTAATTAAAGTCAATAAGGTTCCAAACTGATGCTTACTTTTGTCTGTTCTGCTGTGTAAGCTGAACTTCTTTCAATGATGTTATAGGACTGCATTCTGCAGAATTCATTATCCACAGGATTACATTCTATTAATATTATTCCTGCAAAAAAGTAGAATACTGTTTAATGAGTCATCTGGGGTGGCGGAGTGGTACAGCTGGTAGAGCCATTGTCTTATGGTATCAGAAACTTGGATTCAATCCAGACTTCTGGGGACTGTCTGTTAGGAGTTTGCCCATTACCCCAGCAACTGCATGGATTTCCTCCAGATGCTCTGGTTTCCTGTCACTGATGTGCAGGTTGATAGGATATTTGTCCTTTAAATAGGTAAATGGTAGAATGTTGTGGGACTTGATAAAAATGTTAGTGTAATTGGGTGTCTGATGGTCGGTATGGATTCGGTGAACAAAATTGCCTGTTTCTGTGGTGTTTGTTAAGTCATGTTAGGCCAGGCCCAAGTCCATGCGCACACTATATACGGTCCCCACTTGCCAATATGCCTTCTGTCTAGATGTGGAGCACCATGAAAAGCTAATTCTCTGTATTTGACAAGCAACGTGCTCAGGGAGGCAGGGTTTGCCTCAGATGATACATTGGCTCTCAAAAATGCTTCAGGAGTTGCTCCCTATCATTGATAGTTGAAAATTCATCTTCAAAAGGCAATGCCTCTAAAAGGTGACATCCTTCATTAAGGAGCCCCATCATGCTGAGCACACCCTCTTCTTATTACAGTTGGCCCTCCTTATCCGCAAATTCCGCATGTGCGAATTCAACCAACCGTGAATCGAGAAGACCGGAAGTGCTCTGCCAGCACTTGTTGTACAGACCTTTTTTTCTTATCATTATTCCCTAAACAATGCAGTATAGCAACTATTTTACATTTTATTAGATATTATAAGTAATCTAAAGATGATTTATCGTGGATCAGGATCGAAACAAATTGGAAGTTCTCTTACTAAGTAAGTCGGAACAGGTACATCCAGTATTATTTAACGTCAGTTAGTCAAATGTTTGTCTTAGTGTGTAGTATATAGTTTACCTTTCTAAGCATATAAAACACTTAAGAATGCATGTTTCAGTGCCGGGCTTGGGAACGGAAGTTCCCGAGTTCGATCTAGTGACAGATCTCTCCCGAGTACGCTCTCCACCGTACCAGGTTGATGTGGAGGATCAAAAACCCAAAACCCCAAAAAACCAATAATAATTGAACCATTGCGTTGTTTAGTAATAACCATAGCTTTCATCATAGCCTCAAGACAAACACTAAACATTTTAGGAACAGCTTCCTCTTCACCATCAGATTTCTGAATGGACAATGAACAATACATTACTATATTTGTTCTCTTATGCATGACTAATTATATAAATAAAAAGTAAATATACTTCTTCTCACTCCTTATGGGTGGTGTGTATGTGTATTTTCCCTCACTCTCAGGTCCTCTACCAGAGACTTGGGGGCTTGAAGGTTCGGCACAGTATCCTTGCTGTTTCTTGTAGTACCCAGTTCTGAACCAACATCTCAGATGTTGTTCCTGGGATTTATTGGAGCTTCTCTCCAGTGCAGGTGTCACAGATCCACGTGCTCCTTTCACCACCAGGGTTACTCTGGGTTCAACCTTCCACATTCTGTCTGTTCTTTCAAACCCCGACATTTTTCCACCTTCTCATGTTCTTTCTTCCTGATGTTACTGTCATTTGGGATTGCCACATCTATTACTATTGCTTTCTTCTGATCCTTGTCCAGTGTTAATATGTCTGGTTGGATGGCCAGTACCTGCTTATCAGTCTGTATTTGGAAGTCCCACAGGATCTTATCTCTGTCATTCTCCACTACCTTCTCGGGTGTTTTCCATTTGGACTTGGGAATGTCCAGTACATATTCAGCACAGCTGTTTCTGTACACAATTCCTGCAACTTTGTTGTGTTGTTCAGTGTATGCTGTCTCAGCCTGCATCTTGCACCCTGCTACTACGTACTGAATGGTTTCATCAAATTCCTTGCACAGTCCGAATCTTGAGTCTTGTCTTGTGATTAGTGCAGATTCTGTGCAGCCATGAGCAGCTCCTCTGTGTTGTCCCTCAATTCTGCCATTTCCAGCCACTGGTAGGACATTCTTATGTCAGCCACCGCAGATATCTGGCAATGGTACTTTCTGTGTAGTGGCTTCTCCTGCCATGACCTCTGGTCCTTTGGCTCTGCTTCATCCACTTCCATTTCCATGCCCCCTGCCTACTGTCTGAGGTATTATCCTAGCAGGTCATCTTTAGGGGCCATCTTCCTGACATACTTATGGATGTTTCGCATTCCTTCCAGGACTGTGGCTTGGACATTTCTAAATCCCCATACTCCCTTATTCCAGTGTGTATACAGTCACTCGACATTGGTCTTGGTTGGAATCCTCCATGTATTGTTAATAGTTTCCGGGTCTTGATGCCAGCAGTTTCCAGTTCCTTCTTTGTTCAGCAAACTGTTGTGGTAGGCATCTGATGAGTGGTAGAGAAAAAGTGTTGATGGTTCTGATCTTGGTCTTCTCATTCAAGCTGGCTTTTTAGTACCTGACTCACTCTTTGGAGGGACTTGGATGTTGCAGCCTTCCTTCTGTCCTTATTGTGGCTTCCTTGTGCCTGCAGGATACCCAGGTATGTGTAGCTGTCCTGTACATTGGCTACGTGCCTTCGAGTAACTCAGCTCCTTCAGTCCTGATGAGTTCGTCTCTTTTCACTATAATCCGGCTGCACTTTTCTAATCCAAATGACATCCCGATGTCTGTGCTGTGCACCCTTGTCTGATGGATTCATGTCAATGCCTCTTTCATTTCTGGCATACAGCTTGATGGCATCCATGTACAGGAGGTGGCTGTTGGTTGCTCCACTCTTGATTCTGTTCCCATATCCACTCTCTGAGATGATCAGGCCTATGCAGAACAGCAGTGGGGTAGTGCATCACCCTGGTATATTCCACATCTGATGTCCACTTGTGCTTTGAGTTAACTTCTAGCATTATCTTCCGATGGCCCATTGAGTTCTTGATGAAGGTCCTTAGTGTATTGTTGACCTTGTACAGAGACAAGCATTCCAGGATCTATGTGCGGGTCTTTGAGTTGTATGCTTTCTGGTAGTTGTGCAAAGCTGTGCTTAGGTTGGTTTGCCTGATCTTTGAATCTCACATGACACATCTATATACATATAGATGATCTATAATATATATAATAAAATACAGTAGATTCCCATTTATTGGGGCAGACATTATTCGGGATACACTTAAGCAACAAAAACTATTCAAGGAAAAAGTTATGATTCCCTTGGTTATTTGGAATACTATGTCACCTAGTAGGGACAAGAGAATATTACCAAACAATTCCTAACTAGTGCTGTTGCATGCAGTTGTGTGTCCATTACACATGGCACTGTGCTTTGAACCAACAGTTTTGAAGTAGTGTATGTACTTATTTTCAAAAAGCAGTGATTTTGATGACTGATAGTTGATGAGAAATAAGCGTGAAGACAATTCGGTACTGATGCTCACTGTCGATTCAAGCAATCAGGCTTAGAGATGCCAGAGACCGTCGAGAGAGAGAACAAAATGAGATCACTACTTCACCAAGTTAGAAATTACGAAGAATGTATGACTTCCTTGGGGACTCCACTTCTGGATCTTTCCCTCAAGGTTTACTCCCAAAGCCTTCCCCATGAGTGGGTACAGTCACAAGGCAGCAGAGGTTTGAGATCAGAGTTTTCCTTCTTCTAGATGAGTTACCAACCATGGCTAAAGAGCCCCATCTGCTCGTAGCAACTAGTTTTAAGGCACCAGTAACCAGCCTTTGCCCCTTCTCCTGTCAATAGAAATGGTTCTACTAGGCTTAGTAGTTAAGCCACATGTGAAGGCCAGGAGCCTGACTTGGTTGTCAGAGGCTATTTGAGGTACATGCCTTTGGGAGTATTTAATAGGTGGTGGGAGTTTGTCCCTATTCCCACCCTGGCTATAACAACATTAAGGAACCTTACTGTCATTTACAGCCAATCAAAAGAACCTGGCAGTACACATTAATTCTTCCATCGATAAATATTAGGAAAAAATATATAGAGTTTTATTGTACTGTACTAGTATTGGTAATATTCTAATTTATTCTGTACTTCATTAAATACATAATTTTTTACTCATTTAAATGGCAGTTTGTCTTTGTTATTATAAATAATACACTAAAATAATAACAAGTAATCACAATATTAGAATAATCAGAATCAGTTTTAATACGTGTTGTGAAATAAGGCCCCTAACTTTTGGCACAGTGCAGGCGAACCTCTTCAGCAAAACATTAAAGTGGATGTAGAGTGCAACTAGGCCCTCATTCAGGACATTGTTTCTCCAATGATCTCTGTGGTGAGTGCAAAGATGGAGGCCACAGCTCAGACAGATGTGCATCTGACCACTTGCTTGTCTCACCCTATCATCTTTCACTCCACACATTTGAATGTCTAAGACATGCTGTAATACAAGTGGCTGACAGAGAACCTTTGGCTCTCAAATCTCTTAATCAAATTTCCTTATTTCTTACTTCATTATCAAAACTATCTCCCCAGCTTGCGTTTTGGAAAGGACTCCATTAAATGCTAGTTAAACTCCTGTCAAAGTGACTTGGCTTCTTGTCTAAGTGAATCCTATAGAGAAAATATGAAACAGAGTGTTCAGCGATTTTTCCCTCAGTTTCTGTCCATCTGGCTGCTATGGCTCTCCTTTGTGTTATTATGTGTGACAGAAGGATATGATAGTCCATTGTGCACAATATTCCCATATATAATGCTGTCTTTCTAGTTTAAAAGAAGTGGAGCATGTTCTGATTTTAACAGCATAGGGATTTCTTCTGATATAATGAGTAAAAAAATCTTGTTGTGCCCATCTTTAAGAAGAGAGACAAATCTGATTACTGTGACTATGGGAGTGGTGGGGGATGGGGGGGGGGGGACAGCTGCTTGTCACAGGAAAAATCATCCTCAGAGTCATCCTCAATCAACTCCTCACAGAAGCAGAAGAGCTGCTTCCTGAATCACTGAGTGAATTCTGTTACCCAGGAGGAAGATTTAATGTGATCTTCCCTACTATCTCCAAATGAAATGCAGGGAAACTTTGAATTCTTTTGCCCTCACAGAAGCCCTTGACGTTATCAGTCAAGAAGAACTTTGTGTGTTCTTCTCAAAGCTGGCTGCCTGCAGAAATTTGACTCCATCTTAATGTCTGCTTCATAATAAATTACAAGCTATCATCTAACTAAAGGGTTGACAGCGGTTTCATTTCCAATGCAAATTGGTACAAAGAAAGGTTAAGCTGTAAGGAAAGTTAAATTTAATTCCTCCTTGGTATTTACTAAAATATGCAACACAAAACACAAGTTTGTCGGACAAAATGATGTTAGTCTGGGATGTGAAAATGCTTTGAGAAAATACAAGGTAACAGTCCACAGTCATGCTTTGAGAACTTAGTGTGAGTACCAGTCTACAGTTTAAAAGTAGACAATGGTAAAAGCTTGACTGAGAATGGGAAGATGCTTATGCAAGTGTAGATACACTTGGTATTGTCACATGGAAAAGGCTTAAAGTGTATAAAAAGGGGCAATTTCTTTTGCAAGTGAAAATCTCCTCTTAGGCTGGACTATGACTAGTGCTAAGATTTGGAGAGAGACAAGGACATTGAGGGAGAGAGACTGAAATAGCAGTTGGTTATCTACAATTCTCTTTGGCAGCATATTTTGTGGAGTGACGTAGTTATTGGTTGATAAACATTATTTTGTCTCTTACTACTTAATTAATCATTATTCTTTCTTTTTCTGTTTTACCTTTATATAGCTCTTAATAATTTCTGACAAACTTTAACATATGTACAGTGTCTCTTTGTGGTGTCACCTACCCTGTGACCAGGTTAAAGAACCAGCAGAAATGGAAAACATTTTGGAGTCTGGTATTACTAGTAACTAATAGTGTTTATTAGTAAACTACGTAATACAGTAATATAAAATGCAAATATATGAAACAGGTTAGCAATAATAAATACAGAAGTGTGGAAATAGGAATTAAAACCAGGCTCTTTCAAACCCAGGGGTAAATGGATACAGTCTTATGATATGATGAAGAAAGTTCAGTTCAGGTTGAGGTAGTTATTTGAGTAACGTTGGAGAGAGAGAGAGAGGTGATGCTGTTGCTGTCGATCTTCCTGTTGTCTTCTGCAGTCCTGTTGTGGTCACCGACTATGACCATAATACATGCGACCATTTTTCAGTGGTGGAACTATCACCCAGGCAAGGGAGGACACATGAATTGATCCCCACCGGTTGCAACTTTTCACACTGTGAGCCACTGATTGAATTCGCTGAATTGATCCTCAAAAACCCCACCTTCATATGGGTGCACAAAGCTCATTCAGTGTCCCATTGTATGTCTGTTTGTGTCCCAGCAGACCTGCTTTTTATCTCCACATGCTGGACACCAGCTGTCCATCAATTGGCTTAGCCCTGCTCTCTCTGCTGGAATCTTAATAAGCAAGCAAAGTGTCCTTGGAGAAGGGTAAACAATCAGCAGAGGAACCATAAATTTCTCTCTCTCATTTGCGCTAGATGCCTCCCCCCCCCAAGTAGCAGCACAGTTCAAAGGGTCAATTCTGGACCCCGTTTCAAACTCGGTTTGCCCATCACACCTCCCCTTTAAGAATTTTTTTTTTTATTTTCAGGTCATACTCTTGTAATATCACACTCCAAATCAGCAACCTTCTGTTCTTATCTTTCATATTAGTCAGAAACACCAGCGGATTATGGTCAGTGTAAACTATCAGTGGCTTCTGTGCAGGTCAAGCATAAACTTCAAAGTGTTGCAAAGCCAGAATAAGTAATAGTAACTCTTTCTCCACAGTGAAATAATTTTTCTGGTGTACATTAAATTTTCTGGAGAAATAAGCCACTGGGTGTTCAATTTCATCCCCATCTTTTTGTAGCAATACTGCTCCGGCAGACTCGTCACTAGCATCCATTGCTAGAGAGAAGGGTTTCGAAAAATCAGTTGCTTTAAGCACAGGATGGTAACACAATATAGTTTTCAGCTCCTCAAAGGCTTCTTGGCAAGGGTCAGTCCATACAAATTTCTCACTCTTCCCCGGTAGTTTTTACAGAACCTCCAGTAATACCCTACCATTCCTAAAAACCTTCTCAGTGCTTTCTTGTCAGTCGGAATGGGAACTTCAGAAATAGCCTGCACCTTAGCTTGTAGCAGAGCCAGCTGTCCCTGACCTACTACGTACCCCAGATACGTGACAGTAGCGTAGCCGGACTCACTTTTGGTGAGGTTCACTGTTAGATTGGCCTCAAACAGCTGTTTGAACAGTTTTTCCACAGCCACAATGTGCTCTTCCCACGTGTCACTCCAGACCACTAAGTCGTCGATATAAACCCCTGTGTTTTCTAAACCTCTAATTACTGAGTCAATCATCCTTTGAAATGTCCATGGAGCATTTTTCATTCTGAAAGGTAAAACATTATACTTATACAACCCTGACGGTGTGACAAATGCTGAGATTTCTCTAGCCCTGTCAGTTAAAAGAACACACCAATATCCTTTCAGCAAGTCAATTTTTGTGATGTACCTAGCCTTTCCCACCCTATCAATGCAATCATCTACTCTTGAGATAGGATAAGCATCGGTCTTTGTGATGGTATTTACTTTCCTGTAATTGGTACAGAATCTTACATTACTGTCTGGTTTTGGACTAATCACGCACGGTGATGCCCGGTCCGAGGTAGATCGCCTAATGATACCGGCAGCTAGCATGTGCTCAATTTCTCTTCCCACAAATTTGCTCTTCTCTAAATTTATTCTATAGGGATATTGTTTAATGGGCTGGGCTGAATTTACAATGACATCATGTACTGCGACTCTTGCATCGCCTTAGGACATCTGGACATAAATCTGTATACCAGTTAATTAACTTTGTCAGCTGCGTTCTCTGTGCAGGCTCCAAGTGACAGACGTTATCAGTAAAGTTGGTCAAAATAACGGAATTCTCCAGTCTGGTGGACACTATATTTAACTTATTAAAATACACTTGCCCCTCATTATCAGATTCCACAACCTCATTTGTTTTCATGACAACATTGATTGGTTCTATCTTAGAGTCATGATAAGGTTTGAGCATACTTAGGTGAACTAATTGATTAGCCTTGCATCTATCAGGAGTTTTCATAACATAGTTCAAAGAGTCATTCTTCTTAATTACCTCATATGGACCCTGGAATCTTGCTTGGAGGGGGTTGGCCATTAAGGGAAACAAAACCAAGACCTTATCACCAACTTCAAACAGCTGTTCTCGGGCTCTTTTATCATATCTATAATTCATTTTGACTTGGGAGTCTTTTAAGTTTTTCTTTGCAAGGTCACATATCTTACTAAGCCTCCCGTGGAATTTCAGAACATAGTCTATCACATTGACATGCACTTTTGGATTAGACCACTGCTCTCTGAGTAAGGTCAGATGTCCCTTGGGCCTATGGCCATAAATGAGCTCAAATGGGCTGAACCCCTGTGACTCCTGAATAGTATTCCTCACAACGAAAAGCAATAGAGACAATCCATCATCCCAGTCCCTGTTATTCTCCTGAGACTAGGATTTAATCATGGTTTGCAAAGTCAAGTGGAACCACTCCAAAGCCCCTTGAGACACCGGGTGGTATGCGAGGACACAATTTGTTTAGCTCCCAGCTCAGAAACTATCTGTTGGAATGTGTGGGACGTGAAGTTACTCCCCGATCCGATTGAATCTCCTTAGGTAATCCTACCATGGTGAAAACCTTGACAAGTGCTTTTACCACAACGCTTGCTCTTATGCTCCCAAGAGGAACAACCTCCAGGAATCTAGAGGCAGCACACATAATGGTCAGCACATACTGACGACCAGCTGCAATCTTTGGTAATGGTCTCACACAGTCCGCTATGACTCGGGAAAATGATTCACCGAAAGCAGGTGTTGGTCAAAGGGGCACACTTGGGATGGCTTGATTCGGCTTTCCCACCACCTGGCATGGATGACACCTCCTACAATAGTTAACAATGTTTTTCCTCATGTTAGGCCAATAAAATTCCCTTATAATCCTATGTACTGTTTTCTTTATTCCAAAATGTCCACCTAAAGGCATCTTGTGGGCCAAGTTCAAAATTTCAGCCCTATAAACCTTCAGAACCACTATCTGGTGTACAAGCGCCCAGTCCTCATTTGCAGGCACTGTAGTTGGTCTCCACTTTCTCATAACACTCCACCTTTAATGTAGTATCCCACTGGCTCATCCTTAATTCCCTCCTCAGACAGAGCTGTCTCTTTTAAAGCCACAATTTCTGCATCTTTGCTCTGTTCCTCCTCAAATTTTTTCCTCCATAATGATAAATCTGCCTCATCCCCCTTACTCTCCTCTAAATCCTGTTGATACAGGGACGGTAAGAAAGTCTCGGATAAATCAATATTTGGATCAGCAGTCTTTTTCGACATGCTTCTGGTTACTGTGCAGGCAGGATAAACTTTAGAATCTATGGGTGGGTCCTCAGCTGCCGTAGGCTTGCTCGTTAGCTGAACTGCTGAGTACACATCCCCATCTGCAAAGTCATTACCGAGTAACACGCCCACATTGTCTATCAGTAGTTCAGACCGCACCCCTATCGTGACTGGTCCGGATACTAAGTCACATTTCAGAATTATTTTATGCAAAGATACGGTCTCAGTCCCTTTTGCAATACCTTTTATCATATTTACTTCACCATTCTCCGCCTCAGCACTGAATTCCAACACATTCCGTAGAATCAATTACTGACAAGCTCCAGCGGCTCTCCAGATTCTCACTAGAACAGGAGTTGACCCCTCACTTACAGATACCAACCCATTCAAAATAAATCTCTCACATCCTTCTTGAACTCAGTCTGACCCCTTCTTCCTTAGCAGTCTGTTAACTGGCTAAATGCAGGCAGTCGGGGTTGTTGCCTTTCCCTTTCCTTTATCTCTTTTTGGAGCAAAACACCTAGATGCTACGTGACTGGTCTTCTCACAATTAAAACACGGTAAACTAGGGAACTTTCCTCCCGACTGCTTCTCATCCTCCTTCTCTTTTCTGCTAGTCACTGGCTTACTTTCTGACTTAGCAGGTGGGCTCTCTATTATCCCTACTACCTCTCAGGTAGATCTGGCCCAGAGAAAACTTCACCTTGTGGGTTAACCATACTCATCTGCTAACTTAGCAGATTCTGACATGTTCTTATTCTCCTTCTCATTTAGGTATGTTCGTTTGTTGTCAGGGACAAAACTTTTAAATTCTTCGATGAGGATCAACTCCCTCAGGTGGCCAAAATCCTCATCCACCTTTTCTGAAGCACACCAATGATCAAAGTATGCACACTTCTCATAGGCAAACTCCACAAATGTTTGATTCCAATACCTTCTTAAATCTCTGAACTTTTGTCGTTATGCCTCTGGCACCAACTCATAAGCTTTATGTATAGCATCTTTTGCTTCATCATAATCATCTGCGTCTTCCGCAGACAACACCGAATATGCATGTTGAGCCTTCCCCTTAAGTACACTTTGTAACAACACAGCCCACTTATCTCTTGGCCTCTTCTGATTCATGGCCACTTTTTCAAAATGTAAGAAGTATCTATCAATTTCTGTCTCCTCAAATGGGGGTACTAACTTAATTTTTTGACTAACATTAAATCTCTCCCCACAGTCTGCCATGCGGTCCTCACGTTGCCGTTTCTCCCTCTCGAACTGTCTCTGTTTTTCTGCTTCTGCCGCCTCTAACTTAAGTCTTTCTAGCCTCATCTGTTCCAGACGCATCTGGACCTCCCCCTTCCCTATAAGAAAGTGGTCTAACATCTCTGCATCAAATTCCCTCACCAAGACATAATATTCAGCTATCTTCTGTTGCATTTCTACCTTTGTGACCTCTTTGTGACCCTTCTTGACCTCTGTGAGTTTCAAGGCCTCAACAATTGCCCACAACTCATCCTTTTTAGCTTTCCTTAAGCCTGCAGGGTCTGGTCATGCCAGAAAATCCACAACATCCAAATCAATTAAGGGAATTTACCCCAATCAATTCAAACAAGTCCCTGCACAGATTTGTTCATATACCAGATGAGCCCCCAATTTTGTAATGTATCCCGTGACCGGGTTAAAGAACCAGCAGAAATGGAAAACACTTTGGAGTCTAGTATTACTAGTAACTAATAGTGTTTATTAGTAAACTACATAATACAGTACTATGAAATCCAAATATATGAAACAGGTTAACGATAATATATCCAGAAGTGTGGAAATAGGAACCAAAACCAGGCTCTTTCAAACCTAGGGGTAAATGGATACAGTTTTACGATATGATGAAGACTGTTCAGTTCAGGTCGAGGTAGTTATTTGTGTAACGTTGGAGAGAGAGAGAGAGAGGTGAGAGGTGATGCCGTCGATCTTCCCGTTGTCTTCTGCAGTCCTGTTGTGGTCACTGATTATGACCATCATACATACGACTGTTCTTCAGTGGTGGAACTATCACCCAGGCAAGGAAGGACACACGATTAGTTCCCCACCAGACCTGCTTTTTATCTCCACATGCTGGACACCAGCTGTCCATCAATCGGCTCCGCCCTGCTCTATTTACAGGAATCTTAACAAGCAAGTGAAGTGTCCTTGGAGAAGGGTAAACAATCAGCAGAGGAACCATAAAATTAAATCTTGTCTTTCTCTCTCTCATTTGAGCTGGACGCTTCCCCCTCTCTCTTTTAATAGCAGCACAGTTCATAAGGTCAATTCTGGAACCCGGTTCAAACTCAGTTTGCACATCACAATGGATACCTCTTAATTCATCTCCATGGATGCTGCCTGACATGTTGTGTTCCTACATAATTTTATGTCTGGTGAGTTAGATTTTAAAGCTATTTTCAATACATATAATATTGCTCAAGTCTCTTCCCAGTCTTAACACAAAAATACAACTGCAGATGCTGTGAATCAAAGAATATGTACATAACGCCTGAAGAACTCAGCAGGTCAGGCAGCATCCATGAGAAAAGAGTAGCCAACATTTCAGGGTCTCGGCCCGAAACATTGGCTACTCTTTTCTCATGGATGCTGCCTGACTTGCTGAGTTCTTCCAGCATTGTGTACATATTCTTTCTTCCCAGTCTTACGTATCTCAATATCTTATTGTACCTTTAGCAAGCTTCATGCTGGAACTTAAATAACAAGTATAAAGTTTATTTCCAAACTAGTTCAAAAACTCCTTAATTTAAATCACTGAGCTATGGCATGAGATGATATTTGCATACAGGCACATTCAGAGGCTGAGTTCCAATTCCTTTTCAATTTGATCACTGAGGCACAAGGGTGAATAGACCTTATACTTCACATCTACAAAACAAAGTCCCCCTACCAACCTGCCTCAGTGTACAATACTGCTCTAGAATATCAAAGGTCATTGAGTAATAGAGCAGGTTGCAGAACAGAAGCGGGCATATTAGTCTATTATGAACTAAAAATTCTGCCCATTCCCCTTGACCAGCATCAGAACCACAGGCGTCCTTTCCCTTCTGTCTGGGTACTTATGCAAAATTCTCTTAAATGTTGCACCATTTGCACCACCCTCTGAATGAAGAATTTCTTCCTCAGGTTTCCCTTAAATATTTTGCCTTTAACTTATGACCACTATTTCTAGTTTCACTCAACCTCAGTGGAAAAAAGCCTCATGGCATTAACTCTCTCTATACCCTTCATAGTTTTATATACCTATCAAATCACCCCTCTTTGTTCTCTATTGCAGCCAATAAACTCAGGTCCAATAATTCAGGTCCTCAAGTCCCTGCAACTGCCTTGTAAATTTTCTCTCTACTCTTTCAATCTTGTTGATATTTTTCTGATAGGTAGATGACCAGAAATGCACACAATTCCTAGTTCTCAGCATCCTACTCTCACTGAAGGTGGGCATCAATGTGGAAATTCACCTTTGTCTTCAGTGTGCCAGCATGTCCATTGGTCATTCAGAGAAGAGAATAGTTAAAGATTCAAACATCAAACCAAAGGTACAACACCTCTGGTTCAGGAAGCAGTGTTGCCTTCCATTCTGAACATTTCTAAGATGTTGATTACTTATAGAAGCACCTCATACCACCAGATGTCACCAACTCCATTTTCACAAAATCATTTGTCCATCAGCTCGGTAAGTGAACTGATAGCAGTATCTGCTCTATCAGTGGTGAGTAACTCACTCTCAGCTCTCCAATGCTTAACCACCATCTACAAGGCTCAAGTTAGGAATGAACATGGAATAATACGCACTTTCCTGGATGAGTACAGCTTCAACAACACTCAGGAAGCTTGACACCATTCATAACATAGCAACCCACTGGATGGGAATGCTATTCACATCCAATCATTCTCTCCATTACTATTGCACAGTAGGAAAGGTTTGTACAATCTACAGGAGAAGAAATGCAGATGCTTGAAATCCAAGCAACAGACACAAAATGCTGGAGGTACTCAGCAAGCCAGGCAGCACATATGGAAAAGAGTAAACAGTCAATGTTTCAGGCCTGGCCGGCTAAATTCCTCCAGCATTTTATGTATGGTACAATTTACAAGATACGCCACAGCTGATCACCAAGACTCCTTAAACAGCACAAACCAAACCCATAAACTCATACCAGCTAGAAGCGCAAGGGGAACAAATGCCGGGGGAGGGGGGGGGCATCCCATCTGGAATTTGTCTTCTAGCCTCAGATCATTTTGACTTGAAGCTACAATCAGTGACCAGTTTATTAAGGACCTCCTGTACCCAATACAGATGCCACTGAAAGTATTTTCATAATCTTCTTCTGCTGTTGCCTATCCACCTCAAAGTTTGATGAGTCATACATTCATAGATGCTCTTCTGCACACCACTGTTGTAATGTGTGTTTATTTGAGTTACTGTCACCCTTCTGTCAGCATGAACCAGTCTGGCAATTCTCCTCTGAGCACCCACAGAACTGCCACTCACTGGATGTATTTTTCTTTTTCACAGCATTCTTTGCAAATTCTAAAGATAGTTTTGTATCAGCAGTTTCTGAGATACTCCAAACACCACATCTGGCACCAACAATCATTCCACAATCAAAGTCACCTTAGTCACACTTCTTCACCATTCTTATGTTTGTCTGAAGAACACATTAACCTCTTGACCATGTTGGCAAGTTCTTATGCACTGGGTTGTTGCCTCATGAATATCTGAGTAGATATTTGCAATACTGAGCAGGTGTACCTAATAAAGTGGCCATTGAGTGTATATTGCCATTCCTTCACCAATACTAGGTCAAAATTCTGGAATTCTGTTTCTCATTGCATTGTGGATATACTCTGTCTTTAAAGGCTACAAATGGTGGTTCATGAATGCAACTCACCATTATGATCCCAAGGGCAGTTTGGGATGGGCAATTAACTTCTCACTCAGCCTGCTATCTCCACTTTCATTAAATTAATAAAAATATAATTATAGGCTGAATGTGATACAGTATGAAACAGGCCATTCAGCCTACAAAGTCAATATCAACCATCACTAATCTTACATTAACCCCAAATATTCTTCTCCTCACCTTCAAATGACTGCCTTCAGTTTCCACCAATCACCCGCACACTAGGAGCAACTTGTAATGGCCTAATAATCTAACTTGTTGGGATGCAGGAGGCAACAGGAGCACCTGGGGGAAACCCATGTGGGCAGAGGGGGAATGCACAAATGGCACACAGCCAACAGCTGAGATCAGGACTGAACCCATTTCCATGGCATTGTGAGGCATTGGCTCTTCTCGCTACGCCATTGTGCTGTTCCAATTTATTGCTATCCTCCTTGAGTGTTGTCACACTTCCAAAGTGTGATTTGCAAGTTTGGATAATTTACTTCATGCATCTTTGCTTATTCACTAATGTTATGCTGGAAAAGCGGAACTCCTTAACTTTCTCAACACAACAGAATATGCAGATGCCAGAAATCTTGACCAACACATACAAAATGCTGGAGGAGCTTAGTAGGTCAGACAGCATCTACATTTTGGGCCTAGACCCTTGATAAAGGATTTTATCCCAAAACATTGACTTTACTTCCTTACCATAGATGCCATCTTACCTGATGAGATCTTCCAGCATTTTATAGGTGTTACTGACTGAAGTTCACTGTGTCCACTGTGGAATACACCTGTTTACCACTATTCTCAGCTTTTGGCCTTTACCTCTGTTTAATAATCACGTTATACTGACTCTTTAGTCACATGGGTTTGATTTGCTAATCAGCCTTTTATGAGTCACTTTATTAATCATCTTCTGAAAATCTTTATCAGTCTATGTAGATGACAATTACCTGACTTCCCTGCCAACACTCTCAATTACCTCATGTTAAAATCCAAAGTACTCAAGACACAAAATGTTGGAGGAACTTAGCACGTCATCTTTGGAGGGAATTGGTTTTAGTTCAAGACCCTTCATCAGGATTGAACCAGACCTGGAGGGTCTCGATCTGAAACATCAACAGTTCATTCCCCTCCATAGACACTCACCTGGTAAGTTCCTCCAGTTTTTTGTGTTGCTTCATGTTGCAGCATTGCAGTTTATTAAGTCTCAAAACACTCAAGACAATGTGTAATCAACAATGATCTTCTTCTTTAATTCTTGCCTTTCTATTCCTTTTGAAAATCAAAAATAACTGCAAATCATGGAGATCCAAAAGAGCAACAGTAAAATGCTAGAAATGCTCAGCACATTAGGCATTTCTGGGAAAAGAAATAGGAAATGTTTTAGGTCAAAAATCTTCTATTGGCATCCTTGTAAATTTAAATTTTACGCTACCTATCTGCTGAGTATTTCCATTATATTTTTCCTTCTATATTTTTCTTTGAACTTAGTGTAATTTTCCAGCTTCCTTTTAATGATTATTTATTTCTGTTGATCTTTGAACTAGTAAGTTCCACAGTCAGTTTCAACTGTAATGAATAATTGCCGGGAGCTGTACCATCAATTTGCATGTTGCTCAGGGATTTGGACTATACAGGAGTTTCGTTGCGTAATGATGTGTGTGTTTTGTTTTCTCTCTCACTTATTTTAAATATATGTTATCTACCCAGACCCCAGAGGAATGCTCTTTCATTTGACCGTACCCATGTATGGTCTGAATGATAATTAAACTTGATTTGATTTGATATGCTTGTAAAAGCACCTCAGAATTATTCTGCAGAGTGACACATTGCCTGACTACCTTAAAGCCTTTCCAATATCTAGATGTACTAATGAGGAATTGGGTGGAATACTGTCCATTTGCCAAGATGAGTGCAGGTCCAACTTGAAACTTGCTGTAATCTAACATTATGCATCTTAGTTGGGGACAAGACGACATACAGACATATTGTAGAATAGCTGGTTGAGTGGTGTCGCAACAACACCCTTGTATTCATCAGCAAGATCAAGAAATAGATTACAGACTTAAGTAATGGGAAGTCGGGAGAACACCCACCAGTCCTCATCAGTGGTGAGGGATCAGTGGTGGAAAGGGTGAGAACTTCCTTGTTCATAGGTTACAACATCTCAGAGGATCTAACATATTAATGCAACCAACAAGAAGACATTCTGATGGCTCTAGTTCATTGAGGGTTTGAGGAGATCTGACATGATGCCAAAAACTCTAACAAGTTTCTACCAATGTACCATAGAAAACATTCTGATTGGTTGCTTTACCAGCTAGTATGGAGGCTCCAGTACACAAAATCAAAAGTGTCTCAGAGAGTTATAGAAGTAGCCAGTTCCATCATGGGCACAACCCTTCCCAGCGGTGAGTACACCTTTAAAAGCTGGTGAGTCAAGAAGTCAGCATTCATCTTTACAGAACATCACCATCTAGGTCCTGTCCTCTTTTCATTACTACCATCACGGTTAAGGCACTAGAGCCTGAACACCCACAGTCAACATTTTAGGAACAGGTTCTTCACCTCGCCCATCGGATATCTGAACGGTCCATGAACCCATGAACTCTACCTTGCTGTTCATCTTGTTGTTGCACTCAGTGGCCACTGTAATTGAATTGACTTTTATTACTTACATCCTTCATAATCATGAGGAGTAAAAATCTTTACATTACATCTACATCTAAATGTGCAATGTGAAATTTATAGTAATTTATAATAAATGTTACGTACAACAGAAATGTCAGCATGAATTAAGCAGTCTGATTGCCTGGTGGAAGAAGCTGTCTCAAAGCCTGACTTTTATGCTACGGTACCATTTCCCGGATGGTAGCACTTTGTGGTTGGGGTGACTCGGATCCCCAATGATCCTTCCATCCCTTCTTACACACCTGTCTTTGTAAATGTCTTGAATAGTGAGAAGTTCACATCTACCGATGTGCTGGGCTGTCTGCACCACTCTCAGGAGAATCCTGTGTTTGAGGGAAGCACAGTTCCCATACCAAGCAGTGATGCAGCCATACAGGATGCTCTCAATTGTGCCCCTATAGAAAGTTCTTAGAATTTGGGGGCCCATACCAATCTTCTTCAACTGTCTGAGGTAAAAGAAGTGCTTTTGTGCCTTTTTCACCACACAGCCAGTATGTACAGACCACATGAGATCCTCGGTGATGTTTATGCCGAGGAACTTAAAGCTGTTCACCCTCTCAACCCCAGATCCAATGATGTCAATAGAAGTTAGCCTGCTGTTCTGACCAATTTCTGGAGGCCAACAACCTCAATGCACTTTCAGATGAAACTCGTAACCCCTACTATGAACTCATCATGGAAGACATTCCAGTCAACATCATCAAAGCAGTCCCGTAGCATGGAGGCCAATTGGTCGGACCAACAGTGGATGGTTTTAACTCTGGCCACCTCTTGTTTCAGCTTCTGCCTGTACTTTAGCAGCAGCAAGAAGGAGGAGTGATCTGATTTTCCAAATGGACTGTGGAGGAGCACTTCGTGAGCATTGCAGAAGGTCGAGTTAGCTATCTCCCCATATGCTCATCTGGATATGTTGGCAAAACTTCGGAGAGACTTTAGTCGGTGATGCCCTATTAAAGTCTCTGGCGATGGTGAAGGCAGCCTCTGGTGTGTGGTCTCCAGGGTGCTGATGGTCTTGGACAGTTTCTTCAGAGCCAGGTTAGTATCAGCCTGCAGCAGAATATACGCAGGTGTGGTATTAACAGCTGTGAACTCTCTAGTCAGCCAGGAAAATCTACACAGCCGCATCAGGTACTCCAGGTCCAGGGAACAAACATATTTGAGGGCATGCATATTCCGGGGTTTGCATCAGGCATTATTGACCATGAAGTATAGCCCAACTCCTTTACTCCAAGAGGTACCTCTTGTAACTAATAAAATGGGTACTGAGTGTATGTGCATGGCCTGCTGCTGCTGCAGCTTAGTCATTTCCAGGATCAACATGTTGTGTGTTCAGAGATGCTCTTCTGTATTCCACTGTTGTAATGTGTGCTTATTTGAGTTGCTGTCACTTCATGTCAGCTTGAACCAGTCTGGCCATTCTTTTCTGACATCTTTCAGTAACAAGGCTTTTTCCACCCACAGAATATATGCTCACTGGATATATATATATTTCTTTGTTTTTGCACCATTCTCTGTAAACTCTAGAGACTACTTTGCGTGAACATTCCAGGAGATCAGTGATTTCTGAGATAATCAAACTACAGTGGCTGGAACCAACAGTCATTCCACGGTCAAAGTGACTTAGACTGCACTTCTTCCCTGTTCTGATGTTTGGTCTGAAGAACAACTGAACCTGTTGACCTTATCAGCATGTGTTCAGTTGCTGCCACATCATTGGCTGACTAAACAATTACTTTAAAAGCAGGTCAACAGGTGTACCTAATAAATTGGCTACTGAATGCATGTATTTATTTATTTACCTATCTATCTATTTATTGATTGATTAATTGACTATTGTGCATTTTAGCAATTTTTATGTTTTGCATTGTTCTATTGCCATAACACAACAAAAATCACTACATATATCAATAATAATAAGTCTGATTCTGATTCTCATCTGCTCTCAGCCCATCTTCCTACCGTCCTAACAAGGATACAGTTGCTCTTGTCCTTAACTACAACTCCACGGTCCTCTGCATCCAGTACAACTTCGGCCATTTTCAATGGGATCTTACCTTCTTTATATTTCCCTATTCTTCTGCTTTCTGTTGGGGTTGCTCTCTCCATGACTCTCCTGTTATTTGCCCTCCCCACTAATCTCCCTTCTGGCATTTATCTCTGCAAGCCACAGAAATACTATACTTGCTCATTCACCTCCTCTCTCACTTCCATTCAGAGCCACAAATAGTCCTGCCAATTGAGACAACACTTCAGCTGCAAATCTTTTGGAGTCATCTATTGTGTCCAGTGCTTCTGATGTGGTCTCCCCTACACTGGGAGACTCAATGCAGATTGGCGACCGATTTGTCAAGCACCTTCGCTCCATCCTCAACAAGGATTTCCCATTGGCCAACCATTTTATCCCAATACCTAGTCTCTTTCAGACATGTCAGCTCATGGCTTCCTTTACTGCTCTGATAAGGCCCCTCTCAGATTGGAAGGTTCATATTCTGTTGGGGTAGCTTCTAAACTAACAGCATGAACATCAATTTCTCTAACTTCCAGCAACTGTTCCCCCCAACTTCCTTCTTTCATTACCCGCTCTGGCTCATGTCTCACCTCTTCTGTTCTCCTATCTATCTGTCACTTACTCCTGACTGGGAGCATCCTGACTAGCTGCATCACTGCCTGGTATGGGATCTGTACTTCTCTCAATCGCAAGATTCTGCAGAGAGTGGTGCGGACAGCCCAGCACATCTGTAGATGTGAACTTCTCACTATTCAGGACATTTACAAAGACAGGTGTGTAAAAATGGCCCAAAGGATCATCGAGGACCTGAGTCACCCCAACCACAAACTGTTCCAGCTGCTACCATCTGGGAAACAGTACTGCAGCATGATCGACTCTGGGTCAGCTTCTTCCACCAGGCCATCAGACTGATCAATTCACACTGATACAATTGTATTTCTATGTTATATTGACTGTCCTGTTGTACATACTATTTATTATAAATGACTATAAATTGCACTTTGAACATTTAGATGGAGATGTAAAGATTTTTACTGCTCATTTACGTAAAGAATGTAAGTAATATAGTCAATTCAATTCAATTTCCCTCCTCTTTCCCTTTCTCTTGTGGCCCACTCTCCTCTCCTATCAAATTCCTTCTTCTTCAGCCCTATTCTCACATCAACCCCCTTCCCCACCCACCTGACTTCACCTATCACCTTTCAGCTTGGACTCTTACCCCTCCCTCACCTTATTCTGGCTTCTTCCTCATTGCTTTCCAGTCCTGATGAAGGCTCTCTGTATGAAATAACAACTGCTTATTCCTCTCCATAGATGCTGCCTGACCTGCCGAGTTCTTCCAACATGTTATACTATATGTGTTTCTCTGTGTTTATGATTGTGATTCTGATAGCTTGTAACCAATCATTCACCCTCTTACACCCTCTTAAACCAACACCCATCTTGCCATCGGTTTCCTGAAAGTTCCTCCTAAACCCGCAATCTCTAACACTGAAGCAGCAGGGGTAGGGCAATGGCAGCACCTCTGGTTCTGCCACAATCAGACCCTTCATCATGACTGGATTGAACCCTGGAGATTCAGGAAGTTCGTTCTCCAGACAGGTTGCACAGAAGACTGTTTGTAAGCACCTTCTCAAAATCATTTTCAAAGTTCAAAGTCCAAAGTAAATTTGTTATCAAAGTACATACAGTGTATGTTACCATTATACAACCCTGAGATTCTTCTCCTTGTGGAGATTGCATACTCAATAAATGCATAATAGAATACTAACCATAATAGAATCAATTAAATAACACACAAACTTGGGCGTTCAACCAGTGGGCAAAATTTGGAATGGACGTTAAGATCTGATGCCTCCAGAGAGCTCATGTTGTGGAATTTAGAGTAACACAGAATAGAAAATAGCTCCTACCAGGTGAGCTGGTCCATGCCAAACATAACACCCAGCCAAGCTAGTCCTGTTTGACAAAGTTTGGCCCATAGCTGCTAAACTTTTTCATGCCTCTAAAAATGTGTTTTTGTACCCGCCTCAACTATTTCATCTGACAGTTCTTATTAGATCTCTAACTTCACACATAAAACCTATGCCCTCCAGCTGTTAATTCCTTGGGGAAAAGACAATGCATTCACTTGCTCTATGTCACTCAGTTTAAAAAATGAAAATATTTACTCCTATATTTCTCAATGAATTAAATTATACTTATGCAATAATGATATGTAGTCTATAAGGATAAAGAGTAGAACAGGATTAGGATAGTTGCATCCTCATGTTTGTCAATTATAGTCACGCTATGACTGAGAATTATCAAGGTGTCTTAAGTCTCGAAGCTGAGGTACATTGACACAACACAACATGTCATGCTGTTGCCTCACTGCTCCCGAGATCATGGTTTGATCCTAACTTTTATGTGCATGGAGTTTGCATCTTCTTTTTGCAGACTTCCTCTGGATACTCCATTTTCCTTTCACATCCCAATGACAGGCAGATTCTCAGATTACCTGGCCTTTGTAAATTGTCCCTGATTTGTAGGTGAATGACAGATGCATGCAGGAGCTGATGGAATTAGAGGGTTGGTGAAGGAAATAACAGGATTGGATTAGTATAAAATGGATATTTGATCTTAGTGCACATAAACAACACACACAAAATGCTGGAGATATTCATCAGGACAGGCAACATCTACGGAGAGGAATGAGAAGTCAATGTCTGGATTAAGTCCCTTCATTAGATCTGTTCCAGTGAAAGGACTTGACCCGAAATGTCAGCTGTTTATTCCCCTTATCTATACCTCCTGACCTGCTGGGCTTCTCGTGCATTTATTGTGTCTGTGTTGCTCAAGATTTCCAGCATCTGCAGAATCTCTTGTGTCTCAGTGGACTTAAAAGGTACTTTCTATCTTGCATGTAACTCAGCCTCCATCAGGTTATCCATCAAGCTTCCTGATTCCAGGGAAAGGAGACATAACCTGCAAATCATTCAAGCAGCAACACACAAAAAACTTAGAAGGTCAGGTGGCATCTATGGAAAAGAATAAAGAGTTGACATTTTGAACCGAGACCCTTCATCAGGACTGTTTGTCCAGCATTTTGTGTGTGTTACTCTGGATTTCCAACATCTGTATAATCTTTTATATTAATTCAAACAGCAAGCTGCCACAGTTTTCTGAAAGATGTCTCAGGTTCCTCTTTGTTAAAAGTAGAACTCAATCTCTGAGTATTTCTCATCACAATTCTGTTGTGACGTTCAGCAGTTGCTGTCACTGAATGAGGCTGAGAAATGTATGCCAAACTGGAATCAAATCTCCTGCATATTTTCTGACTCAGTAGCGTGACTAAATGAGGGCTGCTTCAATAGCTGACTTGAACAGGAGTGTGAAAGTATTTTTGAGATTTAATACCATTGTTTCCTGCAGTGAATCATGGAGATTTAACTGTATTATGAACAATTTGCAGAATATTTTGGTTGAATTATGAATTCCAAAAGAGCTAAAGGTATATAAGGAAATGGAGACACAAGGAACTGTGGCTGCTGGAACCTGGAGGAACAATCTGCTGGCTGAACACAGCAAGTCTTTAGACTATAAGACCTTAAGATACAGGTGCAGAATTAGGCCATTCAGGCTACCTAGTGTTAAAGAGAGAGATTAACTTTATTTGTCACTTGCTTTTCTCTGCCATTTGATTATGGCTGATTTATTTTCTCATTTGCCTGCCTTCTCACTCTCCCCTTTGATGTCCAACATCAATGGAAGGAAAGGAATCGCTGATGTTTCATGCCAAAAGCCTGCATCATTACTACTTACCATTGAGTTCTTCCAGCTGATTTTTTATTGCTATGTGAAGAGACGTAGTTTTTTGGGTGCATAGAATGAGAACTGCAAGATTCACCATGCAGATTCCTCTATTTTGAATCAAGGACTTATGGTAACACAGGTCCTGGTTCATTTAGGGAGAGACAGTCAGTCAGTTCTTTCACTGTTATTCACAAACTATATATATATATTCACAAAATATATATATATGAGGTATTCACAGGGATGTGGTACCATGAAAGTATCAATGTCTATACAACTGCACTGAAGTGCATTTGTATGACATATTAGCATAATAAAATATTATGATGACTCTGCTGGGAGGAGTGAGCTTTGCAGCATGGCAGGTCACTGGGAAGATTGTAGAATCGTAAAAAGGGGGCATTGGGTACAGATTAATTTTTAAGACTGTAGTTAGTCTCATTCTTAGACTGTAGGAAGAGATCACAAAACTAGCTTCAGCAGTCGATAAAAGCAAAGCTTTTAAAGAAGGCAAACTGCAGACATCAGAGTTGTAAGGTAAGACATAGACAAAGATGTTGGAAATTAAATCAGTGAGTATATGAGAGTGCCGAATATTCAGATCTTTCCTAAGGCTTATGGAGTTGAAGAGATTGCAGAGAGTGGCAACAGGTGATCTCTCAGCCAGAATTAAAAACAAGGATGAAGGCATTGATTAACATGGAACAAGCATAAGTAAAGGGCAAGTGGATGAATAGGGCAGTGTTATATTGGACATTGGCAACTAAGTTGACATGCTGTTTCTAAAGAGGAGATTGAGGCTCTTTAGTTTAGAAAGTTTTGAAATAGTTAAGTCTGGACATAATTAAGGTGTAAGAAAAGGTTTCAGCAACACATACACTCAGACAAGTTTGGTACTGATTTCTGCTATGGAGATCCTTTTCTGCCTCCTGATACTTTGGACGCTTTCCAGTTTACTTATCGCTGAAATCAGTCCACTGATGATGGCGTAGCCTCTGCACTCCACTCTATCATGTTCCACCTGGAAAATTATGCCTCACAGGCAGGGTGCTGCTGATTGACTTCACCTTAGTGTTTAATGCAATCATCCTTCAGAAGCTGGTGCGTAATCGGTCCTCATTGGGTTCCAACACCTCTCTCTGATAATGGATCCTGGTCTTCTTGACAGGAAGGCCACATTTAGTCTGTGCTGACAGAAACATCTCTAACTCTATCACACTGAGCACTGACACTCCTATGGGCTCCATACGCAGCTTGCTGCCATTCACATTGCTGACACATGACTGTACTGCAAGATCCAGTTCAAAATAAATCATCAAGTTACCTGATGAAATAAGAATGGCTAGCCTCAGCAACAATGACCACAAAGAGGAGAGGAGGTAGAGCAGTAGGTAGAATGATGCAAGCATAACAACTTGCAGGTTAACTTGGACAAGACAAAAGAGGTGATTGTATACTTTAGGAAGGTGCAGGTTGACCACTCCTCACTGCACCTACACAACTACTCTGTGGAGAAAGTTAGCAGCACCAAGTTTCTGGGAGTATGCATAACAGGCAAACTTGCCTGATCCTTCAACACCAGCACTTTGGTCAAAAAAAGCACAGCAGAATCTCCACTTCCTGGAGAGAGAGAGGCTCACACACCTTCCTCCATTCTAACTCTTTTTTTTTCAGGAGCTCCATCGACAGTGTCTTGACCAGCTGCATCACTGACCGGCATGGGAATTACAAGGCATCTAACTACAAGTGCTTTCAAAGAATTGCAAGGACTGCTAAGAGGATCTCTTCCACTCATCAGAGATATTTATCTGGAGAAAATCATGTGCAGGGTCCTCAGGATTGTCGATGATCTTTTCCATCTGTTAAAACCCATATCTTGGAATCCCTACCATCAGACAGGAGATACAGTTGCATTAGGTCAAGAACTGCAAGGATGGGAAACAGCTTATTCCCTGCCTATAACCCACGTCTCACCATGCATGAAGCACTAGTAGAGCTATACCATTTAATTTTTAACTTTTTTCATAGTTGCGCCTTATTACTGGTTAATTTACAACTAGTACTATTACTTTGTGTTATACGTGTGCGTTATATGTACCATACTGTGTTGTACACCTTGTTTTGTTTGACAGTATACTGTACACGTGTATGGTTGATTGAAAATAAATTGACTTGAACTTGAACCTGAATAACTTCAGGGTCAGAAATGACACCAAAATTGTGAGCAATCTAAGTCATTTTCAGCCAATTGCTAGAAGAATAATTGAGCTATGGACAGAAACACAAAGATTTTCTGTAAATGCTGAAAATGTTAAGCAACACATACAAAATTCTGGAGTCAAGCAGCATCTATGGAGGGAATTAAACAGTCAATGTTTTGGGCTCAGTTCCGATGAAGAGGTTTGGACTGAAAGATCAACTATTCGGTTCCCTCCACAGATACTGTTTGACCTGCTGTGTTCCTCTAGAACTTTCCTCTAGAGTTACGGCCGAGGCTGTCTTGAGAACTAATTGGATTTAGTTTTCTCACTGTTGGGAAGTAGGGTGAGGGTTGTACTTATTCGGCCCCGAATGCTAGACTAGTAGGCTAACCACTTAGGGATGATAGTGGACTTAGGGAAATGGTAATGAAAATAAGGTAGGGAGTATTTTCAACTTCAATGCAAATCTGACCTAATATTGCTAAGGAGCAACATGTAGGTGAATGCAGTGAAGTGCAGATCCTGAACAAGCAGGATTTCTCCATGGCTATCATTTTACTTCCAATCCCCATTCTCATTCTGATGTGGTGACTATCAGGCTGGAGGAACAACACCTCATATTCTGTCTGGGTAGCCTCCAACCTGACGGCATGATCATTGATTTCTCTAACTTCTGGTAATTTGCCCCACTTCCCCTTGTCTCTATTTCTGTTCCCCATTCTGCCTCTCCTCTTACCTCTTCTCTTCTCCACACTGGCCACACTTCTTTCTGGTGCCCCTTTTCCTTCCCTTTCTCCCATGGTCCACTCTCCACTCCTATCAGATTATTTCTTCAACAACCCTTTGCCTTTGCCACTTATCACCTCCCTTCTTCTCACTTCATTCCCCCTCCTCCACCCACTTACCTTCCCCCTCATCAGGCTTCACCTATCATATTCTAGCTTGTACTCCTTCCTCTCCCCAAGTTCTTCCTCGGGGTTCTTCCTTTTCCTTTCCAGTCACGATGAATGGTCTCGACCCAAAGCGTCAACCCTTTATTCCTCTTCATAGATACTATCTGACGAGCTGAGATCATCCAGCACTTTATGTGTTACTCTGGATTTCCAGCATCTGCAGGATATCTTGTGATAATGAAGTTCATATCCTTTTGAAATATCAGGGGGATTTGATGCAGAGTGGAAGGATATTGTAATACTGTTCATTCCCTATCTATAACCAGATATAGGGTCATGCAAAGGTTTGGGCACCCCAGTCAAAATTTCTGTTACTGTGAATAGTTAAGCAAGTAAAAGATGACCTGATTTCCAAAAGGCATAAAGTTAAAGATGACACATTTCTCTAATATTTAATCAAGAGTACTTTTTTATTTTCATCTTTTACAGTTTCAAAATAATAAAAAAATGAAAAGGGCCCGAAGCAAAAGTTTGGGCTCTCTGCATGGCCAGTATTTAGTAACACCCCCTTTGGCAAGTTTCACAGCTTGTAAACACTTTCTGTAGCCAGCTAAGAGTCTTTCAATTCTTGTTTGGGGGATTTTCACCCATTCTTCCTTACAAAAGGCTTCTAGTTCTGTGAGATTCTTGGGCCGTCTTGCATGTGCTGCTCTTTTGAGGTCTATCCACAGATTTTCGATGAGGACTGTGAGGGAGGGCCATGGCAAAAACTTCAGCTTGTGCCTCTTGAGGTAGTCCATTGTGGATTTTGAGATGTGTTTAGGATCGTTATCCTGTTGTAGAAGTCATCCTTTTTACATTGTTATTAATTTTTTTATTTATTTCCAGCATCTGCAGATTCACTCGTGTTGCCTTTTTACATCTTCAGCTTTTTTACAGACAGTGTTATGTTTGCTTCCAGAATTTGCTGGTACATTATTAAATTGAATTAATTCTTCCCTCTACCAGTGAAATGTTCCCTTTGTCTCTGACTGCAACACAAGCCCAAAGCATGATCGAACCAACCCCTTGCTTAACAGTTGGAGAGGTGTTCTTTTCATGAAATTCTGCACCCATTTTTCTCCAAACATACCTTTGCTAATTGCAGCCAATTTTTTTTAATTTTAACTTCATCAGTCCACAGGACCTGTTTCCAAAATGCTCCAGGTTTGTTTAGATGTTCCTTTGCAAACTTCTTTCTTTTTCAATCTTTTTATTATTATTATTAATATCAACAAAATAAAATTGATACATAGATAGCAGGATTACAAACATACACATTTCAACTGAACATGAAAGAATACATAAGCAATGGTTACAGTATAAATGAGTATTCCCAAATCATAGACAATACAATTTACAAATAAACAAGGCAAACCTAGGTATATCATAATATATTAAAAAAAACAGAAAAAACAGAAAAAAAATATGCAAAAAGCTAATCTAATAATCTAATAACTAATAAGGAGAAAAAAAAACAAGAAAAGAGAAAAAGAAAAAATGGAAAAAAAAGGGCTGTTTATAATATCTCACGAAAATACAAAATCATCAGTGTTGTCAACTCTGATCCTCTCAACATATATAAAATTGAAACTGGAAAAACAAATAAGCTTGGAACATGGTCATATTACATCATATGAAAATATTGAATAAATGGTCTCCGTATTTTTTCAAATTTAATAGTATCGAATACAACACTTCTAATTTTTTCTAAATTTAGACATAACATAGTTTGAGAAAACCAATGAAATACGGTAGGAGGATTAATTACTTTCCAATTCAACAAAATAGATTTTCTAGCCATTAATGTAAGAAATGCAATCATTCGACAAGCGGAAGAGGATAAATGAAGTGAGTCCATCATTGGTAAACCAAAAATTGCAGTAATAGGATGAGATTGTAAATCAATGTTTAATACCATAGAAATAATATCAAAAATGTCTTTCCAATACTTTTCCAAAAGCGGACACGACCAGAACATATGAGTTAAAGATGCTATCTCAGAATGACATCTGTCACAAATAGGATTTATATAGGAATAAAAATGAGCCAATTTATCCTTGGACATATGAGCCCTGTGCACAACCTTAAACTGCATTAATGAATGTTTAGCACATATAGATGATGTATTAACTAATTGAAGAATTTTATCCCAATTCTCAATAGGGATTGTAAGGTTAAGTTCTCTTTCCCAATCATTTTTAATCTTGTAGAAGGGCGCTGAACGTATCTTCATAATTATATTGTAAAGTTTTGATATTAGCCCTTTCTGAGAAGGATTTAGTTCAAACAAATTCTCCAAAATACCTGAAGACACAAAATTTGGAAAAGAGGGAAGTACAGTATTTAAGAAATTCCTAATCTGTAAATATCTTAAAGAAATGAAATCTAGGCAAATTATATTTATTAGATAATTGTTCAAAAGACATAAAACAATTATCCAAAAATAAATCGGAAAATCATAGTAATCCTTTAGTCTTCCAAGCTGAATAAGCTTGGTCTATAATAGAAGGATAAAAATAGCAATTGGATACAATAGGAATATTTAAAACAAACTGAGTCAACCCAAAAAATTTCCGAAATTGAAACCATATACGTAAAGTATGTTTAACTATCGGGTTGTCAATTTGTTTCGGCAATTTAGAAAGAGCAAAGGGAAGAGAAGTCCATAAAATAGAACCCAGTGCAAATCATTGTACAGATTTAATTTCCAGGTTCACCCAATGAGGGCTAAAATATATATCCCAATCCTTTAACCAACATATTAAATATCGGACATTAACTGCCCAATAATAAAATCTAAAATTAGGCAATGCCAATCCACCTTCCTTCCTTGCCTTCTGTAAATATTTTTTACCTAATCTAGGATTTTTATTCTGCCATATATATGAGGAAATTTTTGAATCAACATTAGCAAAAAAAGATTTTGGAATAAAGATTGGTACAGCTTGAAATATATATAAAAACTTGGGTAAAATAACCATCTTAATAGCATTAATCCGACCTATCAGAGATAAAGATACTGGTGACCACTTAGTAAACAAACATTTAATCTGATCGATTAAGGGTAAAAAATTAACCTTAAATAAATCCTTATAGTTTTTTAAAATTTTAATCCCTAAGTAAATAAAAGAGTCATTAACTAATTTAAAAGGTAAATTTCCATAAATTGGAACATGTCTATTTAAAGGAAACAATTCACTCTTATTAAGATTTAATTTATACCCAGAAAAAACACTAAATTGAGCCAACAATGATATAACTGCAGGAATGGATTTCTCCGGATCAGAAATAAATAATAATAAATCATCTGCATATAATGATAGCTTATGTATATTTGTCCCACGATTAATGCCAAAAATGTTCTGTGATTCTCTGATAGCAATTGCTAAGGGTTCTAAAGCAATATCAAATAATAATGGACTAAGAGGACAGCCTTGTCTAGTACCCCGAAATAAATGAAAAAAGGGAGATCTTTGATTGTTACTAAGCACTGAGGCTACTGGATATCTATCATATATATCAGTTTAATCCAGGAAATGAATGTCGGACTAAAATTAAACTTCTCAAGCACATTAAATAAGTATGACCATTCAACTCCATCAAATGCTTTCTCCGCAACTAATGAAATGACACATTCTGAAGTGCTATGTGAAGGAGTATAAACAATATTCAATAATCTCCTAACATTGAAAAAAGAATAGCGATTTTTAATAAAACCAGTTTGATCTTCCGAAATAATTTGGGGTAATACCTTCTCCAGCCTGGATGCCAATAACTTGGAAAAGACCTTGGAATCTACATTCAATAAGGATATAGGTCTATTGGATGCACAGTCAGTAGGGTCTTTATCTTTCTTCAATATTAAAGAAATGGAAGCTCTATAAAAAGATTGTGGCAGATTGCCCAATCTAATTGCTTCTTGAAAAACCCTGCATAACCAAGGAGAAAGAGTAGCAGAAAAACATTTAAAACATTCTACTGTATATCCATGTGGACCTGGTGCTTTCCCAGAATTCATAGAGGAAATAACCCCTTTAATTTCTGCATCTGTAATAGGAGTTTCTAATATTGAAAGATCATCTGATGATAATTTTGGAAAATTCAATTTCCCAAGAAAATCACACATGGTATTATGATCATGACGGAATTTGGAATGATACAGGGAGGTATAAAAATCTTGAAATGATTTGTTTATCTCATCATGGTTAACTGTCAGATCCCCATTCTGCTGATGGATCTTAGTAATTTGACGTTTAACCAAAGCATTCTTCAATTGACTAGCTAACATTTTACCCGATTTATCACTATGTATATAAAAATCAGATCTGGTTTTCATTAATTGATTTTCAATTGAGGATGTAAGTAATAAACGATGTTCCATTTGAAGTTTAACCCTTTGTTTGTAAAGCTCCTTACTAGGAGTAATCAGATATTTCTTGTCAATCTCTTTAATTTTATCAACCAATAAGAGAGTTTCCTTCTTAATGCGTTTTCTCAGACCAACAGAGTAGGAGATAATCTGTCCACCTATATATGCTTTAAAAGTGTCCCAAAGTGTTCCGCAAGAATATCATCCATGGAATTAGTTGAAAAGAAGAAATCGATCTGTTCCTTCATAAATTTAATGAAATCCGGATCTTGCAGTAAGGTAGAATCAAATGGCCATTGCCGAGCACTAGAAGCTGTATCCATAAATTTAATAGAATGTTTTAATGGAGCATGGTCAGAGATGGCTATAATATCATAATTACAACCAATTAATGATGGAATAAAACAAGAGTCAACAAAAAAATAATCAATTCTCGAGTAGGAATGATAAACATGTGAGAAAAATGAAAACTCTTTGACCTTAGAATGCCAAAATCTCCAAATATCAAAATTCCATTATCAGTCAAAAAAGAGTTAATACAATTGGCCAACTTATTAGATAAAGTCTGAGTAGGTATAGATTTGTCCAACAAAGGATTTAAACAACAATTAAAGTCACCACCCATCACTAACTTATATTCATTTAGATTAGGTAGAGAAGTAAATAAGGACTTAAAAAAATTGGGACAATCCACATTTGGAGTATAAACATTAACCATAGCAACCTTTTTGTTAAAAAGTAAGCCAGTAATTAACAAAAATCTACCATTCAAATCCAAAAAATATCGTGTTGCACAAATGCAATAGAGGAGTCAATAAAAATTGAAACCCCCTTTACTTTAGCATTCGCATTCGAATGGCACTGTTGATCCTTCCAAAACCTAAAAAAGCGATAATTATCTTCTTTCCTCACATGAATTTCTTGTACAAAAATAATATGAGCATTAAGTCTTTGGAATACTTTGAAAATCCTTTTCCGTTTAATCGGATGGTTTAAGCCTTTAGTATTCCAAGAGACAAAATTAATGGTCTGAGCCATATTTCTGAAATCAACACTTTGGTATATAAAGGGTTAACCAAATTATGAACTCATGCACCAGGAAGAGGAACAAAAATCAGGGGCGGACCCGGAAGTGACGACAAATCAGCCCAAATGAAGAAACTAAAACAAACTGAAGTAAAGAACATAAGATTTAGAAAAAAAAACCCACCCCCCCCATCCAAAAAGAAAAAGATAAAAGACCATCCCAGCCAGGAAACGGCTGGGAAAAAGGACAGATGAAAATAAATCTAACCCATATCAGCAGAAGACAACTCCGTATATAAAGGATAAAAAAAAAGATCCAGCCAAACTCTAAGAAAATAATAATCACTATACTAAAACCAAACTTCTTAATATAATTGCTAGTAAAAAAAACAAAAAGAATATAATCACTAGTAACTTATAAATTGGGTTAAAACCCAAACAAACCAAAAAAAATTTAAACTGTGATAAGAAATGCATTATAGGAAGAAGATGAGAGAAAAAAATGGTGAAATCGAAAAAAAAGCCAAAAATATTTAATAGAAGTCCTTTGCAAATTTCTGACACTGAATTTTGTGGTGAGGACACAGGAAAGGTTTTCTTCTGATGACTCTTCCATGAAGGTCATATTTGTGCAGGTGTCGCTGCACAGTAGAACAGCGCACCACCACTCCAGAGTCTGCTAAATCTTCCTGAAGGTTTTTTGCAGTCAAATGGGGGTTTTAATTTGCCTTTCTAGCAATCCTATGAGCATGTTCCCTTGGTCTTCCAGACCTCAACTTGACCTCCACCTTCCTACCGATCTCCCTCCTGGCACTTATCCTTGTAAGTTGAACAAGTGCTACACCTACCCTTACACTTCCTCCCTCACCACCATTCAGGGCCCCAGACAGTCTTTCCAGTTGAGGCGACACTTCACCTGTGAGTTGGCTGGTGTGGTATACTGCGTCCGGTGCTCCCAGTGTGGCCTTTTATATATATGTGAGACCTGACGCAGACTAGGAGACTGTTTCACTGAACACCTGCGCTCGGTCCGCCAGAAAAAGCAGGATCTCCCAGTGGTCACACATTCTAATTCCACATCCCATTTCCATTCTGATATGTCTATCCATGGCCTCCTCTAATGTCAAAACAAATCCAAACTCAGGTTGGAGGAACAATACCTTATATACCGGCTGGGTAGCCTCCAACCTGATGGCATGAACATTGATTTCTCTAGCTTCCGTTAATGCCCCTCCTCCCCTTCTTATCCCATCACTGACATATTTTGTTGTTTGTTTTTTTTCTCTTTCTCTCTGCCCATCACTATGCCTGTTCTCCATCTCCCTCTGGTGCTCTCCCCCCCCCTTCTTTCTCCCGAGGCTTCCCGTCCCATGATCCTTTCCCTTCTCCAGCTCTGTATCACTTTCACCAATCACCTTTCCAGCTTTTAGCTTCATCCCACCCCCTACGGTCTTCTCCTATCATTTTGCATTTCCCCCTCCCCCCACTACTTTCAAATCTCTTACCATCTTTCCTTTCAGTTAGTTCTGACGAAGGGTCTTGGCCCGAAACGTCGACAGTGCTTCTCCTTATAGATGCTGCCTGGCCTGCTGTGTTCCACCAGCATTTTGTGTGTGTTGTTTGACCTCCACCTTTCCTGTTAACAGCTATTTCTTGATTATATTATGAACTGAGGGACCAGCTACCTGAAAACACTTCACTATCTTCTTATATCCTTCTCCAGCTTTGTGGGCATCATTTATTTTAATTTTCAGAGTGCTAGGCGGCTGCTTAGAGGAGTCCATGGCTGCTGATTGTTGGGACAAGTTTTGAGGAGTCAGGGTATTTATAAAGGTTTGTAATTTGCATCACCTGGCCTTTCCAAATGATGTCTGTGAACAAGCCATAGTCCTAACAAGCAAATTAAGGTCTGAGACATTGGTAAAAGTTGTCTGAGAGCTCAAATCTCTTGGGGTGCCTAAACCTTTGCATGGTGCTCCTTTCCTTTGTTTCACTCCAAAGCTGTACAACACAAAAATAATACACTAATCTTGCTTAAAATGTTGTAAAGAATGTTTTATCTTTAACTTTATGACTTTTGGAGATCAGTTCGTCTTCTACTCACTTAACTATTCACAGTAACAGAAATTTTGACCAGGGTGTCCAAACTTTTGCATGCCACTGTACATAAGAATAAAACCAACTAAGTGAGGTCACATCCAATGAGCTGACACTGGAAAGGCCTTGGAGAAACAGTGCGTTTATCTATGTAGTGGGCTGAAATGGACAAAGCTGACCAGATTGCCTTTGTCACAAACACCATTACTATTTGATCACAGCTTATTGTGGTACAATAGTTGAGGCAGAAGCTAGAAAGGACAATGAAAGGTAGAACTGCAGTATTTGTATTAAAGAAAATGCATTTTCAAAGGAATTGAGTGTTTGTACCATAGACACAATTTCATTGTTAGTATTAACCTGTTTTCATAATTGAGCATTGTGGTAGAACTGGTTAAAACTAGAGTATTTTGGGATACTTTACTATTCTGGAACAGCAGGGCTTAATATTGCTGATGTGTGTCGAGAATAACCTTGGATGATAAGTACAGTACCAGGAACTCCAATACACAAGGTACTAGGCCCCTGGAACCAGGAAGGAGGATGCGTCTGTGTGTAACTTATGGGTCCTGTTAACAGGAAGCAGGAAGAACTGTTAGACTCATACTGAGGGATAATTAACATGTATTTTAAACAATTGACATTGTACTGACCGTGGGATGCTGAACAAAGTTATGTGAAGTTGTTTGTCTTGCTGTATAAATATGAGCTCTGTACAGCCTAAATATCAGAGTTCTGGTGGTGGTGCAGACTGCTGCAGACGCTCCATATTATCATGTTGGTAAACTCTTAAAACAAAGCTCCAAGTCACTCTGGAGTTCTTAGTTAGTGCTTCCACGAAAGAATCTGGCGGCAAGGATGGGATCGCCATTAAGCGAGATCTGAAGAAAGGGTAACTAAGAGGGCTGAGTTAATTAGGGGTAGAGTCCAGATTAAGTCCAGACTGCCCTAGCTGAAAGGGGTGTAGTGTCTGAAATACTATGGACCTGCTCTGGCTGAAAAGGGGGTTAGTTGCCAGAGACCCCCATGGGAGAAGAGAAGCTAGTCGATAGCCTAGTGTCCAGCCAGTGACTCAGAGTAAGCCAAAATGCCTGCACAGCTGAAGCTGGAAAAGACCTGAGAAGAAAACAAGCTAGGGCGAAGAAAAAAGAGAAGGAAAAAACAAAAGGAAAGCGTAGCTATGGGGAAAAAGATAGGAGACTTCGAGGTTCATAGATGGAGATACAGTAAGCACTCATTGTGTACATAGTGTGCATAAAGAAACCTTGTACTGTCTTAACTGAAATTAAAAAAATTAAAATCCTAAACAGGAATAATTGGAAGTCCCTCCATACAACCTCCCTATAAGTTCAGGCACCTGACAATCCCAGGGGAGCAGACATCACTGTAACAAGAGAAGGGTCTCAGGAAAGAGGAATTGAAGCTGAGGAAGTGTCAGCAGTACTAGTGATGATTAAAATAAAAATGCCCGTAAAGGCAGACAAAAAAGAGGCAGGAAAAGGGAAAAAGAAAATGGAGGATAAGCTTTTAACAGACACCTTCATTATATCTAAACACAAAGTACACTGCAGATGCTGTGGTCAAATCAACACGTACAAACAAGCTGGATGCACTATCATGAGAATCATGAGAGAGGTGTGAACTCAGCAGGTCGGGCAGCATCCATTGAAAAATGGCTCATGATTCTGCCTTCTTCTACTACCCATAGTGCTTTCCCCTTATATTCATTCTTCACCTCTCCTGCCTATCCCCTCCCTGTGTCCCTTCTCCCACCCCTTGATCTTTCCTCTGATTGTTTTTTCACCTGCACCTTCCCCCTCCCCCCACCTTCTTTATAGGGCAAACCCCAGGAAATCTGAAGATGCTGGAAATTCAAACAACAACACACACACAAAATGCTGGTGGAAGGTCCTGACGAAGGGTCTCGGCCCGAAACGTCGACAACGCTTCTCCCTATAGATACTGCCTGGCTTGCTGTGTTCCACCAGCATTTTGTGTGTGTTGTTCTTTATAGGGTCCCTGCTTCTTCCTTCTTCAGTCCTGATGAAGGGTCTCGGCCCGAAACGTTGACTGCTCGTTTCAACGGATGCTGCCTGACCTGC
This sequence comes from Hypanus sabinus, assembly GCF_030144855.1. Classification (NCBI taxonomy): domain Eukaryota; kingdom Metazoa; phylum Chordata; class Chondrichthyes; order Myliobatiformes; family Dasyatidae; genus Hypanus; species Hypanus sabinus. The sequence continues at coordinate 84,824,256 of NC_082710.1, read as the reverse complement.
TGAGTTTATCCAGCTTGTTTGTACGTGTTCATTATATCTAAAACAGCCCTGCTGGGTCCGCAGACCCTTTGTAAATTAGGGGCTACGTTGCTCTGTATGGCTGAAGATATATACATGGAGCTTCCTCAAATTAGGTTCCCTCAAATGCTAAAATTAATGAATAGGTGAGAAAAGGACAGTTTGGAACCCATGCTCTACCTTTGGCAGCTGGATAGTAATCCCTTTGCTTGGCAAGTTCGGAGACTGTATGACACATTGATAGGACGAGACAACCTCTACATGCAATATCTGCAGTACTTGATTAATAGCAGCCGGGGAAAGAAGCACGGCCTATTACACTTAGCAAACTGACCTGCACTATAATCAAGCTGTACACCCTTATTTAAACGGTAAAGAAAAGCTGAAGGCAACAACGGCTGTGTATTTTGGTCCTGAGAGATTAGGGCTCCAGGTAGACTCCCAATACCTCATTTGACAGTGACCATAAAATCACCAGCAAAAGCCAAAGATATTGGGATGATGATAAAACAATTAGTGAAAGAAACTAAGGCTGTTTGTACTATAACTCTGCCAGTACTGGGACAAGAAACATGAAATAGTATTCTTTAATGAAAAGGAGGGGAGGATTATGTTAATGTCCGGGAACTGGGAAACAACCTTTGAAAAGCAACAGCCCAGCGGAAGACCCTCTACTTCCCCCTAGAACCTTAGCGCGGGTACAGGGAACATGAAACTCACGTGGGAAAGACCCAACCAGCTCCAGAGTATAAAGTTACTCTAAAAAAAGAATGTGTCACTGCCCTGCGTTAAACAGTACTGCATAGCTACTGAAGCTAAAGAAGGTATTGCTCCAGTAATTGACTAATTATTGCAGCAAGGAGTCCTGGTGAAGACACAAAACCTGGGTAACCCCCCTATATTACCTATTGCAAATGTGGGCTGGAGAAATGAGTGGTGTTTTGTGCAGGACCTAAGAGCCATTAATAAGATAGTCATCCATTTTGCCCCACTGGTGCCAGACACCAACATTATGCTTACTTCTACACATGCGGGAGCTAGTACCTTTACCGTAGTCGATCAGTGCTCAGCATTTTTCTCCATACCTTTGCACAAGGATAGCCAGTATTTATTTGCCTTTACTTATAAGAACCAGCAATATACATGGACACTTCTGCCTCAGGGATATACCGAGAGCCCCCCAGATTATGCTGCAGCAGTTAAAAATGATTTAGACGAATGCCAGCTGCCTGAATATTCCACACTGATTCAGTATGCAGATGGCATCCTGATAGCTTCTGTTACAGGGCCACAATGTCTGACAGATTCTTTAATAATCCTTGAACTTTTGGCGAGCAGGCACCGGGTGTCTTTGGAAAATATGCAGTTTTGCCAAGAGACTGTCCAGTACCTTGGATTGCAGCTCAGTTAAGGTTGGCAAAATTTGGGAAGGGATCAAATAAAAGTAATAAAGCAGATCCCAGTCACTGAAATGAAAAATGTCATTTTGCCGGGTTGATCGTGAGGCCGAAATCACTCAGACGGGAGTAGAGCTGGCGGAGGTGGGACAGATGCTCCTGGCGACTACTGCTGGCTATAAGGATGTCGTCCAAATAGATGAACGCAAAGTCCAGGTCGCGTCCCACCACATCCATTAGCCGCTGGAACGTCTGCGCGGCATTCTTTAGGCCGAACGGCATTCGGAGGAACTCAAACAAGTCGAACGGGATGATGAGTGCTGTTTTGGGGATGTCATCAGGGTGCACCGGGATTTGATGGTATCCCCGGAGGAGGTCTACTTTGGAAAAGATTCTTGCCCCGTGCAGGTTTGCTGCAAACTCCTGTATGTACGGAACAGGGTAGTGGTCTGGAGTTGTAGCCTCATTCAGTCTGCGGTAGTCGCCGCATGGTCTCCAACCCCCGGCTGCTTTGGGCAGCATGTGTAGGGGGGAGGCCCATGGGCTGTTGGACCGCCGTATGATCCCCAATTCCTCCATCCTCTTAAACTCCTCCTTCGCCAGGCAGAGCTTTTCCGGGGGGAGCCTTCGTGCGCGGGCATGGAGGGGTGGGCCCTGGGTCGGAATGTGGTGCTGTACCGCATGTCTGGGCATGGCTGCTGTGAACTGCGGTGCCAGAATCGATGGAAAGTCCGTCAGGATTCTGGTGAATTCATTGTCCGACAGCGTGATGGAGTCCAGGTGTGGGGCCAGCAACTTGGCTTCACCCAGGGAGAACATCTGGAAAGTTTCAGCATGTACCAGTCTTTTCCCTTGCACGTCGACCAGCAGGCTGTGAGCTCGCAAGAAGTCTGCCCCCAGGAGTGGTTGGGCCACGGCAGCCAGTGTGAAGTCCCGCGTGAACCGGCTGGCGCCGAACTGCAGCTGCACTGTGCGGGTGCCGTAGGTCCGTATCGTGCTGCCGTTTGCGGCCCTCAGGGTAGATCCTGGCTTCCTGTTGCGGGTGTCGTACCCCGTCAGGGGCAAGACGCTGATTACCGCTCTGGTGTCGACCAAGAAGCGGTGTCCCGACTGTTTGTCCCAGACGTACATGAGGCTGTCCTGGTGGCCAGCCGCCATAGTCATTAGCAGCAGCTGGCCCTTGCAGGGCGGGCGACAACGGTGGGCTTTTGTGCCCCACCGCTGGTGGTAGAAAGACCACTGTTCACTGGCCTCCTCACTCCTGCCTCCATGTTGTGTGCGCCCCCCTACCGGGCCTGGTCTGGTCCGCTGTTGGGCGCGTGGCCTGGTAATCTGACCGATGGACACCACGCTCTCCTCTTAGCTTTCCACAGCACATCTGCCCGGGCCGCCACCTTCCGGGGGTCGCTGAAATCTGCGTCAGCCAGCACAGATGTGTGTCCTCGGGCAGGACAAGCAGCTAATGTTCATACCGACTCATATTATGCATTTGGGGTAGCACACGACTTTGGGCAATTGGGGAAAATTAGAGGATTTATCACCTCATCAGGGAAAGTGCCTCCTTAGTACTGAACCTTTTAGAAACTATACAGTTGCCACTGGCTTTAGCAATAACGAAGTGCGAGGCATACACCTCAGCCGAAGAGGTCTCCAAGGGAAATGAGTTGGCAGACATGTAGCTAAACAGGTGGCCTGTGCCACAAGCCTGTCAGCTTGAATCAGGAGGGGAGGAACTCCCTGTGTATGTTGATGTCCAGTGGTTGCAGGAAGCCTAAAATCTTGCCTCACTGCAAGAGAAATATACCTGGAGAAAATCTGGATGCTACCAGGACACTGGGCTACCACATCTCCCAGTTGGCCGAGTAGTGTGCCTGTGTAGTTTATTTTTGCCCCTGGTTCACCTGGCACATGGGTAAAGGAGGGATGCAGCATGCCATCACTCAGCAATGGTAAGCCACAGGGATAACAGCAACTATCGAGAAGGTAGCACAATCTTCTTTAGTTTGCCAGCAAAACAATAGAGGAAAGATGCCTATCAGACTTGATCACCTGCCCCAAATGGAAACGACTTTTGAAAACTTGCAAATTGACTTTGTACGTATGTCTGCTGAATGGGGGTTGAGGTATATAATGGGAATAGTAGACATGTTTTCCAGATGGGTGGAGGCCTATCCAACCCGGAAAGGTGATGCAAGAACTGTGGTGAATATACCGATGAAAGAAATTATACCTAGGTTTGAAATTCCCCTAGGGATAAATAGTGATGGGGAACCCATTTTACAAATAAATTAGTGCAGGGACTGAATGAAGCCTTGGGGTTCCAATGGAAATTGCATATCCCCTATGATGCACCATCAATAACTCACTCTGAGACGTAAAGACGAGATAAAGGGTTTTATTGACTGGAAGAAGGAACCAGCAGTGAGTGACCACCATACTACATCCTGGAGACTGAGAGGCCGGGCCCAGGCTAAGATCGCCTTTATACAGGGGTCTGTGGGAGGAGCCACAGGAGCAGTCAGCAGGGGGTGTGTCCAGACAGGCACATAGTTCACCACACCCTACCAGCCCTGTCCTGAACAAATGGGGAAATAAAAGCGGTTTTGACAAAAGTTTGTCAGCAAAATAGCCTCAGGTGGCCAGAGGCACTGCCCTTATTAATGTACACTCTATGAAATCAGAAGAATAGAAATACAGGACTTGCCCCTCATAAAATTTTGATGGGGCAGCCTATGACAATAGGAACTAAGCCTCCCATGACCCCAGAAAAGATAGCGCTCATATGGAATGATGAGAAGACACTGAAATATGCACAAGCATTATGTCCAGAGGCAGGGAAATTGTATGAGAGGGTCTGGCAAGCCCAGGCACCTTTAACTGAAGGTAATGTGCATCTGTTTAAGCCAGGAGATAAAATATATGTGAGATCAATGAATAAAGATTCTTTCTGTCCCGGGTGGAAAGGCCCCTACCTGTTGTTGCTGACAACCCCTACAGTTGTTAAGGTGAAGCAGTAACCTGACTGGATACGTTCCACCAGGTGTAAGGTGCACCACGACGAGGACAAAATAAACACTGAAAAAGTGACATCTTCCCCGAGAGAGAGGAACGGCACTGAGAACTAAACACCAAGTGTTATTGAGAGACTGGAAAATAAATCTATTTTAACCTGAAGCTCATGTTAGATATATAGTGACTGCTAATTATCAAAATATATACTCGATAGAGGACTATCATGAAGGAAGTAGTGGTAATAATCATATTGGGGGTGGATTAATTAAACACCTAACAGTGCTAGAGAGCAAATACAAAGAAATAGGGAAGTGGACAAGAAGTTTTGAGCATGTGAAGGAAGGACAGGGTCACCCTAATTTACACTGCGTGTAACTTACACCCTAACTTACATTGTGGCAGTTTGCTAATTATATGGCCTACCGTGCAAATTTAACAAACTGTTACGTTTGTATGGCAGTTCCCCATTCTGCGCAGAGTTCTGTTGATCTTAAACCCCCACTGGTGGGAAGAGAATATGCTATGCATATTCGTAGGATTACAGGCCTATACTATTTCAGGCAGTGAGTCTGCTCGAAATTGACTCGACTCCGTAAAGTATCAAGTTATGGGGCAGTTACTAGTTACTAACTTTAAAGTTACTAACTTTACAACCCTATTGTCTCCAAGCTCGGACCTTGGGTAATAGCTCCAACGTTACCACTGTGCCAAGAGAGAGGTGTATGTAAAACATGCATAGCACCGGCTCTGGTCTGTTTGTGTTCAGGACCAGGGTCTAAGAAAAACTGGCTAGAATTTTCCTTGTGTGATACCTCCTTCACACCCATAATGATCAATCTGATCCACCCAAACTGATCAACCTGACCAGCAGAGAGTATTGGACAGGTAACAATTGGACCAGCATTACTGTTCACCACTCCTATAGTCTATGGACAGCAATGAGAATACATGGGGTGCCTGGGGTAAGCTGGATTTGTGGGTCTAGGGCATATCCGTGGCCCCTGAGGCAATGGACGGGGTGCTGCTATTTGGGAAAATTGCCTTCCTCTGTTACATCTATAGTTCCGCCTCTCAGTATTTCTCATACAGACCACCTACCCTCACAAACTAGACAAGGTCTTCAGATTTCTGTGAGGAATAAGTTTTTAGCAGGATTACAGAAAATAATGCCCATACAATAGACAAAGTAAGTTTAGAATTAGAACAGTTGGCCAATCAGACTATGGAGGAATTCGCCATTCTGAACCAGGAAATGCAAAACCTTCTACTGTTGACCTTACAGAACAGAATTGCCCTAGACTATGTATTAGCCAGGGAAGGATGGGTCAGTGCTTTGTAGGGAAAGAATGTTGCATTTACATACCCGATGCTTCAGAAAATATGACCCATGTGTTAGGACATATGACCCAGCTGCAAGATGAAATACATAGACTAAACTCTCAAGCCCCTCCAGAAGGCTGACATTTCTTTAGGTGGGTTAAATCAGTGTTAGGAGAGGGAATATTTTCCTGGTTACAGCCCCTCTTTTACGGGCTCATTGCCCCAATCTGCTTAGCGGTGGTAGTTCATTGTGTCAAACAACAAGGCATTCGCTGGGTCTGTGCCCCTCAAAAGTCAAAGCCAGGGGAGATGGTGGCATTACTCTATGTGCAATCTCACATCATGAGAGAGAGGTAAGAAGAGGTGAGATACGATGAAGAGGAATGTTTAAGAATGCGCCCTTATCCAGTAGCTTATGAGCCTCCTTTTCAGAAAGAAGGGAATACGAATCTTTAAGTGTTCATCAGAAAGATGAACAAGGAGGGATTTGTGGTAGAAATGGTTAAAGCTAGTGTCTGATGGGATACTTGACCATTTTGGAACAGCTGGGCTTAAGACTGCTGATGTGTGTCGAGAACAACCTTGGATGATAAGCGCAGTACCAGGAACTCCAACAAATAAGATACAAGGCCCCTGGAACTAGGAGGGAGGATGTGTCTGGGGGTAAATTATGAGTCCTGGTAACAGGAAGCAGGAAGAACTGTTAGACTCACACTGATAGATAATTGACGTGTCTTTGAAATGACTGATCATGTACTTACCATGGGATGTTCACAAAACAAGGTTATGTGAAGTTGTTTGTCTTGCTGTATAAATATGAGCTCTGTATAATCTAAAAATCAGAGTTCTGGTTGTGGTGGAGACTGCTGTAGTCTCTCCATGCTATCATGCCAATAAACTCTTAAAACGAAACTCAGTCACTCTGGTGTTCCTAGTTAATGTTTCCATGACAAGCATACTACAAATAACCAGTAGAACCTAGAACACTAACAAGATACTGGAAGAACTCAGCAGGCCAGACAGCATCTATGGAGGGGTCAGGATCAGGTTTATTATCACCAGCATGTGAGGTGAAGTGAACAATCAGAGTTTAAGGCTGAGACCCTTCATCAGGATTGAAACATCAGCTCTTCATTTCCCTCAATCTACACTGCCTAACCTGCTGGGTTCCTCCAGCATTTTGCATGGTTACCTGTAGAACGTGTAAGCGACTTCTGAAATGGACTGTGCAAAGCAGGAACTATTCATACAAGATACACACATAATGGACTTCCCATTTCCCGGAGGAAATAAGCATGAAGACCGGACAATGACGTGTGTTTGTTTAAATGTAACCATCTATCTTCACTGAACCCCTGTGGTCTGGTTGTCAACCAAATTTACAGATCAACATGACCGACAACCAGAATGGTTCCATTAAGTGTGGATTCATCCCCAAAGGGCTAAGGAAATGCTAATTTCAAAATCATTGCCGGACTGAAATCCATTAAGCAACCTCTCAAAATGCTAATAAATGTGGAGCGTTTTCCATCAAAATATTCTTTGTTTGATGATGGTCAATCATCAAACAGCATGAGTTGCAGTGGACAACTGCACTGACTCAGAGTGAGAAACAACCAATTTTGAGGCTGATGGCAAGCAGGCAGAATTAAAATAATGATGGCAAATAAAATAGAAGATGATGCCAACTGAATTATCATTGATATAAATTTTACATTGTGAATAAAGTAGGTTCACAGGAGAACTTACTGAATTGTAAAGAAACTGCACAAAGAATTAACCACCTTTGTGATTAAAGTTCAAAGTTCAGAATAAATTAATTATCAAAGTATGTATTTGTCATCATATACACCCTGTGATTCATTTTTTAGGCATTAACAGTAGAACAAAGAAATACAATAGAGCCCATGAAAAAGAACTGCAATCAACAACCAACGTGCAAAAAAAGACAAAATGTGCAAATGCAATAAATAAGTAACATGGAGAACATGAGTTCTCACTACTAACATGCAGGCATAGTGAATCGACACCATGTACATAAAGGCTCACTCACAGAGTGTTCAGATTCACCTGTGCACATATTCAGTATTTGAAATCAAAAGGAATAGCCGATTACCATGTTTTTAATTTCACTTTGAGATTTAAACGTCTCTGTTAAGACAAATATTTATTGCCCATTCCTAATACACTTCAAGAAGGTGACAGTGAGCTGTCTTCATGATGTTTTCTCAGCATTTCTTCTGAGGAAGGTGCTCCAACAGTGCTTTGTGTATAGGGAATGCCAGGATTGAGATGCAGCAACAATGAAGAAACAGCCATATCCTGGAAATGACAGGGTTAATGTGTGAGGAGCATTTGATGGCTCTGGGCCTGTACTCGCAGGAGTTTAGAAGAATGAGCAGTGTTTTCATCGAAACCTATCAAATATTGAAAGGCTTAGATAGACTGGATGTAGAGAGGAGAGAATGTTTCCTCTCGTGAGGGAATCTAGGACCAGAGGGCATAGCTTCCGAATAGAAGAATATCCCTTTAAAACACAGATAAAGTCAAATTTCTTTAGCCAGATGGTGATGAATCTCTGGAATTCATTGCTGCATATGGTTTTGGAGGCCAAGTCCATTGGTTATATTTAAAACAGAGATTAAAGGGTTCTTAATTAGTAAGGGTGTCAAAGAATACAGAGAGAAGTTAGGAGAATGGAGTTAAGAGGGATAATAAATCAGCCATGATGGAATGGTGGGGAAGACTCAATTGGCTGAATGCTCCTAGTCTTATAGTCTTATATTTCCAATCAGGACGATGGGAAACTTGCGGGCGACATAAAGTACTTTTGGTTGGGTGCTCATGTGTCAGCTACTCTAATCCTTCTTAGTAGTGAACTAAGTGGAGGATTGCAATATGTCACGAAGAAGTCTGGACAAGTAATTACAGCAAACGATGGTGGCATCCGTCGGTCTCGAGAGACCATGGATCTGCACCTGGAGTTTCCAGGGCGCAGGCCTGAGCAGGGTTGTATGGGAGACCGGCAGTTTCCCAAACTGTAGGACTTCCCCTCTCCATGCCACCGATATTGTCAAAGGGAAGGGCACTAGGACTCATGCAGCTTGGCACCGATGACATTGCAGAGCAATGTGTTGTTAAGTGCCTTGCTCAAGGACACAAACATGCTGCCTCAGCTGAGGCTCGAACCAGTGACCTTCAGGTTACTAGTCTGATGCCTTGCCCACTAGGCCACACACCAATACAATACTACAGCACAATTACAGCAAATACTATCCAGTATTTCGAAGACCAATAAGCAATTAAAAGAATATTGACCTGTAGTGGCTTGTGAGCCTTGACCAGTTAACCCTACCTAGGTGGATGCAGAAAATATAGTAAGAGAGGTGGTTATTGACATTAAGGATTCAAGCAAAGATGAAATTCTAGATAAGAAATGTGAAGAGGGAGGTGTTAGGATACAAGTATCGTTGGTTAGTTTTTGAGGGAAACAGTGGAATGTCATCTTTGAAAGAGAGGTGGACAATATGTAAGAAGACAAATACCCAGGAACAGAAAACTCTGTTCATCACAGTCCATCATAGATGAAGTCCTCTCGATTGCTCAGTACACTTACATGGAGCTCTGTCACAAGTAAGCAGCATCTATCTTCAAAGACCCCCTCCAGCCAGGCTATGCCTCTTCTCGTTACTACTGTAGGGTAGGAGGTACAGAGATGCTACACCGCCCAAGTCTCAGGATCAGTGAATATTACACTGCAAATATCAGGGTCCTGAACTGACATGCATAACTTCTAACACCACTGTTCCAAATGGTTTCTATGATATATAGGACAATCTCACTTTCAAGGACTCAGCATTATTTTTACTTGCATGGTAAGTCTTCTTTTTGAGTTGCCAGTCTTTGTTTACGTATAGTTTTCTTTATGTGCATCTTTTTTTCCCTGTAAATGTCTGCAAGAAATTGAAACATAAGCAGTACACTCAGTGGCCACTTTACTAGGTACAGGAGTGGTGTTCTGCTGCTGTAGCACATCCAATGTGTTGTACGCTCAGAAATGCTCTTCTGCTCACAACTGTTGTAACACATATACGACAAAATCTGCAGATGCTGGAGATCCAAGCAACACACACAAAATGCTGGAGCTAGGCCAAGCAGTATCTATGGAAAACCGTAAACAGTTGGCGTTTTGACTGAGGTCCTTCATCAGGACTGGAAAATTTAAACTTCCTCAGGATAGGCATCCTGGAAGAGACTTTGCAGTGTAGTAGTAGCACAAAGAGGAGAAAAATCCGCAGACACTGGAAATCCAAGCAACAATCATAGAATGCTAGAGGAACTTGGCAAGTCAGGCAGCATCTATGGAAAAGAGTAAACAGTTGACATTTCAGGCTGAGACACTTCATCTGTCCTGATGAAGGGCAATGATGATGGTACCAATGCTGCTAGTACCATCTGTCCTGATGAAGGGCAATGATGATGGTACTAATGCTGCTAGTACCGTCTGTCCTGATGAAGGGCAATGATGATGGTATTAATGCTGCTAGTACCGTCTGTCCTGATGAAGGGCAATGATGATGGTACTAATGCTGCTAGTACCATCTATCCTGATGAAGGGCAATGATGATGGTACTAATGCTGCTAGTACCATCTGTCCTGATGAAGGGCAATGATGATGGTACTAATGCTGCTAGTACCATCTGTCCTGATGAAGGGCAATGATGATGGTACCAATGCTGCTAGTACCATCTGTCCTGATGAAGGGCAATGACGATGGTACTAATGCTGCTAGTACCATCTGTCCTGATGAAGGGCAATGATGATGGTACTAATGCTGCTAGTACCATCTGTCCTGATGAAGGGCAATGATGATGGTACTAATGCTGCTAGTACCGTCTGTCCTGATGAAGGGCAATGATGATGGTACCAATGCTGCTAGTACCGTCTGTCCTGATGAAGGGCAATGATGATGGTACCAATGCTGCTAGTACCATCTGTCCTGATGAAGGGCAATGATGATGGTAGTAATGCTGTTAGTACCATCTGTCCTGATGAAGGGCAATGATGATGGTACTAATGCTGCTAGTACCATCTGTCCTGATGAAGGGCAATGATGATGGTACCAATGCTGCTAGTATCATCTGTCCTGATGAAGGGCAATGATGATGGTACTAATGCTGCTAGTACCATCTGTCCTGATGAAGGGCAATGATGATGGTACCAATGCTGCTAGTACCATCTGTCCTGATGAAGGGCAATGATGATGGTACCAATGCTGCTAGTACCATCTGTCCTGATGAAGGGCAATGATGATGGTACCAATGCTGCTAGTACCGTCTGTCCTGATGAAGGGCAATGATGATGGTACTAATGCTGCTAGTACCATCTGTCCTGATGAAGGACAATGATGATGGTACTAATGCTGCTAGTACCATCTGTCCTGATGAAGGGCAATGATGATGGTACTAATGCTGCTAGTACCATCTGTCCTGATGAAGGGCAATGATGATGGTACCAATGCTGCTAGTACCATCTGTCCTGATGAAGGGCAATGATGATGGTACCAATGCTGCTAGTACCATCTGTCCTGATGAAGGGCAATGATGATGGTACTAATGCTGCTAGTACCATCTGTCCTGATGAAGGGCAATGATGATGGTACTAATGCTGCTAGTACCATCTGTCCTGATGAAGGGCAATGATGATGGTACCAATGCTGCTAGTACCATCTGTCCTGATGAAGGGCAATGATGATGGTACCAATGCTGCTAGTACCATCTGTCCTGATGAAGGGCAATGATGATGGTACCAATGCTGCTAGTATCATCTGTCCTGATGAAGGGCAATGATGATGGTACTAATGCTGCTAGTACCATCTGTCCTGATGAAGGGCAATGATGATGGTACCAATGCTGCTAGTATCATCTGTCCTGATGAAGGGCAATGATGATGGTACTAATGCTGCTAGTACCATCTGTCCTGATGAAGGGCAATGATGATGGTACTAATGCTGCTAGTACCATCTGTCCTGATGAAGGGCAATGATGATGGTACTAATGCTGCTAGTACCATCTGTCCTGATGAAGGGCAATGATGATGGTACTAATGCTGCTAGTACCATCTGTCCTGATGAAGGGCAATGATGATGGTACTAATGCTGCTAGTACCGTCTGTCCTGATGAAGGGCAATGATGATGGTACCAATGCTGCTAGTACCATCTGTCCTGATGAAGGGCAATGATGATGGTACTAATGCTGCTAGTACCATCTGTCCTGATGAAGGTCTTGGCTGAAAACATCGACTGGTTACTCTTTTCCATAGATGCTGCCTGACCTGCTGTGTTACTCCAGCATTTTGTGTGTGTTAGTTGTAGCACATGGTTATTTGAGTTACTGTCACCTTCCTGTCAACTTGAATCAGTCCGACCTCTCATTAACAAGATCTTTTCTCCCATAAAAATGCCACTCACTGTATGTTTTTTCATCATTCTCTAGAGGCTGTTGGGCATGAAAATACCAGGATATCAGCAATTTCTGAGATACTCGATCCACCCTGTCTGACACCAACAATCATTCCATGGTGAAAGTCACTTAGATCATATTTCTTCCACTTCCTGTTGTTTGGTCTGAACAATAACTGAACCTCTTGACTACATCTCCATTGAATTGCTGCCAGATGATAGTCTGATTAGATATTTACATTAACGAGAAGGTATACAGGTGCACCTAATAAAGTGTATATACTGTGTATGAAATGTTTTGTGGGTGTACCTTGGCCCAGAGGAACATTGTTTCATTTGCTTGTTTCTATATGCAGTCAGATGACAATAAACTTGAATTTTATATGGTAATATATGCATTTGTTGATAACAAATTCATTTTGAACTTCTTGAACTTTGAGAAGATATGTATAGAGAGAAACATAAGTTTAGGGCAAAGATTGAGGAAAAGTGGGCAACAGTTCCAGTCAAAATGAAATACAGCATCACCTCTACTCCTTAATGGGGCAGAGAATGCAAGAGAGTTTTAAAAGATAATTGTTGTTGATAATGAACTTATTGTTGCATTGTAGAGTAAAATTCTATACACTCATAACTCTATCTCCCTTCTGTAATCAAGGGATATCCCTTCTTCAGTTTCACTGCTTGGCAATGGCAATATTAGCTGACATAGGATCATAAGACATAGAAGCAGAATTAGGCCATTCAGCCTAGAAGTCTGCTTTGCCGTTTAATCGTGAGTGATGTATTATCCCTGTTAACCCCATTCTGCTGCCTTCTGCCTGTAACCTTACTAATCATGAACCTATTAATCTCTGTTTTAAATATACCCAATGACCTGGCCTCTAAAGCCAACTGTGGCAATGAATTCTGTAGATTCACCACCCTTTCACTGAAGATCTGTTTCTCTGTTCTAAAGGGATGTTCTTCTATACTGAGGTTCTGCCCTCTGGTCCCAGATATTCCCACAAGAGGAAACATCCTCTCCACAACCACTCCATCTAGGCCTTTTGTGGCCTATGTATCTGTTAGTTCAGGAATTTTTCCACAGATCACCCTGCTATCTTCTCTGCAACATTGTCAATACCTGCCACTACAGAATCCATTTCTATTTCTTCCACATCCTCCTTCTAGGCTCTGTGAAATCACGTGGAATTTTCTGTTTTTGTAAAAATCTCACAGAAGGCCTTAGATGACGTTTCACATGTCAGGTGGTTCTGCAAGGTTACATCCCATGAGATTCAGTGAGGTAGGTTCAGAATTGTCTTGATGGTAAGAAATAGAAGGTGATGGTTGAAGGTCAATTTTCTGACAGAGGGCCTGTGAAAGGTAGGGTGCCCCAGGGGTCACTATTATTCTTTATTTACATAAATGGTTTGGATATGAATGTGCATCACAATTAGCATATTGGCTGATGATATTATGTGAGTCAAAATGGTACCAGTGAACCACAGCACTGTTCTGCGGGCTGTGTACAATACTAAATTTACCTCTTTTGAATTATTCTCACATCAATCTGTAGCATGTAATTTTCCTCTAAGCAATGTACTTTCAAATTGACTTAATGAATGATAGATTTTATGATCTTCCAAAGGACTTGGTGGACTTAACTCTCAAGCAAGCAGGCACTGCGCCGTTAAGCAGACCAAAGTTCATCGCCATGGTTGGAAGCGAGGCAGGAGGGGGGACTACAAACCAGGCTGAAACAGAGGAATCAGACCCTCTCTATGCAGCATCTTGTTAGCAAATGTGCAGTTGCTGGAGAACAAAATTGAGGACTTGTGAGCAAGATTGCTGTATCAAAGGGAAACAAGATATTGTTGTGTTCTATGCTAAACTGAGACGTGGCTTACTCCCAGCATGTGTGATCCGCTAATTAGATCTAAAGGCTTCTCCATTCACAGGATGGACCAAGCTGCTGATTTAAAAAATGCAAAATGATGGAGGTGTGTGTTTCATGGTATGCTCTCATTGGTGCTTCATTTGGTGGTTTTGTCGAACGTGTTCCCCACAAACTTGAATCAAATGATTAAATGCCATCCATTCCATTTACCTAGGGAGTTCTCATGCATATAAAGTCTCTATGCCAGCCATTTCATGCCCAGACTGCATTTTGATAAATCTGATCACTTGTCTGTCTTTTTCCAACCTGCACACAGGCACAAGCTAAAGAGCAAGGTTCCAGAAATTAGGACAACAAAGAGGCAGGAGGCAGAGGAATTGCTTCAGGTCAGTGGACAGGGCTGTGTTCAGGGACTGATCTGTGGATCTAAATGAACACACCATGGTTGTCAAGGACTAAATAGAAACAGTTGAAGACGAGTGTGCACACACAAAATCACTCAGAGTCTATCCCAACCAGAAGCTCTGGATGAACCATGAGATTCCCAATCTTCTGAGGACCAGATCAAAAGCCTTCACATTTGGCAACCATAAAAGTTAAGGAGGTCCAGGTACAATCTCCAGAAAGCCATCTCACGGGCAGTAGAAATTCCAGACCAGACTTGAATCAATGATGAATGCTCAACAGTTGTGGCAGGACTTGTGTAACGTTCTCCTTCGGGTGTAACGAACGCCGAATTTAACGTCCGGATAAACCACAGTTAATAAGAACCAGATCGCAGTAAGATTAACCATTTACTGTTCACTCTTCACATTAACATATGGTGAAAACTGTTGATAAAACAATACAAGATTGATACAGTATTTGTTCCTTCCTTAATATCACATTTCAAGTGTAAATACTTGCAAAGGTGACTATAACCACATTACACTAAGGTGCAGTATACAGGGAGAGTTTACCTGCTCCATTGACTACTTTAAATACACTTCCATGCAAACTATCCGCGACTCTTTAACTAACGAAAGCATAAACATTATCTACCGTCGTTACTTCTAACAGGATCGGCATTAACATCTTAGTTCAATATATCGATTATCTATTAACTTACAGCGTTGCTCTCACTGTGATTTCTCATGCCTGCAAAGCTGCTTCTGCTCAGGTGTGCCTCGTGGTAAGCCCCCACCCTCGCGCTAATTTCAAACCGGTGTTTTCCCACAAGACGCGGCGAAACCGGATGTGACGTCATCGCATGCCGATATATTTTACATGCAATGAATATACTTTAAACACTCCTAATTCTAACTAGAAAATACTATTGAATGAATTACTAAGCGAAAATATTATAAACTAAATAACTGTCGTAAAGACAGCACAACTTGAATGATATAAAGTAAAATCAAGTGACACAGGCGACAACAGGGCTTTACTTCCAGATGAGCTCAATGCCTTCTATATTCACGTTGACCATCAGAACATGGAGGAACCATCACAAACTCTCACAGACTGAGTGATACTGTGATTTTAGTTCAAGCTGATGTTTAAGCAGCCTGCAGGAGGTTGAACCCACTGAAAGCATCCAGCCCAGATGGGGTACCCAGCCAAGTACTAAAGACCTGTGTTGATGGACAGGCTGGAGTATTCGCTGAGATATTTAACCTCTCACTCCAGCAGTATGAGGTACCTACCTGCTTCAAGCAGGCTTCAATTATACCAGTGCCTAAGAACATGATAACCTTGTTCAATGACTATCGTCCACGGGAACTTACATCCATAGTAATTAAGTGTTTGAGAGTTTGGTGATGAAGCATATCAACTCCTGCTTGAGAAGTGACTTGGATCTGCTCCAAACTTGCCTACTGGCCCAACAGGTCCACAGCAGATGGCATCTTGTTGGCTCTTTACTCAACCCTGGAACATCTGAGTAGCAAAGATACATACATCAGGATGCTCTTTATTGATGACAGCTCTACATTCAATACTATCATCTCCTCACAACTAATCCATAAGCTTCAGGGCAATGGTCTCAAAATCTCCTTGTGCAATTGGATCTATGATTTTCCCACTTGTAGACCCCAGGTAGTTTGGGGTGGCAGCAACCACTCCTCCACAATATCCATCAGCACAGATGCACCACAAGCCTGTGTGGTTATTCCCCTGCTCTACTTGCTTTACAACTATGACATACCCTTGAATGGAAAATGCTACAAAATGTAGTGGATATGGCCCAGTCCATCACAGGTAAAGCCCTCCCCACCACTGGGCACATTGTCACGGAGCTTTATTGCAGGAAAGCAACAGCAACCATCAGGGCTCTTCACCACTGAGGCCATGCTGTTGTCACACTGCTGCTATCAGGAAGAAGATACAGGAGACTCAGGACTCACACTACCAGGTTCAGGAACAGTTATTACCCCTCAATCATCAAGCTCTTTAATCAAAGGAATAATTTCACTCAACTTTACATAACCCATCACTGAAATGTTCCCACAAGCTATTTTTGAATTCTCTTTCAAAGATTCTTCATCTCATGTTTTCAATATTTATTGCTTATATAATTTATTGTTATTATTTTTTTCTTTTGTATTTGCACAGTTTGTTGTCTTTTGCACGCTGGTTTTATGCCTAGTTAGTGTGGTCTTTCCTTGATTCTATAATGGTTATTGGATTTATTGAGTATGCCCACAATAAAATGAATCTCTGGGTGACATATACAGTATGTATACTTTGATAATAAAATTTACTTTGAAATTTGATACTAAATTAAAGGGTCTTGTTGATAGTGAAGCAGGTTACAATGAACAGTCAAACTAGGTTATTACTTATACAGTGAATGGCAGAGTACTGATGAGTGTTTTGAACAGAAGGACTTGGGAGCACAGTGCAAAATTCACTGATGGCTGCTGTGTAGGTAGATGGGGCTGAAGAAGGCCCTTAGCATGTTGGCCTTCGTCAGTCAGAGCATCAGGTTTAGGAGCAGGGAGATTATATTGCAATTATATAAGACCTTGGTGAGGCCAGACTTGGAGAGTTCTGTTATGACCACCTTGTTATAGGAAAGGCAATGTTAAGGTGGAGATGGTACAGAAAAGATTTTCAAAGGCGCTGCCTGGACTAGAGGGCCTGGGTTTTAGGGAAAGGTTGGCCATGCTTAATCTTTATTTGCCGGAGTGCAGAAGACTGAGAGGCAGCTTCATATATGTTTACAAAATCATGTGGAGTATGGACAAGATGCATGGTCACAATCTTTCCCCTGGGGTTGGGAAGACTACAGCTAGATGACACAGATCAAGAGAAGAAATTTAAATGAGACCAGAGAGGACACTTTTTTAGACAGGAAGTGTTGAGTACCTGGAATGAACTACCAGAGGAAGCAGCTGTGGCTGGTACAATTGCAACATTTAAGAGGTTTTTGCATAGGCACATGGAAGGGGCAGGCTTGAAGGATTATGGGGCAAACATAGGCAACTGGGGCTAGCAGGGAGGACACAATGGTCAACCTGGACCAGCTGGATTGAGAGGCTTGTATTACTATGACTATATATGAAAATGTGCAGACATTCTAGGTTTGAGGCAAGACCTTCAGAAAAAGAAGAGTTCAAAGTATAAAATGCCTAAACTGTACATTATCATATGCTACCTTGAGATTCAATTTCTTGCAGGCATTTACAGGAGAAAATAAAATACAATTGAAATTTTGAAAAACTGTACATAAATCAACAATGACAGTTGAACAGCCAATGTGCAAAGAAGACAAACTGTGCAGATCAAAAATGTTACTGAGAACATCAGTTGTAAATAGTCCTTGAAAATGAGCCAGTAGGCTGTAGAATCAGTTCAGAGTTGTGTGTGAAGTTATCCCTGCCAGTTCAGAATCCCAATGGTTGAAGTGTATTAACTATTCCTAGTCCTGGTGGTGTGGGACCTAAGAAGCAAGAAGAGGGCATTGCCTGGGAGGTGAAGGTCTTTGACAGCACTCCATGTAAATAGCAGATGTTTTATGTTCCAAGGTCTTGGGTACAAAAAAATGTTGATTTGAAGATTTATTGTGTGAGTGCTGCATTGTCTTAGGTAGAGATTTTTTTAGATGAGATATTAAATTGAAATCCACTCAGTTCTGTTGGGCAGAACATAAAAAATGGCAAATCATTACAAAGTTATCCTGACAGCCCTTCCTAATATTTATTACTTGACCAATGTTATCTGCTTGTTATCATACTGCTGTTTCTGGAAGTTTGTTCTGCACAAGTTAGTTGGCACATTTATTAATACACTGCAGTGACCATGGGATATAAATTTGATAAGTGAATTCAAGGTTTTCTTCATGACCAGACCAAGCTGAAAAAGAAATGACTACTTCTACTCCCATTATTGTGTTCTGTTCCTCAGGTGGTATCAACACTACATAGTAAAAGAAAGGAATTTAATACTCCAATTTTCTGCTCTACTGATGTGTTGAAATATCTACAAAGGCTCAAAACCACTTCAGAATTTTCCAATTTGGAATAAAATAAGATAAGGTACAATTATCTGCCTGTGAGATTCTGCACTTTTGAAAAAAAATGAGTGGGACATAAGCTCCACAACTGTGAATTGTCTTAATTTTTGTTGAAACCGTGTTTGAAGAAATAGCACCACAAAAAATGAATGTTTTAAAAATCAGATTTATAAAGAAATGTGATTAACTTTAAGTATTCATTAACCAGACATCTGGGACTGTACTAACTGCTGTTTAGAGGAATGAGGGGATCTCACTGGAAGCTATCAAATATTGAAAGGCCTAGACAGATTGGACATGGAGAGGATGTATCTTATAGTGTGGAAGTGTCGGACCAGAGGGCACAACCTCAGAATATAAGACACCCCTTTAAAACAGAGATGAGGAGAGAAGAATTTCTTTAGCTAGAGGGTGGTGAATCTGTGAAATTCATTGCTACTGTTGGCTGTGAAGGCCTAGTCATACTGTATTTAAAGTGGAGGTTGATAGGTTCTTTATTAGTACGAGTGTCAATGGTTACAGGAAGAAGGCAGGAAAATGGGGTTAAGGGAATAATAAATCAGCCATGATAGAATGGTGGAGCAGACCCGATGGGCCAAATGGCCTAATTCTGCTACTATGTCTTATGGTCTTATCAATTTACATTTGGATTCCAGAGCTACACTCTGTATGATTCCTTCCTTATTTTCTTTTTCTTTTTGTATGATTCTCAGAAAACTGTATTTATCTTCCATTTGTAAGTAGCCCAAAGATTCTGTGATGAGCCAATAATAGATGGTAGATTCAGACAGTGATGTGTTACATTGCATATGTTGATGATCATTCACTCAGTATTGGAGCACTGCATATGCAGGGCCCTTACTTAGCATTGTCAGTCATCTCTCCCGTCTCCTTAAACCTGTATCATCAGACAGGAGGTACTGTGGCAGTAGGTCAGGATTTGTTAGGATGAAGAACAGCTTCTTCCCCAGGCCATAAGATTATTGAACTTCCTGTCACTACCCAGTAAGCACCAGTAGCATTATTCTGTCATTTTTTGAACTTGTACCATATATGCACCTGTATATGGGACAAATCAGGGCAGCAGGGTCCGGACTCTAAAGCGGGCAATGAGCCAATGTTTGGCAATTGCTGGAGCAGACTTTGTGGTGATTTGAGGCAGCAGGACTGAGGCAATGCAGAGTTGAGGCAGCAGGGCCTACACCTGGACCTGAGCCTGAGAACAAGGAAAGACCCAAGATTTGATCGATTTAAGCATTGGGTCAAATTGGAAAGGTCAGGTACAGACCAGTTTGAGATGACATGGACAGGGCCCAAGAGCATATTGAAGTGGCAGGGCTCAAGTCCAAGATCAAGATATGACCCGAGGATTAGATGATTTAAGTGCCTGGCCATATTGAAAAGCTCAAGGTGTCGGAGCCAGAAGCAAAGGACAGGCTGGTTCAGCTTCGTGCTCATGAGATTTACTCATTTTTGCACTGAACTGAGGCTATGGCCTGCAACTAACTGGCTCCTGAATCTGCTGCAGTGATGAATGGCTGTGAGTTCACTTTCAGGAACCACAGTTCTGAATTTTATTTTGCTTGCTTTTATTGTTTGCATGATCTTTTTTTTTATTCTGCACTTTGGGTGTTTGATGGTCTTTTTCATGGATTCTATAGATTTCATTATTTTGTGGCTGCTCGTAAGGAGACAAATCTCAAGGTTGTATTTAACTTCCATACTTTAGTATTGTACTTTGAACATTGAACCTTATTGTTTGTTAATTTATTTGTGGTAATTTTACTTTTTTGCATTATGTGTGTAGGTACTGTGTTGTGCACCTTTGTTCCGGAGGAATGTTATCTTCTTTGGCTGTATATATCTGTATGGTTGATTGACAAAAAACTTGAACTTCGGAGGAAAGTTGGGAGATGATATTAAGGCAGAATTTAAGACAAGGTGGTGATATAATTTCAGGTCAAATGCAGTAAACTTGCAGGTGACAGTGTGGCCCTAGCACTGCTGTAAATCTCATTTCAAATTGCAGATATCAAAAGGAATATGTGCTTGGCTGACTTTGATGAGTTGTTGAATTACACAAAGAACACAGAACATAGAGCATAGAATGTAAAGGTTCACAGAAACAGGCCCTTTAGCCCACAGATTTGTGCAAAACCTATTAAGCTAACAGCATCTAATCTCTTCCATTTCACGTTGTTCTTATTCCTTCATTCTCTGCAGTTTATGAGCCTACCAAAGAACCCTTCAGTGATAATCTCGTACCTGCCTCTGTCCTGGCCATGCAGGGATCTCTTTGCAACCTATTGACTGTTGAAAGGCCTAGACAGAACAGATGTGGGGAGGATTTTTCCTACCGTGGGAGAGCCTCAGAATAGATAGTCATATATTTAGAATGGAGATGAGGAGGAATTTCTTTAGGCAGAGGGTGGTGAATTTGTGAAATTCATTGACGCAGGTGGCTATGGAGGCCAAGTCATTGAATATATTTAAACCAGAGGTTGATAGGTTCTTGATTAGTCAAGATGTGAAAAATTACAGAGAGAAGGCAGGAAAATGATGTTGAGAGGGAAATGGATCGGCCATGATGGAATGGCAGAGCAGTCTCGATGGGCTGAATGGCCTAAGTCTGCTCCTATATCTTATGGTCTTTAAGTCACTTATGTATATTACAGTAGTCCAAGTTATTCATATATAACAAATATATCAGAAACAAAATACATTACAATGTACATCAACAGTTGTAGCTTAGCTAGTGTCATATTAGCTTCCTGGTCAGATGTTTGTGGTTTTAATTCACAATCATAGGGACTTAAGCATGAAATTGAGCCATTAAACCTGTCCAATAGCATCTTTTACATTAATTGAAGAGACAAACAAAACCTTATCTTAATACCAAATTCAATATTGAAGTTAAATTTGACCAATTTAGGCAAAAGTTTAACATCCGTCATTATTCAGTCTAAAGATCAAATCCAATACGCAGTAGGGAAATTCTAGAGTAGGTTACATTGTTGGCACAACATTGTGGGCTGAAGGGCCTGTAATGTGCTGTAGATGTCTGTGTTCTATGTTCAATAAAGATTAAGTGAAGAGTGATATTCTATGTGCGCAAGGGACCAACAAATATTTGGTCCAATGATTTTCTCTATAATTTCAGTAACTATTTCTACTTAATCTAAATTTGTCATCATACTTCCATTATCCATTTATATCTCCTTTACTCAAGGAAGATTTTGCAATTAATTCTGGATTTTCTAAGTTCACTTGACTAGTTTATTTCCATTAATCTCACTTGCGTTGTGTTCAGTTACAACAGAGAAAGATTATTCCATGTTTGCCTTGTTAACATATCAATCACATCATTTTAAGTGTTCTCATCTTTGGAGTATATCCATTGGGGATACATCATCAAAAGGTAATGCCTCAAAAAGGCAGCATCTGCCATCAAGGACTCCTATCACCCAGGTCATGCCCTTTTCTCATTCCTAACACTAGGGAGGAGATAAGGGAGCCTCAAGACACACACCCAACAATTTCGAAATAGCTTCTTTCCCACCATCATCAGATTTCTGAACAGACCATGAACCAATCCATGAACACTACCTCAATACTCTCTTCTGCACTGTTTTATACATATAACAGGAGAAGAACAGTTTGAACTGTTTGTTCCAGTGACCAACAGCGACATCCTGCAGTTAGTTCACAAAATTGTTTCTTCTTCTTATTCTTCTTTTAAATATGCTTCTATTATTAAACTATGTGATTAGAGCCTGTAATTTTGATTATGTGGCTTTGTTTTTAAGCCTGTGTTAAACTATTGTCCATTAAAGTGATGAGGATACGTGGTTATGGACGCTGCAGGGATTAAGTGCCGATATGATTCAAAGAGATGACCTGTAACTAATGTTTGTTCTGAGCAGGGGTGGATATCCATAGCCCAGGTGAATTGCTGATTAGGGTTTTAAGTACAGTTAAAGTATTAGGGTAAATATTGATCATGGAACAGCAGTTTGACCAAACAGTGAGCAAAAATATGTTTTTAGTTCAGACTGGTGATGATGTGAGAGAGTGGAGCTCCTTAGTAAGGTTGGGGTCCCAGGAAAGGTGGGGCGATGGGCGTCCATACTTTCAGAGAAGAGGGTAATGTAGGTGAGGTTGCTGAATTGGAAGTCAACTGTCCCATAGCTGAGGGCAGAGACTTTAAAGAAAAGTTGCTCTAGTTTCTGTGGAGTGAGCAGAAGGAGTGGTGTCATGCGATAGGTCTATTGAGTCCAACAGCAAGGGTTCCCATATTTCAGGAGAAAGGGGAAAAGCTTTCTGCCTACATTTTTCAGCTAGAGAAATAGCTGCTTTATTTGCAGCATAAAGGGACCATTCACCTGTCTGATGTGAATCGATTAAGGATGACCAAGCGCTGAAGGATGCACCATCATGTGATGTGAATGCTTTGTAGGATGTGTCTCCCTCCCTCGTTTGTTGAGCTGATCAGAGAAATAAGAGAGGAGGAAAATGCGATGGAGGACCAGGAAGGCTCCGTCAGCAGGGTGCAGTCCTCGGAAGTGGCCTTGTTGCTAAAGCAACCCCTTATGTCCCACTGGCAGGGGTTTTACAGGAGTTTGTGAAAGATCTTAGAGCTGATGTATCTCAGTTGATATCGGCGGGTGCTATCACCAACTATGACAAAGCCGATAGGGAGCCAGACCCACTGATGGGACATACTAAGCAGAGGGCTGCTATTGAACAGGGTCCCTTGAAAAGGGGAGCAACGTATTATCTGTTATAACTGTGGTGAGGAGGGACATTTCAGGTGGGACTGTGAAGGACAAGTGAACCAGTGGGTTATTTAAACAGAAAGGGAAGTCAGGAAACTTTGGAGAGGCTGGGTGAGGGAACAGCCTGGCACCTTGGGGGGAAGACATTCCAATCAATGTGTCAAGGAAAACACTGAAGTACAAAGCGCTATTCCTGAAAAGTTAGTGGGGCCAAGCTCCATGGATTGAGGGTATTTATGCTAGAACCATACTTGACACAGGTTCTCAGGTTACTCTGCCGTACAGATCCTTCTACAACTGGTATTTGACACGTTTACTATTGACACCACTCAATGCCCCAGAGCTCTGGGTCCTTAGTACTGCTGAGTACCCATATGATGGTCACTTGTCATTGAAGCTGGAGTTTTCAGAGGCACATGTGGGAGTAGCTGAGGTCCTTGATACAATCGTGCTGGTTTGTCTGGACCCAGCTGAGAAGGGTGAAGCTACAATTCTTGTAGGAACAAATACTCCTATTATGAGGAGACTAATGTGAGCCTGCTAGGAGAGATTGGGGGGAAGCTCTCTGAAAACCTTGTCCATTCACCTGTGTTCAGGGATGTCTTTAAAGAAGTGAATGCCCATCCTCAGCTGGATGATGAGCACAAATGCACCCAGGGGAGGTAGCCAGTGTGATAGGAGGGCCCAAATTTTCTGGAATGCCTGATGCTGATGCCCTCCTGGTGGATGCTCCAGAAGACCATGAAGAGGAGTCGTGCTTACCTGCTGGGTTACTGGGGAGGCAGAAGCCCTCAGTTGTACGGGTAAACAGGATGACAGTGACTGTCAGGAACGCCTTGGAGAGGAAGGTCACTCTCTGGTGGGAAATACCGACGGTACATCTTTTTCTGGTAATGGCATTGTCCAGTTTTGCTGTGAGAAAAGCAGGAGAGAGACAATCTCCTGGAAATGGAAAGTTGACATCCAAGTCTTTCAATTTCGAGGACTCCCCAGTACCTGAAAGTTGGAAAAAGAGACTGACAGAAAAGATGTTAAAGATGGAAGTTATCTTTTCTACTGACAAGTTTGATATAGGTTGTTCCAAGAGTACTCACCACACCATCAGAGTGACAGAAGACAGCCCTTTCAGAGCAAGTTCTTGGGGACTGGCACCTGCAGAGGTGGAGGATGTTTGGCAGCATCTGCTGAAGCTGAAGGAAGCTGGGATTATCACTGAGTCTAGGAGTCCATAGTGGTGGTGAGAAAAAAGAATGGGAAGGTGCAAAAGGGTTTCGACTATCGGACTCTGAACCGATGCATGGTCCTTGACCAGTATACAGTTTTATGGATCGAGGACATGCTGCCGTGCCTGAAATGGTTCAGTCTGCCGGATCTAAGGAGTGGGTATTATCAGATCCCCATGAGTGAGGCTGACAAGCAGAAGATGTGATTCACATGTAACACTTGCCCAGCAGGCTGGTATATGTCTCGGGGAAAAGGAGATTCAGCCATACACCAATCCCACCTCCCGTACACGCAGGTGCTGTGAGAATCAAGTTTATGCCTCGCGCCCGCCCACAGTATCAAACCCACAACAAATACTGTTATGAAATACACTTTAAAGAGTTTACTAAAATTAAGAGTATTAGGCAATACAATATATATGCAAGGGAAAAAAACAAAAAGGCGCCAACTTATCAAAGTTCACTCAGTTTAGTGCAGATCGTTGAAGCTCAAACATCGAACCATTCGACCCCTCATCGCTTGCCTCCAACCTCCACATCTTCGCACCTAGGACCACGCCCGGTGGTCTTCCGAGAAGTGCAGCACACTTCCACCTTCCTCGACGTCTTCCTCCCAGCTCTCCCTCAAAAGCCCGTGGAAAAACCCCTCCCCCAATTTCCCAGCTTCACAAGACAAAATAACATTCCCCATTGGTTAACAAATGAATACAATTACCATATCAACAAGTATAAAGCAAAACAACTGCGAGAGAGACACTTATCAGACAAAAAAGCATTCCTACTCTTAACAAACCAAAAAACCTATTTTGAGTAACATACACAGGACATTGTACACATATGTCCACTTGGATTCTTTCAGTTTGAAAGGATGTTCCAGGCATATCAGGTGCAGCAGCTATTTTCCAGCTTGTCATGGAGAAAACTGTTGGGGATTCAAACTTACTTGATGTGCTGGTGTACCTGGCTGATCTCATAGTGTTCAGGTCCACCCTGGAAGAGCATGAGGTGAGGCTGTTAAGGCAGCTGAAAACTGAAGGATTAAAACTGTCACTGGACAAGTGTCAATTCTGCAAGACGTCTGTCAGTTATATTGGGCACATAGTCTAACAGACAGAGCAGCTACAGATCATTTTAATATAGAGACGGTGACCACATGGCCTGGGCCTTAGCCTATGAGTGCTCTATGCTCGTTCCTTGGATTCTGTGGGTACTCTCGGAGGTTCATGAAGGATTACTCCAAAGTGAGTCCCCCTTTGAATCAGCTTTTGTTACCCTCCCTTGGGGAAGAAAGGAGAGGATGGTAAAGTTTATCTTAATCCTTCAGGGCCTTTTGGAGCAAGATGGGATCTAAAATGTGAAGAGGCCTTTCAGTTGCTGAAGGAGCTACTGATGAAAGCACCCCTGCTGGCTTTTGCAATCCCCCAGTTGATGTATGTATTGCATACAGCTGCCAGCTGAGAGGGCTTAGGGGTATTCTGTATCAGGATCAGGGTATAGGGTTCACCTGTTACTTTTGTCAGCCTGAGCCTGCCACCCTCTGAGTGAAACTGCAAATTAGAGTTACTGGCATTGAAATGGGCTGTGGCGGATGTTAAATGATTATCTTATGGTGCCAAGTTCCTGGTGAGGACTGATACCACTGTTGACTTATATCCAGACTTCACTGAAATTGGATGCCACAGGCCATCGTTGGTTGGCAGCATTGTCTGCCTATGATTTCAGCCTGACATACCATCTGGGGAGCTGGACCACTGGTGCCGATGCTTTGTCCCGACATGCACATGAAAGTGCTGGACAGTGATGGAAATTGGGAGAGCGTTCCTACTCCTGGAGTTAAAGCAATGGGCCAGTTTTCCCTTACGGGGAAGTCAGAGGCAAAGCCAGGGCAGGATAGAGCTGTGGATCATTTGGAAGTTTCTGGTTGTGTCATTCCACAAGCTTAGTGCAACCTGACAGCTCTGAATGTGAAGCAGTTGCCTGTGTTGATTTCTGGGGAAGGGATCACTCAGCGAGGTGACCCTTGTATAGGTATTGTTTGGTCATCTGTTGTCAAAGGGGATATGGGCCAAACTGAAAAGATGAAACACCCTACCATATCTCTACTGATGAGAGAATGGAACAAACTGGAGTTAAGGAACCAGGTTCTATACTAGGTGATGTCTCCTCCAGGCAGGCCTCAGCATTCCCAGTTGGTTCTGCCTGAGAAATATCGGAGGATTGCGTTGAAGACACTTAATGATGATTCAGGTCATTTGGGGATTGACAAGACCTACAGATTTGTCCAAGATCGGTTCTACTGGCCCCAAATGAAGGCTGAGGTTGAGGAGAACTGCACGTCGTGCATTTGATATACTCGGAGGAAGATGCTGCCTATGAGGGCCACCCTTTTATCCCACTTACAGATTTTGGGGCCACTTGATCTAGTATGTATGGCTTTCCTCCCCATAGAGCCTGATTCCAGCAACACGACAAATGTCTTAGATATTATTGATTACTACACCAGATATGCTCAAGCCTTCCCTACAAAGGATCAGAGGGCATCCACTGTGGCCAAATTTTATGGGAAAAATAGAAGAGGTTCTGAGAGTAGGCTCATACATGAGTTACCGAGCATGCTTGGAGTTGAGAAGTCAAGGACTACGCTTTATCACACTCAGGGTGATTCCCAGCCCAAGAGGTTCAATGGGATATTGCTAGAACCCTGGATATCAGCAAGAAGGATGAATGGAGTCTACATGTTGGGTATCTGGTCCACTGCTATAAATGTACACAGAATGATATTGCTGGATACTCACCATACTATTTGATGTTTGGGCACAAAGATGCCTGTAGTTCTCTGTCTTTGGACTGGTGGGGAAGATTTGCCACAGAAGTCCTATATTAAGTATGTGTCTGACATGAGAAGGGAATTGCAAAAGCCTTATGAACTAGCAAAGGTCTCTGTTGCCAAGCAGAATCAAGGAAATAAGAGGAGATATGATCAAAAGATTAGGTTCTCCCAACTGATACCTGGAGAAAGAGTCTCATAAAAAATTTGGTGCTACCAGGGAAGCATAAATTGGTTGACTGCTGGGTAGCTACGCCTTACATAGTGGAGTGTCAGATGCCAAATGTGCCAGTTTTTCAGGTGAAGCCAGAAGACGGGAATAGACCTGTCAAAATTCTCCCTCGGAGCCGCCTATTACCTTTAGGACAAGAGGTGTGTGTTGACATGGACCATACACCTAGTAGGAGGACTCTGCAGTGATGTGAGAGAACAGAAAGATGTGGGAGACCTGAAGAGGATCGAACCACTGATTGGAGTATGGACTCAGAGGACTCAGAAATGGGGGTGTAGTATACATTACCATATGCAAACTGATGAGATTCCCAAACCTCCCCACACTGATATAAACATAGCGGGGGAAATAGCAGTGGACAGGCAGGCTTACAGGTGGACAATGAGGGAAACTGGGCTACAAAGGAACTGGGGATGAAGCTGAGCTCAGTCGCTCAGTCAAGTGACAAGGTACCTCTGTTGTCGGAAGGCATGGGTAATGGATAGGGGGAGGCCTCTCCAAGTAGACAGGAAAGATCCCAAGGAGTGTCTGAGACTGAAGGAGTAGATGATGGGATAAGGAGGTCTCAATGAGTCAGGAAACATCCAGATAGGCTGGCCAATGATGTACCAGGCGAACAGAGTGTTGTGCCTATCCCCCTAGTGAGATATGTCACTATTATTTACAAATGGATTGGAGGTCCTGTCATCGCAAAATTTCTTTGAAAACTGTATTATTATTGATGGGTTGATAAATTTCAAAGTCATTAGGACATGACTATTCTTGGTGGGGGAGAGTGTAACGCTTTGGCAAAGATTTTACTGCTAATATTGTAGCAAATGTCATATAATGGTTTTCAGTAGAAGCAGTATGCTCTACTGGTAGTGCTTGATTTATTGTGTCATCCAATCAGGAAGGTGGAACTGGGAGAAGGTTCTAGAAGCTTAGTGATGGATATTGAGATGGGTTGAAGTCTTTTTCAGTGGGAGATGGAGAGGGAAGAAGCTCGAGAGAACCAGCTGTAGGAATCAATGCAGTGGGAATGTGCAATCGGATGAAGCCAAAGAGGGGAAATTCCACTGGGGATTGGTGATTATGAATTGGTGCCATGAGTACATCAGACACATCAGCTTTTGGGAGATTTGAGCTCCAATGTCTGCATTTTTGACTCTTCAATTATAATGGGCCTTTTTAATTTTTTTTCATTATTTGGTAACTCTTTGGTTAAGTTAACATTTATAAATATACTTTCTATTATAATTTGATGCAGTGTACAATCTCTTATTTCTTGTCAATGGACAATTGCACAGGGCAGTAACTGACACAGTATTCACACAAACTGGGTTTGAGAGGGGGCGAGAC
Organism: Hypanus sabinus; assembly: GCF_030144855.1. NCBI lineage: Eukaryota > Metazoa > Chordata > Chondrichthyes > Myliobatiformes > Dasyatidae > Hypanus > Hypanus sabinus. The sequence goes on along the minus strand of NC_082710.1, from coordinate 84,795,273 downwards.
ATCCCACCCTCACAGGTTTGGGAGGACCCAAGTCGTATTGACGCTCGACGTACAGAGTCTAAAAGGTGGTTTTCTCAACGCTGAATCCAGTGGCTGTTAGTTAGGGGATAACAAGCCGCATCTCTAGAGATGCCCAGTAAAAAGAGGTTTCATTTGTTTTGTGGTTGCTTGTGGGACATAAATCTCAGTGTTACATACTGTATACATACTTTGATGATAAATGTATTTTGACTCTTTGAATCTGCCTCGCACCAATTTTTGTGGATAGTCTGTAGAAAGCATTCTATCCAGATGCATCACAGTCTGCTCTTGTTTAACATCTGAATTAACGTTCTTAGAGTCACTTATTCTGGAAATATATTAGCTCACTCTTCTGTGCACTTATTCTATAAAGACTGTCTGCCTGAACAGAGCTATCTTCATTTCAATTAACAGCCAAGCTTTTAATTAATTTAATTTTCCTTTATCTTCCCTTCCTGTCTTTTGCATCATAAATCAGAAGCCATCTGGATGGCCTAAAGCTTTCTGATACTCTGCATGCATAAGATTAAGCAAAAAGTACTGGGGGAAATTTTGTCAAGGTGTGGTCCTGCCAAGGCCAGTATTTATTGACTCTCCCTATTTACCCTTGAGAAAATGGTTGGAAGGCTGCCTTGCAGAACTGGTAGACACTCACTGGCCACTTTATTAGGTACACCCATACATCTGCTTGTGTACAGCGCTCCCTTGGTCGACATCTCCTGGATAGACCATGAAGCTACGTATTTCAATTTTTTATATCTATTTTTCATTTTAAAGCAGTTTCTGAAACCATTGGAGCCTGCAATTTACCGTTTGGAGATCGACTGAGTAATGCAGAGATCTGTTGTCACTGAGAGGATTCAGGCTCTGAGCTTAAACCCTTGAGGCCCCCAGGTGAAGAAACTTTGAGACAGGTGTTAGCCAATTATTGACTCCATTTCACTGATTAAAGTGATGAGGAAGATTGAAACAGCAAGGCCAGTGAGTGTTCAGCGCTGGTTACCTGCCTGCTGCCCGAGGAGCCTGAGTATCACTGTGCCTGGAGGACAGGCCTCTGTGCTCGAGCTGTGGCTCTCTCTTTGCATGATATTACCAAACTTCTATGTTTATGGATTTGGACTATGGACTTCCTCAGATTTATGTTTTATATTCTATGTTTTCACCCAGTCTTTCTCATTGTTTTTTTGGTATGAGGAGGGGTTTGGGGGTAGATGTTCTTGTTGTGCTTTTGTTATCTTTTGTGCTGTGAGGGGGTTTGGAGACTGATGTTCTTTTACATTTCTTGTGTGGGTGTGGTGTTTGGGGGTGTTGATGATTATGTAGCCATTTTTTTTCTGGGTGATGGGCTTGCTGTTTCTATTTGAACTTATTTCCCTAGTTTTTGTTTGTTTCATCGCCATCTGGAGAAGAAGAATCTCTAAGTTGTATACTGCATGCATACTTCGATAATAAACGAACCTTTGAACCTTAGAATTATCGAAACAGTCAATCATGTGGCAACAACTCAATGCATAAAAGCATGTTGGCAAGGTCAAGAGGTTCAGTTGTTTTTCAGACTAAACTGAGAATGGTGCAAATAACAAAAAGCATCCAGTGTGTGGCAGTTCCATGGGCAAAATCATCTTGTTAATGAGAGAGGTCTGGTGAGAACTGCTAGGGAGTTTCAATCTGACAGGAAAGTGATAGTAACTCAGATAACCTTATGTTACAATGGTGGTGTATAGAAGAGCTTCTCTGAAGGCACACACATTAAACCCTGACATGAATCGACTACAACAGTAGAAGGCCACAAGTGTACACTTAGTGGCCACCTTATTAGGTAGTTCCTGTACCTAATAAAGTGGCCACAGAATGTCGATTTCTCTTGTATTAAAGAATAATGACACTGATTCTTTTTAATTAAGTATTTTGATGCAAATAATTAATCAAGAGAAAATCAGGAAAAAATAAACAAGATAATGTAAATTCTTTGGATTCCACATAATAAAGGCTTGTATTCTATTAGTCTTCTTGACAATGTTCTGTTGACTAGCTTAATGATTTTGCATGCAGAATTTCTTGACTGTGAAGCATATCAAGAATATCAGCTGAATATCAAAAAGCTTGGATTTTATATTCAATGAAATTAAACTAGCCAGATTTATTTCACAGATAACTTTATCCCCAGGTACCAATAGGCAGAGTGAATTAAAGTGTAGAGTTGTATCTAAAAATCCAGGTCGAAGTTGCTGTTGAACTGAGAACACAGGGACATAACTTGTTTTACCTTATATGGGTCTGTGGTTGGAAGAAGTAAGTATGCAGGTAAAAGCTAATAGACAATCTTGACCCATTTTCATAGATCAATCTTACCTGTCCACCTTCTTATCAGAGTCCTCAGTCTGGATCCCCCCTAGAGATCCAATTGTTCATGTAATAACCTTACAAACGTCATTGTGCAAAGTGCTTGGAGATGTTCCAAAGATGAAAAATTAATGCAAACTCTCCTTTCTGCAAGTCCCATTCCCATATGACAATGCAATATTTGAAAACTCCTCCCTGGTGACATGTTCCAGAACTTCACTCTATGTTCTGTGAAAAAGTTCTCATTGATTTATTTTCTGAACCTTCTTTGTAATTTACAGGCTAGTGCTGTGCACAGTGTTCTCTGATGAGCTCTATCAGAGTCCGACTAGTACAACCATTAACACACCCTTTGGTCCAATAAAGTCAATGCTAAGCAACAAGTGCTATTTCATTACAAATCCTACCCTAATCCATTTCATTCCCATCAATGACCCTTCTGCATTCTGTCACTCTTCTACATGCTAGAGGAAATTTTTTGCAGCAAATCAAATCCAAAAAACTGGACATTTTTAGAATCTAGCAGGTACATGAATATTTGAAGGAAGCCTACCAAGGGATCATCTGTAAATTACATATTGACAGCACCGCTAGTTTTGAGATTGAACCCTGGCACCTGGAGCTGTGAGGTAAGAGCCGTAGTAAATTGTACCATCCTGTACTGGTACCAAAAATCCTGATGAAGGTCTCAGCCTGAAGTGTTAGCTTTTTATTCTTTTCTATTGACGCTACCTGACCTGCTGAGTTCCTCCAGTGTTTTGTGTGTGGTACTTTGGTACCAAATATATTGGTTGCTTTTGTTGAATCTTATTTTCAAGTTCTCATTCATCGAGAGGAAATTAATTATATAAGACCATAAAACATAAAGCAGAGTTAGGCCATTTGGCCCATCATATCTGCTACATGATTCAATTATGCCTGATTTATTATTCTTCTCAATCCCATTCTCCTGCCTTCTCCACATAACCTTTGATGCCCTATCAAGAAAATATTTACCTCCACTTTAAATATATCCAATGACTTGGCCTCCGTAGCCACCTGTGGCAATGAATTCCCCAGATTCACCATCCTCTGGCTGAAGAAATTCTTCCTCATCTCTGTTCTAAAGAGACATTCTTGTATCTTGAGGCTTTGCCCTCTGCTCCTAGACTCCCCTACTATAGGAAATATTCTCTCCACCTCCACTCAGTCTAGGCCCTTCTATATATGATAAGGCCTTTCAATAATCAATATGAGGAATAAAGGAATAAATATATTACTTGCCTGATATGAGATGAGAGGGGACCTATGCTATGCAGTGTTGCACAGTGCTTGTGTTTCCTATTGAAAACTAGAATCAGAGTCAGTATCATTGACTAAGGTGATATGCAATTTGCTGTTTTGCAGTGGTGCTACAGTGCAAAGATATGATACTACTATGAATTACAAAGTAAATACACAATTCAATGAGGTAGTGTTCATAGATTCATAGACTATTCAGAAATCTGACAGTGAAGGGGAAGAAGCTGTTTCTGAATTGTTAAGTGTGGAACTTCAAGCTCCTAGACCTCATCCCCTGATACAGCAATAGGAAGAGAGCATGTCCCTGCTAGCGAGGATCCTTAATGATGGATGCTACCTCTTTGAGGCACCACCTCTTGAAGATGTCATTGATGGTGGAGAGGGTTGAGCTGGCTGAGTGTACAACTTTCTGTAATCCCTTGCAATTCTGTGCATAGGAGTTTCCATAGTTGGCTGTGCTGTAACCAGTCAAGATACATCTATCGAAATATCTTGAGAGATTGGTTAATACGTTGTGCTTGCTTTTTAGCTTTTGGTATTTCACGCCCCAAGACATCAGATATTTTTGGTTCCCAGAAGATGTTATGGCCAAAATAGACATTCCAATATTATACTCCAGTGGCCAGTATTTTACATTCTCAATTAACCAATCAACATCCATTTATAGGCTCGCGTTATCTCTAAGACTTAATTTCAGTTTTATTTTTGCCATCGATTAATTCAGCAACCATTTCTATGGCTCTTCATCCTAGCCCTCTATTTCCAGTTGGCCAGCTGACTTTCTATACATGTGAATACACAATCAGAGAGTCCCACCCAACAAGCTCTTTCTTCACAGTGTCCTTGCTAGCCATCAAGTATCAATCAATAGCCTGCAGCCTTGCATGTTTCAAAAGTTTATCTACATCTCAAATATTATGAAAGTACTTGTCATCTAAGCCCGACCTCTTTCAGACAGGGCATCCAAATGTAATTGAAACTTATCAATATTGTAAGGCCTAGTTAGGATAGATGTGGAGAGGACGTTTCCTACAGTGGGGGGAGTCTAGGACCAGAGAAAACAGCCTTCGAATAGAGGGATGTCCATTTAGAACAGAGATGGGGAGGAATTTCTTTAGCCAGAGGATGGTAAATCTGTGGGTGCTGTGGATGCCAATTCATTGGGTATATCTAAATGAGAGGTTGATGGGTTCTTGATTAGTCAGGGCATCAAAGGTTATGGAGTGAAGGCAAGAGAATAGGGTTGAGAAGAAAAACAAGTCAGCCATAATGGAATGGCAGATCATGCATGATGGGCTGTATGGTTTTTATTTCTTATGGTTTTATAGTCTTCATGCAGGACATTGTCAGAAGCCATGCTAAACTTCATGTAGATAACATCTATTGTACTGCCATCATCAATACTCTTTGTCATCTTTTTGATATAGGGTAGACCTTCCAGAGGAAGGCAGTCCAATTTCGTGGTCATCCAAAATAAACAAAACACACACTCTTCTGCAAAAAATCCACAGATTTTCTATTAAGGAAGAAAAAGCATCCCAACTACTACAGTTAGAGAGATGATTCTCCTAAATACAGAAAAGAAGATCCGTTTGACTTGACTGGAGTGGATTTTAAGATATGTCAAGTCAAGGTTGTTCATACTTTGGGGTCATAACCTGCAGGTTTCAGACTAATATTTGGAGTTCTACTTTTTTAAAGTTTTATTTCTAAATAACTCATGGTAACAGGCCCTTCTGGTCCAATGAGCTTATGCAGCTGGATTACAACAATCTACTAAACCTTTTTTTTGTAATGTAGAAGGAACCCAGAGCACCCCAAGGAAACCCACATGGTTATAGGGAGAACACACAAACTCATGTTGTGATCTCCTGATAAATGGTCTCGGCCCAAGTTGCCAATGTTTATTCCCTTCCATAGGTACTGTCTGATCTGCTGAGTTTTTCCAGCATTTTGTGTGTGTTGCTTAAGTTTCCAGCACCTGCAGAATCTCTTTTCATCTTTGTGACCTCCACTACTCCCTCCTCTGTTGATGTTAGTTGAGTTATGACTAAGGGGCTATATCTGCTCTTTTGCTGCCCTCTGACATTCTGTGATCTCATCTCTTGCAAAAGTTTAAAATTAGCTTATTTGTCACATGTACATTGCAACCTATAGTGAAATGCATCAATTATGTCAAATCAAATCAGCAAGTATTGTGCTCAGCAGCCTCCAAAGACGTCTGTCAACTAGGTACCATGCTCGCAGCTCACTAGCCATAACCATACCTCTTCCCAGGAGGTCATTGGGAGAATGTACAGTGTCTTTGCAGGCAACGGCAAGAATGGAACACCAATCGCTGATTGCTGGTGTGGGAAATTGATGTGCTGACCGCTACAAGTGTGCGATTTAACCTATTGAAATACAGCCATCTATTGAGATTGCCCGTGTCATTGGATTGGGATAACATTATCTGTCAGCAATGGGTGGATGAACTTGAACTTGAGTAGGTTGGAGTATATGGAAAACAAGATGATTGTTAAAGGAGTGGTCAGTTGCAATGGGCTTGATAGGACAGAGTGACATGGATATAGTAGTGTGTAAATATTTCACCTTTGATTCTATCTGGCATGCAACCAGCTTCCTCTTCAGTGCCTCTGCCTGCAGTTGCTGTGGAGGAAAGAACTCAGCCAATATAATCACAGACCAGTCCCCCCACCACAGCCATTCTCTCTTGTCCTTTCTTCCATCAGGTGGAAGATATAAAAGTGTGAGATCACATACAACCAAGCTGAAGGACTACTTCAATCACACCATTAAGTCTCTTAATGGACCATTCGAGAGCTGAAGAGTTTGTTTTTTATCATACAGTCTTCCTCACAATGGCCCTAGTACTGTATTTGTCTACTTTGTCTGCACTTTCTCTGTAACTGTATCACCATATTTGTTATTGTTTTTCTTTTTACACTACCTACCTAGAGTGGTCTGTCTGGATGGCATGCAAACACAGCTCTTCACTGAATCTCAGGTACATATGATAATAATAAACCAATTACCTTGATTAGTCATTGAACGTCCATTCAGACTTCGGGGGTTTTCTCTATGGAGTTTGCACATTCTCCCTGTGAATGCTTGGGTTTTCTGTTGCATGCCAAAGACGTGCTGGAAGGTTTAATTAGCTTGGTAAGTCAGGACAGCAGAGGGTGTGGTGGGCCATTCCATGCTCATGATGGAACACCAGAAAGTGTTCGGTCTGTCTCCAACATCTGCCACTTCTTTTTACTCCATTACCAATTTCCATACGTCACAGTTTTTCAGGAGGCTTGATCCATGTGGAACAAGGGCTGTTATTTTCCTCCAGAAACTATGGCCCCCCTGTAACATATTCAGGGAGCAATAGCTGATAAGGAAAGTACCTGAACCAGAATTTTATCCCTTCATGCAACACACTACATTCTCCATCTTACATGTTTTATGTGCACCCTTTAAACTGCAAAGTTGAGAATTCAACATAGAGTCACCGTCAGTAAGCATTGCTGACTGAATGGATGACAATGAATTGGCAAGCCACTGAGGAGACAAAGTACCCCTGGTTTCCCATATGTTCACTCCTTTCTGCCTCCAACGCTTCTATGAATTGAAATCCAGCTTTAACATAATCTACTTTAATATTTCTTACCAAACTACATTAACCAAGAAGAAAGATGGCTGAATCTATGTATTGAGCAAGTTTCATACAGTACACATTCCCAAGAAAAACAATTAACAAAAATCAGAAAATAAAGTAACCTGGAATACATGACCACAAATCCCAAAAGGGGATGGGGAGGGGAAAGACAAGGGAATAATAACTGGTGAAGTCCTAACAGGGCATACAAACTGGCTAAGATATGAAGAGTGGACTTGTCAAACTAGATCCATGTAAGGATGCGAACAAGAGAAAATCTGCAGATGCTGGAAATCCGAGCAGCACACAAAAAATGCTGGAGGACCTCAGCAGGCCAGGCAGCATCCTGAGTCCCAATGAAGGATCTTGGCTCAAACCATCAACTGTACTCATTTCCATAGATGCTGCCTGGCCTGCTGAGTTGCTCCTGCATTTTGCATGTTTTGTTTACATAAGGATGCGCTAGCATTATAGAGAAAAACACTTAATGTATTGCACACTGATGGCAATAAACTTGAACTTGAGGTAGTTCAAGAAAATGGAGCAGAACTTGATAATTTCAGCAAAATGGAAAGATTGGTTTGGTTGAAGTATTTCAGGATTTCATAGGTCTTCATTGACAAGGCCTATTCCTAACTGCTGCTTGCTCGAAGTGAAATGAATATTTATTTTAGAGGCAATTGCATTATTGTGAGACTGGAATCACACAGAGATCAGATTAGGTAATAATGGAAATTCCCCTTCTATTATTTCCCAGTATAATTCATTTTGATATTTCCGTAAGAGTCACTTTGATCACCTATGTCACCCTTTTACCACAGATTGATGGCTAAAATTGATGAATCGCTTCTACACTGGAATCACCTCCAACTCAACCCCAACCATCTAGAGAACTGCACTAAAGCAAAGAAACTTGCTCAACAATAAAAAAGGGTCTTAAAAGATTAATTACTTAAGTTTACATGGTACATCTAAGATAACAGGAAATCAGATTCAGGCTAAATTTCAAGGTCATTTTGGGCATAGAATGCAGTGAGAATGAAATTAACCAGAGGGGATAAGCATAGTTTCTTATCTTGGATTTTCCAACTTCTAAAGCTGTCATCGTCAGCAATTAAAACATCCTTCTCGCTGTCATTTCAGGATGAGTGATCAATGGCTCTCTGACTTAAGTTAGTCAAAGGCTAACTCATTACAAGCAGTATTGGCAGAAAATCAGAAAATCACTACAAATTTTCACAGTTAACGTTGCATGGGAAAACATCTCCAACTTCTGAGTGCAAACCAAGCTTGATCTATGGGTATTAGTGTGTTGTAATTCTGTGTTCATTTCATCTCCTCCCTCTTTTTTCACATGTGCAATTGTTCCCAATGTTACCCTCAGCAGCTGGTACAAGAGTCACCTGATCCAGTTTTAGAGGCAGAGTCCTACAAATTATATTATAACCAATCCATTATTACTGAAAGGACAATTCATAATAACCATTTGGATATACCAATACAGGATAAACAAGCAAGGACAACTTACTTAATAGATATAACCATTTCATACTCACATAATATACAGAAAAATATAGGTGAAATATACCAGAAATATGCTGAATTAAAAGAGGAAATTGAAAGACGATGGAATATGAACAGGGTATTCATTGTCCCAATGGTATTATCTACAACTGGCATCAGCCTAAAGTCACTACACAATAGCATTAAACAATTTGGCCGAAAAAGCATTATTTATTTAAAGCTTCAAAAAGCCACACTACTAACATTACTAGAAAGTCCACTACCGTATTGACCAAAAGTTCCTCACAACTGAAAAATGAACAGGCTTGGCTATACCCATACCTCAGGTTTTACCAGCTTGAACTGAGAAAATAAAATATAATAATAATAAAAATAATAATAACAATAATAATAATAAACTCTATGAGTGGTTTTCTGCCCCTCCTCGCATTGGGCACATCCCCAGATGGACTAAAACAGGATCAAATCCAGGCGCATCTGTACCCAGATTGGGTGGTGCTCTCATCAGCATCTGTACTCCATGTTGGGGGCGAAACCAAACCTTTAATCCTGTGCAAAGACATCAATTCAAGTCAAAGCAGCAGGGATTTATTTTGGAAACTGAACATATCTGTTATTGTTAATGCTAATATTGGTAAATGAGTACAATGAGACAACTGGATTTCTGCAAGAGGGGTTTTGATTATAAATGGCCTGTACTAACTGAAATCTTATATCCTTACCTGATCTGGTCAATTTGTGACTCTGTACATGAATATAAATAACTTTTCTAGATCGAGGACAAAAAGATATGGAGACAAGTGATGACAATGTCTATACGCTATAGATAACTAGTGAGAAATAACTAAAATAATGAACAAACAAATTATATGTCATTTTTTCCAGAATTCACTTTCTGGTGTCCAATACAATGTAATTGGATAAATCATTGTTAAAATTAATTGCACTGTTGTATAAAAATATAGTATATTAATTCCAACCTTAATGCAACATCTGGTCATTATCACCTTGTCTTGTTGAAATACTTACCATATCCCTTACATTAAAATTATGACATCTGAACATGCCTCAGAACATCCTCAGCTTATGGATGGAATTAAAAAATGTAAATCCATCTTTTCTCAAATGCGGGATTCTCAGGCAATGTTTAACATAGGGAGGAGAACATTCAGAAGTACTTAACTGGTTTTGTGAAATCTTGTCACCATGAAGGCAATGTATATGTATGTAATTTGCCCATTCTCTGTGTTTTTTTTTGGCTTTTTCCATGCTCTCTTTGACCATAGCTTAAAACGCTAAATACTTGGCATTCACTGAATGGTCGAATCATAAACACAAGATATACTGCAGATGCTGGAAATCCAAAATACCATGTGAGAAATACTGGAGGAACTCAGCAGGTCAAGCAGCATGAATGGAAAGGAATAACCTTTCACTCTCCAGCTACATGTTGAGTAAGCAAGGGGTGGGTATTGACCTCCAATTGCCCAGGAATTACACAGAATGATGGGATATTGAATTGTTATACAGTAGCAGATGTTGGAGATAGGCTGGTATTCCATCCTGACCACTGAGTAGCCTACCACACCCTGTATCACCATCCTAAAATTTACTCACCAGCACGTCTTAGGCATACAATAGAAGGCCCATGTTCTATCAGGGAGAGCGTACAAACTCCACAGGGAAAGCCCTTGAAGTCTGAATTGAATCTAAGTGTTGGGAGCTGTGAGGAAATTGTGCTACCAGTGTACACTGTGACAGCTGGGATAACAGGAAATGTTGTAAGCTCTCAACAGACAGAACCCAATTTCAGGATTGAACCTGTGCCATTTGAACTCTGAGGCAGCAGCACTCCCTACTACACCATTGTGTCATCCAGTGTTTTTGCCTATCCTTTTTCATTCATTTACTTTTTTTTTGGAACCTTGGAATACTGGCAAGGCTATCTCTTATTGAACAATTAGATTTGTCACATGTACATCAAAACATACAGTGAAATGTGCCGTTTGCGTCAAATCAATTTAGTAAAGATTGTGCTGGGGGAAGTCCACAAGGATCAACACATGGGCATAAATCACTACCCGTAATACTAACCATAGTGGGAGGCAACTGGAGCATCTGGAGGAAACCCATGCAGTTAGGGGGAGAACATACATACTCCTTACAAGCAGCAGCAAGAATTAAGCCCCAAATGGCAATTTCTGGTGTAATTCTGAGGCTCTCCGTTGGTTGGGGTCAATCATGCTATTGTGTCCTAGCTGTCTACATGATATGAAAGTTAGGACAGCATGATACGGAGAGCAGGCTATTGACCAGCTGATGAATCCAAAAGAACAGCAGAGACCAATATAGTTTGGCACCAGCAGCGTCACAGGAGATGCCAGTCAACTTTGAACTCAATTAGGACTACCTTCGGGACTCTATCTCTGGATTTTTTTCTCAGGCTTACTCCCAAAACCTTCTCATGAGTGGGTATAGCTGCAAGGCAGCAGAGGTTTGAAATCAGAGTTTCCCTTATCCTAAATGAGCTGCCAACCACAGGCAGATGGGCTCACCAGGGGTGGCAGACAGCCACTAAAGATACTTGACTATGGTACCCACTACACTATCGTGTCTGCATCTAATTGTCCTCGAGAAGGTGACTGTAAGCCATCTGGATGTACTTCCTGAGAAAGAGTTTCATCTACTCAAATCATGTTGTTCATCTATTCAAATTGTTATCACATGCAAAAGAAAATCTGTAGATGCTGGAAATCCAAGCAACACACACAAAATACTGGAGGAACTCAGCTGGCCAGGCAGCATGTTGGTTAAGTGAATTCAGCAGCATCAAGCCAATCATTTTTGTCACTGTTAGTAAGGGGCTATCTTCTAAGTGAAGTACTTGGGCTGCTTCATGAGCCAATTCAGAGGGTTATTTATAATCAAGGTGCAGTCATGGGAAGGACACCAGAATTCCTTCCCTAAGAATCATTTATATGTTTGTATTCTTCAACTAAAAGCATTTTAAAATAAAATTTAAAAAATGAAGTAATTGTCAGATGCCTGTACAAAATATGCAAATATATCATTTGCTGCTTCCTGCACTCTTGTTCCAAAAATGGATTTATTGTTTCATTTGCAGTGAATTATTTGTTGACATGATGTATTTACATTAGAAATAAATTCTTAGAGATGGACAGCATAGTATTCCAAGCCTGCACCACTGTTCAATAGCATATGGCTAATCTTATGCTTGCTTCATCTTTTTTTAATTCCCTGATCCCATAATCTTTGACTCTTCATGGTCCAAACTCCATTTACCTTCATCCTGAATCAATTTAATGACTTGACCACTACCATACTTGGTGAAAAGAATGAGCCACGGCTCAAATAGTCCATATTTTTTTTCGGGACCATCTTTCATATCAAAAATCAACTAGTGAATTTTCATTGAGCAGCTTACAATACAAATACAGTATATCCTTGTTTAAGAATAGATAATAGTTCAAAATTAGCCTTTATGGGTATAGAATTAAGTGACTGATAACATAATTCTATTCCTGCTTAACTCTTAAGTCTACAGATCTCATACCTGGAATGTGGACTCATAGAGTCTTACAGCATTGTCAATAGACAATAGACAATAAGTGCAGAAGTAGACCATTCGGCCCCTCGAGTCTGCACCACCATTCTGAGATCATGGCTGATCATTCACTATCAATACATAGTCCCTGCCTTGTCCCCATATCCCTTGATTTCCCTATCCATCAGATACCTATCTAGCTCCTTCTTGAAAGCATCCAGAGAATTGGCCTCCACCATCTTCTGAAGCAGTGCATTCCACACCTTCACAACTCTCTGGGAGAAGAAGTTCTTCCTCAACTCTGTTTTAAATAACTGACCTCTTATTCTCAATTCATGCCCTCTGGTACTGGACTCTCCCAACATCTGGAACATATTTCCTGCCTCAATCCTATCAAATCCTTTAATTATCTTAAACGTTTCAATCAGATCCCCTCTCAATTTCCTCAATTCCAGTGTGTACAAGCCCAATCTCTCCAATCTCTCTGCGTAAGACAGCCCTGCCATCCCAAGAATCAACCTAGTGAATCTACGCTGCACTTCCTCAATTGCCAGAATGTCCTTCCTCAAACCTGGAGACCAAAACTGTACACAATATTCCAGGTGTGGTCTCACCAGGGCCCTGTACAAATGCAAAAGGACATCCTTGCTCTTGTACTCAATTCCCCTGCTCTTGTACTCAATTCCCCTTCAGCTCAAATGGACCATATCCACTGAGACTCCCAATGCTGATCTCATTTGACCATATTTGGCACTTTTTCCTCTAAACCTTTCTGATCTATGTACCCGTCTAATTACCTGATGTTAATGTACCTGCCTCAACAATTTCCTCTGGTAGCACATTCCATATTTTGACCAACTTCTGCATGAAAAAAGTTGTTCTTTTCACCTGGTTCCTATTAAATGTCACATTAAAGCTATGCCCTGTAGTCCTTGGTTCTACAATCCCGAGAAAAAGACTGCACATTCACCCTATCTATGCCCTTCAAAGTTGTATAACTCTTCAGAGGTTCACCCCTCTTCCTCTAACATTTCAATGAAAAAATCTCAACTGCCTCAAACTCTCTCTACTACTCAATCGTCAGAATCCTAGCAACATTCTTGTGATGCCTTTTTCCACATTAGTACCATTTTAAAGGATTAAGTTTGACTTGAACTTGAGAAGGACTAGTATCCTAGTGGGGGGGGGGGATCTTTATTTTATAAACTAATTGCCAGTGGAGTGAGATTTGCGAGAGTGAAGTCAGTGAAAAGTCAGGGGTATGCTCAACCACCAAGGTGTGTAAGCCTAGCAATAGGATGGCAGGTAACATCATTATTAGCGCAATTTTTACTATTCCAGCTGTAAGATTGCATTTCAATTCCCATCACTGTCTTTAAAGAGCTTGTATAGTATATTCTCCTTGTAACTATGTTGGCTTCCTACCATTCATTGTGATAGGCTGATTCTCATAGCCATCTTCACTGTCAATAACATCATCTATTTTAGTGTCAACTACAAGTTTATTAAACATACCTTGCACATTCTCATCAAAATCATTATCGATAACAAATAGCGATGGTGTAGTATTAAACCCTGGGAAATACGATGAGTTATGGGCCTCCAGTTCAAACAACACCATTCCACCTTCAACCTACTATCAAGCCAATTCAGTGTCCAAGCAAAGTTCAAAGTAGATTTATTATCAAAGTATATTAATTATATATAACCTTGAGATTTGTCTCCTTACAGGCAGTGATAAAACAAAGAAACGCAATAGAACCATTAAAAAAGTCCATCAAAATTATGCAAACAATAAAAGTAAGCAAATAACACTCAGAACTGAAGTTCACAAAAGAGAGCCCACAGCCAGGAATCATCTCTGAGTCTACTCATTCCCTTCAGGCCTGGGCTCTGCTGCCTTGATTTGGCCCGTATCCACCTCACTGCAACCATCTGAGACTTTAGTTCACACTTAAAAAATGCCAGGTCGTAGAGATGTTTCAAAAGCTCAACTCTGAAAGGGAAGCTACAGTGATTGTTTCCAAGAAAAAGTGTGATTACTACAATAATATGTAGTTTTGTTTACTGCCAGCAGGTCGTCATTGTGCTTCATTAGTGTCATCTTAAACTGGAATTCTCCCTGGATCCCATGCAATCTAAATTTCCACAATAGTCTATCACGTGGAACCTTATCAAAAGATCATGAAAGATCATGTCTACTGCATTGCACTCCTTAATCTCCTTGGCAATTTCTTCAAAAAAAAACTCAATCAAATTTGTGAGACATGATCTCTCATGCACAAACCTGAGCTGACTATCCCTAATTAACCTTTTTTTTCTGTAATTATGTTTTATTTATGATTAGAGTAGATACCGTAACATGAAAATGACTGAGCTTTGCTGACAAGCATATAAGATTTCGTGCTGTTAACTCTGGTGCAATTTAAAGGAAATTCAGATAGCAGTGAACTCACAGAAGGTGCATCTGATTTCTTGTACTGGCTCTGAATTGACCTTAAACCCAGGGCTGATTCCATAATGTACAGAGTTGAGGCATCACATGCATTTTAGATTGTCTTTCAACTGTCTCAGTATAGAGTTATTTAGAGGGAAGAGATCACCTGCACTAATTATAAAATAAAGACGATGTAAAAGATTTTCCTTATTTTGATTATTTTTATATAAATTGAATATAGTTTAAAGTGAATTTATTAATTTCTAATTATCATTTAACCATTATTCTTTTATAATTTCATATCCTTATTTCATTTAAATTTTTGAAATGTGTCTATATGTTTTCTATTACCAAAGTGTGGTAAAGATATGTCTCTACCAAAGAAGGTGTAAAGCACTCCTTCCCTCTGCTAGCCTGCAGACAATCCTTAGGCAAGATGTAACATCTGCTGAACACCCTCTCTCCCAGTCAGGGTCATGTGAAGCCATGGAAGCAGGGGGTGGATGGTGGTATAAGCTGCTGGTGCATATCACAAGTCTTGGGTATGCAACCACTGATGCCAGGCAGACAATCACTGAAGGATATTAATACTGGATAGGGTCACCCATCTTGTGAGGACACTGCCCAGAAGAAGACAATGGCAGACCACTTCTGTAGAAAAATTTGCAAAGAATAATCATGGTCATGAGACCATGATCACCTATGTGATATGGCAAGACAAATAATAGCTAGTACTGCAACAGTAAGGTTAATCGTATCATCAGAGATACCTGCTATGCTAACCATTCGCTTTTCTCCTTTCTACCTTTTGAAGAAGAAGCAGCAGCTTGAAAATCTGGATGACCAGGCTTAAATGCACTTTCCTCACCACTATCAGAAGTAATTGCCTCTTTCTCCCCCCTTCCCAGTGGTGCTGCCGATTCTTGAACTCTTACAGTAATTATTCTTTTTTCTGTTATGTGGTATTTCTCTTTGCACTACTTCAGGCCATACGACGATACATTATTCTATTGTTTTGTGCTCATCGCTGTCTTTATTATGGTGTTTATTACTTCCAAGTATATCATTTACTCTGTGAGCTTCATAACCTAACTTGTTATGATCTTGCTTATCTGTACTGCACTTTCTCAATAGCTTTTACACTTTTTTTCTGCATTGCTACTGTTCTACTTTTCTGCATTGTTCTAGCTCAATGTGCTGTGCAGTCACTTGATCTATATAAACAGCAAGTGAGGCAGGATTTTTACTGTACTTGTGACAGCAATAAACCAGTACCAATATCAATAGGAGCTGATTCCATTGAGACAAAACTGTGTGAAAAGCTGGTCAAGCTAACTTTGGTTTATCCTGGTTGATCCCAATGTAAGGTCATTAACCTGGCATTTTAACTTCCTTCTGCCCCTGCAGATGCTGCCAGAGCTAATTATGCATTTTTTGCTCTTACTTTTAAAAAAATAATGAGTTTTAAACCTCTCTGACTGGTAATCCTCACTGGCAGCTGTTTACCAGAAAGAAACTAGGAAGGAATGGGATTAGTGATAGTTAAATGTGGTAAAACAATATTTCAAAACATAAAGGATACGTGAATGGATAGAGCCTTCTTCAATGATGAAAGGAGTAAGCCAAGGGCCATTAGCCAGCCCTCATTACTGGAGCCGAGGTGGAGAGGGTCAGTGACTTTAAGTTCAACGTTTCAGAGGAACTATCCTCTGATTAGCACGTACCTGTAAGTGTCATCACAGAGAAGGCAAGGCTGCACATCTACTTCCTTAGAAGTCTGCGTAGATTCAGAATGTCAAATTTTTACAAACTTATATAGATGCACAGTGGAAAATATCCTAACTGGTTGCATCATGGCTTGTTATGGAAACACCAATGCCCAGGAACAGAAAAGGTGAATACAGCCTAGTCAATCACAGGCAAAGTCCTAGTCCCCACCTTGGAGTACTGCCACCAAAAAGCAGCATTCATCGTTAAAGATCCCCACCATGCAGGATATGCCCTCTTCTTCCTACTACCATTGGGTAGGGGGTACCGAATCCTTCAGACCCATTTATCACTGCAATAAATCTCGGTGTAGTATATGGTAACACATGCAGTTGATCATAAATATAGTTTGAACTTTGAACTCTAAAACCATTACCATTTCAGTATTAGCAGTGCACTATTACTGGCTGATAAAAAATAGCACAGGTTTTAACTGTTGTTATGATTATGATAAATTGACATGTGGGGTGAGAATTGAAAGTGCAGCTAATCTTTCCTCTTGCTAAATTCCTTACCTCGTTTCAAAATCTTTAATCCCTCCAACTGAGACTCTGAGATGAAGGAAACCAGATGATAACATTTTCTTTATAATTAAGAGCTCAAGGGTTAAGGTGAAAGCTTCTGTAACTGAGGATGAAGAGATGACTGCAGAGGATGAGGCACCATGTCTCCTGGGATAATTCAATGCAAAAATTGTCAAAGCCTCCATCAAAATTGGACAGTTTACCTCACGTGTTTGTGATGGCATCCCAGAATAAGAATTTGTTTCTAATAAATTCATTTCTACAGTGCCCAGTTTTTAAACTAAATCTGAGAAACCCAAGCTCAGCTATTCCAAACAGGTGAAGATTGAACAGCTTAAATACGAGAACAGCTGCAGATGCTGGAAAACTGAGCAACAGATACAAAATGCTGGATGAATTCAGCAGGCCAGGCAGCATCTATGGAAAAAGGTAAACAGCTGATGTTTTGGGCAGAGACCCTTCTTCAAGACTGGAAAGAAGAAGAAGTCAGGGTAAAAAGGTGGGAGGAGGAGAAGAAGAGGAAGTAAAGAGCTGGAAAGTACTTTGGAGAAAGAGATAAAGGGCTGGAGAAGGAGGAATCTGATATAAAAAGATAGAAGATCATAGAAGAAAGGGAAGGAGGAAGAGAGCCAGAAGGAAAGAATGGGAAGGTAATGAGATAAGGTGAGAGATGGAAACAGGAATGGGGAATGGTGAAGAAGTGGGGAGGGATTTACCAGAAGTTCAAGAAATCAATGTTCATGCCATTAGGTGGGAGGCTACCCAGACGGAATATAAATTGTTGCTCCCCGAATATGAGTGTGGCCCTATTGCGATAGCAGACGAGGCCATGGACTGACATGTTGGAATGGGAATAGGAAGTGGAATTGAAATGGGTGGCCACTGGGAGATTCCACTTTTAATGGTGGACGGGTAGGTGCTAGGTGAAGCGGTCTCCCAATCTATGTCAGGTCTTACCGATATATAGCAGACCACTCTGGGAGTACTGGATACAGTGTATGACCCCAACAGACATACAGGTGAAGTGCCATCTCACCTGGAAGGACTGTTTGGGACCCTGAGTGGTGTTGAGGGAGGAAGTAGGTGTGGTACTTGTTTAGCTTGCAGAGGAGCTCTCAGCTTTGCTCTCGGAAAAACAGAGTCAGTTGGAACTAAGAGCTGGACTCTCAAGGGAAGAAATACACAATCTATGTACACAAGTGATACTGCAGATCTGAGAATCTTAAGCAACACACACAAAATGCAGTAGGAACTCAGCAAGTCTGAAAGGAAATGACCAGTCAATGTTTTGGGTTGAGACACTTAACAGGACTTGAAAGGAAGTGGGAAGAACCCAGAATAAGGAAGTGCAGGGAAGAGAAGGAGTACAAAGTGACAGATTAATCCAATTGAAAGGGGAGGCGAGGGGGTGAGGGCAGAGCAGTCAATTCATGTGTGTGGGGGTGGGGCGGTATATGAAGGAAGATTTTTCTGGCAGTATACTGAAGTCTGGCACTTTACAATCATTTCAACAAGCATCTGTGACGACTGGTACTGGAATTTGGAGCCACAAACAATCTGCTGGAGGAACTCCTTGAGTCAAGCAGCACCTGTGGAATGATGCAAGGTTTCAAGCCGAAATGTCAATCAGTCCTGATAAAAGATTTTAACCTCAAAAGTTTAACACTATTCTTTCCTTCCTGGACTGAATCAATTGTATTATCTACCTTACCACGACCTTCTGGATCTTATCCTATGAGAGACTGTGTCAAAACTATATGTCCATGCAAGTGCCCTTCACTCCTCAATCTTTCTGATTATCCACTCAAAAACCTTATCTGGATTAGTAAACCACGATCTTCTCTTAACATTATCCATGACAACTTTCTCTGGATAATTCTGAATCATTCCAAATGAAGTTTTACATTTTCCCAGAAAATGTATTGCAATAATTTGCCTGCCACCAAATGGCCTGTGTTTATTCCCCACCATTTTAAACAGAGCTACAGCAATCTTTCAAATCTTTGGCACCTGCTTTGTGGTTGCCATGGGAGAAGAGTGATATCCAGAGCCTCCAAAATGCTGGAGAAACGCAGCAGGCAGCAGCTATGGAAAAGAGTAAAGGCGACATTTTGGGCCAAAACCCTTCCGCAGGCCTGGAGGTTTAAAAGGTGGGGGGAGGGGAGTGAGAAACACAAGGTGATAGGTGAAACCTGAAAGGGGAGGGATGGAGTAAAGAGCTGGGAGGTTGATTGGTGAAAGAGGCAGAAGGCCATGGAAGAAAGAAAAGGGGGGAAGGAGCACCAGAGGGAGGCAATGGATGGCCAAGGTGAAAGGAGGAAAAGGGGAATGGAAATGGTGAAGGAGAGGGGTGGTGGAGGGCATTACCAGAAGTTTGAGAAATCGATGTTCATGCCATAGCTGGAGGATACCCAAATGGAATATAAGGTGTTGTTCCTCTAACCTAAGTGTGGCCTCATCACTACAGTGGAGGAGGCCATGGATGGACGTATCAGAATGGGAATGGAAAGTGGAATTAAAATGGTTGGCCACTGGGAGATCCTGCATTTTCTGGTGGATGTGGTGTAGCTGCTTGGCGAAGCAGTCTCCCAATCTACATTGGGTCTCACCGATATACAGGAAGACACACTGGGAGCACCAGACACAGTAGGTGACCCCAACAGACTTACAGGTGAAGTGTCACCATAACTGGAAGGACTGTTTAGTGAGGGAGGAGGTGTAGGGGCAAGTGTAGCACTTGTTCTGCTTGTAAGAATAAGTGACAGGAGAGAGATCAATGAGGAGAGACGAATGGACAAGGGAGTAGTGTAGGGAGCGATCCCTGAAGAAAGCAGAAAGTGAGGGGAATGGAAAGGTGTGCTTGGTGGTGGGATTCGGTTGGAGATGGCAGAGGTTTTGGAGAATTATGTGCTGGATGCAGGGTACTTTACTTCATCCCTCCCACTTCAGGTTTCACCTATCATCTTGTGTTTTTCTCTCTCCCCTTCCCCCATCTTTTACATATGTTCCTCAGCTTTTCTTCTCCAGTTCTGCTGAAGTGAGTCGGCCAAAAACGTCGACTGTACTTTTTTCCATAGATGCTGCCTGGTCTGCTGAGTTCCTCCGGCATTACGTGTGTGTGTTGCTCAGATTTGAGCATCTGCAGATTTCCTGTTTATATCCAAAGACACCATGATTTTCTTTCATGTTTTGTTTCTGCAGCTTAGGACATATTTCATTCAGGCAGGAATTATGCATGTTCTATGCTTTTAAGTACCTTAGAAGTACCTTTTAAGTACCATGGCCACCCTTGATGCCACTCTCAGATTGGAGATTGGAGGAGAAACACCTCTTATGCTGTTTGGATAACCTCCAACCTGCTTGTAAAAATATCAATTTCTCCAATACAGTTTTTTCTCTGCCCTCTCCCTTCTCTCCTTTTGCCATTCTGGCTCTCCTCTAACCCCTTCTCCTCTCCTCAGCGACCTATCACCTCCCTCTGATGCCCCTTGTCCTTTCCTTTCTTCTGGGATTTGCTCTCCCCTCCTATCAGATGACTTCTTTTGCAGCCTTTTAATTTTTTCATCCATCATCTTTCAACTTCTCACTTCACCATCCCCCTTCCTCCATCCACCTACCTTTTCTCTCACCTGGCTTCATCTATCACTTCCAACTTGTACTCCTTCCCCTTCCCCCTTCTTATTCTGGTTTCTTCCCCCACATCTTCATTCTATTCCTGATGAAGTGTCTCAGCCTGAAATGTTGGCAGTTTATTCCTCTCCATAGATGGTGCCTGACCTGCTGAGTTCTTCCAGTCCTGGGTGTGTATGACCTTGGGAATTACAGAGGCGTGAGAGAGGAGCTGGCCAAAGTGGATTGGAAGAAGGCACTATCAGGGATGATGGCAGAACAGCAATGGCTGGAGTTTCTGGAGAACCTTGGAAGGTGTAGGAAAGACACATCCCAAAGATGAAATGGTGTTCTAAAAGGAGGATACATCAGCTGTGGCTGTCAAGGGAAGTCAAAGACAGCATAAAATCAAATGACAGGGCATATAATATAGTAAAAATTAGTGGGAAGTTAGAGGATTGAGAAGCTTTTAAAAGCCAACAGAAAGCAACTAAAAAAGCCATAAAGAGATACATGATGAAATATGATGATAAGCTAGCCAATAATATAGAAGAGGTTACGATTTTTTTCAGCTATATAAAAAATAAAAGAGATGAGAGTGGATATCCACCCACTGGAAAATGACACTGGCGAGGTAATAATGGGGGACAAAGAAATGGTGGATGAAATTAAAAGAATTTTACAACAGTCTTCACTGTGGAAGACACTAACAGAATGCCAAAAATGTAAGAGTGTCAGGGGACAGAAGGGAGTGTAGTTGCTATTACTAAGGAGAAGGTGCTTGGGAAGCTGAAAAGTCTGAATGTAGATAAGTCACCTGGACCAGATGAATTGCATCCCAGGGTTCTGAAGAGATTGTGGAGACATTAGCAGTGATCTTTCAAGAATCACTAGATTCTGGAGTGATTCTGGATCATCAGAAAATTACAAATGGTACTCCATTCTTTAAAAGGGGAGGTAGGCAGAAGAAAGGAAATTATAGGTCCAGTAAGCCCAACTTCAGTGGTTGGATGGATGTTGGAAAGATGTTAGAGTCTATTATATGGATGAGATTTCAGGGTACTTGAAGGCACATGATAAAACAGGCCAAGATCAGTATTAAGGGAAATTTCCTTAAGGGAAATTCTTGCCTGATAAATTTGTTGGAAATATTTGAGGCAAGATAGAAATAAGGAGAGCCAGTAGTTATTTACTTGGATTTTCAGTAGTCCTTTGACAAGGCGCCACATACGAGATTGTTTCACAAGTTAAGAGCTCATGGTATTACAGGAAAGATACATTATGCATGAAAGATAGGCTGACTGGTAGAATGTAAAGAATAGGAATTATGGTGGCCTTTTCTGGTTCACTGATGGTGACCACTGGTGTGCCACAGGGGTCAGAGTTGAGACTGCTTCCTTTCATGCCAATAATTTGGAATTAGGAACTGATGCCTCTTTGGCCAAGTTTCCAAGTTCTAAGTCAAAGTACTTTTATTATCAAAGTACATATTTGTTACCATATGCAACCCTGAAATTCATTTTCCTTTGAGTATGCTCAGTAAATTTATAGACTAATAACCATAACAAAATCAATGGAAGACCACCCAACTAAGGCATTCAACCGGTGTACAGAAGACAACAAACTATGCAAGTACAGAAAGAAATAATAATAAATAACTAAGCAATAAAAACCAAGAACATGAGTTGAAGAGGCTTTGAAAGTGAGTCCAATGGTTGTGGGAACATTTCAATGATGGGGTGAGTGAAGTTATCTCTTTTGGTTCAAGAGTTTGATGGTTGACGGTTGAGGGATCCTGAGGCTCCTGTACCTTCTTCCTGATGGCAGCAGCAAGAAGAGAGCACATCCTGGCTGGTGGAGTCCCTGATGCTAGATGCTGCTTTCCTGTAACAGCACTCTGTGTAGATGTTTTCAATGGCGGGGAGAGCCTTACCGTGATGCACTGGGCTGTATCCACTACTTTTTGTAGGATTTCCCATTCAAGTGCATTGGTTTTTCATACCAGACTGTGATGCAGCCGCTCAAAATACTCTTCACTAGGAACCTATAGAGGTTTGTCAAATCTTCACAAACTCCTAAAGGAGTAGAGGTTTTCTTCATAATTGCATACTTTCTTCATAATTCCACTTATATACTGGGCCAGGATATGTCCTCCAAGATAATAAAACTGAGGAACTTAAAGGTGCTGACGCAATCCTCTCCACCTCTGATTCTCCAATGAGGAAGTTTCATGCATCTCTGGTTTCTTCCTCCTGAAGTCCATGATCAGCCCCCTTAGCCTTGCTGACAGTGTTTTGTAATGACACCACTCAGCCAGATTTTGAATTTGCCTCCTATATGCAGATTCATCTCCACATTTGATTCAGCCTATGACAATAGTGTAGTCAGCAAACTTGAATATGGCATTAGAGCTGGGTTTAGCCACATAGTAAGAACTGTAAAGCGAGTGGAGTAGGAGGCTAAGCACACACACCTGTGGTGCACTTGTTCTGATGGAGTTCATGGAGGAGATGTTGCCAATCCAAACTACTGGAATCTGCAAGTGAGGAACTCAAGGATCCAATTGTACATGGAGGTAGTGAGGCCAAGGTCTTGGAGCTTATTGATTAGACGTGGGGATGATGGTATTGAATGCTGAACTGTAGTTGATAAAGAGCACCCTGATCTATGCATCTTTGTTGTCCAGATGTTCCAGGGGCTGAGTGAAGAGCCAATGAGCCTCTATTCTGAGGCTGTGCTCTCTGGTCTTAGGCTCTCCCACCATCCTTGCCACATCCACTTGTAACATGCTGTAAGGTTTCACTGTTAAGGCTTCTATGTAATGTTCCACTGCTCAGGTAATGGTTTCTCTGTAACAGCACTGTTTGGGTTATGGCTAGAGATAATGGGGCTTTGGAATGCAGGGGTTAGCCAATGAGGAAATGTTGCTCTTTCCTGTGTGACTGGAAGACGGGTTTTTTGTGGTCTTTCGTCAGGGAGCGATGGAGAGAGAGGACACAAATGGAGAAGGTTGGAAGACCACCGGAAGGAGTGGGCTGAGGAGCGAGGGTCAGAGGGCCAGCTACGCTCGGGGGTTGATGGTTGATGAATAGCCATATCAGTGAGCTCCAATGATGTGCAATAGACTTTTTCCTTAAAATGGGCCCTTTTTATTTTTAGGCAACACAAGTGAATCTGCAGATGCTGGAAATAAATAAAAACACAAAATGCTGGCAGAACTCAGCAGGCCAGACAGCATCTATGGGAAGAGGTAGTGACGATGTTTCAGTCCGAAACCCTTCATTAGGACTGAAGTAACATGGGATGGTCGAGGGGGGATAAGAAGTGGAGGGAGGGATGAAGTAGAGAGCTGAGAAGTGATAGGCTGGAGGGAAATGGGCTAGGGGGAATGTGGAGAATTATGGGAAATAAAAGAGAAAGAAAGGTAGGACTGGGGGGAGAGATTATAGTGAGGGGGGGGAAAGGAGAGAGAAAGAGAACCAGACTAAAATAATAGATAGGGATGGGGGTAAGGGGCGGGGGGGGGTGCAGGTGTATCAACGGAGGTCTGTGAGTTGAATGTTCATGCCAGCAGGAAGGAGGCTACCTAGGCGGGAGATAAGATATTGCTCCATCGACCTGCATATGGCCTCATCTTGATGATAGAGGAGGCCATGGACAGACATGTCGGAGTGGGAGTGGTCTGTGGAATTGAAGTGTGTGGCCACAGGCAGATCCCGCCATTGCTGGAGGACTGAGCGCTGGTGTTCGGCGAAACGGTCTCCCAGTCTGCGACGGGTCTCCCCAATGTATAAATGGCCACATCGGGAGCGCTGGATACAGTATATCACCCCAGTTGACTTGCAGGTGAAGTGATGCCTCACCTGAAAGGACTGTCTGGGGCCTGGGACGGTGGTGAGGGAAGAAGTGTGGGAGCAGGTGTAGCACTTCTTCTGTTTTTATGTGACTCCCTTGTCCATTCATCCCCCCCCCCCATCCCTCCCCACTGATCTCCCTCCAGGCACTTATCCCTGCAAATGCAAGAAATGCTACACCTGCCCCCACACTTCTTCCCTCACCACCATCCCAGGCCCCAGACAGTCCTTTCAGGTGAGGCACCACTTCACCTGCGAGTCAACTGGGGTGATATACTGTATCCAGTGCTCCCGATGTGGCCATTTATACACTGGGGAGACCCGCCGCAGACTGGGAGACCATTTCGCCGAACACCGGCACTAGGTCCTCCAGCAGTGGCAGGATCTCCCCATGGGGTTACCAGTAACTAATGCATGCCTGTTGAGTGGGGTGGATATTCGTACCCCGGATGAATTGTTAATTCGATTTTTGAGTACAGTTAAAGCTAATGGCAAAGTTGAGGTTGTAGCGCAGAGGTTTGATGAAATGGTGGGATCATACACTGTTTCAGTTCAGACTAGTGCTGACATAATGGGGGTGGAACTGCCCGCTTCTGTCGGTGCCCCATGTGAGGTTGGGCCATGGCCTGTCCATACTGTCAGGGAGGAGGAGAAAGTAGCAGAGTGGGCTGAATCAGAAGTCACGCTTCCTGTAGCGGGGGCGGAGACTTCAAAGACAGAGTTCGATCGTTTCTGAGGAGGCATATGGTGGCCTGCAAGGAGAAAGCTGGGGAGAGCTTTCTGGGGACATTGTCCGTGCACCCGGTGTTTCAATTTGCTTTTGAGGAAATGTGGGGCTGCATTGGGGCTGTTTAAATGAGGGAATGTGTGTTTCACCCAGTTGAAGCCACTGGTGGTCTGGCCCGGGGAGGTAGCAAGAGTGATGGAGCTCCCAAATTTCCCGGAGTGCCTGAGGGCGAGGCCCTCTTAGTGGATGCTGCAGAAGACCTTGAGGGGAATGCCCCTGGTGCACCTGTTCCCAGTGATGGTAATATCCAGTGACCCTGTGAGTCAAGCCCGGGAGAAACTATAGGAAAAAGGGGGGAAAGTTGACAGCCAAGATAGAGGCGGTTACCACTTGGCCAAGGCCCCAGACTGTGAGTGCTCTGCGCTTGTTCCTTGGGTTCTGTGGTATGTGCTGCCTTTCGTTAACTCACCATTGATTGAGGAAGGGACTCGCCGGTGCCTGTGGGTTGGTAGAGGAGATTGTTGCAGAGTGTGACCCCTACCATTTTGGGGAGCTATGTCACTGCTTTGTACACCTGGATTAGACTTTTTTTTGCAGGAAGGGTTGGCAAATTACCTTACCATCATGAGGACATGACTAAATTTGGTGGAGGGAGAGTGTAACACGCTGTAAGGTTTCGCTGTTAAGGAAATGGTTTCTCTGTTTGGGTTTTGGCTAGAGTTAACGGGGCTTTGGAATGCAGGTCTTAGCCAATGAGGAAATGTTGTTCTTTCTTGTGTGTCTGGAAGCCAGGTTTTTCACAATCTCTCATCATGAAGCAATGGAGAGAGAGGACGTGAATGGAGAGAGTTGGAAGACCACTGGACGGAATGGGCTGAGTAGTGAGGGTCTGAGGGCCGGTTACACCCGGGGGTCGATGGTTGATGAATAGCTGTATCAGTAAGCTCCAATGATGTGCAATAGACGTTTTCCTTAAAATGGTCCCTTTCTCTTTATATTTGCTTTACTAACCCTTTATTCAGATTAAGATTTATAAAGTTCAATCATTTAATTGCATACAGTGTATTGTCTGATATTTTGCGATGTGGATTTGTAACCAGGCAACACATCACGCAGCATCCACATGAATGAGATTTCTCAGTTTGGCAGGGCCAGAAGTTGTTTTCCCCTAAACGAACATCGGTTGGCTGAGCCTGAGGGTTACACACTCCGTTACCATTTCACCATTTGATAGGTTTCAAAGAGGTCACTTCTGAATTCTAGTGAATACAGGCCCAGAGGCATCAAACACTCTTCATTTGACAATCCATTCAATCCTGGAATCATTTTTGTGAATCTCCATTGAATCCTCTCTAGTTTCAGCACATTCTTTCTAAGATGTTACTTGATTTAACTTTATAAGAGGTGATAGGATTTAAGTTCTGCCAATTGTCAAGCATCCTTTATTGATTCGAGTTTGTGGATGATACCAAGATAGGTAGAGGGACAGGTAGCACTGAGAAAGCAGGGAGACCTGCATGAAAACAAATTGGAAGAATGGTCAAAGAAGTGTCAGATGGAATGTAGTCTAGAGAGGTGCATGGCCATGCACTTCAGTAGAAGGAATAAAGGGATGGACTGTTTTCTAAATGCGAGATGATTCAAAGTTCAGAGGTACAAAAGGAATTTGGAGTCCTTGTGCTTGATTCTCTAAAGTTAACTTGCTTGTTGAGTTGGTGGTAAGGAAGGCAAATGCATTTTTAGTATTCATTTCAATAGGACTAGGATGTAATGCTGAGACTTTGTAAGGCACTGGTTAGACCACACTTAGGGTATTGTGTAATTTTGTGTCCATTATTTCAGAAAAAAATGTGCTGGAACAGGAGGTTTACAAGGATATTCTGGGAACAATAGGGTTAACATATGAGGAAAGTTTGATGGCTCTGGGCCTGTACTCACTGAAGTTTGAAGAATGGGTTGGAGCATTCATTGAAACTTAAAGAATATTATAAGGTCCAGACAGAGTTAACATGGAGAGGATATTTCTTATAGTGGGGGAGTCCAAGTCCAAAGGGAACAACCTCAGAGGGACGTCCAGTTAGAATAGAGATGAGGAAAAATTTCTTCAGCCGGAAAGTTGTGAATCTGTGGAATTCATTGCCACAAACAGCTGTGCAAGCCAAGTCATTAGGTATATTTAAAGCAGAGATTTATAAGCTCTTTATTAATCAGGGAGTCAAATGTTACAGGGAGAAGGCAGGAGAATGGAATTGAGAAGGATAATATATCAGCCATGATAGAATAATGGAGCAGATTCGATAGGTCGAATTGCCTGATTCTGCTCCTATTCCTTATGGTCTTTCGGTCTACCTCTGTTAAGAAGCATGACTACTCTTCCTTATTGTCTAGTGTGATCTATATAGCTTCGTTTGATGAGGTTTCTGACAAATGATTCCTGTTCTAAGCTGTGATTGTTTCATTAACCAATATTATAGCCCCTCTGCCTGCACCACTGACTTCTTTTTTATTTCAGCCTGTCACTTCAGAGAGCTCTCTTTCTGGTAACAGTAAACTGCCATCCTTGGTCTCCTTGAATTTATTTATCATGCTTAAATATCATATTTCCAAGTGTCCATCAACACCTACAGCATATCTGTCTTGTTCTATGTATTTTGTACACTGAAGGGTACTCCTTAAGCATAGTCAGAATTTTTTGGCTACTTTCCAAACTTAGTTCTGCATTTCAAACATGCACTATTTCTTTTTTCACCTGCTATTTCCAGTCCTGCTTTTATTCCTTTTGAAGCAATTTTCAGTTTCCTATGGCCTGAGCCAAGCAAGTTTAATGTTTCTTCTAACAGATAAGATTGTAAGTTATTCAGTTCTTTGACACTATTCTCTCATTCAGTCAGATCATAGCTTTGTGGAAAAAAGGCCATGATCCCAACAAGCATGATTGTCTTTATCAGTCGATGAAATGAGTTTAAGAATCAGGAAATAAGATTCAGAATCCGAATGTGAATGAGATTTATTCTCACTAACTTCACTTGTGCCATCACTGAACTGCCCACAGAACATATGGACTCACTTTCAAAAACTCTTCATCTCACATTCTCAATATTTATTGCTTATTTATTTATTATTACTTTTTTCTTTCCTTTTGTATTTGCAGTTTGCTGTCTGTTGCACATCGGCTATTTGTCCGTGTTTCATTGATTCAGTTGTGTTTCTTTTATTTAATATGAATACCTGCAAGAAAATGAATTTCAGGATTGTATATATTGGCATATATTTACATTGATAATAAAATTACTTTGAGCTTTGAATTGTGAGATGATGTTGTGAAATGTGTTATTTTGCAGCAGCAGGTTACTGCTCTAAGTAAAAAAACTGTCTAGTAAATTACAAAAAATAAGTTATCAGTAAATAAGTGAAAAAAGAGCAAATAGGGTAATATTTTTCATGGGTTCATGGGCCATTCTGAAATCAAATGGTGCAGGGGAAGAAGTTGTTGTTAAAATCTTGAGTGTTGGCCTTTAGGTTCCTGTGCCACATCCCTGATGTTAGTAACGAAAAGGCAGAGAGTCAAAGAGTCATAAAAAACCACAACGCAGAAATAACTCCTTCAGCCCATCAAGTTCATGACCAACCATTTAAACTGCCTAATCCCATCAACCTGCACCTGGACCATAATCCTCTATACCCTTCCCATCAATGTACCTTTCCAAACTTCTCTTAATTGTTGAAATCAAAGTCACATCCATCACTTCTGCTGGCAGCTTGTTCTACAAGCTCACCAACCTCTGAGTGAAGAAGCTTCCACTCATGTTCCCCTTAAACATTTCACTTTTCACCCTGAACCTCTGACTTCTAATTACAGTCTCACACTACATCAGTGGACAAAGTCTGTTTGTAATTCCCCTAACTACTACCTCTCATAATTTTATATACCTCTATCAAATCTCCTCTCAATCTTCTCTATTCCAGAGAATAAAGTTCTAACCTATTCAACCTTTCCTTATAACTCAGATCCTCCAGTCTCAGTAATATCCTTGTAAATTTTCTCTGTACACTTTTAATATTATTTACACCTTCTGTATGTAGGTGACCAAAACTGCACACATTGTAAGGCTTCACCAAAGTCTTAATACAACTTCAACCATAACATCCCAACTCCTGTACTCAGTGCTTTGCTCTATGAAGGCCAATGTGCCAAAAGCTTTCCTAACAACCCTATCTACCTGTGACGCCACTTTCAATGAACTATGGACCTGTAGTCCCAGATCTTTTTGTTCTACCACACTCCTCAGTGCCCTACCACTCACTGTGATCCTCCAAAAGTGCATCAGTACTTTGCTCTATGAAGTCCAATGTGCCAAAAGCTTTCCTAACAACCCTATCTACCTGTGACACCACTTTCAATGAACTATGGACCTGTATTCCCAGATCCTTTTGTTCTACCACACTCCTCAGTGCTCTACCACTCACTGTGATCCTCCAAAAGTGCATCATTGCACACTTATCTACATGAAATTCCTTCTGCCATTTTTCAGCTGGTCTTGAACCTGTCACAAGCTTTGACGTTCCTCTTTGTGTCCGCTGCATCCCCCAATCTTTGTGTCATCCATAAGTTTGATGATCTAGTTAACCATATTATCATTCAGATCATTGATTTAAATGACAAACAACAACAGAACCAGCACCAATCCCTGTGGCACTCCACTAGACACAGGTCTCCAGTCTGAGAGGCAACCATCTACTAACACTCTCTGGCTTCTCCCACAAATGCAATGTCTAATCCAATTTACTGTATCATCTTGAATGCCAAGTGACTGAAACTTTCAGGCCAACCTCCCATGTGGAACTCTGTCAAATGCTTTGCTGAAGTCCATGTAGTCAACATCCAATGCCTTGCCTTCATCAGCCTTCCTGGTAATTTTCTTGAAAACCTCTATAAGATTAATCAGACACAACCTAACATGCACAAAGTACTATGCAAATACTCATTTATCCAGTCCCTTAGAATACCTCCCAATAACTTTTTCTCTACTGATGTCAGGTTTTCTAGCCTATAATTTCCTGGTTTATTCTTAGAGCCTTTCTTAATCAACAGAACAACATTATCTATGCTGCAATCCTCCATTACCTCACCTGTCCCTAATGATGATTTAAATATCTCTGCTAGGACCCCTGCAATCTCTGTACTTGCTTCCCACAAAGTCCCAGGGAACACTTGTCAACTCTGGAGATTTATCCACCCTGATTTGCCTCAAGACATCAAACACTTCCTGCTTGTAAGCTGTATAAGGTCCATAACCTCATTGCTGCTTTGCCTTACTGCTCTAGACTTTGTGTCCATCTCCAGAGTAAATACAGATTTTAAAAATTCATTTAAGATCTCTTCCATCTCTTTTTTCTCCACACAGATTACCATTCTGACCTTCCAGAGGACCAATTTTGTCCCCTGCAATCCTTTTGCTCGTCACATATCTGTAGAAGTTCTTGTCATTCATTCTGTCTGCTAGAGGAACCACATGCCTTCTTTTAGCCTACCTGATTTCTTTCTTAAATGTTCTCTTGTATTTCTTAAACTCCTGAAGTATATCATTGGTTACTACCTGCCTATACCTGATAGGCACCTTTTTGTTTCTTATGTAGGCACTCAATTATCTCTCAAAAAAACAAGGTTCCGTAAACCTGTTGTCCTTGCCTTTATTCTGTCAAGCACAGACAATCTTTTGTTATGAATGTACCACAGCTCTGAAGAATGTACCACAGCTCGGGAGAAGCCCCCTCCTTCCAGAGAATCGCAAGATCGCTATTAATTCGGGTCTCCGAAGTGAGAGACAATGCAACGGTTTTGGCCATTGTTCTTAGAGGCACCTGTGTGACGTGCATGTCCCTGCTACATGACAGCTACCATGGATATGGACACCCTCGGGCAATGTGGGGGTGGGGATTGCATCACCCTTCTTTGATGGACATCTACAACTCTGCAAGTCAAGATAAAAGGGGACTGCAGGAGGCAGTACCCCAGCGACGCACCAGAAGGACACCCTCGCTCAGAGCTCCCGTGGCTGGAAGCCACTCAACGCCACGTGCGCTCCTAACTCCTTTGCCTGGTAAGCGGGTGGCTGATAATACTGAGAAGGACTTCGAACTAACCCAACGGGGAAACAACGCTCCCCTGATTTAACGGAGTGGCTTCATAAAGACCCAGGCAAGTTTTTCCGTTTTTCACCGATCCCTCTAAAACACGTGAAACCCAGCGTTTCCCCGAAAGGCTAAAGTCTGCAGACTTCTGAGTGACTTTTATATTTCCAACGGACAAATCTATTAACCCCTAGACAACAGTAGAGCTCATTTCTTAATGATGATTATTACTATACCCGCACTTTAGATTGAGTATTGATGACGTGCATTATCTGAATGTTTGTATTAACCTTACTTTTGTGCCCCTTTATAAATAAAACGTTTGAAAATAGTGACATCAGACTTCAACAGACCTCTCTATCTTTGCTGGTAAGTTATCCAGTTATGGGATACATAACAACTTGGGGGCTCATCCGGGATTTGACACCAAATTGGGAGGCCAGTGAATCGGGCTTGTAAGTCCAAAACTTGAATCTGGTTATGCGGGTAGCCAGACGGGAAACCAGCAAAGATGGACATGGGTGAATTTATGAAAAACACGACTGTGGGGGCGCTAGAGGCGGTCACCAAATCAGACTTGTTAAATTTAGCGAAGGGGTTGAACCTCGCAGAAGTGAGGTCATCCATGAAAAAGCGGGATGTGCGAAGGGCCATAACTCAGTATTACATTGGGAAGAATGTGTTTGAAGATGGGGGTATTGG
Organism: Hypanus sabinus; assembly: GCF_030144855.1. Classification (NCBI taxonomy): domain Eukaryota; kingdom Metazoa; phylum Chordata; class Chondrichthyes; order Myliobatiformes; family Dasyatidae; genus Hypanus; species Hypanus sabinus. The sequence continues at coordinate 84,763,141 of NC_082710.1, read as the reverse complement.
AAGATATCCCTGAAAAGGTACCATCAAGTGGGACGGTTCAGTTAGAGGTGGAAAAATTAAGGTTGGAACGTGAAATTAAGTTAAAAGAGCTGGAAGCGGCTGAGAGAGAGAAAGAAAGGGAGAGGCAAAGACAGCATGAAATTCACTTAAAGGAGTTAGAAGCAGTCGAGAAAGAGAAGAAACGGGCCGAGAAAGAGAGGGAAAGGGCCGAGAAGGGGAGGGAACGGGCCGAGAAAGAGAATCAGAGGCAACATGACCGGGAAACTGAGAAGATGAGGAATGAGCGAAGAGATCAAGGGTTAGACCAAGCAGAGCGGTTTAATGTTAGTAGGGAGTTGAGATTGGTGCCCCCGTTCGAGGAGACAGATGTCGATAGTTATTTCTTGCTTTTTGAAAAGGTGGCAGTAAATCAGAAGTGGCCAAAAGAGCAGTGGGTGGCATTGTTACAAAGTGTGTTAAAGGGGAAGGCCCAACGAGCATATGCGGCGTTGTCCCTGGAGGAGGGAGGAGCGGAGAATTATGATGAAGTAAAGGAGGCCGTTCTCCGGGCTTACGAATTGGTCCCTGAGGCCTATAGACAAAAGTTTAGAAATTTAATGAAAGGGTGGAATCAAACGTATATCAAGCTAGCCCATGAGAAGGGGGTGCTCTTGGACCGTTGGTGCACCGCGGAAAGGGTGGACGAGGATTATGGGCATCTCAGGGAGTTACTTTTGATTGACGAATTTAAAAGTTGTGTTCCGGAGGAGATCCGGATGTATTTGAATGAGAAGCCAGATAAATCCATGTCAGAATTTGTTAGGTTTGCGGACGAATATGTCCTAACCCACAAGACAAAGACTTCCTCAAATAAAGGTCCCCAGAGAGACCGTGGGAACGATCGAGAAAGTCCGACGAGTGAGACAGAGGTCCCATCGGGAGCTAGTGGTAAGGTTGAGGGTGAAAGGCAAGGTGGCCAGAGGTTTCCGGGTTTGTCCTGTTTTAATTGTGGAAAGGAGGGGCACATTGCATCTCGATGTTTTGCTCTGAAAAAGAAGATAGCAAGAGGGAAAGCCGCAGTCCCTATCGGGTGTGCCGTGGTACTCAGTAAATCGACCAGAGAGCCGAGGGTAGACAGAGTACGAGAAGGCTCTGAGAGTTGTCTGTCACACGGAACCGTGTCTGTGACGGAGGGAGACACACCAGTTCCCGTACGAATCTGGAGAGACACGGGAGCTGAACTGTCTCTGATTAGCCATAAGGTACTAGAATTTGGTCGGAAAATGGGCATGGTAAAGGTGGAAGGAATAAATAAAAGGATAGAAATGGTGTCCTTATATAAGGTCATTCTGGATTGTGAGCTGGTGTATGGATCAGTTGAAATAGGGGTGCCATCAGAATTCCCGAGAGCTGACGTGGACATCCTGCTGGGAAACGACTTAGCAGGGGGTAAGGTTTGGTCAGCCATGCTGCCGACCTGGCGACCGGCGAGTGTGGTGGCCCCGCCCCTAGCGCCCAAGGACGATCTCGCCGGCGTGGTCACTCGCAGTATGTCGAGAGAGACAGCTGAGAACGAGAGCAGTTTAAATCTGGCCAGTTTTGATTTGGCCGAGACGTCTTTGCTGACCCTGTGCCACGAGGGTTTAGAGGGTGGTAAGACGAAGAGTAGTAAAGTGAAAGGGGGTAAGGGAGGGGAGATAGATCTGCCCTTAGCGAAGAGGAAGGTCCTAAAGGTAGGAAATAAAGATGAGAAACAGATAAAGCTCTTAAAAGGTCCAGAGTTGGACATGGATGATCTGTCCGGTTTGGCAGAATTGTTTGAAGAACTTGAGAGTTCTAAAGGTGTTCTCGATAACGAGAGGAGGGCAGTCCTAGATGGAAAGGGTACCCTTGCCTCGAAGGAGTCTGCTGAAAGGGCCGAGGAGGTTGCTTCAGCTCGCAGGGTTGCGCCTTCCCCGGGTGGGAGCTGCCCAGAGAGTAACTGGGAGGATCGGGGGAAGTTAGAATGTGAAAAAGGTATGGGTGTTGAAAGCCTCGAAGAGGCCAATGTCCCGTTTGAGTGTGTCCGAGATGGGGATGCACGAGGTGCTGAACCTGGTAACGGAGCTCAGAAGAAGTCTGAGGTATCTGATTCAGTGGAACGGGGCGGCCGTCCTTGTGGGTCAGATAGACTTGGTTCAGTGGGAAAAGGGTTAACCTTGGTAACCAGGGGAAGTGTGAGTTCCTTGGTGTTTGTACTCGAAGGTGGGTTCAAAGTTAACGCAGAATTTAAGAATGGGGGGATGAGGATTGTTAGTGAAGAAAACGGAAAGTCTGTAGTTTCCAAATTGAAGGAAGAAATCTTAAACCTTGCAGACCGCTCACAGAGTGAGCCAGGGGATAGCGGGGCCCCCCACTCTATTGTTATGCCAGGATGGGGTGTGAAGAGGCCGCCTTCGAAATGCTACTTGAGTGAAGAGTTCAAATCAAACACCAATAGACTGAAGGGGACTGATAAAAGGGCCAGCCACCTGGGTAAAATCAAAGAATTGGGTGGAAATGGTCTAAGTTTGCGGCATGGTGTTGCTAAAATAACCCAGATGAATGAGGCTGGCGGGAGTTCACCACGAAAAATTACTCAAGTTCCCCACGGGGGGGGGTGGGGCTTGACGAAAAAGAGGCGATGGTTAATGGAGATGCCATTGTTAAACTGCCAAGCAGGTTGAAAGGGTTTGTGCCAAAGCCTGTGAATAATAAAGACAGCCCCTTTTGGAGACCTGCTGGTTACGTAAAACAACTGAAATGATCAGTATTCGCATAAGCTTTTGTAAATGCACCTAAGCTAAGGTCATACCTCCTTAGTTTTGTAGCGAAAAAAAATAATAAATAGGTGGTTATTGAATTGAAGTCTGATGCTACAAGACTTTAGTACAGTACGCGATGTTAAGATATTAAAGAAAGGGACACTGTAATCGTTAACTATTTGGATACTGACCTGAATGTATAACGGTAGTATTCTGTGAAGAGAAAAAGCTTGGGTATTGTGTTAGATTAAAAATCCTGTAAGACACTGTACAACTCAGTTTTTAACCGTTGGTAAAAAACGCTGTTTTTAGAGGGGAGGTGTTATGAATGTACCACAGCTCTGAGGGGCCGAAGGAGCGGGAGCAGCCCCCTCCTTCTGGAGAATCGCAAGATCGCTATTAATTCGGGTCTCCGAAGTGAGAGATAATGCCACGGTTTTGGCCATTGTTCTTAGAGGCACCTATGTGACGTGCATGTCCCTGCTACGTGACAGCTACCATGGATATGGACACCCTCGGGCAATGTGGGGGCGGGGATTGCATCACCCTTCTTTGATGGACATCTACAACTCTGCAAGTCAAGATAAAAGGGGACTGCAGGAGGCAGTACCCCAGCGACACACCAGAAGGACACCCTCGCTCAGAGCTCCCGTGGCTGGAAGCCACTCAACGCCACGTGTGCTCCTAACTCTTTTGCTTGGGGAGCGGGTGGCTGATAATACCGAGAAGGACTTCGAACTAACCCAACGGGGAAACAACGCTCCCCTGATTTAACGGAATGGCTTCATAAAGACCCGGGCAAGTTTTTCCGTTTTTCACCGATCCCTCTAAAACACGTGAAACCCAGTGTTTCCCCGAAAGGCTAAAGTCTGCAGACTTCTGAGTGACTTTTATATTTCCAACAGACAATATATTATCCCCTAGACAACAGTCGAGATTACTTCTTAATGATGAACATTACTATACCCGCGCTTTAGATTGAGTATTGATGATGTGCATTATCTGAATGTTTGTATTAACCTTACTTTTGTGCCCCTTTATAAATAAAAACGTTTGAAAATAGTGACATCAGACTTCAACGGACCTCTCTATCTTTGCTGGTAAATTATCCAGTTACGGGATACGTAACATTTTGTACTCTCAAAAATTTCCCTTTTGCATACCTCCGACTTACCAAGTACATCTTTGCCAGAAAGCATCCTGTCCCAATCCACACTTGCCAGATCCTTTCTGGTACCATCACAATCTGCCTTTCTCCAATTCTGAATCTGAACTGAATTACATTGAAACTACTGGCATTGAAACTAGTTCTGTAGTTACGTTGAAACCACTAGTCTTGTGATCACTAGATGCGAAGTGTTCCCCTACAAAATCTTCTGTCACTTGCTCTGTCTCATTCCAAAAAAGAGATCAACTATTGCACACTGACTCATTGGATAAACTAGAGTAGTTTTCTTTGGAGCAATAGAGGCTGAGGGGAAACGATGGAGATTTATATTTTCATTGAAATAACCTTTATTCACAAAAATAGATGACTAAATCATGCAATGCTTCTTCATTCTTTGTATTAATTGTTAATGCTTTCAATACTGTTCTATTACATTTCTACACATCAATCAATAACACTGTGATGGTACACTACTACAGTAGTTGAAGAGTTTCCTCGCTCAACCCGTCCCCTCCCTCTCCTGTAGTAGAAGCCCTCGAGTACTTGCGGTGGCGGCACCAAATTTCAATGTATCCCTCAGTTTATTCTCCTTCAGGCTGAAATTTGCCAGTAGGCAGCATTCCTCCATGGACATCTCTGATAGAGGTTTAAAAGAATCTGAAAGGCATAGATAGAGAGTCATTATCTTTTATCCCAGGATCAAAACGCTTAATTCAGGAAAGCATGTATTTAAAATGAGACAGGGTAAATTCAAAGGAGATGTATGGGGCAACGTTTTTATGTAGAGAAGTGTGGGTGTCTGTTATGTTCTGCCACAGGTGGTAGGGGTGGCAAATATGATAGAGCCACTTAGGCTTTTCAATAAGCAAAATAACATGCAAAGTATGGAGGTAAATGGACATTGAGTAGGCAGAAATGACTAGTTTAATTTGGTGTTTCATTTCTAGTTTAAATAATTTACTATGACATCATGGGCCAAATTACTATTTCCTGTGCTGTGTAGTTCTATGTTATACAATGGGCATGATATGAGGCTGAAAGTGGATTGGTATTGGGGCCATCAGGAATTAGTATTGTGGATAGGTTTGGGCTGGACCAACCTGTCTGGTTTTGACAAGGTGAAACATACAAGCTGAAACTCACAGAGTTCAATTTCACACTCCATTTCAGCTCGCTGGATTCACAGGGAAATTTGTTAAGCTACCGTGCAGTATGTGAAAAAATGAAATAAAATGTATGGGGTACAGGAATAAAATTTAATAATGTTAAAGATCTGGAAGTGCAGCAGCACCAATGTGATAATTGCATCAGATTATCAAGAAGTTTACTGCTTTAGGAGTATGGGTGTAATCTTCAAGGACAATGCAACTTTTGATTTTCACCACAAGTATTTATTTCATGACAAGTGCTTTCAAATAAGGTGCCTTGAATAGAGTTAGCTGTGTAATTGTTGACAGTTCTGCTTAGTTAAGCAATGTTATACAAACAATGAATTGTTTACAAGACACAAAGGAGCTATTAGGAACAGTTTGGACTAGAGGACATAATCAATAGAATTTTGGTAGTGGCCTATTCATCATAGGTAAATGTTCTACCTTTATTTTCATCTCCTGGGATGACAGATAAGGACAACATTTAGAGCCCAACACTTGCTATTGATCATCAGGAGCTACCGTCTCAAACAACGTGAATATTTCCCACAATCCTTCTGGGCAGGGAGAGGCCATACAGTATGCATAGAACGTCACAGCACAATACGTACAGGCCCTTCAGCCTGTGATGCTGTGCTGACCTTTTAACCCTTCTCTCTTACATAGCACTCCATTTTTCAATCATCCATATACCATATAAGAGTTTATTAAATGACCTTAATTTATCTGCCTTTACCATCGCCCCTGGCAGAGTATTCCATACATCCACCTCTCTCTCTGTAAAAATACACACATCTCATATTCCCTCTATACATTCCTCCAATCACCTTAAAGTTATGCTCTGTTGTACAAGCCATTTTTGCCCTGGGAGAAAGTCTCTGGCTATCCATGTGATCTGTGCCCCTTATCATCTTGTACTGCTCAATCAAGTCACCTCTCATCCTCCTTCGCTCCAAAGAGAAAAACCCTATCTTACTCAACCTATCTTCAAACAACATGGTTTCTTGTCTAGGCAGCATTCTTGTAAATCTTCTCTGCACACTCTCTAAAGGTTCCACATCCTTCCTATAATAAGGTGGCCAGAACTGAACACAATGCTGTGGTGCTTCAAAATGAAAAGCAAAATGAATGACAGTCTATTTTAGATTAAGATGGAGGATCTTTATATATTTCTTAATGTAACTTACTACATTTCTGTATATTTCACTGTACTGCTCCCACAAAACAAAAATTTCCAGAATGATATCTGTGATAATCAATCTGATTCTGATTCTGAGCTAAGGTAAATCAGCTGAGGTTTTGATGAATAGCACAGAAGGCACAAATGACTACTGCTGCTCCCAGTTTAGACACTGAACTAGAAATCTACATTTTGTCTATTGAGATAAATAGAGAGGAGTCTACAAATAATATTCATCTCTAAACACTGGGCTTCATTGATTGAGCTAAGCTGTATCTTGGAGGCAAAATATGATATTGTGTTTTCAGTACAAGCAGCATAAAGCAAAACTCCACCCTTGTTCTTCAGCAAAAATCTTCGGATTGATTGTTTAACACAATTTTTTGCTCTGTTTACACAAAATGCAGGTATCCTGAGGAAGGCACTGTGCTGTATTAGATTCTTAATCACCAAGAAATACTGAGGAAATTCTGTTAGTAGCATAAACAGGGAGCATTGTTTGTTAGGTATAGACTGCAAGGCTTAAGATCAGTATATACACATTGCTCAATCTATTAGGTATCATCTGTACCTAATAAAGTGGCAACTGAGTGTACCTTTGTGATCTTCTGCTGCTATAGCTGTAGTCTATCTACCTCAAAGTTCAACATGTGTATTCAGAGATGCTCTTCTGCACACCACTGTTGGAACATGTTAATGTCGCCTTCCTGTCGGCTTGAAGCAGTCTGGCCAGTCTTTTCTGATCTCCCTCATGAACAAGACACTTGTGTTGCCAAAACTGCTGCTCATTGGAGGTTTCTATTTTGTTTCTCGCACCACCCTCTGTAAACTCCACGAACGGTTGTGCGTGAAAATCCCAGGAGATCAACCGTTTCTGAGCTACTCAAACCACCTGACTGGCACCAGTAATCATTCCACAGTCAAAGTCACCATTCATATTTCTTCCCCATTCTGATGCTGTTGCAAGGACGTGGCTGTGGGGGAAACCCAGGTGCTGGACGCAGGCATGGAGCAGGATCAAAAGGTGTTAGCACAATCACGAGCGTGGAATAGATATCCAGAAGAGTCTTGACATGGAGACAAGGTTCACGTAGAGAATCCAGTAAAACGATGCAGAAATTAGAACTGACAGTCCTAAAGAACCATGAAACAAGGTTACTCATACAAGAGTCGACCAACGAACTGGCAGCTCCTTGTTGTGATTCCAGGGAATTATCCTGCAGTTACTGATAGAAGGCAGGTGTGTGTAATTAGTGGAACAGGGAATGATCGGAAATTAGATGAGGGGATTGAAGCCCAATTACTGAGGTAATAGCAAGGTGGGGAATTGCCAGATGTGGCCATGACAGATGCTTGGTCTGAACAACAACTGAACTACTGACCATGTCTCTTTGCTTTTATGCTTTTAGCTGCTGCCACCTGATTGGCTGATTTAATATTTACATTAATAAGCAGGTATACAGGGGAAGCTAATTAAGTGGCTGCTGAGTTTACAGTTCTTCATCATTTACAGTAATAATGACCATCCTTAAATGACCTTGAAGATGCAGTGGTGAGCTGCTTTCTTGAAACGTTGCATTTGTTGTGCTGAAGCTTTTCACACTGTCTTATATAGGGTTCTATAAGGTTATGATCCTGTGATGATGAAGGAATAGCGACGTACTTCTAAATAAGGTCGGTGTTATGACTGCAGATGGTGGCATTCCCATGCTGAGGGATGCAGAGACACAGAGATATTTTTGGGAAGACGAGATTAATGAACTGTCAGACCAGGACTGAAGTGAGTGTGAATGATCTCATTGCAATGAAGTTCCTACAATTGTTCTTAGGTTTGGACGGAATGTGTTTTTCAAAGTTCAACGAAAGTTTGGTTGTAAAAATAAATCTCAAGTGCAGTGGATTCATCCCTCTAAGCTTTACAAACCCGTTATTCCTTTCAGATGCTAACTTTATGATGTCAGTTGTATTGATGCATTTATTATTCTGATAAGGCTTTTCTTTGATTTCTTTATAGTTCTCCTTCTCCAACATGGGTGAGAAATCTGATACTGCTGAGAAAAATTGAATTATTTGTTCAAGACAGGTTTTATAAAGTCTCTCTAAATATATGCTATCTCTTTCAAAGATGCAAACTCATAACATGTTCCTTTCTTTGAGTAGTCCTGGACATCTAGCACTGACATTAATCCTTATATTGACAAATACAGTGGCATTTTTTTCCTCAGTGAATAGTGCTAAGAAAAACTGTGCTGTGTGCCAGTCAGTACTCTGTTTGGCAGTGAGAGAGCTTCTCAGGGTTGTAACATATGCACTTTCTCCTGCCTGATCCAATAGAGGCAAAATTGCACAACTCTCCATAATTGTTCACTGTTCCATATAAATGAGTGGAGTTTGACTCATTTCAGAGAATTTTAACAATGAACTACAAATGTGGGACTGACAAAGTTCTAAGTTGTAAAGGAAATGTATTATCAGAGTACATAGACAGTGGTTCAAGAGCCTGATGCTTCAGGGATAATAACTGTTCTAACCTGATGCTCCCAGCTTATGACAGCAGCAGCAAGAAGAGAGCATGGGCTGGGCGGTGCGGGCCATTGATGATGAATGATGCTTTCCTGTGACAGTGCTCCAGCACTCATTGGTAGCGAAATCTTTGTTCATGATGGACTGAGCCTTATCCACTATTTTTTGTAGGCTTTTCCATTCAGTACTGTGGTAAACTATGTATACCTGTCTGGACACGCCCCCTGCTGACTGCACCTGTGGCTCCTCCCACAGACCCCTGTATAAAGGCGATTGGAGGCACTGCTCACCCACCCCCCCAGTCTCCAAGGTGCTGTGCTCCATTTTGCTGCTAATAAAAGCCTATCATTCGCCTCCCGTCTCTGAGAGTTATTGATGGTGCATCAATTCTCTTAGCAGCATTGTTAAAACATGGAGAGCATTTTATTGGACAGATTGGATATTGACCCTCAATCTCCGGAAGCCAGCATCGCTTTTGAACTCTGACCTCCGTGACCCTCGACCAAAGCGCCCCACACCAGCTCGCAAGGTCAATGATGGACATCCTGGTGGAGGGGCACAGGACTAGCTGCCTGTTTGACACGGGCAGCACTGAGAGTTTTATTCACCAGGACACAGTGCAACGCTGCGGACTCGTGACACGGCCGGTAAGCCAGAAGGTCACCATGGCTTCTGGATCACATTCCACAGACATCCGGGGGGGGGTTGTGTAGTGACATTGGTGGTGCAGGGCACAGAATATTGGGACTTTGCGTTACTGGTCATGCCTCAACTGTGTGCCCTGTGCTATTGGGGCTCGACTTCCAGAGCCACTGGAAAAGTGCGACAATGGAGTATGATGGGCCCCTCCCACCAATCACTGTCCGAAATCCTCAGTTCTGTGGAAATTCATCACGTACCCCACTACTGACCAAACACACACCGACCCACACAACCCACCCAACATCATGCCAACAGCTGCACTACTGACACCACTTGCAGTCTCTCCACCCTCAAGATCCCTCCCCCACCACTGTTCGCCAACTTGACCCCCGACTGTAAACCTGTGGCAACTAAAAACAGGAGGTACAGTGCGGGGGACAGGGCCTTCATTAAGTCGGAGGTGCAGCGGCTGCTCAGGGAGGGGATCATTGAGCCAAGCACAAGTCCTTGGAGGGCCCAGGTGGTCATTGTTCGGACTGGGCAGAAAAATAGGATAGTCGTGGACTATAGCCAGACCATCAATAGGTTCACGCAGTTTGACGTATAGCCCCTACTCAGCATCGCGGATATGGTCAATCAGATAGCTCAGTACAAGGTGTACTCGATCATAGACCTGAAATCTACTTACCATCAACTCCCCATCCGCCCGGAGGACCGCCCCTACACATCCTTCAAGGTGGGCGGCAGGCTCTATCAATTCCTGCGCATCCCCTTCGGTGTCACGAATGGTGTCTCTGTCTTCCAGAGGGAAATAGACCGGATGGTGGACCAGTGCCAACTGAAGGCCACATTCCCATATCTGGATAACATCACCATCTGCGGTCATGACCGGCAGGAACACAACACCAAACTCCAATGATTTTTCCAAGCAGCCAAAGCTCTTAACCTCACCTATAACAGGGACAAGTGTGTGTTCAGAACCACCCGACTTGCTATCCTTGGGTATGTTGTGGAGAACGGGGTGATTGGCCCTGACCCCGACCATTTGCGCCCCCTGTTGGAACTCCCTCTTCCCACCACCCTCAAAGCCCTCAGACGGTGCCTGGGGTTCTTTTCCTATTGCGCCCAATGGGTCCCCCATTACGCGGACAAGGCCCGCCCCCTGGTCAAGTCTACCACATTTCCCCTCTCAGACGAGGCCCGCGCGGCCTTCAGCTGCCAAAGCGACGATGCATGCAGTGGACGAGACCGTTCCCTTCCAAGTAGAGAGTGAAGCCTCCGACTTCACGCTGGCTGCTACCCTCAATCAGGCAGGAAGGCCAGTAGCATTCTTCTCTCGTACCCTTCAGGCCCTGAAATTCGGCACTCCGCGGTGGAGAAAGAAGCCCAGGCCATAGTGGAAGCTATTAGGCACTGGAGGCACAATCTCACCGGCAAAAGGTTCACCTTGCTGACCGACCAGCGCTCAGTTGCATTCATGTTTAGCAACCAACAGCGGGGCAAAATCAAAAATGATAAAATTTTGAGGTGGAGAATAGAACTCTCCACCTACAGCTATGACATCCTGTACTGGCCTGGAAGGCTCAATGAGCCCCCTGATGCCCTATCCTGGGGAGTGTGTGCCAGCGTGCAGCTCAACCGGCTATGCGCCCTCCATGCAGATCTTTGCCACCTGGGGGTCACCCGATTTTACCATTTCGTGAAAGCCCGGAACCTGCCTTACGCCCTTGAAGAAATCAGGACAATGACCAGGGACTGTCAAGTCTGCTCTGAGTGCAAACCGCACTTCTACCATCCTGAAAAGGCACAACTTATCAAGGCCACCCGCCCCTTTGAGCAACTGCAATGTCTACTTTCTCAACATAATCGACGAGTACTCGCGGTTCCCCTTTGCCATCCCCTGCCCCGACACCACTGCCACGTCCGTCATAAAAGCCCTGCACCAGCTCTTCACTCTGTTTTGATATCCCTGCTATATCCACTGTGATAGAGGGTCCTCCTTTATGAGTGACGAGCTGCGCCAGTACCTGCTGGCTAGAGGCACTGCTACTTGTAGGACCACGAGCTATAATCCCCGGGGTAAAGGACAGGTGGAGAGGGAGAATGCCACTGTGTGGAAGGCCACACTCTTAGCTCTTAGGTCAAAGGGATTGTTGGTCTCTTGCTGGCAGGAGGTCCTCCCCAAGGCATTCCACTCCATCCGCTCCCTGTTATGCACGTCCACCAATGCCACCCCTCATGAGTGACTCTTTTCTTTTCCCAGGAAGTCTGCCACTGGGACCACCCTACCAGTTTGGCTGACATCCCCAGGGCCAGTGCTGCTCCGGAAACATGCGAGGAGCAATAAATACTCCCTGATGATCGAGAGGGTTCACCTACTTCATGCGAACCCCCAGTATGCCTACGTGGTCTTACCTAATGGGTGGGAGGACACAGTCTCTGTCCGCGACCTGGCGCCCAGAGGAGCACCAGACCACTACCCCGAACACTCCACGGTGACTATGAACCCCGTACCCACTGATGTATATACCCACGAGACACCGCACACACCAAGCCCTACACAGACTCCTCACGACACTCCCATACCGGGCGCCACGCACATGCATGAGGGATTACTGATGCCTAACGGGCTGGCACCTCAAGTCAGGCCGGACCCAGCACAACCACCGTCACCGGTGCTACGTAAATCGCAGTGACAGACTCGACCGCCTGATAGACTTGACCTGTAAATATACTTGTAAGAAACATCGCCCCGTGGGGACTCTCTTTTAAAACAAAGGGGGGGTGAATGAGGTAATCTATGTATACCTGTCTGGACACGCCCCTCTGCTGACTGCTCCTGTGGCTCCTCCCACAGACCCCTGTATAAAGGTGATTGGGGCACTGCTCCTCCCTCAGTCTCCAAGGTGCTGTGCTCCATTTTGCTGCTAATAAAAGCCTATTGTTCGCCTCCCGTCTCCGAGAGTTATTGATGGTGCATCAAGTAGCATTGGTGTTTCCATACCAGGTGATGAACAGGTCAGTATACTCTTCACGATGCATCATTAGAAGTCTCTAAAAGTTTTAGACGACATGCCAAACCTTTGCAAACTTCTAAGAAAGTCGAGCTACTGCTGTGCTTTCTTTGTAATGGCACTTACATGCTGGATCCAGTACACTTCCACTGAAATGATAACAGTGAGAAATTGACAGTCGCTGAACCTCTCTACCTCTGATTCCTCTGATGAGGACTGTCATAGGCATAATTGGGGTGCCATGGTAGTGTAGCAGTTTGCATAGTGCTATTACAGCTCAGGGCATCAGAGTTTGGAGTTCAATCCCCACACTGTAAGGAGTTTGTATGTCCTCCCCATGAACGCAAGGGTTTCCTCCTGCATTCCAAAGACATACCAGTTAGTAGTTTAATATTGTCCTGTGTTAAATGGGGAGGGGGGTGTTGCTGGGCAGTGCACCTCATGGGGCCAGAAGGGTCTGTTCTGTGCTGTATCTCTGATAAATAAAGTTCAAAATAAACAAGTAAATGCATGCACAGGTGCAATGAGAAACTTAATTGCATTGGCACCACAGGTTCATAGCATTCAAGACCAAACATTCACACATAAAACAAATATAAATTACATAAAATTGTACAAGAGCACAATTAATACAAAACAAAATCTATTGTAGAGCAAAGTGTTATACTCAGGTAGTGATTATGGTTATGAAGGGGTCAAACGCCAGATTTTGTCTTTCTGGAAGGAGTTTGGTAAGCAGTTGCTGTTCTAATGGAAACCTAGCAGTATTAGTGATCATTATCCGACACAACACTACAAATTACTAGATTTATTGAATGCAACTTGCCAACCCATGCTCAACGGTGCAGACCACCACTATAACCTTTAGACCACCATAATAATGAATGGAAACCAATAACTTACTCATGGAGAGCATTAAATCCTTTTTATTTAACTACTCAAGTAGCTCATCAATATGACATGAAAGACATACAACTGCCTAATTGAAGCTCGCTTTCAATGGATTTCATTAAGTTCTATTGCCATTGCTGTCACAATTGCTGATAAAGAAATTATGCCTTAGAGCAACGAGTGGTAATTCAGTCGAATAGTTGTCCATTCACCATTGACCTTAATGGCACTGTTAGGTGAATATAAAGAGATCAAGAGCATAATACGTATGAACACCACTTACAAGCACCACTTTTGTGATGGTATTTTTTGATAGAAGCTCAATTTTTATCTCCATTAACCTGTGTGTTTTATTGCTCTGTCATATGAATAATTTATAAGAATATTCAGTTTATAGCAACATTTTCTGATCGCTATCATCAAACTGTGGCTGTGTACACAAAATGCCATCACTTCCATCAACTGTGAGTAAATTATTTATCAGCGCTTCACACTTGCACTGCTTCTATAATAAGAAATTTGGCTTTGGTGACAAAGGAACATGTCTCCTCATCCCAAACCACAGATTCCACCCCTCAGCAACTTACTTACCCCACACTTTCGAGAGTCGTATCATCACTGAGATATTTAGGGGGATAAAATTTCCAAATTTGCAAATGATATCAAGCTTGAAGCAATATGCTACTAGAGGAAGGAAATAAGCTGGAAGGGACACAAGAGACTGCAGATGCTTTAATCAGGAGTGACAGATGACCTGCTGGATTGAGCAGCATCTGAGGATGGAAAAGAATCAGCTCCGTATAAGGACCAGTCAACATTTCAGGCCGAAATTCTGCATCGAGACCCCTCAGCATTTGGCCTTGAAACCCTGCATCAAGACTGGTTGGCATTTTGGGTCAGAACACTGCAACAGGACTGTTTGGTGTTTCAAGTTGAAACCCTGCAGCAGGAACAATTGGCAGTTTGTATTGAAATCGGCGATAGGACTGTTTGGTGTTTTGTGTCAAAACTCAACAAGACTGGTCAGTGTTGACGGGTCAAAACACAGCATCAGGATCAGTCACCATTTTGGGACAGAAGTCTGCATTAGGACCGGTCAGTGTTTCTGGTTGAAAACCATGAGGGCGGGTTGGTGTTCTGGCTTGAAACCCTGCATCAGGACCGGTCGGTGTTTCTGGTTGAAAACCATGAGGGCGGGTTGGTGTTCTGGCTTGAAACCCTGCATTAGGACCGGTCAGTGTTTCTGGTTGAAAACCATGAGGGCGGGTTGGTGTTCTGGCTTGAAACCCTGCATCAGGACCGGTCGGTGTTTTCCATTTAAAACTTGCATCAGGACAGGCCAGTGTTTCACATCAAAATCTGGCATCAGAACCAGTCGGCATTTCACATTGAAAACCTACGTCCAAACCAGTCAGTGTTTTGGGTTGAAACCCTGCTATATATAAATGTTTTCCATTTAAACCCTGCATCGCAACTGGTCAGTGTTTTGCATCAGAACCTTGCATCAAGTCTTGTCAGTGTTTCGTATTTAAACCCTGCATTGTGACCAGTCAGTGTTTCAGGTCAAAATCCTGCATCAGAATGGGTAGTTGTTTTGTATCTACACCGGTGGTCGTTTGAACCATTTGAATCATCAGAACCATTTGGTGCTTTCCGTGAAATCCTGTGACAGGACAGGTCAGTTTTGCATTGAATCCTTGCATCGGGATGTAAGACTCACCAGGACTTACAGAGGCTGTTGGAATGGCAAACAGTATCAGCTGTATTTCATGCAATGAAGTATGAAATTATGCATTTTAACAGCGAGAATAAAATATAGACTAAATTGCACGGCTCAAAAGGATTTTGCAAAACAGAAGGAGCTGAGTGTTTATACACATACTGTAAGCATTTGAAAGTGGCAGGATGTTTTGTGAGAGGAGTAGTAAATTATACCTGAAAACTATTATCAGCGCTTCTGAGTAGAAAAGCAGAGCTCATGAAGAATCATTGTAACATGCTGGCTCTGCTACAGCTGGGGTTTCACATCCACTTCACATCACCACAATTTAAGGAGGATATGAAGGCCTGAGGCTAGGTTCAGGAGGGATTCACTGGAATGGTTCCAGAAATTAGAGACCTTAGCTACAAAGTCAGACCAATGAAACTGAGGTTATTCTCGTTAGAGCACAGACGTTTGACAGAAGATGTGAACAAAGAGCATAGATTTAACTGAATCAGATGGTCATGAAATTTATTGTTTTGCGGCAGCAGTATAATGCAAAGCATAGAATTTGTAATAAATAAACAAGCAAACTAAATATCAAACAAATAAAAATAAAATGAAAGAATGAAGGAGAAGTGTGAAGAAGAAACAGTGAGTTAGGGTTATGGGGTTCGTGGTACGTTCAGGAATCTGATGGTGACAAGGCTGCTGAAACAGTGAGAATGCTTCTTCAGGCTGTTCGGCTTCCACATCAGTGGGCGAGAAGGGGGCATGTCCCAAATGGTGAGGATCCTTCATGATGGATGCATCCTTCCTAAGGCAACATCTTTTAAAGCTGTCCTCAATAGTGGGGATGGTTGTGGATATGATGGAGCTGGCTGAGTTTACAAGTCTGCACAGGAACAGGCCCCTCAGCCCATCATATCTGTGCTAAGCATTGAACTAAATCTCTTCTGATCCATATCCCTCCAATCCCTGCATATTTATGTGTCTACCTAGCATCCCTTGAAGCACCATCATCCTGTAAGCTTCAACCAGTACTCCTATTCCAGGCATTTCTCTGTGGAAAACATTGCCGTGTACATCACCTATAAGTTTTCCCCTTCCCACCTGAGATGCATGTCCTTCTGCATTTGTCATTTCTACCCTATAATATAAACCCTGGCTGCTCACTTTAGATATGCCTCTGATAACTTTATATATTTCTATCAAATCTTCCCTCTACCTCCAGCATTACAGAGAAAACAAGGTAATTTTGTACACAACACACAGCCGGTCAGGCAGCATCTATGGAGGGAAATTAACAGTCTGCTACCCCTTTCTTTTTCAGTCCTGATGTAATTTCTTATTTATTTCTTCAGTGGTTTGAACAGGCCACGACTGCGCAAGCACATGGAGCTCAGCCAGTGAAAACAGTGAGAAGAGTTTAAAAAGAAGACAGATTTATACAGTGGGCATTGGAGAAGCGGGTGAGGAGTAGAGGGAGACAGAATAGGAAGACTTTGGCTCAACGGGGCTTCGGCGATAAAGAGCCAAGGGGAGGTAGGTTATCTGTGTAGAATACACAGATTTCTGTGGTCGGTGTCAGATGTGGGAGGTCCTGGAGTCGCCCAGCCTCCCAGACGACCATATCTGCACCAGGTGCATAGAGGTGCAGCTCCTCAGGGACCACATTAGGGAACTGTAGATACAGCTTGATGATCTTCATTTCGTCAGGGAGAGTGAGGAGGTGATAGAGATGAGCTATAGGCAGGTGGTCACTCTGGGGCCTGGGGTCACAGATAAGTGGGTAACAGTCAGGAGAGTGAAGGGCAAGAGGCAGATGCTAGAGAGTACCCCAGTGGCTGTCCCCCTTAACAATAAGGATTCCTGTTTGAGTACTGTTGGGAGGGACGGCCTACCCAGGGGAAGCAACAGTGCCTCTGGCACAGAGTCTGGCCCTGTGGCTCAGAAGGGTAGGGAAAGGAAGAGGATGGTAGCAGTGATAAGGGACTCTACAGTTAGGGAGCCAGGCAGGCGATTCTGTGGATGCAAGAAAGAAACACGTATGGTAGTTTGCTTCCCAGGGGCTAGGGTCCGGGATGTTTCTGATCGTGTCCACAAAATCTTGAAGTTAGAGGGAGAACAGCCAGAGGTCTTGGTACATATTGGTACCAATGTCATAGGTAGGAAAAGGGAGGAGGTACTGAAAACAGACTACAGGGAGTTAGGAAGGAAGTTGAGAAGCAAGACCTTAAATATAGTAATCTCGGTATTACTGCCTATGTCATGTGAGTGTAGGAATAAAATGAGATGGAGGATAAATGTGTGGCTGAGGGATTGGATCGGGGGCAGGGATTCAGATTTCTGGATCATTGGGACCTCTTTAGGGGAAGGTGTAACCTGTACAAAAAGGACAGTTTGCACTTGAACAAACACGAGGAAATGCTGTAAATTCAAACAACAACACACACAAAATGCTGGTGGAACACAGCAGACCAGGCAGCATCTATAGGGAGAAGCGCTGTCGATGTTTTGGGTGTCCTGACGAAGGGTCTCGAAATTTCGACAGCACTTCTCCCTATAGATGCTACCTGGTCTGCTGTGTTCCACCAGTATTTTGTGTGTGTTGTTGTTTGCACTTGAATCCCTGGGGGACCAATATCCTGACAAAGAGGTTCGCTAAGGCTATTGGGGAGAGTTTAAACTAGAATTGCTGTGGGGTGGGAACCAAACTGAATTGAGGGAGGAAAAGGAGGTTGGCTCACAAATAGAGAAAGCTTTGAGACAGTGTGAAAGGGAGGATAGGCAGGTGATAGAGAAGGGACTCACTCAGACTGATAGTTTGAGATGTGTCTGTTTTAATGCAAGGAGATCATGAATAAAGCAGATGAGCTTAGTGCATGGATCAGCACTTGGAGCTATGATGTTGTGGCCATTACAGAGACTTGGATGGTTCAGGAACAGGAATGGCTACTTCAAGTGCCAGGCTTTAGATGTTTCAGAAAGGATGGGGGGGTAGGCAAAAGAGGTGGGGTCATGGCACTGTTGATCAGGGATAGTGGCACGTCTGCAGAAAAGGTGGACACCATGGAGAGCAATTCCTTACTTCCATTGTGACATCTCCTCCCACCCTTTCTCCTTTGATGGAATCCTTAAAACTAATTTCTTTGTTCATCAGCTTTAATGTATTCTTCAGTTTATCTGCATAAATTTTATTTGACAACATATTTTGTTTTTTTTTAAGTTTCACTGTAAAAAGCCAGCATGGTAGCTTAGGGGTTAGCACATCATATTACAGCATCGGTAATCAATGATCAGGGTTCCATTCTTGCCTTTGAATAAAAGGAGTTCGTACATTTGATAAGGTACCCCGTGCAAGGCTTATTGAGAAAGTAAGGAGGCATGGGATCCAAGAGGATATTACTTTGTGGATCAGAACTGGTTTGCCCACAGAAGGCAAAGAGTGGTTGCAGACGGGTCATATTCTGCATGGAGGTCGGTCACCAGTGGAGTGCCTCGGGGATCTGTTCTGAGACCCCTACTCTTTGTAATATTTATAAAAGACCTGGATGAGGAAGTGAAGGGATGGGTTAGTAAGATTGCTGATGACACAAAGGTTGGGGTGTTGTAGATAGTGTGGAGGGCTGTCAGAGGTTACAGCGGGACATTGATAGGATGCAAAACTGGGCTGAGAAGTGGCAGATGGAGTTCAACCCAGATAAGTGTGAAGTGGTTCATTTTGGTAGGTCAAATATGATGGCAGAATATAGTATTAATGGTAAGTCTCTCGGCAGTGTGGAAGATCAGAGGGATCTTAGGGTCTGAGTCCATAGGACACTCAAAGCAGCTGTGCAAGTTGACTCTGTGGTTAAGAAGGCCTATGGTGTATTGGCCTTCGTCAATCATGGGATTCAATTTAGGAGCCGAGATGTTGTAGCTATATAGGACCCTGGTCAGACCCCACATGGAGTACTGTGCTCAGTTCTGGTTGCCTCACTACAGGAAGGATGTGGAAGCCGTAGAAAGGGTGCAGAGGAGATTTACAAGGATGTTGCCTGGATTGGGGAGCATGCCTTATGAAAACAGGTTGAGTGCCCTTGGCCTTTCCTCCTTGGAGCGACGAGGATGAGAGGTGACCTGATAGAGGTGTACAAAATAATGAGAGGCATTGATCGTGTGGATAGTCAGAGGCTTTTTCCCAGGGCTGAAATGGTTGCCACAAGAGGACACAGGTTTAAGATGCTGGGGAGTAGGTACAGAGGAAATGTCACGGGTAAGTTTTTTGCTCAGAGAGTGGTGAGTGCATGGAATGGGCTGCCGGCAACAGTGGTGGAGGCAGGTACAACACGATCTTTTAAGAGACTTTTGAATAGGTACATGGAACTTAGAAAAATAGAGGGCTACAGGTAAGCCTAGTAATTTCTAAGGTAGGGACATGTTCGGAACAATTTTTGGGCTGAAGGGCCTCTATTGTGCTGTAGGTTTTCTATGTTTCTACATTGTCCCTGTCAACACTAGGGTTTTCTCTGGGTGCTCTAGTTTCCTTCCAAAGATACACAGTTCGAGTTAGGGTCAGTGAATTGTGGGCATGTTGTTGTATAATGGCACTGGAAGTGTGGTGACACTTGCAGGCTACCCTCCGCACAATCCTCAGATTGTGCTGATAGTTGATGCTACTAACACATTTCACTGTATGCTTCAATGTTTTGAGATATATATGACAAATAAAGGTAAGCTTTTCTTTATCTTTAAATTTAAGCATTTTTGTTCTTTTTCTTCTAATTTCTTGTTCTTCTATAAACAGTTAAAACACAACCATTTCCTTATTGAATGTGGAGTCATATGGCCAATTTCCGCAGCTATAGCTGATAATCTAATGAATTACATAAACTAAGTTACCCATTGTTAGCAGAGATGTGCCAATGTTAGTATGCAGTGTTAAGTACGTGTCTCCAGCATTAATGCTCTCACACTCACCCAGTGCGAGCAAAGAACATTGTTCACAACCCAGAAACCAGATTCTCAAAGTAACAATTGACTCAGAGCTCTATCAAAGAAAATAATACCCTGGCTGAAGGGAGAAAAATCACTGTATCGTCAAAAGTGCACATGATGATAAGAGACATAGATCGAGCGGACAGCCAGAGACTTTTTACCAGGGTGGAAATGACTACTAAGAGGAGCATAATTTTAAGGTGACTGGAAGAAAGTAAAGGAGAGATGTATTTTACACAGAGAGTGGTGGGTGCATGCAACATGTGACTAAGGGTGGTGAAGAGGCAGATACATTAGGGGCAATTAAGAAATTCTTAGGCACATGGATGAATGAAAAATGAAGAGCTATGTTGAGTGAAAGGGTTAGATCAATCTTAGAGTAGATTAAGAATTTGGCACAACATCACGGCCTGTGCTGTGCTGTAATGTTCTATGTTCTAAAGTTCAAGTTTATTGTTACAGCTGTATAAATACTGCATATTCCTCAATGACTGTAGAAACACCCTGCCAAAGACTGCCTGAGGTAGGGGAGCTTCTGGGATTTGACCGAACGTTTCAAGTTTCTCTGATTGGTCAATGTGGAACTCTAGCAACAACAGAAAGAGGAGACCAACAAAGCCATCGGTCCTATTGTCCATGTGCTGCAGTGGAGTCAGATTCAGAAACAGGTTTATTGTCACACACATACAGTAAGTCATGCAATCTGGTGTTTTGTGGCAGCAGTATCGTGCAACACATAAAAATTACGCTAAGTTACAAGAGAATATATATTAAATATATAAATAAATAGTCCAAAAATGGAACAATGTAGTGAGTTAGTGTTCAGAAATTTGATGGAGGAGGGAAGGAAGCTGTTCCCAAGATATTGAGTGTTGCCTTCAGGCTTCTGTACCTCCTCACTGATGGTAGTAATGAGAAGAGGGCATACCTTGGATGACAAGGGTACTTAATAATGGATGCCACTTTCTTGAGCCATCACCTTCTGTGATAAATGCCCATGATGTAGTTGGCTGCTCTTGTGCTTTGGAAACTCCTTGGTTTTACTGGCATTGAGTTCCGGGTTGACTCAACCAGTCAATCTCTCTCACTCTAGAATCTGGAGATCCAGCTGGACATCTCAGAACCCACCGAGCCGTCCACAATTCTGACACGCTGCTGTCAAGACCAAAAAATGCCTGTTGTGGCATTCAGCCATGAACTTATTGAAATACGGAGCGGGTTCATAGGGCTGAATGGTCTACTCTATCTCTTATGTTCATAGAATTTTATAGTATTGCAAATGGTATGGTGTTCTCTGATCACCTGATTCTCAGCTGTCTTAACCAATGTTCTCCCTCCCACTTCCTGCTGCAAGAGATGACAAGATTTGGTGCCATTAGTACTGAATATAGAAAGCTTTAAAGGTTTGAGTGACTGCACCACAGCATGCCTCAGCTGAAGAGGTGGCTGTGCATCACAGGTCTCAGATCTGCAGATTTGCTTAATGGATCCACAGAACAAAAAAAAAAGCAGCATTGTGTTGATTGTTTGCCCCCCTGAGGGCCAACTGCAATTGCAAGAGATGTTAGCCGAGCTGACTAATGGGTCACCAGAGCAGAGCATATCAGAAAGACAGCAAACAGCAAAGACAGAGCAAGATAAAGAAGATGATTGTGGCTAAAAGTTGCTCCTTAATTCAGTTGATGTTTTCACTTCAAAAAACTATTTTCTATTGAGTTAATGCTGGCCTAACAAGATCTTTATGTTATTCAACAGAAAGGACACTTAATGAGGCTCCGGCAGTCACTGTGGCATGGCTGGTAGAGCTGCTGACTCATAGCACATAATTCAATTTTGGCCTGGGCCTCCACCTACCTGGAGTGTGTGCATTCATCCTGTCAACCTGTGAGTTTCCTCCAGGTGCTCCAGTTTCTCCCACATCCGAAGGACATGCAGTAAATTTTCCCTAATATGCAGGAGAGTGGCAGAATCTGGGGGAGGAAGCTGCTGAGAATGTGGAGACAAATAAAAGAGAACAGGATTACTATAACATCAGGGTAAACGGGTGGCTGATGATTGGCGTAGAATCTGTGGGCAAAAGGGAAAGTCAAATTGAGTTTATTATCATGTGCAGAACTGCAGTGAGAAAACTTGCTTACAGTAGATTCAGGGCATATTGAAACAGACAACACATAGAATATAATTTATAAAGTTATACATACAGTAGGGTACTGTAGAGTGTATGGGGTGTCCTGAGAGGGGTAACACCTCTGGTGAAGGGGTTTGTCATGTCCATTCCAGGGCAGTTCACTCAACTTTGGTCCCCACCGGACACTCAGCTCTCACCTGTGGCTCCAAGTAGCTGTTTGCATGTGACAGCGGCCCAGCCCTAATACGTTATTTCAGCAGCCAGGCTAAACCAGGTGAGGGTAGCCAGCCGGCCTCTTAATGCAGTGAGATAGGGACATGCCTGTCCTAGCAGGTGAAATCAGCTCCAGCAGACTGGGTAGATGAGATGTGTAGTGTGATTTTGACCAGGAAAGAGGCTCTGCAAAGCGCCAAGGAGAGTAGAGGGTATGACGAGGCACACAGAAGTAATGGTCATCCACTGCAACCAAGGAAGACCTCAGTTATGATGCTTGATTGTACCTCCGAGGGCAAGACAGTGGAAATGCACCAGTCCAATGGATTTTCCACTTTAAAAACTCTCCCACACAGATTTCCTGTCATTGTTAGACATGCCGGACAATTGCCATCAATGAGAAAAGACACAATCAAAGACAAGTCCTTCAGAGTGCAAAAGGATGCCCATTTTCATTGTTGGAGAAGGGTTAGGATTGCGATCCTATCTGATTACTCTAAAAAAGGGCATATTTCTGTAAACTATCTCTCAATGACGCCATATTAAGCACTAGACTCATAGAACAGTACAGCATATTACAGGCCATTCAGCCCACAATGTTTTGCTGACCCTCAATCCCTGCCTTCCATATAACCCCTACCTTAAATTTCTCCATATACCTGTCTAGTAGTTTCTTAAACTTCACTAGTGTGTCTTCCTCCACCACTGACTCAGGCAGTGCATTCCACGCACCAACCACTCTGAGTGAAAAACCTTCCTCTAATATCCCCCTTGAACTTCCCTCCCCTTACCTTAAAGCCATGTCCTCTTGTACTGAGCAGTGGTGCCCTGGGGAAGAGGAGCTGGCTGTCCACTCTGTCTATTCCTCTTAATATCTTGTACACCTCTGTCATGTCTCCTCTCATGCTCCTTCTCTCCAAAGAGTAAAGCCCTAGCTCCCTTAATCTCTGATCATAATTCATACTCTCTAAACCAGGCAGCATCCTGGTAAATCTCCTCTGTACCCTTTCCAATGCTTCCACATCCTTCCTATACTGAGGTGACCAGAACTGGACACAGTACTCCAAATGTGGCCTAACTAGAGTTTTATAGAGCTGCATAATTACATTGCGTCTCTTAAACTCTATCCCTCGACTTATGAAAGCTAACACCTCATAAGCTTTCTTAACTACTCTATCTACCTGTGAGGCAACTTTCAGGGATCTGTGGACATGTACCCCCAGATCCCTCTGTATCCTCCACACTACCAAGTATCCTGCCATTTACTTTGTACTCTGCCTTGGTGTTTGTCCTTCCAAAGTGTACCACCTCACACTTCTCCAGGTCGAACTCCATCTGCCACTTCTCAGCCCACTTCTGCATCCTATCAATGTCTCTCTGCAATCTTCAACAATCCTCTACACTATCTACACCACCAACCTTTGTATCATCTGCAAACTTGCCAACCCACCCTTCTACCCCCACATCCAGGTCGTTAATAAAAATCACAAAAAGTAGAGGTCTCAGAACAGATCCTTCTGGGACACCACTAGTCACAACCCTCCAATCTGAATGTACTCCCTCCACCACAACCCTCTGCCTTCTGCAGGCAAGCCAATTCTGAATCCACCTTGCCAAACTTCCCTGGATCCCATGCCTTCTGACTTTCTGAATAAGCCTACCGTGTGGAACCTTGTCAAATGCCTTACTAAAATCCATGTAGATCACATCCACTGCACTACCCTCATCTATATGCCTGGTCACCTCCTCAAAGAACTCTATCAGGCTTGTAAGGCACAATCTGCCCTTCACAAAGCCATGCTGACTGTTCTTGATTAGACCATGATTCTCTAAATGCCCATAGATTCTATCTCCAAGAATCTTTTCCAACAGCTTTCCCACCACAGTTGTAAGGTTCACTGGTCTATAATTACCTGGACTATCCCTACTACTTTTTTGAACAAGGGAACAACATTTGCCTCCCTCCAATCCTCCGGTACCATTCCTGTGGACCATGAGGACATAAAGATCCTAGCCAGAGGCTCAGCAATCTCTTCCCTTGCCTCGTGGAGTAGCCTGGGGAATATTCTGTCAGGCCCCGGGGACTTATCGGTCTTAACGTACTTTAACAACTCCAACACCTCCTCTCCCTTAATATCAACATGCTCCAGAACATCAACCTCACTCATATTGTCCTCACTGTCATCAAGTTCCCTCTCGGTGGAAAATACCGAAGAGAAGTATTCATTGAGGACCTCACTCACTTCCACAGCCTCCAGACACATCTTCCCACTTTTATCTCTACTCAGTCCTACCTTGACTCCTGTCATCCTTTTGTTCTTCACACAATTGAAGAATGCGTTGGGGTTTTCCTTTACCCTTCTCGCCAAGGCCTTGTCATGCCCCCTTCTTGCTCTTCTCAGCCCCTTCTTAAACTCTTTTCTTGCTACCCTATATTCCTCAATAGACCCATCTGATCCTTGCTTCCTAAACCTCGTGTATGCTGCCTTCTTCCACCTGACTAGATTCTCCACTTCAGTTGTCACCCATGGTTCCTTCACCCTACCATTCTTTATCTTCCTCACCAGGACAAATTTATCCCTAACATCCTGCAAGATATCCCTAAACATTGACCACATATCCATAGTACATTTCCCTGCAAAAACATCATCCCAATTCACACCTGCAAGTTCTAGACTTATAGCCTCATAATTTGCCTTTCCCCAATTAAAAATTTTCCTGTCCTCTCTGATTCTATCCTTTTCCATGATAATGTTAAAGGTCAGGGAGCGGTGATCACTGTCCCCCAGATGCTCACCCACTGACAGATCTGTGACCTGACCCGGTTTGTTACCTAATACTAGATCTAGTATGGCATTCCTCCAGTGTCGACCTGTCAACATACTGTGACAGGAATCCATCCTGGACACACTTAACAAATTCTGCCCCATCTAAACCCTTGGAACTAATCAAGTGCCAATCAATATTAGGGAAGTTAAAGTCACCCATGATAACAACCCTGTTATTTTTGCACCTTTCCAAAATCTGCCTCCCAATCTGCTCCTCGGTATCTCTGCTGCTACCAGGGGCCTATAGAATACCCCCCGTAGAGTAACTGCTCCCTTCCTGTTCCTGATTTCCACCCATACTGACTCAAAAGAGGATCTTGCTACATTACCCACCCTTTCTGCAGCTGTAATAGTATCCCTGACCAGTAATGCCACCCCTCCTCCCCTTTCCCCTCTCTCTATCCCTTTTAAAGCACTGAAATCCAGGAATATTGAGAATCCATTCCTGCCTTGGTGCCAGCCAAGTCTCTGTAATGGCCACTACGTTATAATTCCAAGTATGTTCATCACCTTTGTTCCTGATGCTTCTTGCATTCTACCTTACTACCTTACCCTTCTACCTTACTACCTGTATACCCTTTACTCTGCTGCTCTTTCCTCAAAGTCTCTCTTGACCCGATGGGCTAAATGGCCTAGTTCTGCCTCTACATCTTGTGGCCTTACGGTCTTAAGATGTCTTGCATCATCCCAGAATCTGGTAGACTATTCCTCAGAGTGTCAAACTGATGGCATTACCTTTCTGTCCAAAATTCCTGTCAACATTTCCACTGGCACTTTCTGATTAGAAAGTATTATTTTGGTGATAAATTATCACGATGTGAGAATGAATTGTGTGATTGATGTGTGGCGATGGATGGTGAATTCGACAGCAACAATAAAATTAATCATAAACACAAGAAATTCTGCAAAGGCTGGAAATCTGCAACAACACACACACAAAATGATGTAGGAACTCAACAGCTCAGGCAGCATCTATAGAAAAGAATAGGTGGCCAACATTTCCGGTCAAGACCCTTCTTCAGCATTTAGAAAGTATGGGGAAGATTTCAGAATAAAAAAAAGGGGGAAGGGAAAAGAAACAAGTTGAAAGGTGACTGGTGAAGCCAGCTGGGTGGGAAAGATCAAGAGCTGGAGAAGGAGTCTGATAGGAGAGGAGAGCGGACCATGGAAGAAAAGGAAGGAGGAGGGGACCCAGGGGGAAGTGATAGAGTGGTGAGAAGAGATAAAGGGACCAAATGGGGAATTGGTGGGGAGAGGGGGTTATTTGTTTACTGGAAAGAGAAATCAATATTCATGCCATCAGGTAGGAGGTTACCCAGACGAAATATCAAGTGTTGTTTCTCCAACCTGAAGGTGGCCTCATCTTGGCACAAGAGGATGCCATGGACAGACATGTGGGAATGGAAATGGGAATTAAAATTAATTATTTAGTGTGTAATTTTGTGTGATGATGGTGTACAGGTCTCACATGTTCTTGATGGCTGGGGTGTCCCAGGTAAAATGTGGCTGAGCTGAAGCCATTCTGTGAAAAAACAATGAGTTAGTTTTTTTACCCATGTAGTTTTGTCTTTGTTAAGAACAAACATAACATAGTGTCAGAAGTCAGAATGAGTTCTAAATACTGAGCGTAAATGAATACTGTGAGTGACCAAGAAAGAGTTGTTGGTTTTGATGGAGAGAAGATACTTCCCACGGACATTGTTGTGTCTTCAAGCTGCTGAGGTTCACCAGATTCACCAAGATGAGAATACCAGATGAGAGCCCGAAAATTCTGTAGCTGATAAATGACAGGCAATCCAGCTGATAGTTGGAAACACTTCAAACAATAATATAATATACACCTTGTGGCAAGCAGAACTGGTGGGGTGGAGGGAAAAATGAAAGTGTCTATCCTTCTACATGTGATTGGTGAAGATGCTACAACAGCTTTCAAATTGATGAAACAGACTGATAACAAAATTTGAGGAGTATTTTGTCCCAAGTAAAAACATCATGTTTAGGAGATATAAGTTTTTCTCCTATGACCAGAAACAAAGTGTTAACCCCGACCAATACTGAGTGTCCTGTGAGTTTGGAGATTTGAGAGACTTACTTGTCAGAGACAAGATAGTATGTGGAATCCCAAATAATGGGTTTGGAGAAAACTTGCTCCATGAAAATATTTGACACTGGAAAAGGCTGTGAGTATGTGTAGGGCAATGGAGATCACAAAAACACAAGCTAAGGATCTGCACTGAACAGAATAACAGTGCATGCTGTGAAAACAGAGGAGCAGAGCACAAGGCGTTTCTCAAAGCAACAGCAAAGCTGTTGGCTCAAACAGTAAATGCAGCAAAAGTGGAGGCAGGCACATCCCAAAGAAGTACCCTTGCTTATGGAAAGTCCTACAATAATTGTGGGAAGAGGAATCATTTTTTAAAGTGCTGCAAAGCTGGGGGGCTACCAAGAGAAAGGTGCACATGGTTGATGAGGAAATGGAGGAAGTCTTTGTGGATTCTCTGCAGACTCTACAGACTGCTGGGGCTGGTAAAACAGAATGAGTTATTCCAGTGACTGTGAATGAGACAGTATCTCCATTCAAGCTGAAACCAGACCCCAGGTGCACGGTGCATGAAGACTCTCAAAGTAAAGAACAAAATTTCCCAGTGAAACCAGAAGTGACAGGTTATACTGAAGAGAACATTCCAGTAAAAGGAGACTTTATAGTACTTTCAAGCATGAAGGGCAACACCTAAAGGCACAGCTCTGACTGTAGAAAAGAGTCCAGCCAATATTAGGCTGAGTGCATGTGTAAACCTCAAGCAGATGGAAAGAGGATCAAAGATTCACAGACCACACACCACTCATGTACACAGACAACAACACACACACAAAATGCTGGTGGAACACAGCAGGCCAGGCAGCATTTATAGGTAGAAGCGCTGTCGACGTTTCGGGCTGAGACCCTTCGTCAGGACTAACCGAAAGGAAAGATAGTAAGAGATTTGAAAGTAGTGGGGGGAGGGGGAAATGCAAAATGATAGGAGAAGACCGGAGGGGGTGGGATGAAGATAAGAGCTGGAAAGGTGATTGGTGAAAGTGACACAAAGCTGGAGAAGGGAAAGGATCATGGGACGGGAGGCCTCGGGAGAAAGAAAGGAGGGGGGAAGCACCAGAGGGAGATGGAGAACAGGCAAACAACTAACTATGACATGGATGGGATAAGAAGGGGAGGAGGTACATTAACGGAAGTTAGAGAAGTAAATGTTCATGCCATCAGGTTGGAGGCTACCCAGCCGGTATACAAGGTGTTGTTCCTTCAATCTGAGTTTGGATTCATTTTGACAGTAGAGGAGGCCATGGATAGACATATCAGAATGGGAATGGGATGTGAAATTAAAATGTCTGGCCACTGGGAGATCCTGCTTTTTCTGGCGAACCGAGCGTAGGTGTTCAGTGAAACGGTCTCCCAGTCTGCGTTAGGTCTAACCAATATATAAAAGGCCACACCGGGAGCACCAGACACAGTATACCACACCAGCCGACTCACAGGTGAAGTGTCGCCTCACCTGGAAGGACTGTCTAGGGCCCTGAATGGTGGTGAGGGAGGAAGTGTAAGGGCAGGTGTAGCACTTGTTCCACTTACAAGGATAAGTGCCAGGAGGGAGATCGGTGGGAAGGGATGTGGTGGGGGGGGGGACAATGGAATCACGTAGGGAACAATCCCTGCGGAAAGCAGAAAGAAGGGGGGAGGGAAATATGTGCTTGGTAGTGGGATCCCGTTGGAGGTGGCGGAAGTTACGGAGAATTATATCTTGGATCTGGAGGTTGGTGGGGTGGTGGGTGAGGACAATGGAGTGACATTTGCAATTTTCTGTCCTTCAAGACCATGTCAGAATCAAGTGATTCTTGAAAGATCATGACCAATGCATCCATGATCTCTTCATCAATCTCTCTCAGGACTCTGGGATGTAGTCCATCTGACTTATCCTCCTTAAGACCTTTGAGTTTGCCTAGCACTTCTTCTTTGTAATAACAATGGCACTCACTCCTGCTCCCTGACACTCATAGACCTCTGGTACACTGCTAGTGCCTTCCACAGTGAAGACTGATTAAGTGCATCTGCCATTTCTTTATCCCACAATAATACCATACAGCACCATTTTCCAGTGGTCCAATATCAACTCTCATCTCCCTTTTATTCATCATATAACTGAAAAAACATCATATTTTACTTTACATTATTGGCTAGTTTGCCCTCATATTTAATCTTTTCCCTTTTTATAGCTTTTCTGATTGTCTTTTGTTGGATTTTAAAATCTTCCTAATCGTCCAATTTTCCACTCACTTTAGCTACCTTATATGCTCTTTCCTTGGGTTTTATGCAGTCCTTAATTGCCCTTGTCAGCCACTGTTGCCTACTCCTGCCATTTGAGGACATTTTCCTCTGTGGGACATATCTATCCTGTACCTTCTCCTCTGCCATCATCCCTGCCTGGTATACTCCTCTTTCAATCCACCTGGCCAAGCTCCTCTCTCATGCCTCTGTAATTCCCTTTATTCCATTGTGATACTGAAATATATGACCTATGTTTCTCCCTCTGAAATTGCTGTATGATCACTGTCTCCTAAGGGTTCCTTTACATTAAGCACCCTAAAAGGATCCAACACCCAATCTACAATAGTCTTTCTTCTTGTTGGCGCAAGCAGTAGTTGTTCTAAAAAGCCATCTTGTAGGTATTCACCAAATTCCCTTTCTTGCGATCTGACAACAACCCAATTTTCCCAATCACCTTGCATATTAAAGTCCCCTGTTAAAAGTATGACATTACTCTTATTAAATGCCTTGTCCAGCTTCCTTTGCAATCTCAGCCCCACATCTTGGCTACTATTTGGATGCCTATATATATTATTCCCATAATGGATTTTTACCCTTTTAGCTTCTTATCTCAACCTACAAAGGTTCAAAATTCTCTGACCCTATGTCACCTCTTTCTAAAGATGTAATCCCCTCTCTTACCAACAGATCCACACCACTGCCTATGCCTTCCTGTCTGTCCTTTTGATACAAAGTATATCCTTTGATGTTAAATCTCCCAACTATGGACTTCTTTCAGCCACGACTCAGTGATACTAACAACATCATACAACATCTAATTGCACCATGAGTTTCTCCACCTTATTCTGAATGCTAGCATATTTAAATACATAACCTTTAGTTTTGTTGATCTGCATGCTTGAACCATAAGATAATAACGTATAGTAGTAGAATTGGGCCATTCAGCCCAATGACTCTGCTCTGTCATTCCATCATGGCTAATTTATTATCCCACTCAGCCGCCAATTTTCCTGACATCTCTCCCTAACCTTTGACTTTTTTACTAATCAAGACTCTATAAACCTCCATTTCAAATATATAAAAATATACAATGATAGGTTGCAAGGCAGTTAGTGTTGAGGAAGCACAGAGGCTTTAGAAGGACTTAGTCAGATTAGGAGAATGGGCAAAGAAATGGGAGATGGATTACAGTGTCAGTAAGTGTATGATCATGTACTTTGGCAGAAGAAATATAAGTGTAGCCTATTCTTAATTGGAGAAAAAAATTCAAAAATCTGAGGTGTATTGGGACTCAGGAGTCCTTGAGCAGAATTCCTTAAAGGTTAATTTGCAGGTTGAGTCGGTGGCGAGGAAGGCAACTATAATGTTAACATTCAGTTTAAGAGGACTGGGATATAAAAACAAGGATGTAACATTGACAGGCTGGACTTGGATTATTGTGAGCAGTTCTGCGCCCCTTGACCTGGCTCTGGGCCCCTACTCACTGGAATTCAGAAGAATGAGGGGTTTCTTCATTGAAGCCCATCAGATGGTGAAAGGCCTTAATAGAGTGGATGTGGGGAGGATGTTTCCTATGGTGAGAGAGTCTAAGACCAGAGGACACAGCCTCAGAATAGAGAGATGACCTTTTGGAATGGAGATAAGGAGGAATTTTCTTTGCTAAAGAGTGATGAATCTGTAGAATTTGTTACCACAAGCAGTTGTGAAGGCCAAGTCATTGGATATATTTGAGGAAATGTTTGATAGATTCTTGATTAGTCAGGACATGAAGGAATATGGGAAGAAGGCAGGAGACTGGGGCTGAGAAGGAAAATAGATCAGCCATGATGCAATAGTGAAGCAAACTCCATGGACCAAATGGTCTAATTCTGCTCCTATATCTTATAGTCTTAGAAAACTAATAAATTAGTCATAATTGAATGGCTGTGCAAGGCTGATAGCCCAATCACCTAATTATCTCCTATTTCTTATGGTCCTATGGGTGGAAACCAGAGAATCTGGGGGAAACCAATGTGATCACATAGAGAATGTGCAAACTCCACACAGACAGTACTCGAGGTCAGGATTGACCATGAGTCTCTGGCTCTGTGAGGCAGCAAGTCTACCAGCCTGCCACTCTGAACAGTACTATTTTGAAAAACCCTTGAACAGCAGAGCTAAACCAATCATAATTACAAAGTAGAGGGTGGAATAACCCGAGCCAAGTCCCCTTTTCCTTATCTAAAGTAGAATAATTTCCATTTTTGTTCCTTAGATAGACAAGAGAAAGGAGCCCAGTCACATACAATATCTCCATGTCCGCCATTCTTCTAACTTCCAGTAGGACTGCCTCACATTTAGAATGGCCACAACGGGCTGGGTCACACTATATCACCTGCATTCACTCTGTACTTGCTTTTGACCATGAGTTTATGGAGCTGAGGGAGTTGAAAGCCTGAATTCCTCTGCTAATCTTTGATGCAGAGTCGGGTGCAAATGGGGACAAGGCCTCAGGTCCTGAGTCCTGAAACCAAAATGCACAGCTGGCTCTTTGAGAGCCTTTGGCTGTCAAAGTCTTGTTAACTGTTTTCTGATTGTCTCTTATAACCTGAGATATTTAAAACCTGATGACGCAAGAGACTGCAGATACTGGAATGTGGAACAACAAACAATCTGCTTGAGGAAATGAATGGGAAAGGGAACTGTTGATCATTGGATTGAAGAGTCTGCATTAGGTCCTAAATTGCTGATTTTTCAGTTCAAAAACCTGCTTCAAAACTCCTGTCCTCCTACGGATGTGCAGTGGAGAATATCCTAACATGATGCTTCACTGCACTACAGCAGACAGGAAGGTTCCACAATGGGTAGTCAAAACAATGCAATGCATCACCAGTGCAGTCTATCTACCATCAAGAAAATACATACAGAATGGTGCCAGGAAAAGGCCAGCAATATGAAGGATTGCACCCACCCTTCCTCATGGACTGTCTGTCCCACTCCCATCAGGAAGAAGCGTACGTAGCATCCACCACCAGCATCAAAAGTAGTTACTTTCCCCAAGCAGTAAGGCAGATCAATACCTCCACTCCCCCATTATTTTATTATCTCCTGTCAGGTAACTTCTGTGCAGGCACTTCTGTACCTAGTGTCACTTATGTATTTATATTTAATGCATTTCTATTATTATTGTGTTCTTTATCTCTGGATGTTTTTATGCTGTATCAGATCCAGATTAACAATTATTTTGTTGTCCTTTACACTTGTGTGCTGGAAGTAACATTAAACAATCTTAACAACTCAGGTCCTGATGAAGGGTCTTGACCTGAAATATTGACGGTCTCATTCCTTCACAGATGGTACTCGATCCACTGAGTTCCTCCAGTAGGTTGTCTGTCACATCTGAAACCTGTTCAAATAGGTCCCTACACTCAGTGGTAAAAGTAATTAAATATGATCAGAGAGGTTAGAAAATAACTTTGAAAACCTACAAGCACTATAATAAAATAAGCAAATTAATTAAAGTTCAAAGTAAATTTTATTATCAAAGTACATACAGTATATGTCACCATATATAACCCTGAGACTCATCTTCATTTGGGCATACTCAGCAATTCTATAGAATAGTAACTATAACAGAATCAATGAAAAATCACCCGGAGTGCAGAAATCAATAAACTTTACAAATGTAAATATAAATAAATAGTAATAAATAATGAGAAAATGAGATAATGAGATGAAGAGCCCTTAAAAGTAAAGCCATTGATCATGGGAAAAATTCAGTGATGGGGCAAATGAAGTTGAGTTTACTATCCACTTTTACAAGAGCTTGATGGTTGAATGGGAGTAACCGTTCTTGAACCTGGTACTGTGAGACCTGAGGAACCTGTATCTGCTGCAGATAGCATCGGTGAATAGGGCATGTGGCCTAGGTGTTGGAGCTCTCTGATGATGGATGCTGCTTTCCTATGACAGTGTTTTATGTAGTTATGTAGTTGGGAGGGCTTTACTTGCGATGGACTGGGCTGTATTCACTACTTTTTGTAGGATTTTCCATTGAAGGGCATTGGTGTTTCCATACTAAGCCAGTCAATATACTCTCTACCACACATCAATAGATGTTTGTCAAAGATTTAGATGTCATGCTTAATTTTCACAAAATCCTAAGCAAGTAGAGGCAGTGCCATGCCATAATGACATGTATATGCTGGGCCCAGGGTAAGTTTTCCAAAATGATAACACTAAGGAATTTAAAGTAGCTGATCCTCTCCACCTCTGATCAACCAGTGAGGACTGGGTCATGGGCCTCTGGTTTTCCTCTCCTGAAGTCACAAATCAGTTCCTGGGTCTTGCTGACATTGAGTGAGAGTTGCTGCTATGACACCACACAGACAAATTTTCAATTTCACTCCTGCATGCTGTTTCATCACCAGCTTTGATTTGGCCCACAACAGTGGTGTTATCAGCAAACTTGAATATGGCATTTGAGCTCTGCTTCGCCACACTGTCAAAGTGTAAAGTGAGTAGCTGTTGGAGATCCTGGTGGAGATGGTATTGCCAATCTAAACTGACTGGGGTCTACAAGAGAGAAAATCCAACATCCAATTGCACAAGGAGGAGCTTGTTGAAGCTTATTGATTAGTTTTGAGGAGATGATGGTTTTGAATGCTGAGCTGTAGTTGATAAAGAGCATCTTGATGTACTCATCTTTGCTGACTTGATATTCCAGAATTGAGTGAAAAGCCAATGAGAAGGCATTTGCTGCAGTAGGCAGATTGGAATGGGTCCAAGTTGCCTCTCAGGCAGGAGCTGATATGTTTCATCACAACCCTCTTATCATTGTGGATGTAAGTGCAACTGGGTGATAGTTATTGAGGCAGATCACCATACTCTTCTCGGACACCAGTAAATTGAAACCTGATTGAAGCAGGTGGGTACCACACACAGCTGAAGCAAGAGGTTAAAGATTTCAGTGAGCACACCAGCCAGATGGTCAGCTCAGGTCTTTAGTATGTGGTCCAGTCCAGATTCTTTCCATGGATTCACCCTTCTGAAAGCAGCCTGCACGTCAGCTTCAGAGACCAAGATCGTAGAATCATTTAGGGGATGTGAGAACTCGTGTTGGTTCCTCGGTGTCCTGAAACTCAAAGCAAGCATAGAAAACACTGAGCTTCTCTGGAAGCAAAGCCCTGCTCTCTCCCGTGTTGCTTGGTTTAACTTTATAAGAGGTGATAGTATTCAAGCCCTGCAGCAGTTATTGAGCATCCCTGTGTGATGGCTTTCCAGAGATCATTCCTGCACCTCTTGTAGCTTTCTTGGTCTCCAGATCTGAATGCCTTTGATTTGGCCTCAGCAGATTTCAGATCTCATGGTTCATCCAAGGTTTCTGATTTGAGAAGGATCTGAATAATTTAGTGGGGACATATTAAAC
Organism: Hypanus sabinus; assembly: GCF_030144855.1. Lineage (NCBI taxonomy): Eukaryota > Metazoa > Chordata > Chondrichthyes > Myliobatiformes > Dasyatidae > Hypanus > Hypanus sabinus. The sequence continues at coordinate 84,728,234 of NC_082710.1, read as the reverse complement.
TACAACTGTTTTAATAAAGTTGGTTACAGCCATGATGTATTCATTCAGATCTCTAGACGAGTGCTTGAATTCATCCTAGTCCACTGACTCAAAGCAATCATGTACTGAATTGAATTGAATTGAATTGACTTTATTTCTTACATCCTTCACATACATGAGGAGTAAAAATCTTAAAGTTACATCTCCATCTAAATGTGCAATGTGCAATTTACAGTAATTTATAATAAATAGTGTGTACAACAGGACAGTCAATATAGCATAGAAATACAGTTGTGTCAGCATGAAGTAATCAGTCATGGCGTGGTTCAAGAAGCTGTCTCGGAACCTGTTTGTTCTGGCTTTTAGGCTGTGGAACCATTTCCCGGATAGTAGCAGCTGGAACAGTTTGTGGTTGTAGTGACTCAGGTCCCCAATGGTCTTTTGGGCCTTTTTATACACTTGAGTTTGTAAATGTCCTGAATGGTGGGAAGTTCACATCTACAGATGTGCTGGGCTGTCCACACCACTCAGCGCAGAGTCCTGCGATTGAGGGAAGTACAGTTTGCATACCAGGCAGTGATGCAGCCAGTCAGAATGCTCTCAGTTGAGCCTCTATAGAGGCTTTTTAGCCTCTACCTGTACGTAGGTAGGATAAGGATAGCCAAGTGATCCAATTTACCAAAATGTGGTCTGGGCAAGGAACTGTAGGCATTCCTTTCCATATAGCAGTAGTGTAGTGTGTTGGGATCTCTGATGCTACAGGTTATATGTTGGTGGTAATTGGGCAGGGTTTTCTTCAAACAAGCCTGGTTGATATCTGTGATTTGAAATATGTTGGGATGGATTGTTTCTTGTTTGCAGACAACATCATGCAGTGTTGCAAGTGCATGACTATAGTTGGCTGCTGCTGGTATATAATCTGTTGTCAAGATTACACAGGAGAACTCCCCAGCTGAAGAGAATGGATGGCATTTAACTATTACGTGTTCCAAATTGGGGGAACACAAGTTTGGCAGAACCAGCACCTTGGAGCACCAAGAGTTAGCCATAAAACACACACACACGCACACACACCTCCTCCTTTTGCCTTTCCTGAGTCAGTAGTATTGTCCATTCTGTGAACAGTGATTTCTTCTCGTCTGACTGCTGCATCTGGCATTTCCAGAGACTGCCAAGTTTCAATACAGTAACTAATTGAGCAGACTTTCATTTGCCTCTGATAAAGCAGTCTTGCCCTCAGATTCTCAGTTTTATTCTTTGGCGACTACACCTTTGCCAACGAGATCTGGGAAAAGTAGACCTCATCCCATTGCCTTTAAGCCTGCCTTGCATGCCCCTCTCCTGTCTCACTTTTGGCCATGATGATAAACCTTAAAGGCCCACCCCACCTGACTGGTCCTGGTTCTTCAGTTGATCACGAGATCTGAATGTCACTGAGGTGATTTAAAAGTCCATTGTTTGGAGGAGGAAGGTTACATGCTGCAGACTGCAGCCAAAGTAATTCAAGAGAAATATACTAAAGAGGAATTTTGGAACAATTTCTGCAGCCAACAGAAAGTCACCAACGATTATTGTCACCGTTTTATGCACTTACATCTAAGTGGTCCAAAGAGAGGTGGTGTGCAGACTGGAGGAGCTCAGTGGGTCAGGCAGGCTATATGAAGGGAAATTGGCAATCGATATTTCAGGTTGAGTCTCTTGTGTCCCAAAGTAAGAAGCAAACTTGGCCTTCCACCTCCCAACTCTCCCAGTGAATTTAGTGGTAATTCCAATGGCAGAGTGGGATCACCTCAATCACCTAGTGCAAAGGTCACTGATGGGTTGACCTGTGAGAAGGATTTCACCAGTGACTATCTGGAATCGTTGAGCAGAGGGTGAGTCTGTAATTTACTTCCATCTCCACAGGAAAGCAATGCAAGAAGTTATGAATGGGTGGTTCAGCCTGCGATGTTACTGTGTTTCATAGCCAAGTCAATTTGCTTTAGTCAAGATCAGAACAAACTCTACAGTGAAGCCCATCCATGATGGTTCTTGACCTTATCACAGTGCAATTATTACTTGTCGAAGAATTTGCAGTGTAACTTTTTTTGAGCTTGACAAGATCAGTTATAATTATTTTCCTTCAAGAATCTTTATCAGGCAAGGGCTGTGGCCACCTCATAAATATCTAATTACTACCTTCGCCATGAATTTATCTATGAATCAGAATCAGAATCAGGTTTAATATCACTGGCATATTTCATGAAATTTGTTGTTTTGCAGCAGCAGTATGTTGCAATACATAATAATAAAATCTATAAATTACTGTAAGAAATATATTGTAAAACTAAATCAAGTAAGTAGTGCAAAAAAAGGACCAAAAAAGAAAAAAATAGTGAGGTAATTTTCATAGGTTCACTATCCATTCAGAAATGCAATGGTAGAGGGGAAGAAACTGTTCCTAAAATGTTGATGTGTATCTTCAGGCTCCTGTACCTCTTCATTAATGGTAGCAATGAGAAAAGGGCATTTTCTGGGTGACTGCCTTACTGTAACACAGAAGGAAGTCATTCAGCCTATTAAGTCTATGCTAGCTCCCAGTAGAAATTCTTGCTGAGTGTAAAAGGGGTTTCTTCATTTTTCTTTGTTACTGTGTATGTAATCAAAATGGCTTCTTTGTTTTGTTAAAAGCAGAAATGCTTCTTTGTTGCGAGACAGTGCTGGAAGCTTGTTTGGGTTAAAATTTACTGATAATGAGAATTTGTAAACCAATTGGGATTAACGTTGTTCTTTCTTCTGAGTCTGTAAGCTATTGTTGACAGGCTTTTGGGCAGATCGGCATGAGGGGGTGAGAGAGAGAGGATGAGATGCTGTAAGCTGGGCGAGGAATGGACCCCAAGCGGGGGTCCGAGGCCAGGAGGTACTTCAAGGAGAGAGATGAAGCTAGATGTGCTGGGTTGACCACTTCGGATGACCACTGAGCTGCGAGTCGAGGAGTTCGGAGGGGATCGAATGGTGGCCAGAAGACTTCAGTAATTGAGCTCCAACGATTGTGCATGAAGTGGTTTGGACTTTGATAAGTTTGGCGCCTTTTCTTTATTTTTTTCTTCATATATACTGTATCGTTATTAATCATTTAGTTATAGTAACCTTTATAAATTGTACTCATTTAATCGCATATGGTGTACTGTCTGTTTTTGGGCGAGGCGGGGACATCACACAGCATCCACACCAGCTGATTCCCCAGTTTGGCGGGGCCGAAGGCTGCTCCCCCTAGATGAGAACGAGCTGAGCGAGCCTGAGGTGACCCAGGGGGTTACATGAGTTTCACTTATTACTCTTTTTAAATGTCCATTAACTTGCAGCTTATTCTCCTTCACATGTCCCACAACTGCACTGTTGTTTACACTCAATCTACGCACTTGTGGTGCTGCTGTAAGCAAGTTTTTCATTGCTGCTGCAAGCAAGTATTTCATTATATCTGTAGCTCAGCGTGCTTGTGCATAAAATAATAAACGCGACTTGACTTGACAAGGGGTAATTTACAACAGTCAATTAACTACAAGCACATCTTTGAGATGTGGAAAATAACCATAACATCCAAGAGAAATAGCCAGAGTGTGAACAGATAAACTGTATATAGACAGTTGCAGAGGTGATACCCGGTTGCTTGAGCAGTGAGTTACAGTACACTCAGTAGCCACTTCATTAGATACACCTGCTCATTAATGCAAATATCTAATCAGCCAATCATGTGACAGCAACTCAATGCATAAAAGCATGCAGACATTGTCAAAAGGTTCACTTGTTGCTCAGATCAAATGTCAGAATGAGGAATAAGTGTAATCTGCTGTAAGTGACTTTGGCCATGGAATGATTGTTAATGCTAGATTGTTGCTTGTGGCCTCCATTGGTTGTGGTTCCATGAGTATCTCAGAAACTGCTGATCTCCTGGGATTTTCATGCACAAAAGACTCTAGAGTTTAAAGGATGGTGTGAAAAATAATAAACATCCAGTTCCGTGGGCCAAAAAACTTTTTTAATAAGAGCGATCAGATGGGAATAGCCAGACTGTTTCAAGCTGACAGGAAGATGACAATAACTCAGATAACAATGTGTTACAACCGTGGTTGGTGTGCAGAAGTGTATCTCTGAATGCATTACAGGTTGTACCTTGAAGTGGAAGGATGAAGCATGACCGTACATTCAATGGCCACTTTATTGGGTACAGGAGGTATAATAGCCAATCATGTGGCTATTATAGCTGCACCATTGTACCTTCACATCTTAGAAAATGCCAAATAGGGATTTATGTAGCATTTGACTTATAATGAAACCTTTCATATTATAAAGAAGGTACACAACGCTCTTTAATAACCTTCATCACAGGTTTCTGTTTTAGCTTACCCAGGTGATTACATCACATCTTGGATAATGATCAGGACTGGGAAAAGTGAGAATTGTGTAGGCATGAGGAGCAAAGAAATTAACATTTTTCAAAATTATATATTAGAGTTTAAAACCATCTCTTATACTGGATTCCGCTCCCTTTGTTTCCAATCCGGTTGGAACATCCCAGTCCAAACTTATTACTCTCCATAGACGCTGCCTGATTTGTTGAGCTCCGCGAGCATTTTGTGTATTGGAGGAGCTCAGTAGTCTAGATTTCCGGCATTTGCAGAGCCTCTAATGTTTATGATTTGTACTGTTGTTATCAATTATACTGTTTTGCTTTTCTTATTCTTTGCCAAAGAGTTTTGAAATCAGAATCAGAATCAGGCTTAATATCACTGGCATATTGTCATGGAATTTGTTGATTTGCAGCAGCAGTACTTTGCAATCCATAATAATAAAAACTAAAAATTACAGTAAAAAAAATATATATATATATCTACAAACAATTGTATATATATAGATAGATAAGTGTGTGTGTGTGTGTGTGTGTGTGTGTGCGTATAAAATAAATTAAATAACTAGTGCGAAAAGAGCAGGAACATGCTGAGGAAGAGTTAATGGGTTCAATCAATTCAGTGATCAGATGGTAGAGGGGAAGAAGCTGTTTCTGAAATGCTGAGTGTGTGTCTTCAGGCTCCTGTACCTCCTCCTTGGTGAAATCAATGAGAAGAAGGCATGTCCTGGGTGATGGGAGTCCTTAATGATGAATGCCCCCTTTTTGAAGCATTGCCTTTTGAAAGTAACCTAAAAATTCATAGTAAGTTTATTATTAAAGCCAATCATAAACCCACTGTCAATGTACTTGCCAAGATTTCTTTCCTGGAACATTTATTTTTGAAATGGAGCTCTGCTGCGGGTAATTGGATAGACAGTAGATATCTGCACCTCACTCTGACCTCCTTGTCACTGACCTTCCTTTCCAATGAGTCCAAATGTGAGCTCAAGAAGAGCACTCTATTTTGCATCCAGCCACATTGCCCCACCCACCCCCCCACGAGGACACTAAACTGAATTCAATGATTTCATACAAGCAGCCTTTCTTGTTTGCCATAGGGCACTAGAGCACTGAATCAGGCCTTTCAGCCCATCTAGTCGGTGCCAGCCTGAGCAACTGCCTAGCCAACTTGGACCAAAGCACTTCATACCTCTCTCACTTATGTACCTGTCCAAATTTCTCTTAATTGACCTTGTATCCTGCCACTTGCACTGGCAGTTCATTCCACAATCGCACTGACCTCGGAGTGAAATAGATCCCCATCAGATTCCCCTTGATATGTTTCAGCTTTCCTCCTGAACCTATGACCTTTAGTTCTATTCTCACCCAGCCTGAAGGGAAAAAGCCTGTATGCGGACCAGAAACAGCGAAATGGCCTAATTCTGCTCCAATGTCTTACGGTCTAATAGCTTTAATATCTTCACCCTATCTTATCACTTGCAAACTTGCATACCTCCGTAAGATCTATGGTATGTGGATAATATTGTGTTAGAATTATCTGATACAGGTATAAGGCCCTCCACCTTACTGATTGCATTTTTTTCCGGCTTGTCTGTGAACTGTTTTCAAAGCTGTCACTGATTTCAAATTTCCAGCATTTTGTTCTGTACTGTATCTTATCGCTTTACTTTCCATTCTGGTATCATTCATCTTCCTTTATTTATACTCTTGTAAACTATGTTGTACTATTCTATAGGAAAGTTGTGATTAAAAGTCTTCAGCATCGCAGCTTGGATTGGGCATGGGTGTAAGAACACACAGCTGGAATCTTTTTCCAGGTTAGAAATATTGAATACCAGTGGGCATAGTTTTAAGAAGAGGGGTAAGGTTTAAAGGAAAGTATGAGACAAAGATAAGGTGAAGGAATGTATGGATCAGAGAGAACAGTGGGCCTGGAAAGGGTTACCAAGGGTGATAATGGAAGCAGATATGATAGTGGCTTTCATGAGCCTTATAGGTCCACTTGAATATATAGGGAATGGATCGTATGGACTGTGGGCAGATAGAAAGGATTAGTTGAATTGCTCATCATGCTCGGCACAGTCATTGTGTTCTGAGGAGCCTGTTCCTGTGCTGATTCCTCTAATGTTGGAGATACATTAATGTTGGATTAATGTTGAATTAATTCCTCTAATGTTGGAGGCCAGCGTGGGAAGTAAAGGGCAAATTAAAGTGTCATGCATCCAGAAGATCTGTGGGCAAAACACAGGTACTCTGCAATGTGATCACCCACTCTGTGTGTGGCTCTTGCAACAGTGCAGTTCACTAAGTTGGTTAAAATGATTTGTAATTTCACCTTGAAATGCTCCCTGGCCTGTGGAGTGCTCCCAACTTCTTCTGTTTTTATTTCAGATCTCCTACATTTGTTTTCATTTACAAGTTCAAGTTCAGTTTATTGCCATTCAACCATGCACAAACGCTGTACACTGCCAAATGAAACAACATTCCTCTTGACCAGGGTGCACAACGCAGTACATATAACTCACATTCACAACCATAATTATCACAGATAAATGAACAAATATAAGGTGTATTTAGGACACAAGTTAAAGAGTAAATTGTATAATGCTTCTAGCACTTCATATCTGATGGGACTTGGGTGGTGGCAGGGTGTTCTGTACTCTTATAGTCTGGGGGAAGAAGTTGTTTCCCATCCTAACTGGTATCTGGACTACAGTCTCTTGTCTCCTCTCTTATTTCTTAACAATATTTAAAAGGCATTTGGAAAACTACATGGATTTGGACAGATGTGGGCTAAACACAGACAGTCACAGCTTGGTGGAAACCCTGGTCAGCTTAGCAACCAGCAAGACCAAAGGACTTATTTCCATGTTGTATTATTCTGTGACTCTCTATCAAGTGCTTTACATTCACATTTGCATTCAATTTACATTTGCTCTTCTCCAGTCTGCAGGACCTATTATATAAGCCATGGAGTTTTAGAAAATGATACAGATATTTGGTGAAATATTTAAGGGGAATCTGAGAATCAGGAATGAACTGCCAGGATGCTGCTTCAGCTCCAAAATAGAAGGAAAGTTTGGATGGTTACATGGATGGGAGGGGTATGGATGGCTGTGGTCCAGGTGCAGGTCGATGGGACTTGGCAGAGTAATAGTTTGGCATGGGCTAAGTACCAGACCAGTGATAGCAAATAGTACATATAACTGTTAGGAGGGTTGGAGCTTTAGAGTCCATCTGTGCAGAAACTTCTAAGTTCTATACAGGAACCGGAAGGCTAGCTTTGGAACTGTATATTGGAAATCACAGACCATAATTAGCAAATATAGCAGTCTTGCTTCCTTATGATGCCATTATAGTCAACAGCAACCCCAATATAGAAAATGCCTTCCAATCTTCACTGGGACTTCTTGAGCCATGGGGTAGGAAGATGTTGGAAGACTATGGAATACTGATTGGAATGTGTAGATCCTGCAATGTTCCAGTAGTTTGAAAAAAACGGGCTTTGCCCTCAAATATTTACCACAGGATTGACCAAACTCAACAAAATCATCCATCTCAGCATTTGTAATCTGTCGAGGATTGCAATGTTTAACATTTTCTGGTCCAATAGCTTTCATTTATTTTAGGAGGCAGCTGTTTCTGCTCTACACAAACAAGAGTCAAGTACTTTCTCTGCCAAGGTATAGGACAGGAATTCTGAATTAAGTAGGTATGCTAAAAACTCTATAATGTTATTTTTCAGATGTGATGTATTCATAGGATGACTGATGCTGCTATTTCATTTGCACTTTCAGCTTTAACCCTGCTGAAAACTTTGTGAATAAAAGAAAGAAATTTTAATGAGTGGGGCGGCACAGTGATGCAGCAGATAATGGATCTCACTGGATTAGAGGGCTTTTTCCCAAATGCAGAGTTTGACAAACTTCTCTGGAGTGTCAGAAGCTAAAGGGAGTCCTGATTTTCATCCACTGTTTTCTTCTTGCTACCACACTCAGGAAAGAAATACAGGAGATACAGGTCCTATACCATCAGGGTCAGCAACAGTTATTACCCTTCAACCATTTGGCCCCTGAACCAGTGAGGACATCTTCACTCACCACAGTACTGAAGTGATCACTGAAAACAACCCGAGAACTCAAGGACTGTACAACTTGGGGTTCGCAGTATAGTTTATTTGTTAATATCTGCTCAGTTTGTTTTCTTGCCTGACAGTCTTTGTGTGTTGCTTTTAATTGATTTTATTGTATTTCTTTCTCTACTGTGAAAGCCTCAAGAAAAATGTCGAAGTAATCATCACTTTAGTATCTGCTTTCACTTCTGCTTCCAGTGGCTATTATCAGGCTCCTCCCATTGTGCTCTGCATGTGCCCCACACACACATCTCCCATAAATTGCCCCTCTCTCCTTAAATGCCTGACCTCTAATGCTCTGTCCAGGGAAAATTACCCTGTCAACTTATGCCTCGTGTAATTTTATACCATTTTTAAGTTCAAAGTTTAAAGTAAATTTATTATCAAGTATGTATATGTCACACAATACTACCCTGGAATCCGTTTCCTTGCAGGCATTCATAGTAGATTAAAAAAAGCGGTACAATAGAATCAATGAACAAACCACACGCAAACAAAAATTGACCAGAAAACAATGTACAGAAGAAGGCAAACTGCAAATACAAAAATATAATAAATTAATAAATAATACTAACCTGTAGGATTCCTTGGAAATGAGTCGATAGGTTAAGTTCAGTGATCAGTGAGTAACCTGAGTGAGTGATGAGGTGAGTAACCTTATCCACGACTGATGGTTAAGGGTAATAACTGTTCCTGAACCTGGAGGCATCAGGCCTAAGGCTCTTGTACCTCCTTCCCAATGGCAGCAGTCTCTTTGCAGATGTGTTCAATGCCAGGGAGGACACAATTAACATATGATAATTAGGAAGTCCGCAGCAACCCCCTGAACCACTGTACAAGATAAAACATATTGGTCCCTTAAACTGGTTAGAGGGAATAAAATGTAATCTCTTTAATGACCTGACATAAGTGTACAAAATCATTCCTTGCAAACTGAAATATCATATTCTTCCCAGTGCACCTCTAACATCAGCTGCAGTCTCAGGTGGCATTGAGATAATGTGCAAAAGCGAGATAGGTTGGCTGGTTGAGTGGTGTGGCAACAATAACCTTGCAATCAACATCAGCAAGACCATGGAATTGATTGTAGGAATTCAGGAATGTAGGATTTCAGGAATGGTAAGTTGGAAGAAGACACAGCACACCTATTATCACTGAGCAGTCAGCAGTGAGATGCTTTGAGTTCCTGGGTGTCAATTACTCAGAGGATCTATCCTGGACCCAACATATTGATGCAATCACAAAGAAAGCACAACAGTGTCTATTAGGAGTGTGAGGAGATTCGTCATCAAAGATGCAAGCAAATATCCATGGAGAGCATTCTGACCAGTTGCATCACACATGTTATGGAGAGGCCAGTGTACCGGATCAAAAGAGACTGCAGTGGGTTGTGGATTCAGCCAGCTCCATAATGAACACAACCCTCCCAACCATTGAGGACATCTTCAAAGGACGGTGTCCCAAGAAGGCAACATCCTTTATTAAGAATCCTCACCATCTGAATGTGCTCTTTTCTTGTCACTACCATCTGGGAAGAGGTACCTGAAGATCAGCTTGAAGATGCAAAATCAAAACCACAGCTGCTACCCCCTGCCATCAGATTTCTCAATGGTCCATGAACCCATGAACACTACCTTGTTATTCCTCTTTTGCACTGCTTATTCATTTATTCATTCATTTGTTCATTTATTCAGCCATTTATTTATTTACTGATTGATTGTAACTTACAGTAAATTTTTAATGACTTTCAGTACTCCTGGCACAAAAACAACAAATTTCATGACATGTGTCAATGGTAATAAACCTGATTCTGAGCTCATTCAATACAACCCTAGCATTCATCTCACAATAAGATCACATAAATGTCTGAAACAGTGCTTATATTTAAAAAGGTTAGGATGAAATCAGACGTTCCCAGCTCGGTATGTTCAGGCTTAGACTGCTGCCATCTGAAAGAGAATGTCAGTGTTCAGAAGTGTTTGGAGAGCTCACTGCAGTTCTAACAATCAGCACTCCATCAGATTTCAAGGACTTGCTTTCCTGGTTCACTGCCGTGGCATAAACCTGTTGTCCTGTCTCAGGGTGAGAGGGATTTATGAGCTCACTGCTGCTCTGCTGGAAAACTTAGGCACACACATCATTTCAGCAGCACAGGCTACCTGCCTAGCGTTCAGCATTGTATATTAAACAATGTTGTTGTTGTTGTTTTTCGTCCTTCGGAGTCGAAGACGACCACGACTTCTGTCAGGTGGAGGGTTTGTGACTGTGGGTCCAGAGGTGACTGGTGAGTCCAATCCAGGCCCTGAAAGCTTGCCCACACGTGGGACACATGAGGGTAGGTGCTGCAGTGGAAGTGGAGATAGCTCGAGCCTTGCGCGCAGCGAGTTTCCTCTGAGCCTCTGATGTGCATCTGATTTCTGCTGCATACGATCCTTTAGCGGTCCTGCTTCACCAGGTTGGGCGGTCCAGAGCAAGCGATTCCCAGCTACTGGGATTGACGTTGAGGTCTTGGAGGGACACTTTGAGGCAGCCTTTGAAACATTTCTTCTGCCCTCTAACTGAGCGCTTGCCCTGGCTCAGCTCTCCATACAGCAGCTGTTTTGGTAGTTGACTGTCAGACATCCTGACGACATGGCTAGCCCATCTGGCTTGGACTTTCTGTAGGAGGGTGTGGGTGCTAGCCCACTCCAGGACCTCCGTGTTTGGGACTTTGTCCTGCCGTCATACATGGAGAAGTCTACGGAGGCAGCTCAAGTGGAAGTGGTTGAGCTGTTTAGTGTGTCTGCTGTGGACAGTCCAGGTCTCGCTGGCATAGAGGAGGGTGGTGAGAACCACTGCTCGGTAGACCTTCAGCTTGGTGGTAAGGCTGAGTCCTCTCCGCTCCCATACATTCTCACGGAGTCTCCCAAAGGCGGCACTGGCTTTGGCAATTCTGTTGCTGATCTCTGCATCTATGTTCACCGCTCGTGATAGAGTACAGATAAGTAAAGCTGTCGACTGCCAGTAGCTTTTGCCCCTTTACTGTGATGTGTGGTTCCTGGTAGGGCTTTCCGGGTGCGGGCTGGTACATAACTTCGGTCTTTTTGGTGCTGGTTGTAAGGCTCATGAGAGGCAGTCCGTTTCTCACTGCATCTTCTGCTCTGTGCTGGCGTTGAGGGCGCAATCATCAGCGAATAAGAAGTCTCTGATGACGGTCTCCTTTACCTTTGTAACAGCCTGTAGACGCCAAAGGTTGAATAGCCCACCGCCAGTCCTGTATCTGACGTGTATACCATCCTGACAATCGCGTGTGAACCAAGGATGCGTTCTCTCCCCTACACTCTTTAGCATGGTCTTCTCTGCTATGCTGAATGATGCCTTCTGCGATTGTCAGGATGGTATACATATCAGATACAGGACTGGCGGTGGGCTTATCAGGATATTAAACAATATGCACTAACTCAATGCCCTCTCTCATGTCGAACATGGTAGTGCATAGCCAACACAATCAGGATCCAAAAACTGTCCTAATGTCATAGTAGAGCACTCAGGATGGCCAAGCAATTTATGGCACCTAACTGAATGGGTTCTGGTTTCTGACTGGGGTGTGGGGCGTTTGGACCCCACTCCTGACATCTGCTGATTTTAGGGTGGCATGGTAGCATAATAGTTCATATCTAACTAGACGCTAGTGTTAGCCTCTGCAGAATCTTTGAGGCCAGAATCCTTGGCCATAGTTTTTCTAGCAAAACTCTCCTTACAAATGTATCAATACAAATTGATTGAATTGAACTGTCCTATGCTCCAGTGAACAATTGAATAAGTGATCTGGATCTTAAAATTCCAATAGGATTTTGAACCCAGTCCAATTGCTGGAGAGTTCCACACAGGACTCTGTGTATGGATCCAACTGTAGACAATGGTGCAAAGGAGTAGAACATATTACCATTCAAGGTATCTCAGAGGCAACTGAGGGTTTCAGAAAGTTGGAAAGAGCATGTGATATAGTGCATAAAGGTCTATTTTAATTCACATGACATATTCACACTAGCATGTATAAAAATATTGGATAAAAATAAAATGATTGAATTATTGATTGAGCTTTAGCTTTTTTAAAAATTTGATTAGATCAGATATCTGTGGGTGAAGTGGCAAATGCATTTTAAGAGTGCTTGGTAAAAGTTTTGATGTACTATAATGCTAAGCAAATGTCGTACTACTCTGCACAAGTCATTAACCTAAGACTTTGCTAGTGGACTTGACATTTTTTGTAAACTATTATTATTGTTATTTAAGAGCATAAGACATAGGAGCAGAATTAAGCTGTTTGGTGCATTGAGTCTGCACTGCCATTCCATTATGCCTGATTTATTATCCTTCTCAATTCCATTCTCCTGCCTTCTCCCCATAACTTTGATTCTCAAGAACATGTCAAAATCCACTTTAAATATATACAATGACTTGGCTTCTACAGCTGTCTGTGACAATGTGGCAGATTCACTACCCTTTGGTTGAAGAAATTCCTCCTCCTGCTTGTTCTAAAGGGATGTCTGTCCAGTCTGAGGCTGGGCCCTTTGGTTCTGGACTCTCCCACTATTGGAAACTTCCTCTCCATGCCCACTCTTTCTGGATCTTTCAGTATAAGGTAGGGTACACATATATATCATCAAATGAAACAATGTTCCTCTGGATCAAGGTGCACAACACAGTACATACACCTCACAAACATAACACATAAAGTAATATTACCATAAATGAATTATTAAATAATAAGGTGTATTTATGACACAACTTTAAAAGTAAATGCCTCACACAGTACATAATATGGGAAGTTGAGGAAATGTTAAGTTGAAGGAGGCAGGTGAAAGAGTGACTGTCAGGAGAAGAAAAGGAAACGGTTAGCCATGACAGAGTATGCCTTTGGCTGTTCCCCTTAATTATAAGTATATGTGGAGAGCATTCTGATTGGCTGCATCACTGTCTGATATTGTGGGGTGCTACTGCACAGGATTGAAATAAGTTGCAGAAAATGTGTAGAATTAGTCAGCTTTATCATGGGGACCAGCCTCTGTCGTATCCAAGACGTCTTCAAGGAGCAGTGTCCATCTTTAAGGAACCCCATCACCCAGGACACTGTTACCGTCAGGAAGGAGGTGCAGAACCTGAAAGCACACATTCAGCTTATTCCCCTCTGTCCTCAGATTTCTAAATGATCATTGAACCGTTGAACAGCAGCTAATTACTTCTTATTTCTATTACTTTACACTAATTATTTTAACTTAACTACTAAACTATTTAATAGGTATATATACATAATATAACTCATTTTTCTCAATATTTGTTTCTTGTGTATTTCATTGCACTGCTGCTGTAAAGCTAACAAATTTCATGACATATCTGAATGCACGAAGTGTCAGAAATAAGGCGGATGAGCTTGAAGCCAAGGTGCGAATGGGTAACTATAATGTTGTTGGGATAACGGAGACATGGCTGCAGGGAGATCAGACCTGGGAAATGAATGTACATGCTATCGTAGGGACAGAAATGTGGGCAGAGGGGATGGGGTGGCCCTGTTGGTGAGGAATGAGATTCAGTCCTTTGCAAGGGGGACATAGGGTCAGGAGAAGTAGAGTCTGTGTGGATAGAACTGAGGAACAGTAAGGGCAAAAGGACCCTAATGGGTGTTGTCTACAGGCCACCAAACAGTGGCATGGATATTGGGTGCAAGTTGAATAGGGAGTTAACATTGGCATGTGGCAAAGGTAATGTCACAGTAGTTATGGGGGATTTCAACATGCAGGTGAACTGGAAGAATCAGGTTGGTGCTGGACCACAGGATAGGGAGTTTGTAGAGTGCCTACGGGATGCATTCTTGGAACAGCTTGTATGAGAGCCGTCCAGGGACAAGACTATTCCAGGTTTAGTGTTATGTAATGAACAGGATTTGATAAGCGATCTTGCAGAAAAGGAGCCATTAGGAGGTAGTGATCATAATATGATAAGCTTTTATCTGCAATTTGAGAAGGATAAGGGCAGCTCGGAGGTGTCAGTGTTGCAGTTGAACAGGGGATACTATGGATCCATGAGAGAGGAGCTGGCCAAAGTTGACTGGACGGATAGCCTAGCAGAAAAGACAGTGAAACAGCAATGGCAGGTATTCTTGGGAATAATGCACAAGGTGCAAAATCAGTTCATCGCCCAAAGAAGTAAGGATTCAAAGGGGGGAAAGGGGCTACAGTGGTTGACAAAGGAAGTCAGAGATTGCATAGCATTAAAAACAATGAAGTATGACAGAGCTAAGGTGAGTGGGAGGACAGATGATTGGGAAGTTTTTAAGGAACAACAGAACTTAACTAAAAAGGCAATACGGGGAGAAAAAATGAGGTACGAACGCAAGCTAACCAGGAATATAAAGGAAGATAGCAAAAGCTTTTTTAGGTATGTGAAGAGACAGAAGATAGTTAAGAACAATGTTGGGCCCTTGAAGAATGAATTGGGTGAAATTGTTATGGGAAACAGAGAAATGGCAGAAGAATTTAATGAGTACTTTAGATCTGTTTTCACTAAGGAAGACACAAGCAATCTCCCAGATGTATGGATGGGCCAAGGACATAGGGTAACAGAGGAAATGAAACAGATTGACATTAGGAAGGAAACGGTGATGAGAAGACTGATGGGACTGAAGGCTGACAAATCCCCAGGTCCAGATGGTCTGCAACCTAGGGTACTAAAGGAGATGGCCCTGGAAATTGCGGATGCATTGGTAATCATTTTCCAATGTTCCTTAGATTCAGGATCAGTTCCTGAGGATTGGAGAATGGCTAATGTTATCCCACTTTTTGAGAAAGGAGGGACGGAGAAAACAGAGAACTATCGACCTGTCAGCCTGACATCGGTAGTGGGGAAGATGCTAGAATCCATTATTAATGATGAAATCATTAATAATTAATGATGATAGCAGAGATAGGATTTGGCCGAGCCAGCATGGATTTACCTAGGGTAAATTATGCTTGACTAATCTGTTGGGGTTTTTCGAGGATGTAACCAGGAAGTTAGACGGGGGAGATCCAGTGGATGTTGTGTACCTCGATTTTCAGAAGGCATTTGATAAGGTCCCAGATAGGAGATTGGTGGGTAAAATCAAAGCTCAGGGCATCGGGGGGAAGACATTGACATGGATAGAAAACTCGTTGGCAGATAGAAAGCAAAGGGCAGCGGTGAATGGGTCTTTCTCGGAATGGCAGGTGGTGACTAGTGGGGTGCCACAGGGCTCGGTATTGGGACCCCAGCTGTTTACAATTTACGTCAACGATTTAGATGAAGGCATTGAGAATAACATCAGCAAATTTGCTGATGATACTAAGCTGGATGGCAGTGTGACATGTGATGAGGATGTTAGGAGAATTCAGGGTGACTTGGATAGGCTGGGTGAGTGGGCAGATACTTGGCAGATGATGTTTAATGTGAATAAGTGTGAGGTTATCTACTTTGGGAGTAAGAACAGGAAGGCAGATTATTATCTGAACGGTGTAGAGTTAGGTAAGGGAGAAATACAAAGAGATCTAGGAGTCCTTGCTCATCAGTCACTGAAGGTGAATGAGCAAGTGCAGCAGGCAGTGAAGAAAGCTAATGGAATGTTGGCTTTTATTACAAAGGGGATTGAGTACAAGAGCAAGGAAATCCTCTTGCATTTGTACAGAGCCTTGGTGAGACCACACCTGGAGTATTGTGTACAGTGTTGGTCTCCAGGGTTAAGGAAGGACATCCTGGCTGTAGAGGAAGTGCAGCGTAGATTCACGAGGTTAATTCCTGGGATGTCTGGACTGTCTTACGCAGAGAGGTTAGAGAGACTGGGCTTGTACATGCTGGAATTAAGGAGATTGAGAGGGGATCTGATTGAAACATATAAGATTATTAAGGGATTGGACAAGATAGAGGCAGGAAATATGTTCCAGATGCTGGGAGAGTCCAGTACCAGAGAGCATGGTTTGACAATAAGGGGTAGGTCATTTAGGACAGAGTTAAGGAAAAACTTCTTCTCCCAGAGAGTTGTGGGGGTCTGGAATGCACTGCCTCGGAAGGTAGTGGAGGCCAATTCTCTGGATGCTTTCAAGAAGGAGCTAGATAGGTATCTTATGGATAGGGGAATCAAGGGATATGGGGACAAGGCAGGAACCGGGTATTGATAGTAGTTGATCAGCCATGATCTCAAAATGGCGGTGCATGCTCGAAGGGCTAAATGGTCTACTTCTGCACCTGTTGTCTATTGACATATGCTTTGATGCTAATTCTGTTTTGGATATTGTTGAGGGGGCCAGCCTCTCAGGGAAGCTGCAGGGTCTGGTTCTCTGGCACTGCGGCTCAGAAGGGAAGAAGGGAGAAGGGGACTGCAGTAGTGATAGGGAATTCCATTAGAAGGGTGGAGGTGATACAAACACTTGGATGTTATGTTGCCTCCCAGGTGCCAGGGCCAGGGTCAGGGATGTCTCTGATCAGGTGCAAGACATTCTAAAGAGAGAGAGTGAGCAGCCAGGCATCTTGGTTCATATTGACATCTATGGCATTCAGTAGGTAGATAAAAGGGGAGGTCCTAAAGAGAGATTTTAGGGAGCTAGATAGAAAGCTGAAAAGAAGGACTTCCAGGGTAGTAATCTCTGGATTGCTGCCTGTGCCATGTGCCAGTGAGGGTAAGTATAGGATAATTTGGCAGGTGAATGAATGGCTGAGGAACTGATGCAGGGGGTATGGTTTCAGATTTCTGGATCATTGGGATCTCTTCTGGGGAAGGTATGACCGGTACATCTGAACCTGAGGGGGACCAGTATTCTTGCATGCATGTTTGCTAGAACTGTTGGGGAGGGTTTGAACTAATTCGGCAGAGGGATGGGGACTGGAGTGATAGTGCTGAGGATGGGGCAGTTGTTATACAAGCAGAGGCAATGTGTAGTGAAACTGTCAGGAAAGACAGGCAGATGATAGAGCAAAATTTCAGTCAGTGGGATGAGTTACAGTGTAACATAGGGACAAAATTGAAAAGGGTGATGAATACAGGACTGAAAATGTTATATTTGACTGCATACAGTATATGGAATAAGGTAGATGATCTTGTAGATCAGTTAGAGATTGGCAGATATGACTGTGGGCATCACTGAGTTGTAGCTGAAAGAAGATTATAAATAGGAGATTAACAACCAAGGATACACGTGGTATCAAATAGTCAGGCAGGTAAGCAGAGGGGGCGGCATGGCTCTGTTGGTAAAAGAAAGTGAAATCAATTCCTTAGGAATGATAACATAAGACAGGAAGATGTAGAATCATTCTGGGTAGGGTTAAGAAACTGCAAGTGTATAAAGACTTTTATGGGAGTTATATGTCCTCCGAACAGCAGCAAGATGTGGGCTACAAACTTTCAATGGGAGATAGAAACGTCATGTTGAAAGTGCAGTGTTTCAATAGTCATGGGGTATTTTATTATATAAGTAGATTGGGAAAATCAGATTGGTGCAGGATCCTAAAAGAGAGTATTTGTAGAATGCCTGTGAGATGGTTTTTTAGAGCACCTTGTCCACAAGAAAATCAGCTATTCTGGGTTAGGTGTTGTGCAATGAACCGGATTTGAATATGTGTTTAAGGTAAAGGAACCCTTCAGAGGCAGTGATCATAGTATAAGACCATAAGATATAGGAGCAGAAGTAGGCCATTCAGTCCATCACATCTCCTTGCCATTCAATCATGGGCTGATCCAATTCTTCCAGTCATCCCCACTCCCCTGATTTCATCCCATATCCTTTGATGCTCTGGCTAATCAAGAACCTATCTATCTATACACCCAATGACTTGGCCTCCACAGCTGCTCGTGGCAACAAATTCCACAGATTTACCACCCTCTGACTAAAGTAATTTCTCTGCATCTCAGTTCTAAAAGGACGTCCTTCAATCCTGAAGTTGTGCCCCCTTGTCCTAGAATCCCCTATTATGGGAAATAACTTTGCCATATCTAATCTGTTCAAGCCTTTTAACATTCGGAATGTTTCTGTGAGATCTCCCCTTCATTCTCCTGAACTCCAGGGAATACAGCCGAAGAGCTGCCAGATGTTCCTCATATGGTAACCCTTTCATTCATAGAATCATTCTCTTGAATCTTCTCTGAACCCTCTCCAATGTCAGTATATCCTTTCTAAAATAAGGAGCCCAAAACTGTACACAATACTCCAAGTGTGGTCTCATGAATGCCTTGTAAGTGCCTTATATATGATACCCTACATTTTGAGAGAGAAAAGCTGAAGCCAAATATATCAGAACACAGTGGATTAAATGGAATAAATCGACGTGCGAGATGCTCCTGCTCCTATTTCTTATGGATTACAGAAACTGGCCAAAGTTGATGGGAAGAGGTCACTGACAGTGATGCTGGTGGAGTGTCTGAGAGCAATACAGATATGTTACAAAGAAGGAGTATTCTATAGGCAGGGTGACACAAATGTGGCTGACAAGGGGAGTCAAAGTCAACATAAAAACAAAAGAGAGTACAAAATTGAGGAAAAATTAGTGGGAAGTTAGAGGATTGGGAAACATTTAAAAACCAACAGAATGCAACCAAAAAGTCCATAAGGAGGGAAAAGATGAAATATGAAGCCAAACCAGTTAATAATATCAAAGAGTATATCAAAAGATTTTTCAGAGATATAAAGAAAAAAAGAGAGGTAAGAGAAAATATTGGAACACTGGAAAATGATGCTGGAGAGGTAATAATAGGGGACAAGGAAATGGTAGATAAACTGAATAAGTATTTTACATCAGACTTCACTGTGGAAGACACTAGCAGAATACCAGAAGTTCAAGAGTGTCAGGCCAAGAAAAGTGAGCTAGGGAAGCTGAGATAGGTCACCTGGGCCAGATGAAATATACCCCAGTGTTCTAAAAGAGATATCTGAATAGAGGCATTAGTAATGATATTTCAAAAGCAATAGATTTTGGCATGGTTCCAGAGAACTGGAAAATGCAAACGTCACCTCGCACTTCAAGAAGTGAAGGAAGCCAAAGAAAAAAACTAGAGGACAGTTACCCTACTCTCAGGGATTGGGAAGATGTTGGAGGCGATTGTTAACGATTTGGTTTTGGGATAATTGGAGGCACATGGTCAAAAACAGCATGGCTTCCTCAAAGGAAAATCTTGCTTGATGAATCTGTTGGAATTCTTTGAAAAAATAACAAGCAGGATAAACAAAGGAGAATTGGTTGAAGTTGTGTACTTTTTTTTTTATAATTTATTTTTTTATTGAAGTTCATCATTGTATTTTGATTTTTAGAAGGCCTTTGACAAGGTGCCACACATGAGGCTCCTTCAAAAGGAGCCCATGGTATTACACAAATGACACTAGCATAGATAGAGCTTTGCTGATTGGCAGGAGGAAATGGGTGGGAATAAAGTGAGCCTTACTGATTGGCTGCCGATGACTGCTGATGTTCTGCAATTGTCGGTGTTGGGACTATTTCTTTTTACTTTCTATGTCAACAATTTGGATGGTGGAATTGAAGGCTTTATTGCAGAAGATATGAAGTTAGGTGAAGGGGCAGGTAGCGTTGAAGAAGCAGGGAAGCTGCAGCAAGACTTAGACAGAGTAGGAGAATGGAAAAGGAAGTGCCAGATGGAATACAGTGTTGGGAAGTGTATGGTCATGCACCTTGGTAGAAGAAATAAGAGCATAAACTATTTTCTAAATGGGTTAAAAATTCAAAAATCTGAGCTGCAAAATATCTTGAATGTCCTTCAGCAGGATTCCCTAAGGATTAACTCACAAGTTGAAATAGTGCTGAGGAAAGCACAACATCAAAATCAAAATCAAATCTAACCAGGTTTAGTCACCATTCAACCCATATGAAGATAAAGGTGAACAAAACAGAGTGCAAAACATTCAAAATAGCAAGTAACAAAATTCAAAAAGGCAAGTGAAGTAGCATATTCACTCAAAAAAAGGTGAATAGGCCAAGACCCTGAGCGACAGTTATTGATGGTGCAGTCTTTGGGCAGTGTACAGATGCAAGCAATCCAGCCTGTCATTCCACCGCACGAACACAGGAGGAGGGCAGCTCCAATGGGAGAGGCCAGGCCCCAGCTGAGCAGACACCAAGCTATAACTGAGGCTATGCAGCTCTCATGTCCATAAGATCATAAGACATAGGAGGAGAATTAGGCCATTCAGCCTGAGTCTGCATTGCCATTCCATTAAGGCTGATCCTAGATCCCACTTAACACCGTCCACCTGCCTTCTCGCCATATCCTTTGATGCCCTGACTGATCAAGAAATGATTAACTTCCACTTTAAGTATACCCAAGGATTTGGCCTCCATTGCAGTCTTTGGCAGAGCAGCCCATAGATTCACTACTCTCTAGCTGAAACAATTCCTCCTTACTGCTGTTCTAAAACTTTTCCATTTGTTTTGAGCCTCTGCCCTCTAGTTCTGGATACCCCCATCATAGGAAACATATTTGCCATGTCCACCTAATCTAGTCTTTTCAATATTTGACAGTTATCAATGACACCCCCACTCCCACACTGCATTCTTCTAAATTCCAATGAGAACAGGCCCAAAGCTACCAAATACCTTTCATATGCTAACTTCATTTCCAGAATCATCCTTGTGTACCTCCTCTGGACTCTCTCCAGTGACAATGCATCCTTTTTGAAAAATGTGGGCCAAAACAGTTGACAATACTCCAAGTGTGGCCTGGCTAGTGTTTTATAAAGGCTCAGAATTACCTCTTTGCTTTTATATTCAATTCCCCTTAAAATAAATGCCAACATTGCATTTGCCTTCTTTACCACAGACTCAACCTGTAAATTAACCTTCTGGGAGTCTTACACAAGGACTCCTAAGTCCCTCTGCACCTCTGATGTCTGACCTTCTCCCCATTTAGATAATAGTCTTCACTATTTTTCCTTTTACCGAAAAGCTTTATCATACATTTCCTAACACTGTATTCCATCTGCCACTTTTTTGCCCATTCTTCCAATTTGCCTAAATCCTGCTGCAATCATACTGCTCCCTCAGCACTACGTACGCCTCTACCTATCTTCGTATCATTTTGCCACAAAGCCATCAATTCCATTATCCAAATCATTGACCAAGAATGAGAAATGTAGCAGTCCCAATAATGATCCCTGAAGAAAACCACTAGTCACTGGCAGCCAACCAGAAAAGGTCCCTTTTATTCCCAATTGCTGCCTCCTGCTTGTCAGCCATTCCTCTATCCATACCAGTATCTTTGCTGTAACACCATAGGACCTTATCCAGTTAAGCAGCCTCATGTGAGGCACCTTATTAAATGCCTTCTGAAAATTCAAGTAAATGACATCCACTGTCTCTCCTTTGTCCATCCTGATAGTTATTTTTTCAAAGAACTCTTAACAGATTTGTCAGGCAAAATTTCCCTTGACAGAAGCCATGCTGACTTTGACTTATTTTATCATTATTCTTCTTGCAAACACATCCTTAATAATAAACTCTAATATTTTCACAAACACTGAGGTTAGGCTAAGTGCCCATAATTTCCTTACTTTTGCCTTTCTCCCTTCTTAGAGAGTGGAGTGACATTTGCAACCTTCCAGTCCTCTGGGACCATGGGCAAGGATCAAGTGATTCTTGAAAGATCATGACCAATGTAACCATTATTGCTTCAGCAACCTCTCACAGGACTCTGGGATGTAGGCCATCTGGTCCAGGTGACTTACTCACCTTAAGATCTTTGAGTTTGCCTGGCACTTTTTCCTTTGTAATACAATGACACTCACTCCTGCTCCCTGACACTCAAAGACCTCTGGCACACTGCTAGTGTCTTCCAAAGTGAAGGCAGATGCAAATAACCCATTAAGTTCATCTGCCATTTCTTTGACCCCATTACTATCTCATCAGCATCATTTTCCAGTGATCCAATATCAACTCTCACCTCCTTTTTACTCTTTATATAACTGAAAAAACCTTTGGTATCCTGCTTTATATTATTGGCTAGTTTGCCCTCATATTTAATCTTTTCCCTTCTTACAGCTTTTTTAGTCGCTTTTTATTGGATTTCAGAGGCTCCCCAATCAACCAACTTCCCACTCACAGTTACACTCCACCAAATTTGATGATTCCTAGTAGTGGGCAGCAACACGTTCTGCAGTCGGGTCAGCTCTTCTGTACCCAACCCAGCGGGCTCTGCCAATATCCCGACTGGCTCCTTCGACACTATCCTGACCTCGGCAGCCTCATCGACACCTCGTCTGGATCTTCCTCCCCCATCCCAGCCTCTTGGACACCTCAGCTGGCTCTCTGTCCAACATCTCGGCTGGCTCTACCACTGACACTAGTCCAGCAACTCTGATCTAGGAGCAGCTCACTGATAGAGCAGCCAACAGTACCCAATGTTCTTGCTGTAGAATTGTCCTTGGATTGCAAAAGTAATAGCACTTTTGGTTGGCCCACGAGAGGCCACTGCTTTCACATGCACCACCATC
This sequence comes from Hypanus sabinus, assembly GCF_030144855.1. Classification (NCBI taxonomy): domain Eukaryota; kingdom Metazoa; phylum Chordata; class Chondrichthyes; order Myliobatiformes; family Dasyatidae; genus Hypanus; species Hypanus sabinus. Next base: position 84,705,256 of record NC_082710.1, on the reverse strand, counting down.
TTGCCAGAAGTATGTCGTGAAATGCAGTATTAGCATTAATTTTGAGAGGACTAGAATATAAAAGCGAGGATGTAATGCTGTGGCTTTATCAACACAATAGTGCTGTCACTATTGAGGCCTCACTTGGATTGTTGTGAGAAATTTTCGGTCCCCTATCAAATAAAGGATTTGTTGACATAGGAGAGGCTTCAGAGGAGGTTCACAAGAATGATTCTGGGAATGAAAGAGTTAATGTATGAGTAGTGTTTGATGGATCTGGGTCTGTACTCACTAGGATTCAGAAGAATGAAGTGGGATCTCACTGAAACCTGTTGAATGTTGAAAGGCCTAGATAGACTAGACGTGGAGTGGATGGTTCCTGTCATGGGGGGTCTAGGACCAGAATGCACAGCCTCAGAATAGAGGGATGTCCATTTAGAACAGAGATGAGAAGGAATTTCTTTAGCCAGAGGTGGCTGTGGAGGGCAGAACATTGAGTGTATTTAAGTTGGAGATTGATAGGTTCCTGATTAGTCAGGGTGTAAAACTCTATGGGGAGAAAGTAGCAGATTGAGGTTGAGAGGGAACTGAATCTGCCATGATGAAATGGCAGAACAAACTTGATGGCTATGTCTTAGGGCTTTAATGGCTTATATTCAGACCAGGGTGATGGCAAGGAGTTCAGTATCCTTATGGCCCTGGGGAAGAAGCTGTTTTGCATCCTCGCAGTTGTTGTACTACTGCTATGGTACCTCTTTTCTGATTATAGATCAGAAGAGAGGTTTCAAAGAGATTGCTAGATGGATGAGAGAGAACACTGACAATGCTAATGGACCTGTGGATACAGTGTTCCCGATAAATATCTTTAATGGGTGGAAGAGAGACCCTGATGATCTTCTCAGCAGTCTTCACAATCCTTTGTAAGGACTTGTGTTCAGATGCCTTGCAATTCCTACACCAGATGTCTGGTCAGAAGCTTCTCAATAGTGCTCCTGTAAAAACTGGATAAAATAGAAGGGGAAGCCTGACTTGCCTCAGTCTCCTCAGGAAGTGGAGAGGTTGCATGCTTTCTTCATCAAAGAGTTGTTGTTGAAGGACCAGGGTACTGCACACAATGCTCCAGATAAATCCTAATCAAGGTTTTATAAAGGTGCAGCATGATTTCCTTACTCTTACCTGAAAGAGATTTTAATTACATGTGTGAGATCTTAAGAAAGGAAAGTAGAATAAAAAAAAAACCTGTGGTTCTCAAATTGCTATAAAGGTTTGCCAGTTTTGAGAAACATGACTACTATTAACACATTTATATTCATTTTCACCTGATCCCTTTGTGACAAAGGCTGTGAGAAATTGGATCCACAATTTTAATGCCATTTCTCAAACTGCCTTTAAGCACAACTACACAAAGGCTGTGAGCTTATGACAGCAATTGAGAAAGTATCTCCATCAACATTATTTACTCAAGCCTCATACACTGCAGCAAGATATTGAATGCTTTTATTTCTTAAAGTAATAAATGTTCTTGAGGAATTCAATCTTGAGGAACTCTTCAACCATGTCTCTGTCCTTGACACTATTCTCCAGAATAAAGGATTGGAAAAAAAGTTTCAAAAAGGATAATAATTTAACTTCAGGCAACATGGAGACAAAATGGAAAAGGTGGTGAACACAGGGCTGAAGGTATTCTGCATGTAATATACATAATAAGGTAGATGACCTTGCAGTTGGAATTTGATACATATATTGTTGTGGGCATCTCAGAGTCAGAGTTGAAAGAAAATCACAGCTGGGAGCTTAAAATCCAATTATGTACATTGTATTGATAGGCAGGAGGGCAGAGGGGTGGGGTGGCTCTGTTGGTAACAACTGAAATCAAATCCTTTGCAAGAAGTGACATACAATCAGAAGATTCTTCTGGGGACATTTGAGGAACTGCAAGGATAAAAATATCCTGATGGAAATTACATACAGGCCTCAGAACAGTAGCCAGGATATGGGATACAAATTACATTGGGATATAGGAAAGACATTTAAGAAGAGTATTGTTGCAAAGGTCATGGGGGATTTCAATATGCAGGTAGATTGGGAAATTTAATTTGGTGCTGGATTCCAAGAGAAGGAATTTGTAGGATTCCATGAGTTGGGTTTTTTAGAGTTAGTTGTTGTTAAACCCACGAGGGTAAAAGTAATTCTGGATTGGGTGATGTGTAATAAATGAGATTTGATTAAGGAGCTTAAGGAAGCAGTGAACATGATAGGATTGAATTCACCCTGCAGTTTGAGTGGGGGAAGCTAGAACCGGGTGTATCTGTATTACAGTTGAGAATAGGGCATGAAAGAGAAGCTGGTCAAAGAACTGCATTGAATTGAATTGACTTTATTACTTGCATCCTTCATATACATGATGAGTAAAAATCTTTAGGTTACATCTCAATGTTCAATGTGCAATCATAGTCATTTATAATAAATAGAACAGTCAATGTAACACAGAAATAGCTCAAGTCAGCGTGAGTTAATCAGTGATGGCCTGGTGGAAGAAGCTGTCCCAGTACCTGTTGGTTCTGGCTTTTATGCTGCAGTACCATTTCCCGGAAGATAGCAGCTGGAACAGTTTGTGGTTGGGGTGACTCATGTCCCTAATGATATTTTGGGCCTTTTTTACACACCTGTCTTTGTAAATGTCCTGAATAGTGGGAAGTTCACATCTACAGATGCATTGGGGTGTGCGCACCACTCTCTGCAGAGTCCTGCGACTGAGGAAAATACAGTTTCCATAGCAGGCCATTGTGCAGCCAGTCAGGATGCTCTCAATTGTGATTTGAAAGGGCAGGGCCACACTCAGGGATGAAGGTAGAGCTGCAATGCCTGAAGTTTCTGGGAATAATTTGGAAGATGGAGAATAGCAGACAGAGTTTGTGAAGGCAATAGTAATAGTCTTTCCAAATGGTTCAAGAAGACTGGAAGCTTGCAAATGTCACTCCATTCTACAAGAAGGGAGAGAGGCAAATGTCAGGAAATTGATTTGGATTATGGGATTAATGGATTTGTGGCTAAATTTGCCGATGGTACTGTGTTGCCTTTAAGGCATTTGTTTACTTTATTATATTTTCACTTTAGTAATTCATTTGTTATCATTTTCTAGTTAAAGTTAAGGTTGGTTAAAGTAAATTCGTTGTCTGTGATATATCGCGGCACGCAATGATGTCACACCCGGTTACGCCGCATCTTTTGGGAAAATACTGGTTTGGAGAAACGGGAAGGAGGGGGCTTATGTGTGTGCAAGATCAGCACAAGAAAAGTTTTCTTTCTGCGCACTAGAAACATCAGTGAAGCAACGCCGTAAGTTCATGAGATAATCGATATGTTGAATTTAAAATGTTAATGCTGATTCTGTTAAAAGTAATGATGGTTGATAAAGTTTAAGTTTTTTGTTATTTAAAGAGTTCCGGATAGCTTGTGTTGAAGTGTATTTAAAGCCTGTCGATGGCGCAGGTAGATTCTGACTGTATGTTGCACCTTAATGTAATATAGTTGTTGTAGTTTTACTTTTGCAAGTATTTATGATGTAAATGTGATGTCAAGAAGGAAACAAATACTGTATATATTTTGTATTGTTTTATCAACAGTTTTCACCATACGTTAATGTGGAAAAGTGAACAGCAAACGATTAATCTTACTGAGACCACCTCATTGACTGGTTTATGCTTGGTGTTTTGTTCAGAGTTCTCTTACACCTGTGCGAGAACACTACAGGTACAAATATAGGTGGAGGAGCAGGTAGTGTTAAGGAAACAGAAAGCCTGTAGAGAGACTTAGATAATTTAGGGGAATGGACAAAAAAGGAAGTGGCAAATGAAATACAATGTTGGAAAGTGTATGGTCGTGAACTTTGGTGGAAGAAATAAACAAGCAGACTATTATTTAGAAGGAGAGAGAATTCAAAATGCAGAGTTGCAAAGGACTTTGGAGTCCTTGTGCAGGATACCATTAAGGTTAACCTCCAGATTGAATTGGTGGTGAAGAAGACAAAAGCAATGTTGGCATTCATTTCTAGAGGTATAGAATATAAGGGCAGGGAGTGATGTTGAGGCTCTATAAGGCACTCATAAGACTATATTTGGAGTATTGTGTGCAGTTTTAGGCTCATTTTAGAAAGCATATACAGACATTGGAGAGGGTTCATAGAAGATTCACGAGAATGATTCCAGGAATGAAAGGGTTACATATCAGTAACATCTGACAGCTCTTGGGCTGTGTTCCCTGAAGTTCAGGAAAATGAGGGGGGAATCTCATAGAAACATTCTGAATGTTAAAAGGCCTGAACAAATTAGATATTAGAAAGTTATTTCCCATGTGAGGGGAATCTAGGGCAAGATTACACGACTTCAGGATTGAAGGATGTCCTTTTAGAACTGAAATGTAGAGAAATTACTATACTTTAGTCAGAGGGTGTTAAATCTGTGAGATTTGTTGCCATGAGCAGCTGTGGAGGCCAAGTCATTGGGTGCATTTAAGGCAGAGATAGATGAGTTCTTGATTAGCTAGGGCAGGGGAAAAGGCAGGGACTAATGTCAGTCATCCCCATTGATTGAATGGATCAATTGATTGATGGACGATTGAATGGCAGAGCAGACAATGGGCCGCATGGCCTAATTCTGCTCCTATATATCTTATGGTCTAATCCAGATAGCCTGACTTCAATGGTTGGCATGTTGAGAGAGTCCATTATTAAGAATGTATTACTTTGGGGTATTTGGAGGTATATGATAAAATAGGTCAAAGTCACCATGGATTCCTTAGGGGAAACGTTGCCTGACGAACCTATTGGAATTCCTTGAAGAAATAATAGGCAGGATAGACAAAGGATACCCAGTGGATGTTGTTTACTTGGATTTTCAGATTGCAAAGAAAGGGAATACATGTGGCCTTTTCTGGTTGGCTGCTGGTAACTTTACTTTATTGTCACCAAAAATTGATACTAAAGCGAACAATCATCACAGTAATATTTGATTCTGTGCTTTGTGCTCCCTGGAGTACAAATTGAAGTAAACACAATAAAAATTTAAATTATAAATCATAATTAGAAAATAGAAAAGGGAAAGTAAGGTAGTGCAAGTCAGGTCCGGATATTTGGAAGGTACAGCCCAGATCCGGGTCAGGATTCATTCAGCAATTTTATCACAGTTGGAAAGAAGCTGTTCCCAAATCTGGCCATATGAATCTTCAAGCTCTTGAACCTTCTCCCGGAAGGAAGAGGGACAAATGCATTGGCTGGGTGGGTCGTGTCCTCGATTATCCTGGCGGCACTGCTTCGAAAGCATGTGGTGTAAAGCGAGTCCAAGGAAGGAACCAGTTGTGTGCCACAGGGATCAGTATTGGGACCGTTTTTTTCACAGAAATGAATTTAGCCAAGTTTGTGGATGATACAAAGATAGATGGATAGGCAGGTAATGTTGAGGAAGCAGGGAGTCTGCAGAAAGATTTAGACAGATTAGGAGAAAGGGCAAAGAAATGGCTGATGGAATTATGTCGTTGAGTTGTACTTGGTCATGCACTTTGGAGGAAGGGATAAAGACACAGACAATTTTCTAAATGGGGTGCAGATTCAGAAATTAGAAGTGCCAAGTGCCATAACAGTCCTGTGCAGGATCCCTAAATTTTAACTTGAAGGTTGAGTTGGTAGTAAGGAAGGTAAATGCGATGTTAGAATAAAACATAAAACATAGAACACTATAGAACAGTACAAGCAACTCAATAGGACTATTTAAAACGAATTGAGTCAACTCAAAAAATCTCCGAAATTGAAACCATATACGCAAAGTATGTTTAACTATCGGGTTGTCAATTCGTTTCGGCAATTTAGAAAGGGCAAAAGGGAGAGAAGTCCCTAAAATAGAACCCAGAGCATAAGCTGATACCGATTTAGTTTCTAAACTCACCCAACAAGGGCCAAAAAATCCACCCCCATCTTTCAACCAACATAACAAATATCTAATATTAACTGCCCAATAGTAAAATCTGAAATTAGGTCATGCTAACCTGCCTTCCTTTTTTGTCTTCTGTAAATATGTTTTACCTAACCTGGAATTTTTATTCTGCCATATATATGAAGAAATTTTAGAGTCAACATTAGTAAAAAAAGATTTCGGGATAAAAATTGGTATCGCTTGAAAAATATATAAAAACTTAGGTAAAATAACCATCTTAATAGCATTAATCCTACCTATTAGGGATAAAGACAAAGGTGACCACCTAGTAAACAAACCTTTAATCTGATCAATTAAGGGTAAAAAATTAAATCTAAATAAATCTTTATGGTTTTTTGTGATTTTGATCCCTAAATAAGTAAAAAAGTCATTAACTAATTTAAAAGGTAAATTGTCCTATTGTATCTAATTGTTTTTTTCACCCTTCCATTATAGATCAAGCTTATTCGGCTTGGAAAACTAAGGGATTACTAAGATTTTCTGATTTATTTTTAGATAATTGTTTCATGTCTTTTGAGCAATTATCCAACAAATATAACTTGCCAAGATTTCATTTTTTTAGATATTTACAGATTAGACATTTTTTAAGTTCTGTACTCTCTACGTTTCCAAATTTTGTGCCTTCAGATACTTTGGAGAGTTTATTTGAATTAGACCCTTTTCAAAAAGGGCTTATTTCAAAACTTTATAATATAATTATGAAGATACGTTCAGAGCCTCTTTATAAGACTAAAAAGGATTGGGAAAGAGAGCTTAGTTTTAGTATTTCTAGTGAGAATTGGGATATAATTCTTCAATTAGTTAATACATCATCGTTATGTGCCAAACATTCACTAATACAATTTAAGGTCGTACATAGGGCCCATATGTCCAAGGATAAATTAGCTCGTTTTTACTCTCATGTAAGTCCTATTTGTGATAGATGTCATTCTGAAATTGCGTCTTTAACTCATATGTTTTGGTCGTGTTCATTTTTGGAGAAATATTGGAAAGATATTTTTGATATTATTTCTGCGGTTTTGAATATCGATTTACAACCTCATCCTATTACCGCAATTTCTGGTTTACCAATGTTAGACTCACTGCATTTATCTTCTTCAGCCCGTCGAATGATTGCATTTCTAACTCTGATGGCTAGAAGATCTATATTGTTGAATTGGAAAGAAATTGATCCTCCCACTGTATTTAATTGGTTCTCTCAAACTATGTTATGTTTAAATTTAGAAAAAATTAGAAGTGGTACTTTTGAGACTTCTATTAAATTTGAAAAGTTATGGAGACCATTTATTCAACATTTTCATATGATGTAATATGACCCTGTGCCAAGTTCATTTGATTTCCCAGCTTTTAGCTTATGTATTTTGAGAGGACCGGAAGTGACGGCATTGATGAATACTTATTTTTGTGAGATATTATAAACAGCCCCCCTTTTTTTTTCTTTCTCCTTCTCTTTTTTTTGTTTCTTTTTTCTTTTTTATTACTTATTAGTTGTAGTTATTAGATTAGATTAGCTAGTTTTGCATTATAAATTTTTTTTTGTTTTTTTTCTTTCTTCTTTCTGTTTTCTTTATATTATACATTATGAAATATTTAGATTTACTATGTCCATACATATATCTTATGGCTTATGTCTTGGTAAACTCATTTATATTGTAACTATTATGTATGTTTTTTTTCATATGTAATGGAATGTGTATGTTGGTAATTTCTTTAACAATATATCATTTGTATTCTGTCCATATTACTAATACTAATAAAAAGATTTAGAAAGAACAGTTCAAGCACTTTGGCCCACACTGTGCCAACGTGTTAACCAGCTCTGCTCAATATAACTGTTCCCTACTACGATGCCATTCATTTTTCTATAATTCATGTGTCTATCTATGAGTTTCTTAAACATCCCTACCATCAGCTTCTACTATCACCACCTGAAGCATTTTCCACACACTCATCACTCACCGTGTAAAAAACCTATCTCTGACAACCCCCATTACCTTCCTCCAATCACCTCAAAATCACCCTGGTATTAGCTAAATTAATGTTTGCATTTATTTCAAGAACACTAGAAAATAAAGGCAAGGATGTATTGCTGAATATTTATAAGTGATTAGTCAAACTGCACATGGCTGCTTTGAGCCCTGTACAGAAAGGATGTTCTGGCATTGGAGAGGGTCCAGAGTAGGCTCATGAGAGTCATTCTGGGAATGAATCTATTGGGAATGTTTGATGGTTCTAGGGGAGATCTCATTGAAGCCTATCGATTATTGAAAGGCCTAGACAGACTGGATGCACAGTGTGTGTTTCCAATAGTCTTAGACCAGAGGTCGCAGGCTCAAAACAGAAGTAAGTCCCTTTAGAACAAACATAAGCAGAAATTTCTTCAGCAAGAGGATGGTGGTACTTTGACATTCACTGCCATATTTGACTGTGGAGGCCATGTCTTTGGGTATATTTAAAGATTCTGTTGTACATTCGATAACTTTATACTTTTGTGTTTGAGACTTTTCACCCAGTTGTGCTTTTTTTTTGCCTTGCACTCTCTCTCTATGTGACCTTGTCTGTGACACTTTCTACGGACTGTTTCTTTGAACCAACAGTCATTTGCATCGTGGGAGGATTTGTCACATCAATAACATCTTTGTCTTTTTGCTCCATGCAGGGATATCTTATGCAGTTCACATTCTGATCTCCTTTTCTCTAGTTCTGCTGCATCCTTTGCTGCAGTAAGTAGCAATATTGCAATGGTCAATTCCCATTCTAAGGTTAGGTCCCTTTCAGATAACAGTCTCTTCCGAGTGCTTTGACTATGCATGCCACATACATGCCTGTCTCTTAAAGTATCAGAAACTCCATCCCTAAAGTCACAGTACTCGGAAAGTTTGTGCATTTCTGCAATATTTTCAGAAATGCTTTCAACTTTTGTAAAATCTAAATCTCTCAGCTATTGCCAGTGGCTTAGGGCTTAAGTGATTTTGTAAAATTGTAGTAATTTTCATCAAATGTTTTGCTTGCTGGGTTTTCAGGGGTTACAAGTTTGCTGTATGTCCTTGTACCCACTTAGCTAAGCAGTGTAGGGGCTTTCTTTTGCTCCTCCACGTTGCTTGCATTACAATATATTTCATCCCTCTCAATATATGACTCCCAGCCTTCAACAGTGCTACCAAATTCATCAACTTTCCTGATTGAAGCCATCAGCACATCATTTTAACTTTAAATTCAGCTGGTCTTTCACTGTTACTGTTCACTGTGTTCATGCATTTTTTAGTGTCTGTGATGGCCTTATCGTGCTGTTTAACTCTTGCTGTTTCGTTCCGTAACTTTGGTGCAATTTGTGATACTTTCTGACATTCAGGTTCATATTCTGTTGTATCTGTAAACAACTACACATCAAATAAATAAATGGCGCATGCAGGAAATGGCATTAATTGGTACAGTATATTCACATTGCAATGAGAGAGAGAGAGATAATATTGCACATGCATGGACAACAGAGCATGCACAGATAAGAGTAGTGTGTAGTATTGGGGGGTGGCGTTATTGATCTAGAAGAAATAGATCCATACATTACATTTTTCATTGCCAATGTTCTCATGGTACTTTGTACCACACCGTACTTGTGCACATGACAATAAAGATAACTTGCCTTTAGAATGGAATAAGGCTGACTAGTCATGATGACGTTGAATAGTGAGGCAGGCTTCTCCTACTCCTAATCCCTGATACTCTTGCATTCTTAGCATGAACTGATCAGAAGGTCCAAATGCTAAGGAGCTCGAGAAGACTGTTTTAATGAATTCCTGATAAATTCAAAGCTGAGTAATGCAAAGATCCAATTGCTGCCATCTTTCGGTAAGATGGCATCACATTCAGTCACAGTGGTGGCTTCTACAGGGTCAACAAAAGGTACTATTTTGATAATATCAACTAGAGAATGATCAGGGAGGCTGCATTGAGGAACACGTGGATTGTGTAACCAGCTACATAGAGAAGTAAACTGAGGGTATTACCAACACGAAACACATCCAGGTGAGGGCAAATCAGAAGCCACGGCTTACTGGAGAGGTCCATGCCAGGCTGAGGGATCGTGATGCTGCTTTTAGATTGGGAGATGTGACTCCTCTCAGTGAAGCAAGAACTGTGCTTTCCTGTTCCAACTGGAAGGTGAAATGGGAACATTCTCAGTGAATTCACAGCTCAGTGATACATGAGCAAGGAATTCGGAGGATTATAAACGACATGTCTACCCTGAGCATCAGTGACTAGGATGCATTACACCCAAAGAGACTGAATGTCTTTTATGCCCGGTTTGATGCACAGAAAAAAGTGCTGGCGAGGAAGGCACACCTCCCCCCCCCCCCCAGGGGGAGCAGACACTCCGACTGGCTTAAGTTGAGGTGAGGTGGACCCTGGGCAGAGTCAACCCACGCAAAGCTGTGGGGCCTGGTAATATACCAGGTGGAGTTCTGAAAGACAGTGCAGCCCAATTGTCAGAGGTGCTGACAGATATATTCAACATCTCTCTGGAGCAATCCTTTGTCCCCTCAGTTTTCAAAGTGACAACCATCATTCTAGTGCTAAAGAAGGCAACAGTAAACTGTCTAAATTGTTATCGTCTGGTGAGATTAACATCAACCATTGTGAAAAGATTTGAGTGGCAGGTCATGGAGCATATTAAAGGCTTTCTCCCGGCTACATTGGAAACTTTTCCAGTTTGCTTATCGCTCAAATCAATCCACTGTCAATGTAATAGCCTTTGACCTCCACTCTGCCCTGTCCCACCCAGAAAATGGGGTCTTGTATACCAGACTGCTGTTATTAGACTTCACTTCTGCATTCAACACCAAGAAACCCCAGAAGCTGGTGGGGAAACTGTCCTCGCTGAGTCTCAGCACTACCTTCTGCAATTGCATATTGGACTTCTTAACAATAAGACCACAGTCAGTCCACGTGGGCAGCAACATCTCTCATCCATTATGCTGAGCGCTGGCTGTGCGCTCAGCCCATTGCTGTTCACTTTGCTGATGCATTACTGTCACAGGATCCAGCTCAAACCATGTCATCAAGATCGCGGATGACACAGTGGTTGGTCTTATCAAGAACGATGACGAAACAGAATATAGAGAGGAAGTGGGGCAGCTGGTGGATTAGATTGAGAAGAACTTAAGCCTAGACATGGAGAAGACAAAGGAAATCACAATGGACTTCAGAAGGTGCAGACAAATTATCCCCCTCTGTGAATACATTTCTCCTCTGTAGAGAGAGTTCAGTGCACCAAGTTCCTGGGAGTTCACATCAAGGATGACCTCACCTGGTCCCTTAATATCACCTTCCTGAACAAGAAGACACAGCAGCGCCTCCACTTCTTAAGAAGATTAAGGCAGGAAGGCTCCCAACCCCCATCTTAACTGTGTTTTATGGGAGCACCACTGAGAGCATCCTGACAAGTTGCATCTCCATCTGGTATGTGAGTAGTCAAGGATCAGACCAGATGTCCTTAAACAGGAATGTGAGAACAGCTGAAAGGATCATAGGGGTCTCACTACCATCCATCGGGGGCATTTATCAGGATCATTGGACATGCAGGGCCCTTAGTATTGTTAAGGAACCTACCCATCCATCCAGCATCCTCTTTGACTTTCCACCAACAAGCAGGAGACTCTGATGCATAAAAACAAGAACGGTGAGGATGAGAAACAGTTTCTTCCTCCAGGCCATTAGGCTTCTGAACATCCTGCTGCATCGTATTCAAAGTTTCACTGGCTAATCCATTCAGTACCTTACAATATTTAATATTAATGCACTTTAGTTTGTTGTTTATATGTGAGTCATCTGTAGATTTTATCCTTACCCTCATAAGTTATCGTGTGTTATGTGCATTGTGTTTTACACCCTGGTTTGAAGAAACATTGTCTCTATGTTATATGGTTATATACATTATACATGTATGTATTTAAATGACAATAAACTTGACTTGACATAACTACTGTCCTATTTAAACCTATTTTTATGATCACAATACCCTGCTCTACATTAAGAGCTTAAAGTACTGCAGGTCTATCCCAGCAGTGAGTCGGTCGTTGACAGAGAAAATGAAGGAGCTATGTAATGTTCTACTGCCGGAGTCGAAGGAGGTGCACAGTCTTAAAGTGAGTGACTGTCTTGGTTGCTTTTCTTGTGATTACAAGACCCATTTTGGATATTGTTAAAGTGGAATACCAGAAGTTTGATTTACTGAATTATTGGCCAAGAGTAGTAGTGGACAGCGGCAGAGCTGCGTTGCCTCAGTGATGATGAGGAGTCAGCCTCAAGCCACGGTGTTGCTTGATTACCGCCACCAGGAGAGATGCGTCGAAGCCGGTGTGCTTCACCGGGGGTGCCATGGAACAGCATCTGGGCTGGAGTTGATGCTGTCCATCCCCCCCCCCCCCCCAGTGTTTGTTTGGCAGAAAACTCTTTTGTGGTCTTCAGTATTCATGGAATTAGGGTCTGGGCAATACATATACATTTTGCGTGATTATATTGCTGATATCCTACATGAGCTCGCTATCTTGTATGTGAGAGGAGGGGCCTCAAGCTGTGGTGCCACCTGTTTACAGCCGCCAGGAGAGAGGCGTTAGAGCCGGTCCACTCCACCGCAGGCGGTGTGCTGCAGCTTCCAGGCTCCCCCCCACCCCCCACCCCGTGTTTGCCAGCAGAAAACAAGCTCTGTTATGATCCACTGCAGATTTCTGTGGTTTTGCTAGCTCAAGTCTAGACTCTGTTATTGCATGGCTGTACCTTACTGATACCTTTCTGTGTTTGCTATTTTGTATGCACTATGTGTTCTTTGTGCTGTGTGTGACTATTGGTACTGTGTTTTGCACGTTGGTTCTAGAGTAACGCTGTCTCATTTGGCTGTACTCATGGGTATGGTTGAGTGATGATTAAACTTGTATTGAATTGAAGCAAATTGTGATGAATAGTATAGTGGTTCTGAATTCAGTAGTGCCTCTCAGCTCCGGTAACTGAGTTTAGTGTCAAGTACCTACAATGTGGGGTTTGTACAATTTGGTATTTTTAATGAAGAAAGTCAACAACTTTGAATTCCTGGTCAGTTAACAGTACTGCTGTAAGTATCCTAACTGCTTATATCATGGTCTGGTGTAGCATTTGACACAAGAAATAGCAGAGAACAGTTAAATCAGACCACATCTCACTTACATCCCTCCCCACCATTGATAATAACTACAGGAGGTGTTGCCTAAAGAAGGCAATATCCATCATTAGAGATCTCACCATTTGGGCATGCCCTCTTCTCACAACCAAGGTACAAAAATCATAAGACACACTCCACCAGGTTCAAGAGCAGCTACTTCCCTTCAACCATATGTTTCTTGAACCAATATACATAACGCCAATCACTATAGATTAGGAACACTATGACAACTTTGATTACTTTGCACTAAAATGGAATTTAACATTTTTGTTCTAATTGATCATTCTTTAAAAAATGGTGTTTATGTTTCTACTGCAAGAGCTACTTAAATGATGTTCTGTGCCTATGATACTGCTACAAGTAAGTTTTTGTTGCACCTGCTCATATGACAATATACATGTCTTTGACTTTGACATTCTATTTGTGACCACGTAGGTTTTAATCTGGCAGTCCATTTCTTCCCAAATTCTAATGACTGACTTTCAATTAATCTACAATTCATGGTAGTGTTATTCTTCTTCTCCTCCTCCTCCTCCTCCTCCTCCATACTAACCTATTGTTAGTCTTTATGTGTAGTTTTTCATTGATTCTGCTGCATTTTTTGTTCTTTGTGTATGTCTGCAAGAAAATGAATCTCAGGTTTATATATGGTGATTATATACTGTATGTTCTTAGATGGCTCCTTAAGTTTGTTGTAGCTGGGGAAAATAGTGGGGACCATTTCCATTACCTATTAAATGGTCTCATTGGCATGCATCTCACGTAGCTTCTGATAACCAAGTCCAGCTCTTGGTCATCCCCGTGTAGTTTTGTTAATAAGCCTGGAGGAACCATTTTTACTGACAGGAGAAGGGGCAAAGGTGGGTTAATGGTGCAAGTTGCTTTTGGCAGATATTGTTTATCAGGCATAGTTGATGACTTACCTAGGAGAAGGAAAAATCTGATCTCAAACCTCCACTGACTTGAAGCTATACCCACTCATGGAGGAGGCTTTGCGAGTAAACCCCAAGGGAAAAATCCAGAGCTGGAGTCCCTAAAAGCTGGAGTTCAATGTTGACTGGGTTCTTCTGCAATGCCACTCGTGCTAAACTGTATTCGTCTCTGACATTCCTTTGAATTCATTATCTACATGGAGAGGGAGGGCAACATCTTGCTCAGGTAGACAGCTAGGACAAAATATCCATGGTTGACCCTGCTTTGATAAAAAAAATTTCTTTGAACTTTGAACATTCTGAAGATGTGATTGTTGTAGGTTAAATAGTAATTGTAAATATTTCCTAACCTTGATGTGTGGCAGAAAAATCAGGGGGAGTTGATTTGCAAGAGAATAGATGACAGGGATTCTAGTGGGCAAATGAGATTTGCTTGAGAGCCGATATTGATTTGATGGGTAAATGGCCCACTTTTCTATCATAAGATAATACGAGAGATTTAACAATGATTAATGCTCTGCCTTAGTTCACTGACCTGAAAAGATAACCCTCGGTGTCTCTCCACAGATGTTGTCAGCCTGCCAATGAAAACTACACACACAGAAAGACCAGCAAGCAACCAATGTGCAAAAGAGTCATCGGGCAGCGCGGTGACGTAGTGCTTGACACAATGCTTTACAGTACCAGCAATACAGGTTCAATTTCTCTCCTGCCTGTCAGGAGTTTGTGTGTCTCCCCGTGACTGCATGGGTTTCTTCTGGGTGCTCCAGTTTCTTCCCACAGTCTGAAGATGTACCCGTTGGTAGGCTGATTGGTCATTGTAAATTGTCTCCTGATCAGGCTAGGGTTAAACTGGGGAATTGCTGGGAAGTGTGGCTCAAAGGGCCAGATTTGGAAACAGCTTCTTTCCAACTGTGATAAGGCTGCTGAACGGATCCTGACCCGGATCTGGTCCGTACCTTCCAATTATCCAGACCTGACTTGCACTACCTTACTTTCCCTTTTCTATTTTCTAATTATTATTTATAATTCAAATTTTTATTATATTTACTTCGATTTGTACTCCAGGGAGTACGAAGTGCAGAATCAAATATTGCTGTGATGATTGTATGCTCTAGTGTCAATTGTTTGGTGACAATAAAGTAAAGTAAGTAAAGAAAGGCCTGTCGCATCTCAATAAGTAAATGAATCAATTAAAAGAGAGGACAAACTATGAAAATAAATAAATCAATCAATAATACTGAGAACATGAGTTGTCAAGTCCTTGGTTCAGAGCTATGGTAAGTTAGGTTGTCCATGAGAGTTCAGGAACCTGATGGTTTAAGGGTAATAGTGTAAAAGAAAAGAACAAGACTGCACAGAGCCAGCGGAAGAAGAATTTTGTTGCATAAAAGTATGATACTTGTCATGTAATCTAATCTTGTTTCTTGTTTGAAGTGTTAAGGGAATTGGAGATCAGTGTTGTTTTATGTTTTCTTCTGTGCTGTGATGAACTGGGGTTGCAAGCCAAGTGTAACTATGCTGCACTTATTGTAGCTGGCAGATAGCCTAAGATTTAGTACAACTAAATTTCTCAATACTTTATTTAAGAGAATAAACTTCCAATTGTTCCTCACAAATTGGCAAATCATTTCCAGCTCCTGTTCCCTTGCCAAATGCACTGATTATCACAACTTGTAACTCTCAACACATAACCAGCATGAATACAACAATCATGAGATTAGGGAGCCCTAACTTCATTTGTCAGTTTTATTGGAAGATAAGAGTATTTGCAACACATTAACAATCATGAATTACATAGTTAGATTAATTTGTAGCCTTGATATATATTCATGAAAATGACAGACTAACTGGTTGAGGATCATAAGGCTAAACAAAGATAAATGAGCATTATGTTTATATCATAAGACTAATAATATGCAGGTTTTGACCACTGAAGCAGAAATTTGAATTCAGGTTTACTTATCAAAGTTCAAAGTTCAAAATAAATTTATTATCAAAGTACTTCTAGACCACCAAATATTATCCTAAAATTCAGTTTATTTTATTTTATTATTCCTTCTAGCCCAATGAGCTGTGCTGCCCAGCAACACACTCATTCGACTCAAGCCTAATCACAGTAAAATTTATATTGACCAATTAACCTACTAACCAGTATGTCGTTGGATTGTGTGAGTAAACAAGGGCACCCAGAAGAAACCCATGCATTCAAGTTGAAGGAACAAACTCCTTACATACGCCACTGAAATTACACTCCAAACATGGGATGATTCAAGCTGTAATAGTGTCACAATAATTACTATACTATACTTGCAGGCATTCACAGTAGAACAAAGGAATACAAGAGAATCAATGAAAACCTGCACACAAAGATTGACAAACATCTAAAGCACAAAAAAGATATACTGCGTAAATACAGAAAGGGACGAATAATAAGTAAATGATATTGAAAGTGTGAGAATTATGTAAGCATGAATATTTTAATTAATGAAATAAAAATCAATCTTGAATAGCAATGAGAGTTTTAAGCCCATCCAGTTCACTGTTGCCCTACAGAACAGAAACGTGCATTTGTCCATCACGGGAAAATATTAATACAGCAAGCAGTGATTGTCAAATTTTAATTTACTCATCAGGAAATTGAATCAGACTATTTTTCTTTCTCTTTAGCAGTGTTTAGAAGAATGAGGGGAGATGTTATTGAAACCTATTGAATATTAAAATGCCTCGACAGAGGAGATGTGGAGAGGATATTTCCTAGAGCGCAGGAGTCTAGGATCAAAAGGCACAGCCTCAGAATAGAGGGACATTCCTTTAGAAGAGAGATGAGGAGGAATTTCTTAAGCTACAGTTTGGTGAATCTGTGGAATTCATTGCCACTGACAGCTGTGGAAGTCAAATCATTGGGTATAATTAAAGCGGAGGTTGATAGGTTCTTGATTAACTAGGGCATCAAGAAAGAAGGAAAATGGAGTGGAGAGGGATAATTAGTCAACCATAATGGAATGGCAGAGCATACTTGATGGTCCAATTAACCCACTGTAATTCTACTTTTATGTCTAGTGGTCTAACTGTTTATATTTGGCTCTATACCCATCACTGAAATGCATCAGCAAGCCATCCACTTCAAGGAAAATTATTAACTGACAATGGATAATGGCCTTGACAGCAGTATCGGTGGCCTGGAAAAGAATAAAAGAAAGGAATGTATTGTTTAAAGTGAAAGGGGAATTTTTTTTTGTGACGTCATGGTAGTGTAGAGGTTAGCATAATGCAATGTCAGTGTCAGCAACCTGGGTTTAATTCCGCTGCTATATGTAAGGAATTTGTACATTGGTCAGATGGGTGTAATTTGGTGGCATGGCCTTGTTGGGTTGGAATAGCTTGTTATTGTGCTATATGTCTAAATTAAGTTAAAGCAAGCACTGAATGGTAAAAAAAATTCTAAATGATTGATGTCAGGCATTATTACAAAATATGATTCTAATGAAATATAACAGAAAAAGTTCCAAATACTCTTATTGTGTAGCCAACTGTCAAGAGCCTAATTTATAGGGAGTCACTGGGGAGGCTAGGGCTTTATTTATTGGAATGGAGAAGCTTATGGTGTGACCCCATAGTGGTGTTTAAAATCATGAGGGGCATAGATAGTTCAAGTTCAAGTCCAATTACCATTCAACCTTACACGTGGCATGTTGAATGCTGGGTGAACGAGTAGTCTTTGGGGTAACTGAAGTCTGTGTCTTTGCTGTTCCTTTGCTCACACTTGAGTGCTCAGTGATGTGTGCTGATTCTTTTTTTGTGGGTGGGGGAGGGGGGATTGTTGCTTGCTGCCATTTACGTGCGGGAGGGAGGAGGACTGGGGGGGACTTTGGTGTTCCAACATTTAACTGTCATTCATTCTTTGGGGGCACTCCTCTGTTTTTGTGGATGGTTGTGAAGAAAAAGCATTTCATGATGTATATTGTATACATTTCTCTGACATTAAAAGTACCTTTGAAACCTTTGAGTTCAGTCAAAAGAAACATGGTTCCTCCAGGGTCAAGGTATAAAACACAACGCACAGTGTACATAGTTTGTATGTCAAAAAGCACATATGATTACAATTTCAGAAAAAAACATGCAGTAACACAGTGAAAAAATAATATCACCCATCCCTGAATGGCCTGATTGTGGGCTGTCTTGGTCCAGTTTATTCCTCCACTGAACGGACACTGGAGAGCTGCACTGTTGGGAGGGCAAAACCACCCACCCAACATGGATTCCAGTGTGGTCTGCTCTCTCCAGCACCACCTTGACACCTCCTTCCCTGGGTGACTGTAACAGGGCAACGTGACCCAGAGGCCAATGCCTAGTCCTCACCACAACTGAGATAGCACAGTTCCCTGCTGTCAGTCTCACCAATAAAGCAGAGCACACAATTTGCAGCAATCTACATTACTAATGTCCAACAGGGTCTTGTGATTCCAGTAAAAATGTCTAAGACAATCTCTCAAACATGAGGAAATCTGCAGATGCTGGAAATTCAAGCAACACACGCAAAATGCTGGTGGAACGCAACAGGCCAGGAAGTATCTATAGGAAGAAGTACAGTCGATGTTTCGGGCCGAGACCCTTCGTCAGACAACCTCTGTTGGTTCTCTCAATGTCTCAGCACAACAGTTCAAAATAAAGGTTGTTCCGAGGGAAACCTGTGGGACATTGGTTTTGGCACTGGCATTGGTTACTATAGTCACACATAGCAAAATACAATGAGAAGTTAACTTGAAGTTAAGTCAGTGGAAATGCAGGAAGTTCAAAGTTAGCATTCATTTCAAGTGAACAAGAATATAAAAACAAGGATGTAATATTAAGACTTTATATTGCATTAGTCAGAGGCATTCAGACTATTATGAGCAGTTTGGGGACCCTTACTTACGAAACTATTTGATGACATTGGAGAAGGTCCAATGGGGGTTCATGAGAATGATTCAATGAATGAAAGGGATAATATATAAGGAGCATCTGATGGCCCTGGGCCTGTACTCACTAGAGTTTAGAATGAAGGGGGATTGCATTGAAATGTGTTGAAAATTGAAAGGCCTAGATAGAGTGGACATGGAGAAAATGCCCATAAATTACCTTTCTTCTGCCTCTCTCTCTTCTGGAAGAGTGGAGTGACATTTGCAATTTTCCAGTCTTTGGGAACCATTTGAGATTCTAGTGATTTTTGAAATCTCATGACTAATGCCTCCACAGTCTGTTCAGCCACCTCTTTCAGGACTCCGGGGTGTACACCATCTGGACCAGGAGACTTATCTACCTTCAGAACTTCAGAAACTTTCAGTTTCCCAAGAACCTTCTCTCTAATTATGGTAACTTCACACACTTCATGACCTCTGACACCTGGAACTTCCCCCATACTGTTAGTATCTTCCACAGTGAACACCGATGCAAAATATTTATTCAGTTTACCCGCAATTTCATTGTCCCCCATTACTACCTCTCCAGAATTGTTTTCTGGCAGTCTGATATCCACTCTCGATTCTCCTTTACACTTTATGTTTCTGAAGAAGTTTTTGGTATCCTCTTCAATATTATTGGCTAGCTTACTTTTGTATTCCATCTTTGCATTCTGAATGACTTCTTAGTTGCCTTCTGTTGTTATTTAAAACTTTCCAATCTTCTAACTTCCCTTTAATCTTTGCTCTATTATATGCCTCTCTTTGACTTTTACATTGGCTTTGACTTCTCTTTTTTGCCATAGTTGTGCCATCTTTCCTTTAGAATACTGCTTCCTCTTTGGGATGTATATATCCTGTGCCTCTTCCAAAATGCTTCCAGAAATTCCAGCCATTGCTGCTCTGCCATCATCCCTGCCAGTGTTCTTTTCTAATCTATTCTAGCCAACTCTCTCTCTTATGTCTCTGTAATTCCCTTTACTCCACTCTAATACTGATATATCTGTCTTTAGCTTCTCCTTCTCAAATTTCAGGGTGAATAGGATCATATTATGATCACCTGCCCCAAAGCATGCTTTCACCTTAAGCTCTTTAATCAATTCTGGTTCATTGCACAACACCCAGTAGAGAATAGCTGATCCCCTAGTGGACTCAACCACAACATGCTCTAAAAGCCATTTCGTAGGCCCTGTAGAAATTCCCACTCCTGTAATCCAGCACCAACATGATTTTTCCAATCTAACTACATGAGTATTCCCCCATGAGTATTCTAACATTTTCCTTTTGGCATGCATTTTCTATCTCCCATTGTAATTTGTAGGCCACATCCTTGCGACTGTAGGCCACGTACTTACTACAGCTCTGATCAGGGTCTCTTTATCCTTGCAGTCCCTTAACTCTATCTACAATGATTGAACACCTTCTGACCCTATGTCAACTCTTCCTAATGACTTAATTTTATTTTTTACCAACAGGACAACACTACCCCTTCTGCCTTTGTGCCTGTCTTTTTAATACAATGTGTCCTTGGACATTAAATTCCCAGCTATAATCCTTCAGCCATGACGTTGTGATGCCTACATCTAAGATATCCTGGATCCTGGCACCCGGGACGAAACATACCATCCTGGAATCTTGATCTCAACCACTGAACCTCCTGTCTGTTCCTGTAACAAGTGAATCCTCTATCACCACAGTGTGTCTTTTCTTCACACTTCTCTTCTGAGTCAGAGAGGCAGACTCACTGCCAGAGACCCAACCACCGCGACCTTCCTCTGTTACATCATCCCCTCAACAGTATCCATTGTGATATGTCTGTTGTTGAGGGGGATGGTCACAGTGGAACACAGTCTCCTTAACCCCTTCTGCCTTCCTGACTGTCACCCAATCTCTGTATCCTACAACTTGGTGTGTAACTACCTCTATATGTCTCATCTATCATGTTCTCAGCCTCACGAATGATCCAGACTTCATCCAGTTCCAGCTCAACTTCTTAACACAGTTTATTAGAAGCTACAGCTGGATGCACTTCTCACAGCTGTAATGGTCAGGGACACCAGAGATCTCCCACCTTCCCACATCCCACAAGAGAAGCATTGCACTATACTGCCTATCATCCTACTATTTAGCTATTGAGCAGATATAAAGAAGAGAAGGAAAAAAACTTGAGGTTTTCTTTCCTTTGCTTTCCCCAAGTGAACCCTCTCTTTGCCTAACCTTCGAAGAACTAAAGTCTGACTCTGTCCATTCAGAAAATGGCTATTGCGGTTGCTTCAGCCTTGCTTTAATTTGCTCTTACTAATTAATCCCAAATACCAATTGGCCACTGGTCAGGGCTCAATTATGAACCGCTCCTGCCTTTTATCCTTGGGCAGTGAACCTGATTGAAGTCTCCTGCTCGCCAAACTTCCAATGTCAGGATTAGCTGCTGGTCAAAGCTCTATCATTGAATATATTTAAAGCAGACGTCAATAGGTTGTTGATTAGAAAGGATGTCAAAGGTTGCAGGAAGAAGGTAGGAGAATGGGGTTGAGAGGGATATGGGGTAGAGAGTACTCAATGGGCTGAATAGTCTAATTCTGCTACTATGTCTTGTGGTCGTGATCTAAAAGCTTGTCTTGAATACTGTTTATTTATATTGATCAAATCCTTACACAGTGTATTAAACTGGAATAAAATAAAGCAGTAACAATGTAGAACAAATTTTAAAAATTTATAGTGCAGGTAAATAATAAAGTCTTAGATGAGTGGCTAAAGATTTAAAAGGGAACTAAGGACCAACTTAACCATGTTGAGGGTGACATGTGTACGTGGAATATACCTCAAATAAATACTTTGTGGAGATTTGTGATATATATGATTATGTGATATATATGTACAATGTCTGAAATACATCTTATGGAAATGTTTGTTTGATGAACTTCAATAAAAAAATTACAAAAAAAAACAAAGAAAGATACTTGGATAGGTACAGGGATAGGAAAGAATAAAGAGAGATCTGCGCCAATTGGAGGCAAGTGAGGCAAGCTTACTTTGTGATTGGCCTGAACATGCTAGGCCTAAAGATTCTTTCTATGCTGTATTATTACTCAATGACTAACTTTTCTGATTCATACAAAGATGCCATTAGTGAGGTACATTGAAGAAGTAATACCAAAGTGAGAAATACCACTCAAAATATTTTTTGATGTAAAATATTCTTGCACCCTCATGCATGTGGTGCAGTTTCGACATCAATCTTTGTGCAACTACACCATCATATTTGAAAAGTCCCATATTCTATCACATCCCAAAGACTTTCCTGATAAGTGTACAAATGCCAATACAATTGAGTAGATGTGGGTGATTTATTTCACCATGTCTAAAACAGAGAGATAGATGCAAAAGCTTATTCCGATAATCAGAGCAATGGTTCAAATAACATCACCATATTGAACAAAAGTTCTGCTGAAACACTTCCCATGTCTTGATAGTCATCCCTTAGTGAAGATAAGCATCGGTGGTGAAATTCCTCATCGTCTTCAGTGGCCGCACAGTTTTTGGTCAGCTATGATCAAAAGAATGTTGGAAGCCAAGACCTCAGACCTGACACAAAGCTTAAACATCAGTAATCATCCTTCTTCTGTACACTTCATGGGGAAGTACCAACAAATACTGTCTTAAAAAAGTATTCAAGTATGAATTCTCAGTTTGGTGAATTCATAGATTTTATCAGAACTCCACATTTCAATTCTCTTGCATTTTACCCTTTCGTCAGTTTCATAATAGTAAAATATGGATGTATTTCATAATATAGAAAGAGAAAATTCTGGAAATACTCAGCAGTTATACTCAAAGTTAGAGAACAAATGAATATTTGCTTCATAGATTCATAGAACACTACAGCACAGAAAAGGGCCCTTCAGCCCATCTAGTCAATGCCAAAGTTTATTCCACTTCTTCCCATTGCATTGCACCTGGAATATAGTCCTCTATACCCCTACCATCCATGTACCTATACAAACGTCTCTCAAACATTGCAATCAAACTCATAACCATCACTTCCACTGGCAGCTCATTCCATACTTGCACCATCCTCTGAGTGAAGTAGTTCCCCCTAAGATTCCTCTTAAATATTTCACCTTTTACCCTTAACCCATGTCTTTCATCTGCTCTAAATCCCCCCCAGTTCTTATGATAACCTTTTAAAATTAGCGAAGCAACAATCCTACTGATTATCACCAATTGCTCTACTTTAAGTAAGTTATTCAAACACTGGTAATGCCAGGAATTGTTTTCCATCCCTAATTAATCTTGAAATAAGTTGGCAAATAAGAGTGAGCCTCAATGGCTTAAGCAGTACTCTTACAATCAATATTCTTTGTCTGGATGGTGTTGGATTAGAGTGTAAAATTGTTATTCTTCTCTGGTATAATTTTCTCTACACTTGCTTATATTTTTATAGAGTCACTTATATGTGTGTAATTCTTCAGTGAATTTTCAGTAATTGAAGTATAACTGATTCAGTATTTTTTTAGCAGTTTCTCTACTGCTTGTGCCACTGATGCCACTGATCCTAACTACTTTATAGGCAACCTCTCATCAATGTGTAAGACTCACCAATCACCTACGAGCTTATAGCTCCCCCCCCCACCATTTTCTTATTCTAGCCCTCTCCCCCTTTCTTTCCAGTCCCCTTGGCCCGAAGCGTTGACTGTTTATTCCCCTCCATAGATGTTGCCTGACATGCTGAGTTCCTTGTATGTGTATGTATTTTGTATGTGTTACTTATCACTAGCATCGATCATGAAATTTGTTTTTTTGTGGCAGCAGGATAGTGCAATACATAAAATTGCTATAATTTGCAATAAAAATACATAAAAATAAATCAATAGGCAAGATGAAAGCAAAATAATGTGCTTGGGTCATGGACGGTTCAGAAATCTGATGGCAGAGTGGGCACCTTCAGGTTCCTGTACCTTCTCCCTGATGGCAGTATTGATAAGAAGGAAGGTCCTGGGTGGTCAGGGTCCCCAATGATGGCTGCCACTTTCTTGATGAATACCCTTTTGAAAATGTCCTCTGTGGCAGGGACATGATGGATCACAATTTCTTTTTCTTCGTTGTTGGCTTTTCTTCATTCTTTGTTCATTAGTTTTTCTTACCACACCAAACAAATGAATGGTAATTACCAAGTTTTATACCTCATTCTTGACTTATGGATCATAACTTACTGGTGTTCCTTGAGGATATAATGAGGCAGTGGATATAGCAGAACAGATGGACATTATTTACTTGGATTTCTAGAAGGTGTTTGATAAGGTGCCGCATGAAAGCCTGATCCATAAGATAAGGATGCATAGAGTTGGAGGTGATATATTAGCATGGATAGAGGATTGATTAACTAATAGAAAACAGAGAGCTGGGATACATGGGTGCTTCTTTGGTTGGCAATCAGTGGTGAGTGGTGTGCTGGGCCCACAACTGTTTACGATATACATTAACAATCTGGAAGAGGGGACCGAGTGCAGTGTATCTAAGTTTGCTGATAATTCTAAACTGAGTGGAAAAGAAAATTGTCCAGAGGATACATAGAATCTGCAGAGAGATATGGACAGGTTAAGTGAGTGGGCAAGGGTCTGGTAGGTGGAGTACAATGTTGGTAAATGTGAGGTCATCCACTTTGGAAGGAAAATCAAAAAAGCAGATTATTATTTAAATAGTAAATAACTGCACCATGCTGCTGTGCAGGGAGACCTGAGAGCACTTGTGCATGAATCACAAAAAGTTAGTTTGCAGGTGCAGCAGGCTATCAAGAAGGCAAATGAGATGTTGGCCTTCATTGCTAGAGGGATTGAATTTAAGAGCAGGGAGGTTATGCTGCAACTGTACAGGGTATTGGTGAGGCCACACCTGGAGTACTGTGTGTATTTCTGGTCTCCTTACTTGAGGAAGGCTATACTGGTTTTGGATGCAATGCCAAGTAGGTTCACCAAGTTGATCCCAGAGATGAAGGGGTTAGATCAGGGGTGGGCAAACTTTTTGACTTGTGGGCCACAAAGGGTTCTAAAATTTGACAGGGTGGCCAGACCAGGAGCAGATGGACGGAGTGTTTTGGTAATACACCTCATAAGAGAAAATAAAATATCATGGGATATGTAGAAAACATGTGCTTTAATTTCAATTGAAAATGAACAAATGCATTACAACAAAATATCTGTCTTTGAAGTTCCATGGTATTTAGCTATTTATTGAAATGACTTTTAAAACACTGAAAATTAAATGAATAAAATACAGCTTTTTTTAATAGTAACAGTTATTATTTTAAAGCACTGAAAATTCTGTTATCCTACAAGATATTATCATCATCACTCTCCTCCTGACTGTCTTTATTTCAAAAACGGTAGGAGATGCAGGTCTACTTGTCCTGCTCCTTCTTATTCAATTGTCCCCTGTGCCAAAACTCAACAACGACCAGCACAAAGACAGAACAGTGACAGCGCGCCAGTATGCGGAGCGCGTTATTTGATCTGGAGCGCATTTTTTATTTTGAGAACGTACGTGCACCTGTGCACTACTCATGTCCATCACTTAACAGAAATGACATGTAACATGTAAGGCTTATTGAAAAAAATATTTTCAAATGCATTTTTTACATAACACAATGAAGAAACTTATTTTTAATTTCAGTGGGAACAGTGTTGTTGGTCTCCCTTTTTAGCCAGCGCATCAAAGTCTGGATTTAGTTTTGTTGTGGCGATTCTCAGGATGGATCTGAGTGTTGAGCAGTTAACTTGAATCTGTGGCTGGCTTTGTTGATGTTCATGATGCTGAACGCCTGTTCACACAAATAGGTCGAGCCGAACAAAGATTAAAGCGCAAATGTGGAGTAATACGCTGCACCTCAACAAAGGTCAATGTATATAGAGTGCGTCATCTATTGGGAAAACGCCAGAATTGCGGGGAAAAGACGTTAACAAGGTTTATTAATATAATTTCATCAAGTTCTGCGGGCCGGATTAAAAAGCTTAACGGGCCGCATATGGCCCCCGGGCCGTAGTTTGCCCATGCCTGGGTTAGACTATGAGGAAAGATTGAGTCGCCTGGGACCGTACCCACTGGAATTCAGAAGAATGAGAGGGGAAACATACAAAATTATGAAAGGAATAGATATTATAAATTATGAAGGGGATAGATATTATGAATTATGAAAGGGATAGAGGCAGTAAAGTTGTTTCCACTGGTAGGTGAGACTAGAACTAGGGGACATAGCCTCAAGGTCCTGAGGATTAGATTTAGGACAGAGTTGAGTTAGAACTTCTTTTCCCAGAAAGTGGTGAACCTGTAGAATTCTCTGTCTAATGAATCAGTGGAGGCTACCTCAGTAAATATATTTAAGACAAGGTTGGACAGATTTTTGCATAGTAGGGAAATTAAGGATTATGGGGAGAAGGCAGGTAGGTGGAGATGAGTCCATGTTCAGATCAGCCATGATCTTATTGAATGGCGGAGCAGACTCGACGGGCCAGATGGCTGACTCCTAATCATATTTCCAATGTTCTAACATCTCCAGAATCAACAGTGGAAAACCTTAAAGCTTGCAACTAAGTAACAACTCCACTGCCCACAGATAGATTGAATCCTGAAGGGCCCAGCTGTTACGCTGCAATGAAGGTGCATAATGAAATACCCTGTACGAGTTGTGTTGATCACCCAATTTACAAACTAATACGTTTTCAATTCCCTTTCCTAGAAACAACAAAGAAAATAGAACATAGCACAGGATAGGCCCTTCAGCCCACAATGTTGTGCCACATCAGCTAAAAAGCAAAAAAACTAATCCATCCTACATACACAATGACATATCCCTCCGCTTTCCTCATATTCATGTGCCTATTTAAATGTCTCTTAAAAGCCTCTAATGTATTTGTCTCTACCACCATACCAGTGCATTCCAGGTATTCACCACTCCCTGAGTAAAAAACTAACCCCTCACATCCCCCTTGAACTTATCCTCTCTCACCTTCAGTGCATGCCCTCTGTAATTAAATATTTCTACCCTGGTAAAAATTATTCACCCCGTCTACTCTGACTATGCCTCTCATAATCTTATAAACCTCTATCAAATCTCCTTTCAGCCTCCAGCGCTCCAACGAAAACAGCCCAAGTTTGTCCAGCCTCTCATGATAGCTCATGCCCTCTAAACCAGGCAGCATCCTGGTAAGCCTCTTCTGTACTCTCCCCAAAGCCTCAATATCCTCCCTAATGCTGGTGAACAGAACTCTATTCAATACTCCAGATGCGGCCTAACTAGAGTTCCATAAAGTTACATCATAACCTCTTGACTAATGAAAACAAGCATTCCATAAACCTTTTTAAACACTCTAACAACCTGTGTCGCCACTTTAATGGAGCTATGAACTTGGACCCCAAGATCTCTCTGCTCAGCAACACTGTTAAAGGTCTTGCCCTTAACAGTGTACTGTCTCCTTACATTTACCCTACCAAGGTGCAATACCTCATATTTATCTGGGTTAAGCTCCATCTGCCATTTCTCTGCACATATCTGCAGCTGATCTATATTGCACTGTATTCTTTGCCTGTCTTCATGCAACTTCACCAATCTTGGTATCATCCACAAACTTACTAACCACTGATCTAAATTTTCATTCAGGTCATTTATATACATCAAAATCAGCAGAAATCCCAGTACAGATACCTGTGGAACACTACTGATTATAAATCTCCATGTCAAATAAGTACTTTCAACAACTACTATTTCTCTTTGATACATAAGCAAACCCATTCTAAATCCAAACAGCCAACTCACCACGGACCTCACGCATCTTTATTTTCTGGATTGGCCTCCCATGAGGGACTTTTTCAAATGCCTTACTGAAGTCTATGTAGATACATCCACTGATCTACCTTCATCAATCTCACTCATTACCTTGTCAAAATATTCAATCAAGTTGGTAAGACATGTCCTGCCCCTCAGAAAGCCATGCTGGTTCTTTCTAATCAGGCTGTGGGTTTCCAAATGCTCATATACCCTATTCCTTTCTCCAGCAATTTCCCTGCATCTGATGTGAGACTTGCTAGTCTATAGTTTCCAGGATTTCCCTTGTTCCTTCTTAAATATTAGTACAATATTAGCCACTTGCCAGTCCTCTGGGATCTCAACTGTGCCTAGAGGACATGAAGGTACTGGTCAGGGCCCCAGCTATCTTGCTCTTGTCTCCTTCAATATCCTGGAGTACATCCCATCAGACCTTGGGGACTTATCCACCTTAATACCCTTCAGGGGAACCAACACTTCCACCTTGTTGACCTCTTGTTCAGTCGTTAAGTCAAGTCCGACTCTTTGTGACCTTATAGACTCCTGCACACCAAGCCTCTTGTTGGAAACTGCCTCCCTAAGATCCCCTAGGGTCACACGCACTGTCTGAGTAACTCCGTAACTGCTCACCCACTGAAAGGTCACTTGCCTGGCCAGGCTCATTACCTGACACCAGGTCCAGTATGGCCTCTCCTTTCATTGAGCCATATGCATATTGATTTAAGAAACCGCTCTGGAAACACTTAACAAATTCTGTCCCATCTGAACCTCTTACTCTAAAAAGGTCCAGTTATATTAAGGAAATTGAAATCCCTCATGACATCAACCTGTATATAAAGTTAAAGGGTTGAAGATGAAGGAATCTGATAGGAGAGGAGAGGAGACCATTGGAGAAAGGAAAGGTTGAGGGGAACCAGAAGGAGCTGATAGGCAGGAGAGAAAAGAAGATGTAAGAGGGGAGCCAGAAAGGGGAATGGAAAAAAGACTGATGGATTCCCACAGAGATGGAAGCTAAGCCTGGTGCCCCTCCCGTAGAAAGACATATCATGACCCGGGCTGAAGTGGAGAGAATGATAGAGAAATTCGCTGACAAGAGGGGCATAGTACCGATTTCTCCAAGACCTCTCTCATAGAGGTGAGATCAGTGTCATTGGGCACTTGAATGATTTATTTATTTTTATTTTGTTTAGAGATACAGGGTGGAACCTCAGGCCATTCAAGCCACATCACACAGCAACCTCTGGTTTAACATTAGCCTACTCACAGGACAATTTACAATGACCAATTAACCTACTAACCAGTATGTCTTAGGACTGTGGGGAAAGCCCACTCATTCCACAGGAAAGACATACAAGCTCTTTACAGATGGTGCCAGAATTGAACTCCGAACCCCAGTAGAACTAATCACTACACTACCATGGTGCCTGAAGGTGAAACCTCTCCACCAGAGGGTATCACTTTCTGACGGAAGGATGGAAAAAAAGAGAAAGGTTAACACTCCATTAAATCTGGGTGTCAAAGCCTTGGTTATAAATAGAGATACTGACCACCACCATCAGATGCTCCTGGTGGGGCTACAGGGCTTATGGGATCTAGGGGGACTTTTAATAAAGCTAAGTACTGTAAAGCAAATATTGTGTATATTTCTGGTCAGCTAACTACAGGAATGATATCAATAAGATTAAAAGAGTGCAGAGAAAATTTACAAGGATGAGTTGATGACCTGAGTTTTAGGGAAGGGTTGAATAGATTAGGATTTTTTCCTCGGAGTGTAGGAGAATGAGTGGTGACTTGATTGAGATAATCAAAATTATGTGGGGTATAGATAGGGTAAATGCAAGCAGGCTTTAGTCCACGCCATAAGTGTTGACTGACCTGCTGAGTTCCTTCAGCATTTGTGTGTGTTACAGGTAACTGTCCTCTTATGACCTCTCTACAAAGTAACTAGGAGAAAGACAACTTTCAAATGGGTCAGTGGCTACCAAGGAAGCAATGGCTCAGGCCCTCTCATTTACCCCATTCTGCCATTTGAGTTACAGGTATCTGTGCACTAAAACACCACCAGATGGAATTTATCATAGAAAAACACAAACTGGAAATGTGAGATAACAATAATGAATCTACAGATCTAACACACAATTCTGGCTGTGTACCCAGCCTGAAGCAGCTGATGATACAGGCCATTTGAAACACAATTGCAAGCCCATTACTGGGCATTAGTGGTGACAAACACCACCACAGATGGAAGTCACATTACCATGAGACCAGATGCTCACAATTTTGATGTGAATGTCCTCAAAGAGCTCTGCCAACAGGGTGGGAAAGAGCACAGAAAGCATCTATACATGTTGACTCTGTGGTTATGAAGGCATATGTATCAATCGTGGAATTGAATTTAGGAGCTGAGAGGTAATGTTGCAGCTACATAGGACCCTGGTGAGACCCCACTTGGAGTACTGTGTTCATTTCTGGTCACCTCACTACAGGAAGGATGTGGAAGCCATAGAAAGGGTGCAGAGGAGACTTTCAAGTATGTTGCCTGGATTAGGGAGCATGCCTTATGAAAACAGGTTGAGTGAACTTGGCCTTTTCTCCTTGGAACGATGGAGGATGAGAGGTGTCCTGATAGAGAGATGTATAAGATGATTTGAGGCATTGATTGTGTTGATAGTCAGTGGCTTTTTCCCAGGGTCAAATTGGCTGCCACAAGAGGGCACAGGTTTAAGATACTTGGGAGTAGGTACAGAGGAGATGTCAAGGGTAATTTTTTACACAGAGAGTGGTGAGTGCAGCGAATGGCTGACAACCATGGTGGAGGTGGATACGACAGGGTCTTTTAAGAGACTTTTAGATAGGTAATTTCTAAGGTAGGGGCATGTTCGGCACAACTTTGTGGGCCAAATGGCCTGTATTGTGCTGCAGGTTTTCTATGTTTCTGTACAACTCTAAGATACATCTTCTCTCAACAGCCATGGAACAAAGAAAACCATGGACACTGCACAAAGAAAAACATCTACACACCTACTTGCAAAAAACACATTGAGCAAACGGTTACCTCTCCCCACCCGACATACCAGCTAGTCTGGATATACAGTCGGCTCTCCTTATCCACGAATTCAACCAACCGCAAATCGAGAAAACCCGGATGTGCTCTTCCAGCTCTTGTTGTTCGAGCATGTACAGACTTTTTTCTTGTCATTATTCCCTAAACAATGCAGTATAACAACTATTTTACATAACATTTACATTGTATTACGTATTATAAGTAATCTAGAGATGATTTAAAGTATTCCGGAGGATGTGCGTGGGTTATCGTGGGTCAGGATCGAAAAAAATCATAAGTTCTCGCACTGAGTCGGAACAGGTACAAATGGTATTATTTAGCTTCAGTTAGTCAAAAGTTTGTCTTAGTATATAGTATATATTTCACCTTTCTTTGCATATAAAACACTTAAGAATGTATGTTTCAGTGCCGGGCTCGGGAACTTCCGTTCCAGAGTTCGATCTAGAGACAGACCGCTTCCAAATGCGTTCTCCGGGTTGACATGGAGGATCAAAAACTCAAAACCCCAAAACCCAATATCTAAACCACTGCGTGGCTTAGTAATATTTGCAGCTTTCATTGGGACAGGGCCTTTCTCACCTTATTCTTTAAAATTGTTCTGATCGGTGACCAACGTAGCCTAACGCTTTTACAATGACCGATGGTGTTTCACCTCTATCTGATCGCTTTATTATATCCACTTTATTTTAAATCGTGGTCGTGATTATTTTTGTGATTCAGAGATCCAGAACTCCACTGTCGGGTCCTAATGTCCACCGCACTGAGACAGGTTAAATAAGGTCTGGGGTTCCGTTGGGTCCTGAGGTCCACCACATTGAGACAGGTTGAATAAAGGACTTGAGCATCCGCGTTTTGTTTGGTAACCAAGAGGGATCCCAGAACCAATCCCTCACGGATAAGGAGGGCTGACTGTATAATTAGATTAACACTCCTGAACCCTATATGATGGAACAATGGGCTCATAATATGGCTGCCCATCTGGGAGTACATGGTACTATTGAATGGACTAACGAAGTCTAT
The DNA here is from genome assembly GCF_030144855.1 of Hypanus sabinus. NCBI lineage: Eukaryota > Metazoa > Chordata > Chondrichthyes > Myliobatiformes > Dasyatidae > Hypanus > Hypanus sabinus. Next base: position 84,673,321 of record NC_082710.1, on the reverse strand, counting down.
GATTGCCAATTGATATGACTAAGGGAGTTGTAATGATTGTCAGCAGGTTAAAGGGGTCACTGTGCTTAAGAGACCAGCTGCCCACATTAGAATGGTTACTGGCCCAGCCCAGGCATGGCAGATCAATTTCTTTGGACCTCTGCTACAGTTTAATACTATTTGGGTCTTCTGATGGCAATTCCTTGTACAAAAGCTGATCAAAAAAATAATTAGCTGCTACAGGAATCCCAAGAGATAAAATTAGACAATGAGTCTCATTTCTCAGAACAAGTGTGAAAGACTAGGCTTTTGTTGGGTGTGTCTCATACCCTAATGTCCCCAGATATCAGTGTTAATTAAAGGTATGAAGAATGAATTATAATTAAAGGTATGAATAGACTCTAGTAGCAACAGGTTTGTCTTTTAACACCATACACGGGTGATTGAGTATACTACTCCAAGCCTTGTGTAACCTAAATGACAGACCATTATCCCAGGGGTCAGCAATGACCAGAAGATCAAATGCACTTAGAGACTAGAAGAAGAAGCAAGCAATGCAGCAGGAGATCCTACAGGGGAGGGAAAACATGGATGCACATTCCAAAAATTACCATTTTGCAAGGGCGAGATTGTAGGAAATGGAAATGATAACACTTACTGACTATAAATACATGAGTAAGGCCATCCGGTGCATTAAATGGAGACACTGTCAAAATGATAATAATTTTGAAGCTTTGGAAAATTGATAATAACAGATGCTTTGTTCTGCTTCAGGTGGAATGAAAGCTCTGAAACAATTTGTATCAGTGACATGGGCATTCCCTCAAGTAGAGAGTCCCATATGAACGTGCAAGAAGGACACCTGTAGACCTACTATGAAACAAGGATGTTTTTTCATTAACTCCTCCCCTCCTAACTACACATTCATAGAATCTGACAGGGATTGATTGAAAGTGGCTTTGCATTTTTCAAAGTAAAGTTTGGGATTGGGGAACAGACATTCAAATACACCCCTGGTTTAGGATCCTTTGCCAGCTTGACGTAACTGTAATATTATTTAGTGCCAGAGGGTGACTTCTCTCAGCCCATCAGAGAAGCTGTTAAATTCTTCCTCTTCTGATGTCCCTATTTTCTTTTTCAGGGTGGCTGGGGTCCTGTCAGGATCTATGATCTACAGTGGCTCTTAAACTGCGGTTCTCCAGGGCAGCATGTTCCCGTTCTTGCAGCTTGCTGATTGGCATGTTTTCAATATTTCCAGATTTTTCAGGAGCTGGATGCCTTCGGGGTGTGGCCATGCACCTAAATAAGCAAGATCTTAGCTGAGGGCAGCATCGGTCCTCTTCCATGCGGTGTGATCTATTACCTATACGGAATCTACATCATGATAATCCTAATGCTTAAATGATTATTTTATAGTTACTACCATTAACTTGCAAATTGTACTTCATCCATTGTTTTGTTCCTCCTTGGTGTATGTTAAAATGTGTATCACAAACTGGAAGTTTGTCAGATAAAATGGCGTCAGCTTCGAAAGTGGTGGTAGTCTGGAGATGTGCTTGAATGTACATCCTTTATCTTAGATACTGGGGAAAAATGTTCTCCTCATCATAAACTTGTTGTCTCTGTTTATAAGTTAAGTGTTTAGGCTGAAGTTCGCAAGAGGTTAGAACATATAGGCTGATACCACTAGGGAATGGAAAAGAACTGGGATAAACATTATGTTAGAGTTTTGAAGGGATCTTGAAGGGTATAAAAAGGGACAATTTATTTGTGCAAGTAGGAATCTTCACTTAACTGATGTGAAGAATGGCAGAGAGAGACAAGGATATTGAGAGGGTGAGAGAGAGTGACTGGAAAAGCTGTCAGGCACATGCAGTTCCTTCTGGCAGTATATTGTGTGACACGGTTTAGTGATTGGTTGATAAATATTATGTTATTTTTTTTACTATTTTACTAATTGTTTTCTTTCTGTGTTTTACTCTTTATGTAATTCCGATAAAGTAATTTCTTACAAACTTTTAACACCTGTACAGTGCCTCATTTGTTTGTGGATACCGCTTGCTGCTGAATCAGAAAAGAACAAGGAATGAATTTTAAGACAGTTTTGTTAAGTAATAGTCAAGAGAGTACAGCACAGAAACAGGCCCTTCAGCCCATCTGATCCATACTGAAGCAATGTAAACTGCCTACTCCCAACGACCTGAAATGGGGCAGACAAGTTACAAAATGTTTCAGTGGAGTAAGGGGAAATATGAGGCTATCAGGCAGGAATTTGGAAGCATAAATTGAAAACAGATGTTCTCAGGGAAAGGTATGGAAGAAATGTGGCAAAAGTTCAGGGGATATTTGTGTGGAGTTCTGCAAAGATACGTTCCAATGAGACAGGGAAAGGATTGTAGGGTACAGGAACCGAGGTGTACAGAGGCTGTTGTATATCTAATCAAGAAGAAAAGAGCTTATGCAAGGTTCAAAAAACTAGGTTATGATACAAATCTGGAAGATAAGGCTAACAGGAAGGAGTTTAAGAATGAAATTTGGAGAGCCAGAAGAGGCTATGAGAAGGCCTTGGCAGAGAGGATTAAGGAAAACCCAAGGCATTCTACAAGTATGTGAAGAGTAAGAGGATAAGACATGAGAGAATAGGACTAATCAAGTGTGACAGTAAAAAAATGTGTATGGAAACAGAGGAGATAGCAGAGGTACTTAATGAATACTTTGCTTCAGTATTCACTGCGGAAAAGGACCTTAGCAATTGTAAGGATGAGTTACAGCAGACTGAAAAGCTTGAGCATGTTGATATGAAGGAAGAGGATTTGCTGGAGCTTTTGGAAAGCTTCAAGTTGGATAAGTCACTAGGACTGGACAGGATGTACCCCGGGCTACTGTGGGAGGTGAGGTAGGAGATTGCTGAGCCTCTGTCGATGATCTTTGCATCATCAATGAGGATGGGAGAGGTTCTGGAGGATTGGAGGGTTGCAGATGCTGTTCCCTTATTCAATAAAGGGAAATAAAGCCCAGGAAATTATAGACCAGTGAGTTCTACTTCAGTGTTTGGTAAGTTGATTGAGAAGATCCTGAGAGGCAGGATTTATGAACATTTGAAGAGGCATAATATGATTAGGAATAGTAAGCATGGCTTTGTCAAAGGCAGGTTGTGCCTTACAAGCCTAATTGAATTTTTTGAGGATGTGACTAAACACATTGATAAAGGTAGAGTAGTAGATATAGTGTATATGGATTTCAGCAAGGCATTTGATAAGGTACCCCATGCAAGGCTTATTGAGAAAGTAAGGAGGCATATGAACCAAGGGGACATTGCTTTGTGGATCCAGAACTGGCTTGCCCACAGAAGGCAAAGTGTGGTTGTAGACATATCATATTCTGCCTGGAGGTCAGTGACCAGTGGTGTGCCTCAGGGATCTGTTCTGGGACCCTTACTCTTTGTGTTTTTTATAAATGACCTGGATGAGGAAGTGGAGGGATGGGTTAGTAAATTTGCTGATGACACAAAGGTTGGGGGTGTTATGGATAGTGTGGTGGGATGTCAGAGTTTACAGAGGGAAATTGATAAGATCTAGGCTGAGAAGTGGCAGATGGATTTCAACCCAGATAAATGTGAGGTGGTTCGCTTTGGTAGATCAACTATGATGGCAGAATCTATTGTTAATGGTAAGACACTTGGCAGTGTGGAGGATCAGAGGGATCTTAGGGTCCGAGTTCATAGGACACCCAAAGCAGCTGCACAGGTTGACTTTGTGGTTAAGAAGGCATATGATGCATTAGCCTTCATCAATCATGGGATTGAGTTTAGGAGCCGAGAGGTAACGTTGTAGCTATATAGGACCCTGGTACTCAGGTACTCCCTGAGCTCAGTTCTGGTCGCCTCACTACAGGAAGGATGTGGAAACCATAGAAAGGGTGCAGAGGAGATTTACAAGGATGTTGCCTGGATTGGGGAGCATTCCTTATGAGAATAGGTTGAGTGAACTCAGCCTTTTCTCCTTGGAGCGATGGAGGTTGAGAGGTGACCTAATAGAGTTGTATAAGATGATGAGAGGCATTGATTGTGTGGATAGACAGAGGCTTTGTCCCAGGGCTGAAATGGCTAGCAGAAGAGGGCATAGTTTTAAGGAGCTTGGAAGTAGGTACAGAGGAGATGTCAGGGGTGAGTTTTTTTTATGCAGAGAGGGGTGAGTGCATAGAATGGGCTGCCGGCAACGGTGGTGGAGGCAGGTACGATAGTGTCTTTTAAGAGACTCCTGGATTGGTGTATGGTGCTTTGAAAAATAGAGCACCATGGTAATTTCTAAGGTAAGGACATATTTAGCACAGCTTTGTGGGCAGAAGGGCCTGTATTACGCTGTAGGTTTTCTATGTTTCTGTGGTAGGCCCTCCATACCCCTACCATCCATGTACCTATCTGCTTGTTATCTTTATCTGAGAGGCACATACAAACTTTGCATTCTCAAGATTTTCTTTTAAAAGGTCTCCCACTTATCAAGTACACCTTTGCCAGAAAATAGCCTGTCCCAATCCACTCTTGTTAGTTCATTTTTGATATTTCCAAAATTGGCTTTTCTCAAATTTAGAATCTGAACATGTTACAAGGCCAAACAGCCAATTCCTTGCTCTATAGTAACTCTAATAAGCTGCAGAAATGGAAATTCACCATCTTTGCCTAGTTTGCCTTAAATGTGACTTTAGACCCACATATGTAGTTCACTCTTAACTGTCTCCTCTGTCAGGAGCAATTATGGCCAGAGAGTAAATACTGACAATGCTAACAATATGTCATCCTATGACTGAATAATTATATTAGAAAGATGATTTCAAATACACTTTAGAGTAGATAATTACTTAATTCTGACATGATCTTAGGGAATACTAAATTCTTCTTAACCTCTTTGGTTTCACCACATATTACACGTATTAAAAGTTAAAGATAATCCAGATACAGTAAATTACAGTAAATTAAAGTAAATTATGTCTCTCAAGGTAATCATTCCCAATTCTACTCATATTAGTATGCATGATTGGTAGGCAGATGTCAAGTTGAAATTTTCTTGTAAAATATCAAACAATATTGCAGATGCTAAAAATAAATGGAATATTCTAGAGGTAGGCAGCAGGTCAGGCGGAATATGTGGAGAGGTTAGAACAATAAATTGTGTCTCAGATTGATATGGCATCCTGGAATCTCCCCAGCTTCCTGTCATGGCAAAATGCCACATCACGTGGAGCTGTTTCCTCATAGCTCCAGGGTTCTGTCCTGATTTCTGGTGATGTCTGTGTGGAGTTTTCATACACTCCCTGTGTCCTTGTGCTTTCTTCTTGAGTGCTCCAGTTTCTTCACACATCCCAAAGACAAGTGATTTTGAAAATTCATTGATGTCTATAGGTGAGTGGGAACATTTGGGACGAATTCACACAAACACAAGATATTCTGCAGTTGCTAAAAATCCAGAGCAACAAAGTTCAAATGCTGGTAGATCTCAACGGGTCTGGCAGCATCTGTGGAAGGGCTCCTTCACCTCCCCTCACCGTCTTATTCTGGCTTCTTCCCCCTTCTTTTCCATTCGTGATGAAGGGTCTTGTCCTAAAATGTCAGCCGCTTCTTCCCCACAGTAGATGCTGCCTGACTTGCTGAGTTCATCCAGCATTTTAGGTGTGCTGTTTTGGGTGAAATTGATGAAATTGTGGAGAGAATAAAACAGGAATAACGTAAGATTATTTTAAGTGGCAGGTTGATGTTTGGCAAGGACTCAGTGGGCTAACTGGCTAGATTCCATGCTGTGTAGTTCTATGTCTGTAACTCCATTCTTTATCCTTTGATTAATTCTCCATAACAATATTCTGTTGTGCGGACATCGACCTGAAGCATATTTTTAATTTGATAATTTGTTAATTTTACCAAAAGCAGATTACTGGCCATTATTACATTAATGTTTGTGGACTTACACAGATTGACCAGGCCACTGCATTTTAGTATCCTACTGCTTTTAACTTATTTTATCACGTAAGTTAGGGCAAACCAAGTTCCTGAAAGGCACTGTGATTGAAAAGTGTATCCATCTTACTGTAGAAAATAGGAAGGAAAATTATGAAATTCTGATTGATATGCAGTTCAGATGGGAAGGCTTTTTTGAAACATTCCATTTGTTTTTTTTTCCCCACTTGCTAAGTGATTCCCAAATGTTTTGCTATTATTTTTCCATCCATAGGTTGTGGACTAATACACAATTCTGTCAGTATGTAAACTTTCCTTGAATCATTCCAGTTGTATATTTTAGCAGTTAGCTGACCTAGAATATATTTGAGTTACAACCTGAAAAATCTCTAAGAACTACATATTCTTATGTAAATATGTAGATAAAAATAAAATCTGCAGCATCATGGCTTTGAGCAATTAAAGTAATTCTATCACTGTACAGGCAAGGGAAAAAATCTATTTTTGTCACTATTTCTTCAAACAATTATATTCCTTGCACATAGATGGTGCTGACTTCTTTTTCAACTGTTACCTACACTGTCTTGCCTTTTAAATATGTCTCACTCTATTCAGTGCAGTTCTGTGCTAGTTGCTGAAATATCAAGGCTGAATGACTGCCCTATTCTTTCAATGCCTTTATGCCACTTGTTGGCTTTATTCTCGATCAGTCTCTGTCTATCTTGCTTACACCTTTATGATTCTTCTGATACAATTCCAACTTCACAACTGAACATGGCAAAAACTGGAATAGCAATTGCTGACCGGGACTCAGATTTAGTTTTACTGGCAAATGACTTGAATGGCGACTCCTTTGCTTGCAGCTTCGGAAGTAGCTCTATGTCTACCTTCGATTTTTTTTTATCCTTTTCTGGGCTCTTTTGAAGACCCTAACCTGGAGATACACCCTGACTTCCATTCTTTGGAATGGGACCTGCTCTCAGGGCCTCACGACCGGCCGCTTTTTGATATCCCAAGCACGTGGCCTGGAAGGTAAGCGCACCTTCAGGGTTCTGGATTTTCATGGATCAGGAGGCATGCTGATACTAGACCAGTACCTCTGATTGAGGCATTGTAGGAGAACACGGAACATTGGGAGCAGCGGGTTATCTGCCGGGGGTTGTGTGTCTGGAGAGCTGAGCCTTTCTGGGGTGACCTTCTGGGCACAGAGCTCGAAAAAAGTGACACATACTTTTAACATCATAAATCAGTGAGTTGTATGGTATGTCTCCCCTCTCGCTGTGAAATGGAGACCCCTCTTTTTCCCCCTATTAGGGAGAGAGAGAGAGAGAGAGAGCCTGTGGTATATTGAATTTCTGGGTGAATGAGTAGCCTTTGCGGTACTGCAAGTCGGTGTCTATTGATGCTGCGGCACACTTGAGTGCTCAGTAGAGATTGTTGATGCTTTTTTGCTGGTGGGGGGGTCGTTACCATGCTGCTGTTTCTGTGTGGGGGTAGCTGGGGAGGGCTTTGGGGTTTTAACATTTATCTGTCATTCATTCTTTGGGGCACACCTCTATTTTCATGGATGGATGTTTGCAAAGAAAAATAATTTCAGGATTATATTGTATACATTTCTCTGACATTAAATGTACCTATTAAAACCTACCTCTTGAAATTTGCTGTTTTGCAGCAGCAGTACAATTGAAATACATAAAGAATCTATAAATTACAGATAAATAAATTAGTGCAGGAAAGGAATAATAGACTGTTCAGAAACCTGATGACAAAGAGGAAGAAGCTATTTAAAATCATTGTCTTCAGTCTCTTGTATCACCTTTCCATTGATAGTAATAAGAGGGCATGGCCCAGATGTTGAGTGTCCTTAAAAATAGATGCCACTTACTTGAAACCCTGCCCCTGTCAGGAGTGGACATGGAATGGACCCAAATGCAGGACACAGGCACTGAAGTACTAGGGGTAGGACAGGATGGGGATGCCATGGCATGCAAGGGGGTTACACAGGCAGGGCTGGATCTTGGCGGTCAGGCGAGGCAGGAGGACCCCCCGGGGCAGGCTAATAACTCCTGGGCGGGGCCACCTCCTAGGCAAGAACAGAGGCCCGGGCAAGACACAGAACCCTGGGCAGGTGCGGGCACAACCCATAGGGAGCAATGGGTGCAAAGGGTCAGAGTCCTCAGGGCAGGCCGCATGGATCCCAGGCAGGGCCGCCTCCCAGGCAGAAACACAGAGGCCTGGGCAAGGCCCAGACACCTGGGCAGGTGCAGGGCACAACCCATCTGAGGTGAGGGGTAGGAAGGGAACAGAGTCCCTCCACCAGGCAACAGCAGACAGCCTGGCTTCCCCAACAGAAGCAAGGGGCAGGAAGGGGCAGAACCTACCCATAGGGTAACAGCAATGGCCTGGCTTACCCCACAGGAACAAGGGACAGGAAGGTTCAGAACCACCCAAGAGGTAACAGCACCAGCCTGGCTTACCCAACAGAGGCAAGGGAACAGAAAGGAGCTGGGTCCAGGGTGAGCAACAGGACTGCCATGATACACCAGTAAATTGGGAAAGGCAACTGACAGCATGACAGTGCAGGTAAGGCAAATTAGGCAGAACAGCAGGACCAGCACACACAAGAGAAGCAGGGGAACAAGACCAACCATACGGAGCAGGGTTCAGAGCCGGCGGACCAGGTACGGAGCAGGGTTCAGAGCCGGCGGACCAGGTACGGAGCAGGGTTCAGAGCCGGCGGACCAGGTACGGAGCAGAACAACACCCCAGCTAGGCTCAGTCCCTGAGCCCCTTATAAACACCTGCCCCCTAATAGGTGACAGGTGTACGTCCTTAAGCCAAGATGATCCAAAGGCTCCGGGTGACAGGAGGGCTGGTTGCAAGGCCCGGAGTCCGGAATCTGCAGACTGGAGCAAGACCCAGAAGGCAGGCTCCGGACCAGACCCTAACAGCCCCTGAAGTAATCTTTGATGATGGGGAAAGTTGTGCCCATGATATGCATTGGATCATCTATACCTTCAGAATGCTCTCCACTTTACATCTATAGAAATTTGCTAGTCCTGGGTGACATATCAAATCACCTCAAACTCCTAAAAAGGATAGCTGCTGGTGTGTATTTTTTGTGATTGCATCAATGTGCTGGGCCCAGGACAGATTACCTGAGATGTTGACACATAGAAAATTGAAAATGCTCACCATTTCCACCACAGAACTCTCAATGAGGACACATTTCTGGTCTTCCAATTTTATTCCACAATCAGTTCATTGGCCTTGCTGATTTTGAGTGCAAGATTATTGTTACAACGTCACTCAACCAGCCAATTTATCTTTTTCATAAAAGCCTCCTTGCTGCCATCTGAGATTCTATCATTGGTGAATTTATAGATTGCATTTGATCTATATCTAGCTACACATTATTGAGTGTAGAGAAAGTAGAACAGTGAGCTAAACACTCATCCTTAAGGAAGTCAAGGTTCCGGTTGCACAAAGATGCTCAAACATTAAAGCTTGGTTATTAGTGCTGAGGGAATGATGCAGATATAGGCAGTAGCCTTGCCAGCAAAATCTTAATCCTGTAATTTTAAAAATAGCATGTAGAGATGGTCTAAGAAGTGACAGATGGAGTTCAATCTGGAAAAGTGTGAAGTAATTCACTTTGGGAGATCAAACTTTAAGGCAGAGTACCATGTGAAAAGCAGGATTCTTAGTAGTGTTGAGGAACAGAGGGATCATGGGGTCCATGTCCTTCAAAGTTGCTGTACAAGTTGATAGGGTTGTTGAGAAGACATGTACTGTGTTAGCTTTCGTGAGTCAGGAGACTGAGTTCAGGAACCATGAGGTAATGTTGCAGCTATATAAAACTCTGGTTACACTACACTTGGAGTATTGTGCTCATTTTCAGTTGCCTTATTATAGGAAGGATGTTCAAATGGTTCAATTGAATATCAGAAAATGTATACAACCTGCAATATTTGCACTTCGCAGACATCCCCGAAGCAGAGAAAAATCCTGAGTGAACGACAGAACCATCAGAACCCCACATCCCCCATCCCCCCTCCCGTGCACAAGCAGTCACAGAAGCATTGACCCTCTCCCCCCTCCCTGCACCTGTAGCAGCAAAAGCAGTGACCACCTCCTCCTCTCTACCATACAAGGAAAAGCCCCCAAAACTTGATCTATAGTCCATCAAAACTACAGTCCGTAATCCAACACTTTGGTGTGTCAGACAGGTTCTCTCTCTCTCTGTCTCTCTCCTCTCTCTCTCTCTCTCTCTCTCTCTAGCAAAGGAGAGAGAGTTCACACCAGCAACAAAGAGAGCGAGAGACCAGCAGCTCAGTGTTTCAATGTTACAATCTTTTGCATTGCTTCTCTGTGACCCCAACTCGAGGGTCTCAAAGAGAGAGAGAGGATTGCTCAAGAACAGGGGTCTTTTTAAAACAGCAGTCACAATACCTGCCATCTTGATGATTCAGTCTCCTGCAACACTTCAGCCGATGACGTTGGTGAGGAACTGAGTCGTCTGTGGGGCTGCACCCCTAAGCTGTTCATCTTCCAGGATGCACCTGGAGATATTGAAATGCCAGGCTGCATGATGAGTCCGAAAATCCACTGCTTGTGGAGAACCGTAGTTTGAGCTGCAGCTGTAAAATACCGACTCTGTCAGGACCCCAGCCACCTTAAAAACAAAAACATGAGAAAAGAAGAATAAGGTTTTGTGTATGAGCTGGAAGATAGCTGCCTTGGTCTATGAAAACCTCTGGCACCATGTTTTCTGGATGTAGAAGCTTTAGAGTAGGTGCAGAGGAGATTTACTAGCTTTCTGCCTGATTAGAGAACATGTCTTATGAGGAAACATTGAACGAGCTAAAGCTTTTCTCTTTGAATCAAGGACGATGAGAAGTAACCTGTGAGAGATGTATAAGATGATAAGCAGTTGAGATAAAGTGGACAGGATAGCCAGCACCTTTTTCCCAAGTTAACAATGAGGGCATAAGAGGATATAATTTTATGGTGATTGGAGGAAAGTATAGGGGTTATCAAAGGTAGTTTTTTACACAGTGAGTGGTAAGTGCATGGAACACTGCCAAGTGTAGTGGTAGAGGCAGATATGTTAAGGACATTGAAAAGACACATGGATAAAAGAGCAGTGGAGGGCAATGTGGGAGGGAAGTGTTAGATTGATCTTGGATTAGGTTAAAAGGCCAGCACATTGTGGGCTGAAGAGCCTGTACTGTGCTGCGTTATTCTATGTTCTATTAATAAATCTAACTTTACAGCATTTTGCCCATTTTTTATATTAGTAGTTTTATTATCTACTATTATTAAGGGAGTATCAGAGAAATCTATAGGTGGACAGTCAGTGGTGAAGAATGGGAAAGGAAGAGTGTGATGGGGTGGGGTTTGGGTTGAGGGAGATGCTGCAGATATCAGGGGGAGGGAGAAAAGGGGCAGTGGGGAGCAGTTCGCCCAGAAGTAGACTATTCGATGTTCATGCCATCTGGGTGTGGACTAGCCAAGATGCTGTTCTTCTTTGTGTTTAGCCTCAGCCTAGCAGTGTGGGAGAGTGCGCTTTCAAAAGGAATATGTGAAGATAGATTTACACCTCAAGGAGAAGGGCAGCTTAAAAAAATAGTAAAAAAGCTTATGAGCTTCTATGGCTCTGAGTCAGAAGTTCAAAGCTGCTGAACCAGCCAACAGGAGATATCAGGAGTTCAACAGTAAATAAACATGCCAGTTAAATCTTTGTGCCAAACAGATACTGGGATCACTGGCCAGGATATTTAATCAAATTGATAGAACCATATATAAGAAGGACATCTTCCGCTGACTGAAGGATTATGACACACCAATCCTGAAAAGCATGATGAAAATTATTATTTCTAATTTACATGCTGAGTTTTTAACAACCACTTTAATTCACCCACTTTTGTTTTGAATGTTCCTTCATTAAAATTTGTAGCTATTATCATGATAATTTGGATAACATAAAAAAACACAAGGAAAACTCAGTAAGCAGCTTTCTATTTTTATACAAACTTCCTGTGATTCTGAATAACAGTCATCAGCAACTGGGTCCTGGTGGCGATTCAGTTGGCAAAGGCAGTGTGTGATTGACATGAAAGGGTCCTCAGTTTTGAGGTCAGAGCAAAGTAGGTGGGTGGTCCTCCCTCATCCAATGATCATCCAAAACAAATACATCATGTAAGGTTATTCTCGATCACACTTGGAATATTGTGCTCAGTTCTGGTCATCTCATTATAGGGAGAATGTAGAAGCTTTTGAGAGGGTGTAGGGGATATTTATCAGAATGATGTCTCAATTAGAGAAAATGTCTTATAAGGTTAGGTTGAGTGAGCTAGGGCTTTTTCCCTTGGAGGGGAGGAGGAGAGATGACTTGATAGAGTGCAGAAGATGATAAGAGTCAGAGATTGAGTGGACAGCTGGAAACATTTTCCCAGGGCAGACATGACTAACTCAAGGGAGATTAACATTAAGGTGTTGGGAGGAAAGTATAGGAGAGACATCACAGACAGAAAGCATAAGGTGCGTGGAATGTGCTACCAGGGTGGTGGTAGAGGCAGTTAAGAGATGCATGCGAGGCTCCCCATCCCCATTGTAATACCGTTCTACAATAGCAGCATTCAGAGTGCCCTGTCTGGTTGCAGCATTGTGTGGTATGGAAAATGTAAGGGATCAGACTGCAAGACCCTAGAGAAGATAGTAAGGCACTGCCGAGAGGATCACCAGGGTCTCCCTACCCCTGATTCACCGGGAGTGTTACAGGTGAAGCGCCTGAAGCACTGCTGAGGAACTGTACCACCCATCACACAATCTCCTTGATCCAGTACCATCAAGAAGGAGGTAAAGAAGCAACAGGACTGGGACTACCAAGCTGTGAGGCTAATGAATACCTGACCACCACTGAGGTCTTGTCATGAGGTTAGCAAGTTGCTTGCTGCTTAGTAGTACTGTTTGTTATTTACCTGTACTGCACACTGCATGCATTTTGGATTCTATTTCATTAATTTATTTGTGGTGATATTTGTTTCTGGTGCTGAGTGTGATATATGTTTTGTGGATGCACTGTGGTCTGGAGGAACATTGATTTGTTCATTTGTATACAGAGTATGTATAGTCTAATAACAATAAATTTGAACTTGGCCCAATGGAGACCTATGGAGGACTGATCTTGCTGTAAGTTAATGAATAGGGACACTATCATGAGCTGAAGGGCCTGTATGTGCTTTAATGTTCTGTGTTTTATATAATGCACATGAGCAGATATTATTTGCAAAATAATGAGGATTCCTTCATGCAACTTGGAAACATGCTCTTCAGTACATTGAGTTCAAACTGACAATCAGGCACCCATTTACAAACGCAGTTTTTATTCTATGTACATTGACATTATTTACTTCTATCATTCACTGACATACTAGGAACAACATACACTGATTGATTAACCTCCCAACCTCACATTTTTTCGAATGTGGGAGGAAACTAGAGCACAGGGTCACAGGGAGAACATGGCAGCTGAATGCAGACAACGTGGGAGGTCAGAGTTGAACCTGGGTCACGGCAGCTATGAGAAAACTTACTGTGTCTATGTAAGTGAAGCACTTGAATGTATTATCCTGAGTATGACCCAAATGTCCACAACTTCAGCAAGTTGTCAAGGTGACAGCATCCATGATTGGACACTCACCATCCAGGCTATGCAATCTTCTCTTTGCTACAGGTACAGGAGCATAAAGACACACTCTCAGAATTTCTGGAGCAGCTCCTTCCCCTCCACCATCAACCATGAATCTATGAACACAACCTTACGTTTTGTTCTCTTTTTGTACAACAGCTATGCTTTTTATATTTTTATTGTAACTTATAGCAATTCTTTCTGTATTGCACTGGGTATTGCTGTCACAAAGCAACAAAATCATGACAGTATGCCAGTGCTAATAAATCTTATTCCAATTATGATTATGATATGTTCTGTTTAGTGATAAGCAGATTAATGACAGTAAGAGCTTGCACTTTCCATGAGCTCCTTCAAGGAGTGAGCAGACCAGAGGATAATATATGACCTGCCACTTTCTGCAGTGCTAAGGATTGGGTCTGGTGGAGTCTCCTCATTTCCATGGTCAAACTAGACCTGTTTTGTTCAAGGCTAAGACAATCTGTTAAGTGGCAATGCAGGTACTACAATTAAGTCAAGTCATGTCAGGTAATTGTCATCTGACTGTACAAGCAAACAAAACGATGTTCTTTCGGACCATAATGCACCCACAAAGCATATATCACACATGCCACATAAAATCAAATTACCACAGATAAAATAATAAATATAATTCAAAATGCATGAAGTGTTCAGCACAGGTAATCTGTAACAGTAAACAGCTTGCTGTCCTAGTGATGAATCCTCTGTGGTGGCAGGATATTCATGTCTCACAACCTGAGGGATAAAGCTGTTACCCAGACTGGAAGTCCTAGTTCCGATGCTCCTGCACCTCCTTCTTGATGCTACTGGGTCAAAGAGGTTGTGGGATGGGTCTTAGAGATCCCCAAAAATGCTTTGTGCCCTTCATCTTCATCTGCTTCTACTAAATATCAAAAATAGTGAGAAGTGACCCTCACAATGGTTTTTACCATCCTCTGTAGGGTGTTGTGGTCCAAATTAACTAATCTCCTTTGAGTTTTTGCTCTAGCTCTTATTGTTGATTATTTTAACACCTCCTGTTCATGGTTTACAGCTACTGTTGGAATCAGTTTCACAGCTGACAAAAGTCCATGCACCTGATCACTCAGGAGCAGGGTAAGGATCTCATGGGGTTATTTTAAAAAAGAAGGGAGATGTTATGTTCCCACATCACAGAGAGTGCAGAGAGATTTCTGGACAAATTGTAGAGTCATAGAATCATGGAACAGTAAAAAATAAAAGAAGGTTTTTTGGCCCATCTAGTCCATGCTGAATAAACATTTTACCAAGTCCTATCGACCTGCAGCCAGACCATACCCCTCCATACATCTACCATCCATGTTGCTATCCAAATTTCTCTTAAATGTTGAAATTGAATCCACATCCTCCACTTCTGCCGGCAGCTCATTCCACATCATCCTCAGAGTGAAGATGTTCCCACCTCATGTTGCCCTCAAATATTTCACCTTTCACCCTTCACCCTGAGACTTCTAGTCTCATGCAACCTCAGTGGAATAAAACTTGCTTTTACAATTTTCCACAAAGATGATAATTTGTGGAAAGCTTGTACCAACAAGTACTGAAATCCAAGAAGATTAGAAGGTTATGGAGTGCTTTGACTAAGTTTTCAAGGGAACAAATGGAACAGTCAGAAACAATTCATTAGGTTCAAGGGTACAGAGAGTGATCTAAAGCTTAGAGGCAAGCATTTCAAGAAACACATTTCAATTAACAGAAGGGAGTGAAATCTAGAGTTTGAATTGAAACTGGTTCAACTTGAAAAGCAATTTATAGATGTTAACTTTAGACCTGATATTTTTTCTCTCACGAGCCAAAAGTTAGGGGATATAAATAGTTGAACAGAGTTGGTTCATAGACAAATTATTGACTGGCAGTCAGACTAGAGCAGGAGTTCCTAAACTGTGGTCCACGGACCCCTAGGTTAATGGTAGGGTTCTATGGCATAAAAAAAAGGTTGGAAACACCTGGACTAAAAGGACTGAATGGCTTAGCCCATTGTCTTGTTTCTCATAGTTGAGCAATCAGTCCACTTCACATTTAAGGGCATGTATTTAAAGTGAGAGGAGGAGGGTTTAAAGAATAAATGTGAGAGTGGTAGGTGCTTTGAATAAACTACCAAGGGTGGCATGGATGCAAATACGGTAGTGGCACATGAATATGTAGGAGATGGAGGCATATCAGTCATGTAGACGCAGAAGAGATTTAGTTGAACTTGGCTTTGCATTTGGTGCAGACATTGTGGGCCAAAAGACTTGCTATTGTGCTATGCTGTTCTGTCTTCTATATTCTGTTAGAATAGTTGACTAATTTTTCTGAGATACCTTAGTTACTATAAATTGATTGCAAGAATTTCCAGCTCTCAAGCACTGAGTATACTGTTAAAATAATTGATCTGATAGAGAGAGCTTGAGAGAATCCTCAGGGTGTGAATAAATGTGAAGAAGTTCAAGTTTCATCTTGACTAGAGGACCATTTCACTGCCAAAGGGGCCACTTGTACAAGTTACTGAGCTACAAAATGGCCTTAATGGGAAAAAGAAAGCATAAAGAATAATTAAAAGGAAGCTCATGTAGTTGAAATAAATAATGCATTACCCATCAGAACTACTTATAATCACTTGCCTGTACTTTGTTCAGTAACCCTGTGTGGAATACAGTTTGACATTAGGGGGACCACAATCAACCTGGGCTGTTGGACTGATGAATGCTTGCTGAACTTGGAAGCTCTAACTTGACAAGGTTTAGCAGACCACTTTGCTTCTGTTGCACAATGGGGCCAAGGAGAGGGTTGAATTAAGTGGTGTGATACTTAGACCATAGAACAGTACAGCACAGTACAGGTCCCTTGGCCCACAATGTTCTGATAACCTTTTAACCTACTCTAAGTATTAATCTAACCCTGCTCCCCCTACATAACCATCCAATTTTTCCTATCATCCATGTGCCTATCAAAAAGATCCTTAAATATCTTAAAAGTATCTGCCTCTACAATTGTAGGGTGTTCCATGCACTCATGATCTTCTGTGTAAAAACTTACCCCTGACACCCCCCCGCTATACTTCCCCCAAACACCTTAAAAGTTAATTCCCTTGTATTAGCCATTCCTGCCCTGGGCAAGTTCTCTGGCTATCCAATCTATCCTGCCTCTTATTATCTTGTACACCTCTATCAAGTAATTTTTCATCCCCCTTTACTCCAAAGAAAAAACCCTTAGCTTGTTCAACCTATCTTTATAAGACATACCGTTTAGTCCAGGTAGCATCCTGGTACATCTGCTCTGCACACCAGAACTGTATTCCAAGCATAATCTAACCAGAGTTTAACAGAGCTGTAACATTTCCTCATGACTCTTGAACTTGTTCCTTTGACTAATGAAGGCCAACACACCAAATGCTATCTTAACAATCCTATCAACTGGCATGAAATTAAACTTCAAATTACTATGTAATATTAAAACACTTTTTTATAGAACAGACTCCAACATAATGAAAGTAATGATAATGCAAGAAAAAAACATTTTAAACAGCTTATTATTCTTTGAGATTCACATAAGAATGACAATAATCAACACCCCAGAGAGTTCATATCATTACGATAGAACTAAATACACCAGGAAGTTTTAGTTCAAAATACACAGCCTCCTTTGGAATCAACTTTGCATCTGTAAACTGCTTTTCCATCTGTTCACTCAGGTGAAGGATAAAATATCACAGGATTAGAGAACATCTCTTGGTACAGCCCTCACCATCCAGACCTTGCAGTCTTCTCCCTTCTATTATAGGGTAGGAGGTACTGAAAACTTTGTTCCCACACTATCAAGTTCAGGAACAGATATAACCCTGCAACTGTCAGGCTCCTGAACCAGTATGTTTAACTTTACACCTCAACTTTGAAATGATTCCACAACCAAGACTCACTCTACAACTGATGTTATCAGGAATATAGCAGGCCAGGCAGCATCTAGAGGAAGAAGCACTGTTGACGCTTTGGGCCGAGACCCTTTGTCTGTGCTGACGAAGGGTCATGGCCCGAAACATCGACAGTGCTGCTTCCTATAGATGCTGCCTGGCCTGCTGTGTTCTACCAGCATTTTGTGTGTATTGCTTGAATTTCCAGCATCTATCTTGTGTTCTCAGGAGTATGTAGTTATTTATTTTTAATTTATACAATTTGTCTTCTTTTGCACATTAGTTGTTTGTCGTGTTTGTTTATATATAGTTTTCATAAATTCTTAGTATTTCTTTATTTTCCAGTAAATGCCAGTAAGTTAATGAATCTCAAGGTGGTATATAGAGAAATATGTAATTTGATAATAAATTTAGCTTGACTGTGACTTAGAAGGGAAAATGTTACTTGAATAAGAATTACATTTTGAAGGAGTATGATTGATACTTGAACCATATTGCCTCATTCCACATCTGGTTGAAGAGGGGATATGTTGCTTGTAGTTTGTGCTGCTATGCACATATAAACATAGGGTGCACAAGGAGAAGACTAGGTTCAATATTGATAAGCATCCAACTTTCTCAGACTGTCAATGACAAGCACCAATAACAAGTTATATCTTGAAATTATAGCCGAGCCTGAAAAATTATTAAAGAAAAGTGTAAGTAAAGTAATTAGGATAAAAAGGAAAGAAAATAAATACAGTAATAAAACAATTAGTTGAAACTCAGTTTTCAATGCTTTTCTTAAAATACTGAGAATAAATTGTGCACTTGTGGAGCATTTTGATGATTTTTCTCAATATTTATCACTATGAGTTGTTACCACTAGGAAATGGAAACTTGTTGGAAGATTCATGAGCTACAGTCACAGGCTGTTATTTCTGTCACATATGCTATGCTTGTGACAGAATTATCAAACAGTTCTGATGTTAATGTCAAATGCTCCCAGAACTAATGCAAAGTAATGTTGTGACAACATCAGTTCTACAGTAAAAGCTCAAGACCTGCCTTTATTTTGGTGATAAGTGTAGTAGCACCTTTTTTTGCATATCAGTCATTCTTATGACCATCAAGAAGAAGTATTAATATACAGTTGGAGTTTAGAAAGTTGAGGGGGCATCTCATTGAAACTTACTGAATATTCAAAGACCTAGACAGAGTGGGTGTGAAGAGTGGGTGAGTCTAAGTATAGAGGGCACAGCCTCCAAGTAGAGCAGCATCCATTTAGAAGAGAGATGAGCAGGAATTTCTTTAACCATGCGTGGTGAATCTGTGGGATTCATTGCCTCAGACGGCTGTGGAGGCCAAGTCATTGAGTATACTTAAATCAGAGGTTGATAGTTTCTAGATTAGTCAGGATGTCAAAGGTAATGGGGAGAAGGCAGGAGAATAGGGTTGAGAGGAATAATAAGTTGATCATGATGGAATGGTGGAGCAGATTCGATGGGCCAAATGATCTAATGCTGCTCCTATGACATATCTTATGGTCATAATTCTTAGTCTCCAGATGAGTCCGTCCAGATGAAGGATCTTGACACAAAATTTCAGTAGGATATTTCCTCCCATAGATACTGCCTGGTCCACTGAGTTCCTCCAGCTTTGTGTGTGTGGTTCCCAGTGTGTGGCCTGCTCTAGCAGCCACATTGTGATTGTAACCACTTAATTTTAGTTTCTGAGCAAGGGTAACCCCAGAATATTGGTAGTGGAGGATTCCAATGATAGTAAATGCCATTGAATGCCAAGGGGTAATAGCCTAAATCTCTATTGGTAGTGAACATCATTGCCTGATGAATGTTACTTGCCTAGGCCGGGATATTCTCCAGACCTTGTCATATTGGGATGTGGACTGCTTCTCCGTCTGAGGCACCATGAATGGTGCTGAACATTGTGCAACTGGCAAACACCCTTTTTGTCAGTCTCGTGGCTAGCTATCTACCTTGAAGTGTCCGTACATAAATTGAAGGGGGAAATGAGATTTCAAAGATTTCAAAGTACATTTATGATCAAAGAATGTATAAACTATACAAGCTTGAGATTTATTTGCTTACAAGCAGCCACAAAGCAAAAAACCTGAAAGAACCCAATCAAAAAAAATAAAGACCAACACCTGAGGCACAGAGAAAAAGGGAAAAACAGAAATCATGCAAACGAATAGAAGTGAGTAACATTCCAAGCCAAAATGAGATCCAAACCCCAGAGCAGCTAGGAGAAGGGCCAAGCCTCGGTATCAATCCATCGTATTGAAGAAGGGAATGACAGAGCTCCTGGTTCAGGTAGACAGTCAGCAGAGCACTGGTGGAAACACAGAGGTCAGAAGATCTGTGAAGAATCATAAAGTCTTTCAGTCACAAAGCACAGAGGAAGGACCTTCAACCCAAATATTGTTTACACTAATCCTAATCTAATTCAATTCTATTCTATTCCTCTAAATTCTCATGGGATAACAGCACCTTTGACTCTTTGTACTCTGGGTCTCATCTCTTCCTAGAGATTGTGGATGATATTGACTCAGAAGCTTAGCTTCAATTCACTGAAGAGGAATCCAGGCACTTTGATCTGGGAGAGTGTACTTACAGTAGAAACATTGGTTTATTAACCCCATAGTTTATCACTCAGTGGTGTCAATTTAGGTTGCACAATTAACCCTTCATCCCGTGTGTGTTTGGGACATTGAAAGAAAACAGGGAAACTGAAGGGAAACCTACATGCTGATATGGAGAATGTGCAAATTCCACATGGACACCACTGGAGGTCAGGGTGAACCTGGATTTTTGGAGCTCTAAAGCAACAGCTCAAATAGCTGTGCCACTGTGCTGCCCTAGGACGATACATGGAGTGGCCTGTTGAAGGATTTGAAAAGGAAGATAGGAATATTCAAATATTCCATCATCTGGAAACAATATAAGTTAATAGGTATGTGATGCTGGCATTGGAATTGCAGCTTAATCCAAGAGTAGTTACCAATTCCAAAGTTCAAATCAAATATTTATATGTTACCATATAACACATAGAGATTCATTTTCTTGGAGGCATTTACATGAAAGATGAAAAAAATACGATAATCTTTGAAAACTACACATAAATTAAGATTGACGGACAACGAAAGTGCAAAAGAAGAAAAAGGGTGCAAATAAAAATATGAGAACATGAGTTGTATAAGAGACCTTGAAAATGAGTCTGTGTGTCATAGAGCCAGTTCAGAGTTGAGGTGAGTGAAGTTATCCACACTGGTTCAGGGGCCTGATGATGGTAGGGTCATAATCGTTCCTGAACCTGGTGACCTGGAACCTGAGACATCTATACCTCTTGCCCGAAGATAGGGAGAAGAGAACATGACATGGATTGGGGGTTGGGGGGGGGGGTCTTTGCTGACTGAAGCTGCTTTCTTGTGGCAATGCTGCATGTAAATGTACTCATTGATGTGAGAGCTTCACCTGTGATGTAATCTGTGCCCACCATTTGCTGCAGTCTTTTCCATTCCTGGGCATTTCATTGCTAGTTAGATGCTATTTTACTTAGAACATTCACTAATCTGTCATATCAAGTATGAGAAAAGAGAATACAGATAGTGGACCTGACCCACATGTTGATAACTATGATAAGCCACAATAAAATAAATTACAGATTGCTCTGAGAGACTACTCAGCCAATTGTTCATGCAGACAATAAAAATAATAAATTTGTTTACTCTGATCACTGAGCTGATAAATGAGTGTTGTGAAAGAATGAATGAGAAGACAAGGATAATTGATTATTTTTGATGCAAATGTTTGCTGAGATTAGTCCAGGGAATATGGAATATTAAAAGCAGAAGCTACGAGAGCATGAAAGGATATGGGATGAATAGAAGTTCTTTTATGAAGTGTAGGAAGAGGCCAGAATTAAACATTATTTGGTCAGCCTTGGTTTGATATGATGTTGTGTCGACTTTTTAACCTACTTCAAGATCAATCTAACATTCCACTTCCAAATAGACCACCATTTTGCTTTCATCCCTGTGCCTATTCAAGAGTCTCTTAAATGTCCCTAATCTATCTGCCTTTACCACCTCTCCTGGCAGGGGGAACTATGCACCCACAACTCTATGTGAGAAAACAAATTCTGACAACCCCACTATATTTTCCTCAATTGAATTTAATATTATGCCTGCTTGTATTAGCCATTTCCACAATGGAAAAAAGGGTGCTGACTGTTCAATCTACATTTTTTTTCCAGTCATATAATGAATAAAAGGGGGGGTGAGAGTTGAAATTTGACCATTGGAAAAAAATGCTGTGAGGTAGTAAAGGGGGAATAAACAAAATAGCAGAGGAAATTAATAAGTACTTTGATTCAATCTTCACTGAGGAAGACACTAGCAGTGTGCCAGAGGTCTGTGAATGTCAGGGAGCAAGAGTGCCATTAGCATTACAAAGGAAAAAGTGCAAGGCAAACTCATAGGTCTTAGCGTGGATAAGTAATCTGGGCCATGTGGATTACATCCCTATGTCCTAAGGGAGGTTGCTGAAGAGATAATAGATGCATTGGTTATTATCTTTCAAGAATCATTTGACTCTGGCGTGGCTCTGGAGTACTGGAAAATTGCAAATGTCACTCCACTCTTTAAGAAGGGAGGAGGACAAAAGAAAGGAAATTATAGGCCAATTAACCTAATGTCGGTGGTTGGGAATGTGTTGGAGTTTATTATTAACAATGAAGTTTTGGGGTACGGAGACTAATGTTAGAATAAGTCAAAGTCAGCATGGTTTCTGTCAAGGGAAATTTTGCATGACAAATCTGTTAGAGTTTTTTGAGGAAGTAACAAGCAGGGTGGACAAAGGAGAGGCAGTGGATGTCATTTACTTAGATTTTCAGAAGGCATTTGATAAGGTGCCATACATAAGACTGCTGAACAAGATAAAATCTTATCTGTTACAGGAAATATACCGGCATAGATAGAGGAATGGCTGACAGGCAGGAGGCAGTGAGTGGGAATAAAGGGGGCCTTCCTGGTTGTCTGCCAGTGGTGCTCCTCAGGCGTCAGTTTTGGGACTTCTACTTTTCACATTGTTTGCCAATGATTTAGATAATGGAATTGATGGCTTTGTGGCAAAGTTTGTGGATGATACGAAGCTAGGTGGAGGGGTGGATAGTTCTGAGGAAGCATTGCCATTACAGTAGGACTTAGACAAATTGGAAGAATGGACAAAAAAGTGAAGATGGAATGCAGTGTAAAATGTATGATAATGCATGTTGGTAGAAGAAACAATGGTGCTGACTGTTAACTAAATGGGGAGAAAACTCAAACATCAGAGATGCCAAGGGATTTGGAAGTCCTCATACAAGACCCTCAGAAGGTTGATTCATAGGTTGAGTCTGTGGTAAAGGAGGCAAGTGTAATGTTGGCACTTAGTTCAAGAGGAATAGAATATAAAAGCCAGGACACAATGCTGAAGCTTTAAAAGACACTTTTCAGGCCACACTTGGAGTACTGTCAACAATTTTGGGTCCCATATCTCAAAAAGGATGTGTTGTCATCAGAGAGTCCAGAGGAGGTTCATGAGGATGGTTCCAGGAATGAAGGGTTAACATATAAGTAGCATTTGGCAGCTTTGGGCCTGTACTCACTGGGATTTAGAAGAATATGTGGAAATTTCATTGAAACTTACCAAATATTAAAAGGACTAGATAGTGTGGATATGAAGAGGATGTTTCCTATGGTGGGGGTATCCAGAACTAGAGGGCACAGGCTAAAAATTGAGGGGCAACCTTTTAGATCAGGGAAGGTAGAATTTATTTATCCAAAGAGTGGTGAATCTGTAGAATGCTCTGCCAAGTCGGTGAGTATGTTCAAAACAGAAGTTGATAGATTCCTAATCAGTCAGAGCATCAAGGGATATGGTGAGACCATATATGTATAAGGTTGAGTGGGATCTAGGATCGGCCATGTTAAAATGGCAGAGCAGACTCGATGGGCTGAACAGCCGAATTCTTCTGGTAGATCTTATGGTCATATGGTCTAATGCTTCTTATCATCTTATACGCCTCAGACAAGTCACCATTGGTCTTCTTTCACTCCAAAGGGAAAATCCCTAGCTTGCTCAATCTTTGCTGTCTAATCCAGGCATCATGGTCCATACCCCATCTAAAGCTTTCATGTAATTCCTATAATGTGGCAGCCAGAAATGAGCATGATCAAGTGGGGACTAACCGGAGTTTTACAGAGCTGGGGCCCTGTTGGCTCTTGAACTCAACTCCATAACTAATGAAGGCCAACACAACATACACTTTGTTAACCTCTCTTTGAGGTTGGACCTGTAGATAACAACAATGATTTATGATTTGAACCCCAAATGCCCTCTTTTCTCCAAACTGCTAAGTATCCTGCCATTTACCCTGAATTCCACCTTCATGCTCGACCTTTCAAAGTGAATCATTTTACAGTTTTCCAGATTCAACTGCATCTAGCACTTCTCATTCGGGCTCTGCAACCTGTCAATGTCCTACACTAACCTTCTACACTATCCACAACACAACTAGCAATGGTTTCTCATTGTTCTACAACACAACACTGTCAACCTGTCACTATCCTACTGCAACCTTCTACACCATCCACAACACAACCAGCTATGTTTTCTCATTGTTCCATTTCTGATGGAGGGTTCTGGAACTCAAATGTGTCTTGTCTCTACTCAGAGTTGACAACTGATTTCCTGACTTCTTCCAGCATTGTCAGTCTTGATTTCTGATGTTCAGTACCTGCAGTTAATCTGGCTCCAATTCATTCAATGTACACAGATGACACGAAGATAATACTATGAGATACAAATCATTTTTGTGATGTGAAAGCTAATCATTTCATACTACAAATTTTTCTGAGGTATTTCTCCTCCGTTCACTTCATCATAGCTCAGTCTAAATCCCAGAACTCCCTGCAGAGCGATTCTGATTGACTTACTTCAGAGATGCAACAGATTAGGTTCAAAAAGAGGCTGAAGATCACAATCACCAAACTCACAATTGCAAATTTCACGATTTGCAAATGTCTACGGATGTACTGCAAAGAGTATTCTAACTGGTCACGTCATCATCTGGTATGGAGGGAACAATCCATAGAATCAGAAAAAGCTGCAGAGGGCTGTAAACTCAATCAGCTCCATCATAGGCACTAGCTTCTCAAACATGGAAGTCAGCTTCAAAAGGTGATCCTTCAAAAATGCAGCATCCATCTTTAAGGACCTTCACCACCCAAGATAGAGTCTTCTTGTTACTACCATCAGGGAGGAGATGAAGGAGCTCATACACACACACAATGTTTTAGGAACAGCTTGTTCCTCTCCACCAGCAGATTTTTGAATGGTCCATTAACATTATTTTTGCTCTCTTTTTACAAAATATATAAGATATTATATATACACATATATACAGTATATAAAACCATAGGACTATAAGACCATAAGACATGGGAGCAGAATTAGACCATTCAGCCCATGAAACTTGCTCTGCCATTCCATACTGGCTGATTTAATATCCCTCTCAACTCCATTCTCCTACCTTCTCCCCATATCCTTTAACACCCTTACTAGTCAAGAACCTATCAATCTCTCCTTTAAATATACCCAATGACTTAGCCTCTACAGCCGTCCATGGCAATGAATGCTCCCTGGCTAAAGAAATCCCTCCTTATCTCTGTTCTAAAGGATACCCTTGTATTCTGACATATACTCTATAGTATATATAGTATATTTTATTTATATTGCACTGTACTGCTGCCGCAAGGCAATAAATTTGACAAAATAAGTCAGTGGTAATAAACCCGATTCTGAGTCTGTATGGACAAGTAGTGGGGGGTACTAAAGGGATTAAGCAAATCGAAAGATATGGAGTCAGTACGGAAAAGAGGCACAGAGGTAAAAACAAGTCGTGATCTATTTGAGTAGTGGAGCAGGCTCAAGGGAGCGACTAGATTACCCTTGCTGCTCTCTTTTGTATGTTCTTATAAATACTGGTCTTTCCAGCAATGCCCATATCTAGAATGAATGCATAAACTGCACATTGCCACATGGTACAAATTTTGTGAGATTGCACTTGAAGAATTGTGTACTCTTTTGGACATTCTGTTAAAGGCAAGACATAATTAAACTGGAAAGAGTCCAGGAACAACTGGTGAGAATGCTGCCAGGAGTTGAGGGCCTCAGATATAGGGAGAGGATGAGCCAGGTAAGACTTATTTCTTCAAATTTTTAAAGGGGAAGGAATAGTGAGAGCTAATTACTAGTAAATAGAGATTGTACTAATGTGGTCATGGGATCCACAGACAAAAGGAAAGACTTAGAATGCAGCCGGGACTACACTTAGGAATTTAACTAATTGTGTTTTAATGTGCACCCATTTACTGTTGGACCTGTAGATAATCATTCTATTCTGTAGTCCTCTACGACTTAATTGAATCTTCCTTTAACTAATGTAGTTAAAATGTAGTTTTACTGCTAATCTCATCAACTGAGAATGTAAAAGCTGTACCAAGTTCATGGCTCGGGTAGATCAGCTTTGACTGATCTTATAGGTGTCAATTTTGAATAAATCGCCCATTATTTTGAACACCAACTCCTTATGATCTTTCAGTTTGTTCCTACAGAATGTAAGAGATTGATGGATGACTTTATAGAGGTATACAAAATCATGAAGGGGATAGAAACAGTGAACACACACTGCATTTCTCCAAGGTAAAGGGAACTAAAAGAGTGCATAGCTTTAAGGTGAGAGATTTAAACGGGAATTGAGGAGCAAACTCTTTACTCAGTGGGTGTTGTGTATATGCAGTGAGCTGCCTGCAAAGATAGCTGACGCACGTTAACATTATTCACAAGAACTTTGAATAATGATATGCATTGATAGATAAGAGCAGATAAGACGGGTATGGCTCAGAAGTGGGCAAATGTGACTAGTTTGGATGGGAACCATGGTCAGTGAGGACAGGTTTGGTTGAAGGCCCTGCATCTATAATTTTATAACCACAGTAAATAAGCAAGTATGTTCCTTTTTCCTAGCTAAGAAGAACAGAGGGAACTATAACTATTTTTGCATGGCATCCATTTTATCTGACACCTCTGTAACATGAAAGTTGGGATGTTTCTCAGTGTAATATAAATGCAAATTTTGTTGTTGTTCAAACAAGATAAAAGCACAGTTTTCACTAAAGGTGTAATTAAAATAATGGACATTGAGCAAAAGGAAGTAAGATTAGAAGTACTGATCAATACCTTGTTCAAACAGAAGGGATTTAAAAAGGTGTCTTTAAACAGGAATGAGGCATGATAAGGTATAATCATAGAATCATGGATTTATAATAAAACAAAAGGAGACAATTGAGTGCATGTCATAGTCCTGATAATTATTTCACTCAGGTGCTTATCCAACTGCCTTTAGAAACCCTGATCGACTCAGTTTTCATTGACCCTGATTTTCAGATCACCACCACTCTTGGCAAATAAGAAGTTACTCCACACATCCCTATTTCCTCTTTTGCCTTGACATTAGATCTACGTGATCTATGGGTCCACTAACAGAAAGAGTCGTCCATCTATTTAACCCTTCTCATGATCTTGTGCACCTCAATCAACAGACGTCAGCAACAAAGACTGAAATATTCAAAGGTGTAGATAGCCGTGCCAGAGAGAAGGAATGGATGTATACCCAGCAGGTGCAAGCCAGAAGATCTGCAGTTCTGGTCACTTACCTATGGGAAAGGTATCAATATGATAGAAAAAGTGCAGAAAAAATTACAAAATACTGCCAGGACTTGCGGATCTAAGTTATAGGGAAAGGATACAATTAATTGATTGATCGATTGATTGAAATACAGCATGGAGTAGACCTTTGTGGTCCTTCTAGACATGCCAGCAATCCCCCCAAATTTTAATCCTAGCCTAATTACAGGACCAAGTAATGTATCAACTGGTAGGTCTTTGGAAAGCAGGAGTAAACCAGAGCACTTGGAGGAAACCCACATGGTCATGGGGAGAACGTACAAACTCATTATAGGAGGTGGTGGGAATTGAACCCGGATCACCTGTACTGTAAAGTGTTGTGCTTACCACTACACTACCAGTAGGTTGAATGGGTTAGGATGTTACTCCCTAGAGCTTTGGAGAATAGGGGAGATTTGATAAAGACAGAGGTAGTGCCTCTGGTGGCTGGTGTGTGGTTCTCTGCCTAGGGGCAGCTCATCCACCTTTGGTCCCCACCTGCCCCTTCCCAGTTCTCACCTGTAGCTCCAAGTAATTGTTTGCACGTGACAGTGGCTGCACCCTGGAACACTGCTTTGACAGGTGGGCTGAACTAGGTGAGGGTAGCTGGGAACCTCTAACCCCGGTGAGATAGGGATATGCCAGCCCCAGTGGGTGAAGCCAGTTTTGGTGGACCGGGCAGGTGTGATCAACTACAAGATCCACCGGCCAGGAAGGTGGTGCTGCAACACTCTGTGGAGAGTGAAGGGCATGACAAGGCACAGTGGGCATCCTGGCTAATCACTGTAGCTGAGGCAGTCTCTAGTCATGATGATTTTTCACATCATTGGACCTAGATTTTTGAAGTGGAGAGAGCGGAACTGCCCCAGTGCGACAGCTTTTTCACTATAAAGCTTCTCCCACACAGGTTACGTCATCATCAGAAATGGCGGACAACCAACATACAACATTATGAGTGGTATTTTTTCAATCTAAATGCAAGCAGGCTTTTTACACTGAAGTTGGGTGATACTAGAACTGGAGGTCATGGATTATCGGTGAAAGGTGAAATGTTAAGGAAACATGAGGGGGAACTTCTTCACTAAGACGGTGGCAAGAGTGTGGAATGAGTTCCCAGAGGAAGTGGATAATGCAGATTTGATTTCAACATTTAAGAGAAATTTGGATAAATACAGGGAAGGGAGAGATATGGAGGGCTTTGGCCAGGTGCAGGTCAATGGAACTACACAGAATAATAGTGTGGAATGACCAGATGGGCCAAAGACACAGTTTCTGAGCTGTTTTGTTCTATGACTCTCTGACTCAAGTTTTGGAGAAGAGCTGTCGTACATAATAACACAAGGGAGAACATTCAGTGTTTAATTTTGAAGTACTGGGTGACAAAGATGAGAAAATGAGACATAAAGTGATTATTGGTGGTCAGGGTTTGATGTGTGCAGCAACTTTTTGTTTGTAATGAGATATGCGGAAGGCAAATAAGGAATAGCCAGGAATAGTTGTGCCTGGGGGTGAAAAATGAGTGAATGATTTCTGTTGCCAGGGCTAGAACATCACTGTGATCAGGAGAGACTGTTTAGCCTTGCTTTCTTTGAAGCAAAGAAGTTTGAGGGGGAGATTTCATTAAGGCATAAAAGATTGTGAGAGGCAGATAAAAAGCGAGGATCTATATCTCTCAACAGAGAAGTTAGTAATCAGGTAATCTCAGACAGATGCAAGAGAATTGCTTGAAGGATTTGAGAAAAGTTGAGAGAAGTTAAGAGAGCTTTTGGCATATTGGCCTTTATAAATCAACATATTGAATACAGGAGTTGGGAAGTTATGTTGAAGTTCTATGTGTTAATGAGGCCAAATTAGAATATTGGGTGTGATTCTGGCCACCTGCCTACAGGAAACATATTAATAAGATTGAAAGAGTACAGATAAAATTTACAAGGTGACTTGAGGACCTGAGTTTGACAGGTTAGGATTTTATTCCCAGGAGAATAGGAAAATGAGGGCAGATTTGATGAAGATATACAAATTGTGAGGGATATAGATAGCATACATGCAAACAGGCTTTTTCCACTGAGGCTGGATGAGAATAGACCTAAAGGTTATAAGTTAAGGCAGAAAGGTGAAATGTTTATGGGGAACCTTTGGGGAAACTTCTTCACTCAGAGGATGACAAGAGTGTGGAATGCGCTGCCAGAAGATGCAGTGAATGCTGATTCAACTTCAACACTTAAGAGAAATTTGAATAGTTACATGGGTGGAAAGGGTCTGGAGGGCTATGGTCCAGTGCCACTAAGCAGAATAACAGTTTGGCAAGGACTAGATAGTCTTTATTTCTGTGCTGTATTGCTCTGAATGTGGTATATATTTAGGACAGTGGCTGATGCAACTCTTAGCAACAGTTAAAAGCCACCAAGATAAGTATATGGATAAGAAAGGTTTAGAGGGCTATGGATCATCTAAATGTTAGTCTGAACTCAGTGGCTGAGAAGATGTTGGCATCAATTATTAAGGATGAGGGCTCCGGGTGCATGATAGAATAGGCCATGTTCAGAGTGGTTTCCTCAAGGGAATATCCTGATTCACAAATCTGTTACAATTCTTTGAAGAAATAGGGTAGACGAAGGAGAATTAGTTGATGTGCAGAAGGCCTTTTGAATTTTCAGAAGGCCTTCAACAAGGTGCGACACATGCTATGAGCCCTTGGTAACACAGGGGAAATTCTAACATGGATAAAACAATGGCTGACTGGCAGGAGGCAAAGAGTAGGAACAAAGGAAGTCTTTTCTGGTTGGCTGCCAGTGACTAGTGGTGTTCTACCGAGATTTATGTTGGGACAATTTGCAGAATATGCAAAAGTAGATAGAGCGGAAGGTAGTTTTGAGGAATTAGAGAGGTTACAGAAGGACTCAGACAGTTTGGAAGAATGGGTAGAGAAGTTGCAGATGCCATACAGTGTTGGGAAGTGCTGGTAGAAGAAATGAAAGTGTTGAAAATTTTCTCAATAAAGAGAAAATTTTAAAAATCTGAGGTGCAAGTGGACTTTGGAGTACTTGTGCAGGATTCCCTAAAGGTTAATTTGCAGGTTAATCTGTGATGAGGAAGGCAAATGTGATGTTCAGATGTATTTGAAGAGGACTAAAATATAAAAACAAGGATATAATGTTCAGACCTTATAAAGCACTGGTGAGGCCTCATAAGGAGTATTGTGAGCAGGTTTAGGCTCCTTATCTTTGAAAGGATGTGCTGAAACTAGAGAGGGTTCAAAAGAGGTTTATGAAAATGATTTCAGGTTTGAACAGCTTGTCATATAAAGAGCACTTGATGGTTCTGGGCCTGAATTCACTGGAATTCAGAAGAATGAGGGGAGACATCATTAAACTCTATGGAATTGTGACAGGCCTTGATAGAGTGGATGTGTGAGAATGTTTCCTATGGTAGAAGAGTCTAAGACTAGAGGATACAGAATCAGAATAGAGGGACATCCTTTTAGAACAGAAATAAGGATGAATTACTTTAGCCAGAGAGTGGAGAATCAGTGGAATTCATTGCCACAGGCAGCTGTGGGGGCCAAGTCTATATGTATACTTAAGGCAGAGGTTGATAAACGCTTGATTGGTCAGGGCATGAAGGGATATGGGGAGAAGGCAGGAGACTGGGGCGGAAAGGAAAAACCTAAAAGTCATGATGAAGTAGTCCAATATGCTCGATAGATCAAGCGGCCTAATTCTGCTTTTATGTCTTATGGTCTTCTAGATCAAATTGCGGGTTGATGACTGTCTAGCTTGCTGGATTACAAAGTCAGCACTGACAAGTTGTAGGAACCTGATCAATAAGTTTCAAACATGCACTTACAGAGGAAACAACATGCTCAAGGGCTTCAGAGAGAAGCTGTGGCCTAAGGTTAACAGGGTTTTTGGATGAACTTCGAGTATGGAAGGTGACAGTGAACCTGAAAATGAAGGGTAATAGTCAGATGAAATGGCAGTGGGGAAGTTAGGTTCACAGCAGTTCAGTTTCAATGGAAGAAGGATAAATGAGATAGAGCACAAAGGGAGACTGGAGTGAGAGAAGACCAGAGATAAGACAAGAGGCAATACAGGGGAAGACTCAGCTTGGCAGGAGAGGAGTAGATGAAGTATTAAAGAACATAGGACATAGAATAGTACAGCACAGTACAGGCCCTTCGGCCTACAATGTTGTGCTGACCCTTAAACCCTGCCTCCCATATAATCCCCCACCTTAAATTCTTCCATATACCTGTCTAGTGGTCTCTTAAAATTCACTAGTGTATCTGCCTCCACCACTGACTCAGGCAGTGCACCCCATGCACTCCAACCACTCTCTGAGTAAAAAAAAATCCTCTAATATCCCCTTTGAACTTCCCACCCCGTATCTTAAAGCTATGTCCTCCTGTCTTGGTGCCCTGGGGAAGAGGCGCTGGCTGTCCACTCTATCTATTCCTCTTAATATCTTGTATACCTCTATCCTCTCATCCTCCTTCGCTCCAAAGGGAAAAGCCCTAGCTCCCTTAATCTCTGATAATAATGCATTCTCTCTAAACCAGGCAGCATCCTGGTAAATCTCCTCTGTTCCTTTTCCAATGCTTCCACATCCTTCCTATAGTGAGGTGACCAGAACTGGACACAGTACTCCAAGTATGGCCTAACCAGAGTTTTATAGAGCTGCATCATTACATCAGGACTCTTAAACTCTATCCCTCGACTTATGAAAGTTAACACCCCATAAGCTTTCTTAACTACCCTATCTACCTGTGAGGCAACTTTCAGGGATCTGTGGACATGTACCCCTAGATCCCTCTGCTCCACCACACCACTAAGTATCCTGCCATTTACTTTGTACTCTGCCTGGGAGTTTGTCCTTCCAAAGTGTACCACCTCACGTTTCTCTGGGTTGAATTCCATCTGCCACTGTTCAGCCCACTTCTGCATCCTATCAATGTGTCTCTGCAATCTTCGACAATCCTCAACACTATCCACAACACCACCAACCTTTGTATCGTCGGCAAACCTGCCAATCCATCCTTCTACCCCCACATCCAGGTCGTTAATAAAAATCACGAAAAGTAGGGGTCCCAGAACCAGTCCTTGTGGGATACCACTAGTCACAATCCCCAATCTGAATGTACTCCCTCCACCACAATCCTCTGCTTTCTGTAGGCAAGCCAATTCTGAATCTACCTGACCAAACTTCCCTGGATCCCATGCCTTCTGACTTTCTGAATACCCTGTGGATTCTAGTCAAATGCCTTACTGAAATCCATGTAGATCACATGTACTGCTCTACCCTCAACTACATGCCTGGTCACCTCCTGAAAGAACTCTATCAGGCTTGTTAGACACGATCTGCCCTTCACAAAGCATTGCTGACTGTCCCTGATCAGCCCATAGATTCTATCTCTAAGAATCTTTTCCAACAGCTTTGCTACCACAGACATAAGTCTCACTGGTCTGTAGTTACCCAGACTATCCCTACTACCTTTTTTGAACAAGAAGATTAGCTCCATCTTTCTGACAAGTAATTCCATGTGTTCCTCACACCAATTTAAGGTGATGTTGAAGAAACAGAGCCATCACTTTTCATAATTGATGACATGGGTTGTGATATAACATAGAAGTATAGAAAACCTACAGCACAATACAGGCCCTTCAGCCCACAATGCTGTGCCAAACATGTACTTTCTTTAGAAATTACCTAGGATTACCTATAGCCCTCTATTATTCTGAGCTCTATGTACCTGTCCAGGAGTCTCTTAAAAGACCCTTTTGTATCTGCCTCCACCACTGTTACCGCTAACCCATTTATGCACTCACCACTCCCTGTGTAAAAAACTTACTCCTGACATCTCCTCTGTACCAAGCACCTTTAAACTGTGTCCTCTTGTTTTAGCCATTTCAGCCCCGGGTAAAAGCCACTGACTATCCACATGATCAATGCCTCTCATCATTTTATACAGCTCTATCAGACTACCTCTCATCCTCCGCCACTCCAATGAGAAAAGGCTGTAAATAACACTCCATAGATGTTTACATGGTGTTGAGATCTCCATTCACACAGGGGTCAGGGAGACCAACTGGACAGCCTTATCACATGAGACTTACTGAGAAAGAACTCAACGTGATGCAACTCTGAAATTACTACAAACTATAAATAAGGCATTACTGAAAAAAGGCCTTGTATGCTTGGAATTAATAAATTAAGGTAATTGAACTCTTGTTGGTTCACAGTTACTCTAACAATCCAAACTTCTGGTTAAACAAATTAACTGCTTCAGAAGATTTTGGAAAATGTTCTCAACCACTGGAAATAAAGGATAACCTCTAAAAGCTGTCATGAAAACCGAATATAATTCCTGGCACCTATGTTACATTCCAGGCAACTATGACATACTGTAATCATCTCCTGGATATGATTGGTCAGTGGTGATGTTCAAAAAGTTTGCATTTTGAAGTAATTTTATTATCAAAGTACCCATATGTCACTATATAAAACACTGAGAATATTTTTTCTTGCCAGCATTCACAATAAGTCCATAATAGAATAGTAATTGTAATAGGATCAATGAAAGACTGCACCAAATGGGTGTTTAACCAGTGTGTAAAAGACAAAAAAAACTGTGTGAATAGAAAAATATATAAATTAATAAATAATAATAATGACAACAACAATAAACATTGAGAACAGGACATGAAGAGACCTTGAAAGTGAGTCCATAGACTGTTGGGACATTTCAATCACAGGGAGAGTGAAGCTGAGTGAACTTATGCCCTTTGGTTCAAGAGCTGATGATTGAGGAAAAGTGGGTTTGAATTTATGGGATATTGGCACCAGTACAGAAGAAGGAGGGAGCTGTCCTGATGGGATGGGCTCCACCTGTTGTACCATGTTGAGACCAGTGTTCTGGTGATAATGACTGTTCCTGAACCTGGTGATGTGAGTCCTGAGGCTCCTGTAGTTTTTTTCCTGATGGCAGTAGTGACAAGAGAGCATGACCTGTGTGATGTGATAGTTTATTTCAATATTTTCCAAAATAAGTATTTTCTCTGTAAAATGTTGTTTCTGAGATAAAAATACAAATAAATGGTTCAAGTTAGGGTTTAGCTACATATTGATTGTGTCTTTTATCATTTAAATTGTCTTTTGAATAAATCTTGTTTAAGGATGTTTGAGGTGAAGTATGCCTTTGGGATTTGAAATGAAAAATCTTCCTTGTCCTGCAAGATGACTAGACAGTCAGCTGGATATTGTTGTGTTGAAAAATATGGAGTCTGAAAGGGAAAACAAATTTTCGATATGGTTTTAGATCCTATAATCAAGTTAAATCCGACTAGTGGTACTGCAGCATCAGCACCAGACCTCGAGGTGTGTGGCCCTAGGCTTGAATCTGGTTGGCTCCTTGCAGGCTTTCCATCTGAGCAGGGCTCAGTTTCGAGCTAGTGTCGTGGTTTCTCATGCCCCAGAAATGACCAAGAGATGCAGAAGATTCTTCAAGAAGGGGTAAACTTTAATTTGCAAATCAAAGCTGAGACAGTCATTGAGCTAGTCGCTGATTGCCCACCGATCCTCGGACACGGCATTTTTTATAGCAAAATCCTAGTCTAGTTTCACGTAACACAGTACAGTTCTAATCTACATCTCTTTAGCTACCTTCCATTAACACACCGTTGTCTTTTACATTCCTAAGATTTCATTCTCTAGCAAATAGCAAGTTTACATTCTTAATACTTTGTGATTTAATCATGTTCTAATCTACATCCCTTTAGCCACCTTGTAGCGGTGTGCTACACGCAGCGCTAAAATTACGACACGGAGTCGGTAACTGCAGTCGAAGGAAAAAACTTTATTCGAAAACTTCAGCCTCACTTTTAAGCCTCTGTCAACTGGCCCCCCATGGCGCAGAGGCTCCAAAGCTCTGTGCTCGCAAACCCCCGTAGGCTATCTAATTGTGAGTCGGTTCGGATACGCCAGGAAATGGGTCGCCACATAACCCCCCCCCCAGAACCGGCGATACACCCCCCAATGTCCACAGTCTGGGCCAGAACCTGCTTGGGAGGTCGGCCTCTGCGCCGAGGCGCCGGAAACTCGGCCGGTTGCGCCAGGTCCACATGGGCCGGTTTGAGGCAGTCCACCGTGAAAACCTCCTCTTTCCCCCCAACGTCCAGCACGAATGTGGACCCGTTGTTCCGGAGCACCATAAACGGCCCCTCGTATGGCCGCTGCAGCGGCGGCCGATGCCCGCCCCTTCGTACAAACACAAACTTACAGTTCTGCAGGTCTTTGGGTACGCAGGTCGGGTGCCGCCCGTGCTGTGAAGTGGGTATGGGGGCCAGGTTACCGAGCTTCTCGCGTAGTCTGCCCAGGACTGCTGCGGGTTCTTCCTCTTGCCCCCGTGGGGCTGGTAGGAACTCCCCGGGGACGACCAGGGGCGCGCCATATACCAACTCGGCCGACGAGGCGTGCAGGTCGTCCTTGGGCGCAGTGCGGATGCCGAGTAGGACCCAGGGAAGCTCGTCCGCCCAGTTGGCTCCTCGCAGGCGGGCCATGAGGGCCGACTTCAGGTGACGGTGGAAACGCTCCACTAGCCCGTTCGACTGTGGGTGGTAGGCAGTTGTGTGGTGCAGCTGAGTCCCCAAAAGGCTGGCCATAGCTGACCACAGGCTGGAGGTGAACTGGGCGCCTCTATCGGAGGTAATGTGGGCTGGTACACCAAAGCGAGATATCCAGGTGGCGATCAGTGCCCGGGCGCAAGATTCGGAGGTGGTGTCGGTGAGCGGGACCGCCTCTGGCCATCTGGTGAACCGGTCCACGATAGTCAGGAGGTGCCACGCTCTTCTTGACACTGGCAGGGGGCCCACGATATCCACATGAATGTGGTCGAAACGCCGGTGGGCGGGATGGAACTGCTGCGGTGGGGCTTTGGTGTGCCGCTGCACCTTGGCCGTCTGACAGTGCATGCACGTTATGGCCCATTCACTGACCTGTTTGCGGAGTCCGTGCCAAACAAACCTGTTGGAAACCATCTGGACAGTTGTCCGGATGGAGGGATGCGCCAAGTTATGAATGGAGTCGAAAACGCGGCACCGCCAGGCTGTCGGGACGACTGGACGGGGCTGGCCGGTGGCGACGTCACAGTGTAGGGTCCTCTCATTCGGGCCTACGGGGAGGTCCTGGAGCTGCAAACCGGAGACTGCGGTTCTGTAACTCGGAATCTCCTCATCCGCCTGCTGCGCCTCTGCCAGTGCCTCAAAGTCTACCCCTTGGGAAAGGGCATGAATGTTAGGGCGAGAGAACCGTCGTGTATTCAGAGATGTAGGACAGGTGGTGTTGCTGGCAGGACGACCAGGGGTCGGATGCTTTCGTAAACACAAAGGTAAGCGGTTTGTGGTCCTTGAACGCGGTGAAAGGCCGACCTTCTAGGAAGTACCTGAAATGCCGGATTGCCAGGTAGAGCGCCAACAGTTCCCGGTCAAAAGCACTGTACTTAAGCTCGGGTGGTCGCAGGTGTTTGCTGAAAAACGCCAGGGGTTGCCAGCGACCTGCGATGAGCTGCTCCAGCACCCCACCGACTGCCGTGTTTGATGCGTCCACTGTGAGGGCGGTAGGGGCGTCCATTCTGGGATGTACTAGCATTGCGGTGTCCGCCAAAGCTGCCTTCGTTTGAACGAAAGCGGCGGCGGACTCCTCGTCCCAGGCAATGTCCTTGCTCGGACCCGACATCAGGGCGAACAGGGGGCGCATGATCCGGGCAGCTGAAGGGAGGAAGCGGTGGTAGAAATTGACCATACCTATGAATTCCTGAAGGCCTTTGATCGTGGTGGGTCGGGGGAAGTGGCGGACCACATCTATCTTAGCGGGCAGAGGGGTTGCCCCGTCTTTAGTAATCCTGTGGCCCAGGAAGTCAATGGTATCGAGTCCGAACTGGCATTTGGCAGGGTTGATTGTACGAACTCCGCGACCTGGGCCGCTGTGTCCTGGTCGAGGGAGCTCACCACGTAGTAGTAGCAGGTGTCTTCTGAGGTGATCTGGTGAACTTGGAATTGGGCTTCGGCTTGCTGGAACCATAGGTCCGGGCGCTGTGTCCAGAAACCCAGCAGTTTCAACGAAACCGCATGAACAGAGGCGGCGTCGGTCATTTCTGGTGCAAAAATCGTTTGGACCGTCGGGGTCACCAATTGTAGCGGTGTGCTACACGCAGCGCTAAAATTACGACACGGAGTCGGTAACTGCAGTCGAAGGAAAAAACTTTATTCGAAAACTTCAGCCTCACTTTTAAGCCTCTGTCAACCGGCCCCCCATGGCGCAGAGGTTCCAAAGCTCTGTGCTCGCAAACCCCCGTAGGCTATCTAATTGTGAGTCGGTTCGGATACGCCAGGAAATGGGTCGCCACAACCTTCCATTAACACAACATTGACTTCCACATTCTCAGCATTTCACTCTCCTGCTAAATTGGGTACATGCATATCAAATAGCAAGTTTCAAAGCTGACTACATCTCTTCGCTACCTCTCATTAACATATATTAACACACCATTGTCTTCAACATTCCTAGGATTTCATCTTGGGTACATGCATAGCAAACTGACTACATAGTTTTGGTTACACAGCAAATAATACAAGTTTTATACTCCATAATATTTTTATACTCCAATATATCACCCCTTTGAGACCCAGAGGGTCTCACACAGAGAAAAGACTAAGAGTCCGCGCACAAAAGCCCCAATAAACTCAAGCATTTATTCCCAAATCTCGGGTTAAACTATAATTTTCTGCACCAAGACCTCAAAGTATTTTCTCTCTGTTACCCTGTCCCTTTGTACCTGAGACAGGGAAAAAGACTCATAAGCCTTTACAATCTACTCCCACATTGTCATTTTGCTCTTGTTTATCCTGCAGGTGTTGTAGGCTGTAACAATACATTTTTGGTGTTTCTTTCTCCACTAAGCTTGCTTCAGTAATTGCCACGAGCATCAGAAATTGTTTGGTTGCAGCACGCACTACAAGAGATTTGAGACAAGGAAGAAAACAGCACAGCACAAGCGCACAGCTCAGCAATACAATACTGACAGTTATTGCTATTTTAGTCAGCCATGCTCCCCATCCTCCGAGTCTACTTTCTAACCAGTCAAAAAGCTGATGTCTGAACCCTGCATTCTGTTTGACCTCCGTTCGCAGATTCTTTAATTTATTTATTGCTCTGGTGAAAGACCCTTCTGGGCTAGTATTGTTCAGTATGAAAGTGCAGCATTGTTCTCCAAACATTACACACACACCCCCTTTTTCTGCCAAAAGCCAATCCAGTACCTGTCTGTTTTGCCACGCCATCCTGCTAGTTGCATCTAGCTCAGGCATGGGCAAACTACGGCCCGCGGGCCATATGCTTTTTAATCCGACCCGCAGAACTTGGTGAAATTATATTAATAAACCTTGTTAATGTTTTTTCCCCGCAATTCTGGCGTTTTCCCAATAGATGACACACTCTATATACATTGACCTTTGTTGAGGTGCAGCATATTACTCCACATTTGCGCTTTACTCTTTGTTCGGCTTGACCTATTTGTGTGAACAGGCGTTCAGTGTCATGAACATCAACAAAGCCAGCCACAGATCCAAGTTAACTGACCAACACCTCAGATCCATCCTGAGAATCGCCACAACAAAACTAAATCCAGACTTTGATGCGCTGGCTGAAAAGGGAGACCAACAACACTGTTCCCACTGAAATTAAAAATAAGTCTCTTCGTTGTGTTATGTATAAAATGCATTTGAAAATATTTTTTCAATGAGCCTTACATGTTACATGTCATTTCTGTTAAGTGATGGACATGAGTAGTGCACAGGTGCACGTACGTTCTCAAAATAAAAAATGCGCTCCAGATCAAATAACGCGCTCCACATACTGGCGCGCTGTCGTTGTTCTGTCTTTGTGCTGGTCGTTGTTGAGTTTTGGCACAGGGGACAATTGAATAAGAAGGAGCAGGACAAGTAGACCTGCATCTCCTACCGTTTTTGAAATAAAGACAGTCAGGAGGAGAGTGATGATGATAATATCTTGTAGGATAACAGAATTTTCAGTGCTTTAAAATAATAACTGTTACTATTTAAAAAAGCTGTATATTATTCATTGAATTTTCAGTGTTTTGAAAGTCATTTCAATAAATAGCTAAATACCATGGGACTTCAAATACAGATATTTTGTTGTAATGCATTTGTTCATTTTCAATTGAAATTAAAGCACATGTTTTCTACATATCCCATGATATTTTATTTTCTCTTATGAGGTGTATTACCAAAACACTCCGTCCATCTGCTCCTGGTCCGGCCCCCCTGTCAAATTTTAGAACCCTTTGTGGCCCACAAGTCAAAAAGTTTGCCCACCCCTGATCTAGCTGTTGCCCTAAGGCCTCCAGTGCATCATCGGTGTAGTTGATGAATCTCTGTTGATTATAGTATATATAGTTTATCCATTCAACATTTTTGCTTACCCCTATCACAGGTATGATAGCTTCCCAGTGAGCATCTCATGCGGTGTCAGGCATGTTATTCGATTAGTTTGCATGCAGTAACTCATCAATGCTAATGGTAAAGCATCGACCCAATTAAGTTTGGTGGCTGCACAAATTTTGTTTAGTTTGGCTTTCAGGGTTCCATTAATTCTCTCTACCATGCCCTGCGACTGAGGGTGGTATACACATCCAAATCTTTGCTTTATCCTCAGCGCCTGTAGTACCAGTTTGACCACTTTCTGGATAAAAGCTGAACCATTGTCTGAGCTAACTTCTGTAGGTATTCCAAACCTTGGGATCACTTCATTTGTCAGAAATTTTACCACCGTCTTTGCCCCTTGATCTCTTGAAGGTACTGCCTCCACCCATCTGCTAAATCGATCAATTACTACCAGCATGTATCTTTTCCCTCTCACTGTCTTTATCATGTCTACATAATCAATCACTAGATGTTTAAGTGGTCCTTCAGGTACAGGAATGTGGCCTATTGGGGTTGTAATTCCCTTTCGAACATTATTCTGTGCGCATACCTCACACTGTGACAAGACAAAGTCCACTGAAGCCTGTAAATAAGGTGACCAAAAACCATCCTTCTGTAGCGGTGTGCTACATGCAGCGCTAAAATTATGACACGGAGTTGGTAACTGCAGTCGAAGGAAAAAACTTTATTCGAAATCCTCAGCCTCACTTTTAAGCTTCCCTCAACCTGCCCCCTGTGGCGCAGAGGCTCCAAAGCTCTGTGCTCGCAAACCCCCATAGGCTATCTAATTGTGAGCCGGTTCGGATGTGCCAGGAAATGGGTCGCCACATAACCGCCCCCCCCCCCCCCCAGAACCGGCGATACACCCCCCAATGTCCACAGTCTGGGCCGAAACCTGCTTGGGAGGTCGGCCTCTGCGCCGAGGTGCCGGAAACTCGGCCGGTTGTGCCAGGTCCACATGGGCCGGTTTGAGGCGGTCCACCGTGAAAACCTCCTCTTTCCCACCCAACGTCCAGCACGAACGTGGACCCATTGTTCCGGAGCACCATAAATGGCCCCTGGTATGGCCGCTGCAGCGGTGGCCGATGCCCGCCCCTTCGTACAAACACAAACTTACAGTTCTGTAGGTCTTTGGGTACACAGGTCGGGTTCTGCCCGTGCTGTGAAGTGGGTATGGGGGCCAGGTTACCGAGATTCTCGCATAGTCTGCCCAGGACTGCTGCGGGATCTTCCTCTTGCCCCCGTGGGGCTGGTAGGAACTCCCCGGGGACGACCAGGGGCGCGCCGTATACCAACTCGGCCGACGAGGCGTGCAGGTCGTCCTTGGGCGCTGTGCGGATGCCGAGTAGGACCCAGGGAAGCTCGTCCGCCCAGTTGGCTCCTCGCAGGCGGGCCATGAGAGCCGACTTCAGGTGACGATGGAAACGCTCCACTAGCCCGTTCGACTGTGGGTGGTAGGCAGTTGTGTGGTGCAGCTGAGTCCCCAAAAGGCTGGCCATAGCTGACCACAGGCTGGAGGTGAACTGGGCGCCTCTGTCGGAGGTAAAGTGGGCCAGTACACCAAAGCGAGATATCCAGGTGGCGATCAGGGCTCGGGCGCAAGATTTGGAGGTGGTGTCGGTGAGCGGGACCGCCTCTGGCCATTTTGTGAACCGGTCCACGATAGTCAGGAGGTGCCACGCTCTTCTTGACACTGGCAGGGGGCCCACGATATCCACATGAATGTGGTCGAAACGCCGGTGGGTGGGATGGAACTGCTGCGGTGGGGCTTTGGTGTGCCGCTGCACCTTGGCCGTCTGGCAGTGCATGCACGTTTTGGCCCATTCACTGACCTGTTTGCGGAATCCGTGCCAAACGAACCTGCTGGAAACCAGCCGGACAGTTGTCCGGATGGAGGGATGCGCGAAGTTATGAATGGAGTCGAAAACGCGGCGCCGCCATGCTGTCGGGACGACTGGACGGGGCTGGCTGGTGGCGATGTCACAGAGTAGGGTCCTCTCACCCGGGCCTACGGGGAGGTCCTGGAGCTGCAAACCAGAGACTGCGGTTCTGTAACTCGGAATCTCCTCATCTGCCTGCTGTGCCTCTGCCAGTGCCTCAAAGTCTACCCCTTGGGAAAGGGCATGAACGGTAGGGCGAGAGAGCGCATCCGCCATGACATTGTCCTTACCCGAGACGTGCCGGACATCCGTCGTGTATTCAGAGATGTAGGACAGGTGGCGTTGCTGGCGGGACGACCAGGGGTCGGACGCTTTCGTAAACGCAAAGGTAAGCGGTTTGTGGTCCGTGAACGCGGTGAAGGGCCGACCTTCTAGGAAGTACCTGAAATGCCAGATTGCCAGGTAGAGCGCCAACAGTTCCCGGTCGAAAGCACTGTACTTGAGCTCGGGTTGCCGCAGGTGTTTGCTGAAAAACGCCAGGGGTTGCCAGCGACCTGCGATGATTTGCTCCAGCACCCCACCGACTGCTGTGTTTGATGCGTCCACTGTGAGGGCGGTAGGGGCGTCCATTCTGGGATGTACTAGCATTGCGGCGTTCGCCAAAGCTTCCTTCGTTTGAACGAAATCGGCGGCGGACTCCTCCTCTCAGGTAATGTTCTTGCTCGGACCCAACATCAGGGCGAACAGGGGGCGCATGGTCCAGGCAGCTGAAGGGAGGAAGCGGTGGTAGAAATTGACCATACCTACGAATTCCTGAAGGCCTTTGATCGTGGTGGGTCGGGGGAAGTGGCGGACCACATCTACCTTAGCGGGCAGAGGGGTTGCCCCGTCTTTAGTAATCCTGTGGCCCAGGAAGTCAATGGTATCGAGTCCGAACTGGCATTTGGCGGGGTTGATTGTAACACCGTACTCACTCAGTCGGGCGCAGAGTTGACGGAGGTGGGACAGATGCTCCTGACGACTGCTGCTGGCTATGAGGATGTCGTCCAAATAGATGAACGCGAAGTCCAGGTCCCATCCCACCGCGTCCATTAACCGCTGGAATGTCTATGTGGCATTCTTCAGACCGAACGGCATGCGGAGGAACTCGAAAAGGCCAAACGGGGTGATGAGAGCCGTTTTGGGGACGTCGTCAGGATGCATCGGGATTTGATGGTATCCTCGGACGAGGTCTACCTTGGAGCAGATCCGTGCGCCATGCAGGTTTGCTGCAAAGTCCTGAATGTGCGGCACAGGGTAGCGGTCCGGTGTGGTAGCCTCGTTCAGCCTGCGGTAGTAGCCGCACGGTCTCCAGCCTCCCGTCGCTTTGGGCACCATGTGTAGGGGGGAGGCCCATGGGCTGTCGGACCGCCGGATGATCCCCAATTCCTCCATCCTCTGGAACTCCTCCTTCGCCAGTCGGAGCTTGTCCGGGGGAAGCCGCCGAGCACGGGCGTGGAGGGGTGGTCCCTGGGTCGGGATGTGGTGCTGTACGCCGTGTCGGGGCATGGCCGCTGTGAACTGCGGTGCCAGAACCGATGGGAAATCCGCCAGGACCCTGGTGAAGTCGTTGTCGGACGGCGTGATGGAGCCGAGGTGAGGGGCTGGCAACTGGGCTGCACCCAGGGAGAACGTCTGAAAGGTCTCGGCGTGTACCAGTCTCTTCCTGGGCAGGTCGACCAGTAGGCTGTGAGTCCGCAAAAAATCCGCACCCAGAAGCGGTTGGGCTACGGCAGCCAGTGTAAAGTCCCACGTGAACTGGCTGGAGCCGAACTGTAGCTGCACCTGACGGGTGCCATAGGTCCTTACTGTGCTGCCGTTCACGGCCCTCGGGGGGGCCCCGGTGCCCTGCTGCGGGTGTCGTAACTCGTCGGAGGTAAAACGCTGATCTCGGCACCAGTGTCGACCAAAAACCGGCGTCCCAACCTTCTGTCCCACGCATACAGGAGGCTATCCCAATGGCCAGCTGCTGTAGCCATCAGCGGCGGCTGGCCCTGGCGTTTCCCGGAACTTGCAGGGCGGGTTTCTGCGCCCCACTGCTGGTGGTAGAAGCACCAGTGTTCATTGGGCAGGGGGTTGGCGGGCTCTGCGGCTGGGCCTGGACTGGTTTGCTGCTGGGAGCGTGGCTGGGAGATCCGTGCGATGGACCTTTTTCACCTTTTTGGCGTTCCTCAGCAAGTCCGCCCAGGCTGCCACCTTCCGAGGGTCACTGAAATCCGTGTCGGACAGCAGCAGGCGTATGTCCTCGGGCAGCTGCTCCAGGAATGCCTGCTCAAACATGAGGCAGGGTGTGTGTCCGTCCGCCAGAGACAAGGTCTCATTCATTAAAGCCGATGAAGGTCTGTCTCCCAAGCCATCCAGGTGCGGTAAACGGGCAGCCCGCTCGCGCCGTGAGAGTCCGAAAGTTCTGAGGAGCAGGGCTTTGAATTCTGTGTACTTGCCGTCTGCCGGGGGCGACTGTACGAACTCCGCGACCATGGGCCGCTGTGTCCTGGTCGAGGGAGCTCATCACGTAGTCGTAGCGGGTGTCTTCTGAGGTGATCTGGCGAACGTGG
This sequence comes from Hypanus sabinus, assembly GCF_030144855.1. Classification (NCBI taxonomy): domain Eukaryota; kingdom Metazoa; phylum Chordata; class Chondrichthyes; order Myliobatiformes; family Dasyatidae; genus Hypanus; species Hypanus sabinus. The sequence goes on along the minus strand of NC_082710.1, from coordinate 84,629,039 downwards.
AATTCTGCTTCGGCTTGCTGGAACCATAGGTTCGGGCGCTGTGTCCAGAAACCCGGCAGTTTCAACGAAACCGCATGAACAGAGGCGGCGTCGGTCATTTCTGGTCCAAAAATCGTTTGGACCGTCGGGGTCACCAATTGTAGCGGTGTGCTACATGCAGCGCTAAAATTATGACACGGAGTCGGTAACTGCAGTCGAAGGAAAAAACTTTATTCGAAATCCTCAGCCTCACTTTTAAGCCTCCCTCAACCTGCCCCCCGTGGCGCAGCGGCTCCAAAGCTCTGTGCTCGCAAACCCCCGTAGGCTATCTAATTGTGATCCGGTTCGGATGTGCCAGGAAATGGGTCGCCACACTTCTTTATTTTCTTTATCACTTCCCCCCTTGCACAATGGTCCATCCCATGCGCTTCTGAAATCAGAATCGTCAGGGGAGGGGTGGGCGCTATCAACAAACCGTCTTCCATGCTCCACAAGCCTTCCGGGTTCTGCTTGGCCCCCCTTTTTCTCCACATTGTCTGTTCTGCCAAAGTTGTCTTACCTTGTATTTCAATTAGGTCCTTTACGACAGGTTCTGGAGTTACGCTTACCTGGGGGGCAATGACAGCTGTCGTACATCCAGACGCTTTTCTGGCTGCCTCGTCCGCAGCTTGATTTCCCTTTGTTATTACATCATTTCCCTTTTTATGTGTCTAGCATTTTACTATAGCCAATGCTTTAGGTTTCATTATGGCTTTTATTAAGTCTAGAATTTGCTGACAATGTTGTATGGGATCTCCGCTACTTTTTTAAAACCTCTCTGTTTCCACAATGCCCCAAACAAATGGCATACTCCATGAGCATATGCCAAATCAGTATAGATGTCTACTGTCTCACCTTCCATCATTTCACACGCAGCTGTCAGGGCTTTGATTTCCGCTAGTTGGGCGGAACACGGTTGGGGACAGGACTCCATCCTAATAATCTTATAGCTCGACTGATCCTGCTGCACGACTGAGAACCCTGCATGATTTCATCATAATCCCTATAACAAGAGCCATCTACGAACAGAACCTTTTTATCTGCATCCTCTAGTGGTTCTCAACGTAAATCTGCTCTCAATTTGGCAAATGCCATCGTCTTCCCTACACAATCATGAGGTTCTCCTTCATAGTCCAAAGGGACAAAATTGGCTATATTACTGGTAGTGCATCTCTGTAGAGTTATATCTGGAAATGTCAATAGCTTCTGATACGCTGCTATCCTGGCTGGCGTCAACACAAATTTCTCTCTTTCCAGCAATTCTTCTACTTTGTGGTGTGTGTACAGAGTCACAGGATAGCCCAGGGTTACAGATGATGCCTTTCCATATGCATAGTACAGCGCTGCCAATCCCTGATAACAGGGTGGATACCCCTGAGCCACCTTATCTAGTCTCATACTGTAGTATGCTATCAGCTGCTTTGCTTTTCCTGTGTCTGTCTCTTGTGTTAGAACCGCTGTGACATAACCTTCCTGTCGGTTAGATACATACAAATGAAAAACCTTCTCGTAGTCAGGCAAAGATAATGCTGGTGCTGACTGCAATTCCTGCTTAATAGTATTGAAAGCTATCTCCACCTCTCCATTCCACTGTAAGCCATTCTTCAGATTTGTATGTTCTGCTTCTTTCATTATCTTTCTCAAAGGTGCCACAATCTCAGTATATTCTCCTATCCAATCTGATCTGTACCCTGCCATTCCCAAAAACGTCATCATCTGCCCTTCAGTCTGGGGTTTGGGGGCTTTAGTTATTGCCTCAATCTGATCTTGTGCTATCGCCTTCACTCCCTTGGATATTACCCTGCCTAAGTATTCCACTTGCTGCGTGCAAAATTGCAGTTTCTTTTTGGATACTTTATGTCCTCCGTGCGCCAGCTTCTCTAACAGAGTTATAGTGTCCTGCTCACACTGTTCCTCGCTGTGGGAGCAAATCAACAGGTCATCCACATACTGTAACAATGTACTTTCCAATGGCATGCCCTCTAGGTCTGCCTTCAATACCTGATTAAAAACGTGTGGTGAATGTTTAAATCCTTGCGGCATTCTAGTATAGGTACACTGAGCACCTCTGTAAGTAATTGCAAACAGACACTGACACTGATCGGCTAGAGGAATGCTGAAGAAAGCCGAACACAAACCAATCACTGAAAAGTAACTTGTTTCTGGTGGAACATTAGTCAAAAGCACGTGTGGGTTGGGGACTACCGCTGGCCAGTCCTCTACCACATCATTTAACGCTCGCAAGTCATGCACCAATCTCCACTTAGATTTATCTGCTTTTAAGACCGGCAGCAACGGGGTATTGCAAGGACTGTTTGTTCTTTTAAGCACTCCTATTTCAAGCAACCCCTGTCCTCTCGATGCTATTCCCTTTTCTGCTTCTGGTCTTAGAAGGTATTGTGGTCTCCTGGGTGGAATTGCTCCCTTTTTCAGCCTTCTTTCCACCAGACCAGCTGTTTTTATTTTCCCTACGTCCGTGTCATGCTGTGACCACAGAATAGACGGCAACTCATCTAATCTTTTATCTTTCTGCTGGCCTCTTTCCTTTCCCAGCAAGGGCATGTGTGGTTGGGGAGTTATTTCAACCTCTCTCACTGTCCCTCCCATATCTGCACTTACCATTATTTTAATGCAATTGTTGTCTTCTGATATCCACACCTCTGGCGTGATTTTCCTCCACACTGTTACGGTTTCAGCACTCTTAACTAAGGGTCTGATGCACCATCGATAACTCACACTGAGACGTAGGCGAGATATCGGCTTTTATTGACTGGAAGAAGGAACCAGGAGTGAGTGTCTATCATACAAGGTCCTGGAGACTGAGGCCGATCTTCAGGCCGCAGGTCTCCTTTATACAGGGGCCTGTGGGAGGAGCAGTCAGAAGGGGGCGTGTCCCGACAGGCACATAGTTCACCACATTCACCCCCCCTTCGTTTGAAAAAGTCCTCATGTAGCAAAGGTTCTTACAAGTCAAGCCGATCAGGCGGTCGAATCTGTCGCTGCGATCTACGTAGCACCGGCTGTGACCGCATAGGTGCCGGCAACATTGGCGATTGCACAGGGGACGGGGGTTGCGCGTGTTCTTGCCCACTAGGCGCCGGTGATCCCTCATGCATGTGCGAGGCGCCTGGTATAAATGCGTACGAAACGCCCGGTATACAAGTGTCGTGAGGAGTCTGTGTAGGGCCTGGTGAGTACGGTGTCACCTCTGGTGCAGGGTTCACAGTTACCGGAGAGCCTTCAGGGTAGTGGTCTGCTGCACCTGCGGGTGCCAGGTCGCGGATGGAGACCGTGTCCTCCCGCCCATCAGGTAAGACCACGTAAGCATACTGGGGGTTCGCATGGAGAAGGTGAACCCTCTCCACCAGCGGGGAGTATTTATTGCTCCTCACATGTTTCCGGAGCAGCACTGGCCCCGGGGACGTCAGCCAAACTGGTAGGGTGGTCCCAGTGACAGACTTCCTGGGAAAAGAGAATAGGCGTTCGTGAGGGGTGGCATTGGTGGACGTACATAACAGAGAGCGGATAGAGTGCAGTGCCTCAGGGAGGACCTCCTGCCATCGAGAGACCGGCAACCCTTTGGACTTGAGGGCTAAAAGTGTGGCCTTCCACACTGTGGCATTCTCCCGCTCTACCTGGCCATTACCCCGGGGATTATAACTCGTGGTCCGACTGGTAGCAATGCCCCTAGCTAGCAAGTACTGGCGCAGCTCCTCACTCATAAAGGAGGACCCTCTATCACTGTGGATATAGCAGGGATACCCGAACAGAGTGAAGAGCTGGCGCAGGGCTTTTATGACGGACGTGGCAGTGGTGTCGGGGCAGGGGATGGCAAAGGGGAACCATGAGAACTCGTCAATAACACTGAGAAAATAGACATTGCGGTCAGTGGAGGGAAGGGGGCCCTTAAAGTCAACACTCAGGCGTTCAAAAGGGCGGGTGGCCTTGACAAGTTGTGCCGTGTCAGGACAGTAGAAGTGCGATTTGCACTCGGCACAAATTTGGCAGTCCCTGGTCATCGTCCTGATGTCCTCCAGGGAGTACGGCAGGTTCCGAGCTTTCACAAAATGGTAAAATCGGGTGACCCCCGGATGGCAAAGTTGTGCATGAAGGGCGTACAGCTGGTCGAGCTGTGTGCTAGCACATGTTCCCCGGGATAGGGCATCAGGGGGCTCATTGAGTCTGCCAGGCCGGTACAGGATATCATAGGTGTAGGTGGAGAGTTCTATCCTCCACCGCAAAAGCTTATCATTTTTGATCTTGCCCCGCTGTTGGTTGCTGAACAGGAATGCAACCGAGCGCTGGTCGGTCAGCACAGTGAATCTTTTGCCAGCAAGATAGTGCCTCCAGTGCCTAACAGCCTCCACTATGGCCTGGGCTTCTTTCTCCACCGCGGAGTGCCGAATTTCAGAGCCTTGGAGGGTGCGAGAAAAGAATGCTACTGGTCTGCCTTCCTGATTAAGGGTAGCAGCCAGAGCGAAATCGGAGGCATCACACTCCACTTGGAAGGGAGCGGTCTCGTCCACTGCATGCATCGTAGCTTTGGCAATGTCCGCTTTAATGCAGTTGAAGGCCGCGCAGGCCTCAGCAGAGAGGGGAAACGAGGTAGACTTGACCAGGGGGCGAGCCTTGTCTGCGTAATGGGGGACCCATTGGGCGTAATATGAAAAAAACCCCAGGCACCGTCTGAGGGCCTTGAGAGTGGTGGGAAGAGGGAGCTCTAACAGGGGGCGCATACGTTCGGGATCAGGCCCAATAACCCCGTTTTCCACGACATACCCAAGTATAGCAAGGCGGGTGGTACCAAAAACACACTTGTCCCTGTTATAAGTAAGGTTCAGAGCTGCGGCCACTTGGAGAAACCGTTGGAGGTTGGCGTCGTGATCTGGCCTGTCATGACCACAGATGGTGATGTTATCCAGATAGGGAAATGTGGCCTGCAGTTGGTACTGGTCCACCATCCGGTCCATTTCCCTCTGGAAGACAGAGACACCATTCGTGACACCGAAAGGGACGCGCAGGAAGTGATAGAGCCGGCCGCCCGCCTCGAAGGCGGTGTAGGGGCGGTCCTCTGGGCAGATGGGGAGCTGGTGATAAGCGGATTTCAGATCTATTGTCGAGTACACCTTATACTGAGCAATCTGGTTGACCATATCCGCGATGCGGGGTAGGGGGTATGCGTCAAGCTGCGTAAACCTATTGATGGTTTGACTATAGTCCACCACCATCCTATTTTTCTGCCCAGTCCGAACAACAACCACCTGGGCCCTCCAAGGGCTTGTGCTCGGCTCAATGATCCCCTCCCTGAGCAGCCGCTGCACCTTCGACTGAATGAA